>NC_057863.1:514251115-514851115 GCF_019393635.1 Dromiciops gliroides
CTACCTGAGAGTTCTGGGCACTGAGTCTGTAAGCCCAG
The DNA here is from genome assembly GCF_019393635.1 of Dromiciops gliroides. NCBI lineage: Eukaryota > Metazoa > Chordata > Mammalia > Microbiotheria > Microbiotheriidae > Dromiciops > Dromiciops gliroides. Next base: position 514,251,154 of record NC_057863.1, read on the forward strand.
CCTCTCAGAGACTGTATTTGCAGGATCTGTTCTTGGGCTCTGGAAGATGCTGCACTGCTGGTCTTCCTCTGATTTCTGGAGTCTACATTCTTGGCCCCTCTGGGAGACCTTGTTCTACTTGTCTTGGCCAGAGACTACATCTCAACTTACCTCTGAACATCCCTGTCCTACTGGCCTATGTCTGAGTTCTGGACACTGAAACCGTATTCTCTACCCCCTGGGACATTCAGAGTTCCTGACCTGGGCTCCATAATAAGTCTTTGATCAGCTCTGGGTGTCTTGGCACTAACTGCCTAACCTGAAACTATGGACACTAAGTCTATGGCCCAGGCCCATCCCACTTCCAGAGTTCATACCCTAATCACATGCCTATAAGTCAAATTTGTGATCTTGGACTGCAAAAATGACACACTGTGGTTTCTCCTTTGACTTCCTGATCAGTACTTGATTAAGTGTTCTTAGATCATTGTTGGAGTGGTTGTGTCAAGAACTGAGATTTATTGCTTCCTTCTACTCCACCATCTTATCAGTGATTCATTTACCAACTATAATGGTCTTTTCTCAAACCTCATCTGTCTTGACTTCTCTGTAACCTCTGCAATCAATCAATCAATCAATCAATCAATCAATCAATCCATAAACATTTTTAAGAATCTACTATGTGCTAGGCACCCATGCAAGGTGCTAGGATCACAAATACAAAAAAAGAAAGATAGTCTCTGCCCTCTAGGAATTTATACTCTAATGGGAGAAGACAACATACAAGAGGAAGCTAAAAGGGGGTGAGGGGAGTCTGGAGAAGGTACAACAGGGAAGCCTGGGGGTGGAAAAGTCATAATAGTCCCAAAGCAATTCAATTAAGTGACAAATGAGATGTTCAGAACACAGCTCATGACTCCACCCTCCAATCAGAAGTAAAGAAGGTGGTGGTAAAGTGTAGTACCAAGGCTGATGAGCTCTTGCAGGATGATGAGGTTTTCCCAACAGCACAGTGGAGAAACCAATCAGAAAAGTCTCAGAGTATTACAGGCAGGTGCTCAAGATCATTCACTTGTACATACTCTCTCTGCTATAGATTTTAGTGATTGTGTGCACTCTCTCAAACTTGCCCTCTCCCTCCACCCCCCTCCCTCCAGCTCTCCCTGCCTGCCTCCCTCCCTCCCTCTCTCCCTCCCTCCCTCTCCCCCTCTCCCCTTCCCCTCCCCCTCCCTCTCCTTCCCCCTCCCTCCCTCCCTCCCTCCCTTCCTCCCTCCCTCTCTCTGTCCGTGTGTGTGTCTGTCTGTCTGTCTGTCTGTCTGTCTGTCTGTCTCTGTCTCTCTCTCTCTCTCTCTCTCTCTGTCTCTCTCTCTCTCTCTCTCTCACTGGTTTCTCCTCCTCCTGGACTTATTGTCCCTTTTAAGTTTCCTTTTGCTGGGTTTTCATCTAATGGGTAGTCTCACCTAAGCACTGTGGCTGTCCCCCAAAGATCTGTCCTAGGCTTTCTTCTCTTGCCTTTATATACTCACTTGGTAAGACAGCTAGGTAGTGTAGTAGAAAGTGCTAGGGGGCAGCTAGGTGGTGCAGTGGATACTGGACCTGGAGTCAGGAGGATCTGGGTTCAAATCTGGCCTGAGATACTTGACATTTACTAGCTGTGTGACCCTGGGCAAGACACTGAACCCCAATTGCCTCACCAAAAAAAAGAAAGAAAGAAAAAAAGAAAGAGATAGACTCAGAATCAGAAAGACCTGAATTCAAATCCTACATCAGACTGTTTGAACCTAGACAAGTCACTTAAACTTTATCTCCCTCAGTTTCCTTATCTATAAAATAGGGGTAATAATGTTGTGAGGAACAAGCAAGATAACAAACATATGTAAAGTGCTAAGCAAATATTAAAACACTATATAAATGCACACAATCATTATTAGCAGTAATCTTATCAGCTCCCATGGGTTTAATTATCAGTTCTTGGCAAATGATTCCCATATCTATTTATCCAGATCTGGTCAGTCTTTCTGAGCCATCATCAACATTTCCAATTGAATGTACCATAGATTTCTCAAACTAAACATGTCCAAAATAACTCATTCATTCCTTTCCTACCAAATACTCCCTTTTCCCAACCTTCCCAATTGGGGGGGGGGGCACTATCATCCGTCCTGTCACCCAGGTTCACAATCTTGGAGTCATTGTCAACTCTTCTCTCTCGGATCACATATATATAATCAGTTGCTAAATGTTGTGATTTCTTTCTCTACATCCCTTGAAGACATCCCATTCACTCTACTCACAATATGCTCACCCCTTATCACTTTTTGCTTGATTTATTATAATAGCCTTCCAATTGCTTTCTCTGCCTCATCTCTCCCTACTTAAACTCATTTTCCATAAAGTTGAAAAAATGAGTTTTTACATAGATTCCTTATAGTTCCCCAAGAACTCCCCCAAGGAACTCAAAATATGTCTTAGGATATAATAATCATGTATCAGTTTTGTTAAATTATACTAGCACTCCCTTGTAATACAAATTGATTAATAAAAAGAACAGGGGCAGCTAGGTGGCACAGTGGATAGAGCACCGGCCCTGGATTCAGGAGTACCTGAGTTCAAATCCGACCTCAGACACTTAACACTTACTAGCTGCGTGACCCTGGACAAGTCACTTAACCCCAATTGCCTCACTAAAAAAATAAATAAATAAAAAGAACATAGAAATAATTTACACTCATAGATGCTTTCATATGCCATTTGTTGTTGTTGTTTAGTGAGTCTTTGTGACCCCTTCTGGGGTTTTCTTGGCAAAGGTACTGGAACAGTTTGCCATTTCCTTTTCCAGCTCAATGTAAAGATGAAGAAGTGAAGCAAACAGGGTTAAGTAACTTACCCAGGGTCAAAGAGCTAGTGTCTGAGGCCAAATCTGAATGCAGTTCTTCTGACTCTAGGCCCAGCACTCTATACAATAGGAGCCCATTTTAAATATGCCAACACACATGCAAATTCATGTAAAATTAAAAGCCTACACACATTTTCTCAATATCCTCTCCTCCTTTTTGAAGTAGTAAATTACTCTCTTATCTTCACACCTTGCCCTCCCCAAAACAGTATTTGTCAGTTTTGTGCTCATTTTTTCTAGTTACAAAACAATCTGTTAAAAATATGAAGCTTAGAGTTCACAGAATTACATATAGTGATTTTAAAATAACATAATACTTAGTCATCTGCTCTCTAATGACCCTGTCACTATCTCTCTCCATCACAAATCAAAAACTACTATCCCATCATCTGATAGTGAGTCATTTCCGATCTTTTCATACTTATTGCTGCAATGGCCTTTGCTATATACTACTCCGGAGGAGATAGTTCAACTTTTCATCTCAAAAATCTATTTAAAACTGTTCCATTTTGTTGGACATCTGTTAAATTTATATTGGGAAAATGTTTTGCATATTTAATGGAAGCTTAATCAGAATAATGATGTAAGAAAATGTTCCAACTTTTCTCTTTTGTGTACTTTTAAAATGTTTTGTTATTCCTATTCTTATAAATGAATTAAGGTAAAAACTTTATCATATCTTAATATTGTTTCATGGAATGAACTCCAAAACTAAGTTTATTTCAGAACTTGTAAATAACAGCATACCAAATTCAACAGGTATTTACTATACAAGCAAAACTGATATAAAGGATTCTACATTCTGGAAAAGGAGTTCCTTCTTAGTCCAACACCATCCCTTACCTTTAGCTACTTCCCTTCCTGATGGAAGAAGCACCTGGCTTGTCCTGGTAGCAAATAGGATAATAACCAGAGATACACAGTGGGCTAAAGTCCACTTAGACAACCTCTCTCTATCCACTTTGTCACTTGCCCTTTGGATAAATATTTTTTTCCTTATCCAAAAGAGTGTCCCCTTGTATCTCCTGCCCCACCCCTCAGTCACAGGATTCCAGTGGAACACAGCTCCCTGTTTTGAGGAATAGGCAACAGACCTGGCCAGTGTGAGCTGGTGAACAAATCCTGACTATTTAGTGCCAGATTCTAATCTGCAATTTGAGGAGAACATGAGACCACAAAAAAGTGACAAAAACTAAGTGAAGTAGTAAGACTGGAAGAAATAGACTGGGGCAGCTAGATGGCACAATGGATAGAGCACCAGCCCTGGATTCAGGAGGACCTGAGTTCAAATCAAAACTCAGACACTGACACTTACTAGCTGTGTGACCCTGGGCAAATTACTTAACCCCCATTGTCCTGCAGAGACAGAGAGACAGAGAGACAGAGAGACAGGAAGAGAAGAAATCCCAAGTTCAATTAGAAAAAGAAACGTTGCTATGGGGACTGAGATTTGGCTTCCTTCTAAATAAAAACAACATGTATGGACTTTCAGCCCCTAAACAGCCCTAATCAGGGCTGACAGAACTAAGTGTAGTACCATCAATTCAGCTATATCAAGGCAAAGGAAAGTCATTCAACCTAATAAATATTTTTATGAGAACTCACCTTGCAAAACAAAGTGGTTAGAAGAGTAGTGAAGGGAATGAGTACACCTTTTTTTTCTTTTTTTTTTCTTTTGTGGGGCAATGAGGGTTAAGTGACTTGCCCAATGTTACACAGCTAGTAAGTGTCAAGTGTCTGAGGTTGGATTTGAACTCAGGTCTTCCTGAATCCAGGGCCGGTGCTTTATCTACTGTGCCACCTAGCTTCCCCATGTACACTTTTACAAATATAATTTCATTCCATCCTCATAACAACTCTGTGTAGTAGGTGCTACATTCCATTTTATAGTTGAAGAAACTGAGGCAAACAGGTTAAGTAACTTGCCTAGGGACACACAGTATCTGAGGCTAGATGTGAACTCAGGTCTTCCTGATTCCAGCCCCAGGACTCCATCCACTCTATCCCTTGCACCACTAGCTGCCTGAAGTAGCTAAAGAGGCAAAAATGAGTAAGACTGTCGTCAAGAATCTCATCATCAAGTAGGAGGTGCCAGTAAGAACACACTGCTTCACAGACTAAAGAATAATATCAATAACCTCAAAATGCTCTGAAGCCACAAGTCCCCTTCAAAGTTGCCACAAAAATTTCTACTTCTTTATTCTCTAATTAATCCTGCTTTTCTTTTTTTTTTCTTTTTTTTTTTTTATTAAGGGCAACGGGGGTTAAGTGACTTGCCCAGGGTCACAGCTAGTAATTATTCCTTCTCACATGTTTTTTTTTTTTTTCCAAGTTTGGTTAATTGCTAGTACTGAAATACTGTTTGCTAACTATTTTTCATGGCAAATATAATCCACTTTTGTGGATTATCCTAAGAACCTAACTACCATTTAGAACACTGTTTCTATGGGAAAATATATTACACACTTCAAGTTTCAAATAAGCTTCTGGAACACAATCTTTAGGGTCTAATTTTAGTGGCATAAAGTAAAAGTTCATCATTTAAAGATGAATTTATTTTACACTTTGAATTATGTCAGATGACATTTTTGTTCAATGTTTGTTCTCCTTTCCTAGTTAGTCCCTTTCAATAAGAATAAAAAGCAAAACAAATAAAATTTCAGGTCCTATCAGAATAGAACAAGACCTACTGAAAGACATCCTGGTTTGGTTGCTTGGTTTGTTTTGGAACTTGAGTCTCTCATCCCAGCTATAATGCAACAGCCAATCACAGGCCCAATCCCAGTGCTAGTGAACATGGAAGCACAATTTGTCCAAGAGGAAGCCTGATAGCCCAGACACCTATCAGCTTAATGCAGAGGGGTCAAAAGCCCAAAGTGTGGCTTCCTCCCCTTGACCAGATTAAATGTAATTGGGAAACATTTAACCAAAGAAATAAAAATATAATGCCAGGGGGCATCTAGGTGGCACAGTGGATAAAATACCAGCCCTGGATTCAGGAGGACCTGAGTTCAAATCTGACCTCAGACACTTAACACTTACTAGCTGTATGACCCTGGGCAAGTCACTTAACCCTCATTGCCCTGCAAAATATATATAATGCCACAAAGATGTTAATTTGTGATTTTCTGAGTCAATATGCAGCCAGCCGGGATCCCTTTGTATTTGAGTTGATTGACACCATTAGCTTAGTGCACTAGAGCTCAGAACTCCTGAGTTCAAGCCTCCCTAGGTTACAGGGATTTATAAACTTCTGCTATCAAGCCAGGCTGAAATCCACATGTTAAACAAGACATAGACAGATTAGTTGGCTCATCTATTTTTGGGACTGTTGCTACTTAATTGATGACAATACTGAAACTTAGGGAGAAGTATTTGTTTAAAATAAAATTTATAACAAGCAAAAAAAATAAGTATTATTAGCAAATCTCATCAATCTATTTTTATTCCTATTTTTATTTTTCCTTAAATAATCAATGCATAACTATTCACTGGAAAGGGGGGGAGCATACATCTAAAAATCAGAAAAGCAAACAATTTAATGTTACCATCCACTCAACTCAAAAGCCCTGGAAACATCAATATTAGCCCCATGTTAGGAAGGTCAGTTTTAGTAAATATATGAAGAGAATATCATGAAAAAAAATTTTTGGAGGAGAGAAGCAGTTTAATTGGTTGCAATTTTTATAGTTATCTTCACTACTTGCCTGACTTATAGATTCCTACTGCCAATTCAACTTGACTTCAGTATTCCATGGCAAGAAATGTCATTTTTCAAAGGTAGCTTCTTTAAGTAATATCCTTAGCTGAAAATGTAGTATGTTTCTCCAGAGCAATAAATAATGTGTCCTATAGTCCTACTCTGAATAAGCTTTTCTAGGAATGCAAATTTTGCTCTCAATACTTACACAATAGACTTCAGTGTCATAAGCAGTGTTCATGCTCTATTAGTCATTCTGCTGCAAATTTTATTAAAAACAATAAAAGGCCTACAGTGTGCATAAAGCATCTGTGACACAAAAAGGTTATTGTTTTAATGCTTTCAAGCTTCCATAAATAGAAAATATCCAACACCCAATTTTAAAACTTTTATAAAACACCCAAATAAAAACTTTTTTAAAGCACACTTTCCATATCACCATGTGTTTGTCAATGAAGAAATCTGAGAAATAAAGACAAGACACAAAATGACTTTACTGTTGGCTTCAGAGATGATACCATCACATTTTGCATTTTTTAGGGAAACAAAGAGAACCTTAGCTCTGGAAAAGCCTTCCAACTGGTGCACACTGGCACTTGGTTTTAAAGATAACTCAAATATCACAGTAGTGATAAGAGATGTATTGCCCAGGACAGCCGTTAGTTTATATTATTTTGCTTCCAGGGCATTTTATTCAAGAACAATTCATGAATCGCTAAGAATAAAATTTGGTTAGGTTTATAAGTAGCCTAATGAAAACAAACTTAATTTCAGTTAAGAGATAGAGTTATAGTGGAGTCAACAGTATTCAGAATCAGAAGAGCTGGGTTTTCTGGTTCTGGATTCACCACCTTTCACCTATGGGCATTTGGACAAGTCAACAAGAGAATGGATCTCATCTTCAAGCAAAGGGTACTATGAGCACTTTTCAGGTATGTAACAGAGGGGATTCTTGCTCAGGTATGGGGCTGATTAATTTCCTCTGAGGTTCAGAACTTCAGTTTCCTCATTTGTAAAACAGGTATAACAATATCTTCCTGGGCTGCCTCAGAGTTGCTGTGTGTTTCTAATGAAACAATTAATGGAAAAGCACTTTATAAATTGAAAAATATCATTCAATGTATTAATAACAGTAATAGTTGCTATAGAAGAGCCAAAATATCAGGATACCACCTTACAAATCATTTGATCCAACCCCTTCATCTTAGAAATGAGAAAACTGAGACCTTGAAAGAGGTAATTAAAGCAATACCACACTATTTTGAAACTGAATTGCTGTGATCTTTTTTTTAATTCAAGGAACTATATACATAAGGAGATTTCATTTTAGTTTTAAAACAATATCCTCCAAAAACCACACTAATAAGTAAAATTTTGCAACAGAAATATTAAAGCAAAAGGGAAAGATGATTAATCAATCAATACATTTTAATCAATATTTATTGATTACCTTCTATGTACAAGATTCCATGTTTTCCCTGGCAAAGAAATTGGGGGGGGGGGGTGCTGTTAACAAATAATGTAGCTAAGATGCTATATATAAAGACCAAAGATTCCAAAATACCACAGCAAAATACTTGCATTGAGTTAATTTTTTTAATAAACTAACATGCCAATGTTTGAGTATTTTACTTAAAATTCACACATCTGACAAAAGATAAATGTCCTCCATATGCAAAGATGATGCTATTGCTTAATGCACCAGAAAGAATGTTGAGGTTATCCTAATACATCCACAACTCTCTCATCTGGAGCCAGAAAGGCTCAGGAAAATACCTGCTTGCCACGAAACAAAACTGCCCTATTTGGACAAGAAAGGTGAACTCTAAAGTCCCTTCCCACCAGTCCTAAGATTCTATGAATCCACATTTGATTCTTAAATATCAAGTTCTTACCAATTAAGCCAATCAGTCAAAGCTTTGTACTAGAATTTAAAAAACAAAAACATAGTGTTAGACTGGGGAGAATAAAGTAGACAGTGGAAGGAATCTGAAAAGTCTGACTGAGGATTTTATATCTGAAAGGAACTCAACCCAGTTATACTCTGGAAGAGGTAACTGGAATTAAAGAAATTGATGAGCATCCAGTATAAAAGGGCAACCAAAAGGCAACATGGGGGGGGGCGGGGCGGGGGGGGGGGGATCAGACCTACCTATGTTTCAGAAAAATCACTTTGGCAACCAACTGAGGGATGTGAGTGGGGAGAGACCAGGGAAATGACCCAGAAAGCTACTGCAACAGTCCAGACATGAGGAGACAAAAGTGTGCACCAAAGTGGTAGCTGTGTGAGTGGAGAGAAGGGAATGCATATGAGAGATAGTATGAAGGCAGCAACATGGCAAATAACAATGACAAGGGCTTCCCAAAGGCAGAAAGAGGGGCAGCCAGGTCTGGAGAAGGAACAATATTAGTTCCACTTAATTTAATAAATATTACTGAATATTTTAATCCTGGCTTGATTTCTCACAACCTTAATGGTCTTGGGCAAATCACTGCTACCCTCTCCGAACATAAAATTCCTCATCTTTAAAAGTGCCTAAAGACTGCAGTTAATCCCTATTCTAAATCTGTACTTCACTTTGTGCAAAAGATATGTTTCTAAAGAATCGCATACACATTTTTTTATTAAGCTAATTTTCTACAATGAGTTAAATTAGAATGTTTCTTTTTAAAGTTTTCATCTTCATTTCTCATTACCTGTACTTGCTGATGGTTCTCATATACTTTAACCACACAGGAAAAATCTGATATTTAAAGAAACATCGCAATTTATTTATTTTTGTAAAGTCAGAAAAATCATGCTGCAATCACTCTCAACATTCATATAATAATTGTCTTCATTCCTATGAAGAAATAAAAGAATCTCAAAGTTGGAAGCAAACCCAGAGGTCCAACTTTTCCTAGAAGTAGGAATCTCTCCTCTACATTATTCTACTAAAAGTCCTGAATACTGAAGCATTGCTGCTTTCTTCCTGGAAACTCCTAGATAGACCTTTTTTTTTTTTTAAATAATTTTTTTTTTTTTTTGCAGGCAACGGGGGTAAAGTGACTTGCCCACGGTCACACAGCTAGTAAGTGTCAAGTGTCTGAGGCCGGATTTGAACTCAGGTACTCCTGAATCCAGGGCCGGTGCTTAACCACTGCGCCATCTAGGTGCCCCCCTAGATAGACCTTTAACTTAGAGAACAAACCCAGAATGGCCTGAGGCACATAGAGGCTAGGGTCATAGAGTTAGTAAAAGCCAGAATCAGCATTTGAATCCAGATCTCCAATCAACTACTTGTCAGTAATACCATTAAAGAACAAAATGCAACTTCCCTTCTAACATGGATCTAATCTCAAGGTTTGGGAGGGGAGGGGAATCCAAAGGAGTATCTCCAAAGGCAATCCTTAATCATACAAATTGTGTTCTAAAATTTAGTAAATTGTTGTTCATAATTAGTAAGAAATTATCCCACAGAAACATTCTTAGGATGTTAAAAATGAATGACAGGGGCAGCTAGGTGGCGCAGTGGATAGAGCACCAGCCCTGGAGTCAGGAGTACCTGAGTTCAAATCCAGCCTCAAACACTTAAACACTTACTAGCTGTGTGACCCTGGGCAAGTCATTTAACCCCAATTGCCTCACTTAAAAAAAAAAAAAGTCTAAAAATGAATGACAGCTGGGGATTCCACACATACAGTATAGCATTATTCTTACTAGAATCAGTCAACAAGCATTAATTAAGCCCTTACTATGTGCCAGACATTATATTAAGCACTAAGAATACAAATACAAGTAAAAAGACAGTTCCTGCCCCCAAGAAGCTTGAATGCTCACAGAGAAGATGACAATACATAAAAGGAAGCTGAAAGGTGGTGAGGGAGAGAAGGTACTGGGGAAGAAAGGGGTGACTGAGAAGTCCACAAGGGTCCAACCTGGTGGGAAATGAACAGAAGGCGGATTTGGGCACCCAGCTTAAAAGGAGATTCTGGGAAGAGCCCCAGAGTCAGAGGGTATAAATTCCAGGGCTGAATTGGTCTTTTAGGATAAAGACATTTGGGGAGTATAATGAAGAAATCCAGTAGGGTGTAGCCTGGTGGGAAATGAAGAAATAGTTGGCCTGGCTACCTTCCTTAACTGGAGGCTATAGGAGTCTTTCACCTTCCAATCATAACACTTTGCAATGTGGATCCTCACAAGAACCCTATGAGGATTAGATGAAGAAATTGAGACTGAGAGAGACTAAAAGGCATCTCAAACTCAACATGTCCCAAACAGAATTTATCTTCCCCCCTGAGCCCTCCCCTCTTCCAACTTTCTCTATTATTGTAGGCACCACCGGTTGCCCAGACTCATAAACCAGTGTCATCCGAAATCCCTTTCTCACACTCACTTAACACAATCCAAACTGCTGCCAAGTATTGTATTTTCTACCTTCCCAACATCTCATAGACATCCCTTCTCTCCACTCACACAGGAACTCTGGTGCACACTCTTATCTTCTTGTGCCTGGACTGTGGCAGGAGCCTTCTGGGTCATTTCCCTGACTCCAATCTCTCCCCACTCACATCCTCTACCCAACTGCCAAAGTGATTTCATGAAGCATTGATTTTCCTACTCGATAAACCCCAATGTCTCCCTATTACCTACTCTAAGATCAAATATAAAATCCTCCCTTGGGCATTTCGTGTCCTTTACAACCTTGTCCCTTCCTATCTTTAGTCTTCTTACACTTTACTCTCTTTCACACTGTCATCCAGTGTCACTGGCCTCAAAATTCCTCACATGCAATACTTGACTCAAGTCTCAGTTCAGATCTCTCCTTCTGAAAGAGGCCTTTCCAGGCCCCTCCCAGTGCTAATGCCTCCCAAGATTACCTCTCATTTACACTGCATATAGCATGAGTTGCATGTTATTTTCCCCCATTAAGATATGAGCTCCTTGAGAGCAGAAACCACGATTTTGTCTTTGTATGTGCCTGGCACATAGTAAGAGCTTAATAAAGCTCTTCACGGATTAATAATACTTGCTTGCTTAACTGACTGATAGTAAAGACCCAGACCTAGGCTCAGTAGTTGGAATCCCCTCGTTTCTAGCAGTAAAAAGAATCTTAAGAGTATCTCAAAAGGGCTATGTGGCAACAATATACTGACTTCTACTGAATCTTACTTAACTAGAGAGCAATGTTTCCTACTGAGAAACACACTGAGAATCCCAAGGACAGTGGCTGTCTGTCTGTGTGTCTGTCTCTGTCTCTCTCTGTGTCTCTGTCTGTGTCTCTCCCTGTCTCTCTGTCTCTGTCTGCGTGTGTCTGTGTGTGTGTGTGTGTGTCTGTCTGTCTGTCTGTCTGTCTGTCTGTCTGTCTGTCTGTCTGTCTCTCTCTCTCTCTCTCTCTCTCTCTCTCCCTGCCCCCCCCCAGTCTCACCAGTAACAAGCTCCACTTGGGCAAAGGCAGGAGGAGCAATTGAAGGGCAGACAGGATGGTTCTGGAGGACTTAAGGATCTAGGGAGAAGAAAAGCCTGAGTAATTTCTTCAGGAACCAGGGCTTTCTGCTTGTATTTTTAAAAAAAATTCAAATACCATTATAGGGCTACTTCTCAACCAGCAGCAGCTCCTCCTCCTCCTCTACTCCCAGGGACTGCTGAGCCTGCCTCCTTTTAATGATCACCACTAGTTTCTTACTCTCCTTATCATTAGACTGTGAGCTCCTTGAGAAGAGGGACTGGTTTTGTTTTTGTTGTAGTTTGGGTTTTGTTGCTGTTGTTGTTTTTCACTTTCATTGTTTCTCTATCACTTAGCATGGGTACTGGAACTCAATAAATGCTTACTAGTTAATTTAGTTGACTTCTCTAGCTACCCAAGAAAAGAACTTAATATCAAAGCTGATCTCTCCAGTCTCTTAGCTCAGAAGCAAATAGACAGCCCTTCAAAGGTTTTCTAAGTTTATTTGTTTGTTTATTTGTTTTCCCCTAGCAGTAAAAAAGAAAGCAATTGAAGGTTTAAAAGCTTCAATTTACAGAGGGGATGTGGGAAAACTGGGACACTAATGAACTGTTGGTGGAGTTACAAACTGATCCAACCATTCTGAAAAAAAAACAAAACAAAAAAACCAATTTGAACTATGCCCAAAGGGCTATAAAACTGTACATACTCTTTGATCCAGCAATACAATTACTAGATCTGTATCCCAAAGAGATTTTTTTTTAATTTTTTAAATGAGAGAGAGAGAATCTATCTACAAAAATATTAATAGCAGCTCATTTTTGTAGTGGCTAAGAATTGGAAACTGAGGAGATACCCATCAATAGAGAAAGGGCTGAACAAGTTGTGGTATATGATTGTAATGGAATATTTGTGCTATAAAAAAAATGACAAAGAGGATGATTACAGAAAAAACCTGGAAAGACTCCCATGAACTGATGCAAAGTGAAGTGAGCACAATAAGAACATCATACAAAGTAACAGCAATATTACACAAAAAAGACCCATGAATGACTTAGCTATTCTCAGCAATACAGTGAATGGAGACAATCTCAAAATACTCTCCACTTAAAGAGAAAGGACTGATTTTATCTGAATACAGACTGAAGCATACTATTTTTCACTTTGTTTCTTTGTCTTTCTTCCTTTTTTTTTTCTTTCTTGTTGAGTCTTCTTGCACAAAATGACTAATATGGAAATGTTTTACATGATTACACACGTATAACCTATATCAGATTGTGTACCATCTCAGGGAGGCGGGGAGGAGAAGGAGGAGAGATAGAATTTGGAACTCAAAACTTAAAAAACAAAATGCTGAAATTTGTTTTTAAATGTAATTGGGGAGAAAAAACAAAATATTTTAAAAATTATTTTAAATTATTTTTTAAAAGCTTCAACTTACCCTACCCTCACACCACTCCTACATTCTCTTTTTATGTTTGGATCTGGTATAAAAAGACAAAAGCATACAAAGAGCCAAAGAGAGCTTACCATATTTCTCTCAGAATACCCTCTCTTCCCAAAGTCCCCAACTCTTTCCAGAACACTACATTCTTTTAGTCTCCTAGCTTCCAAACCTGACAGTCATCCTTTACATCAAATTTTTCTTCACACTCCTCACTCTCCCTCATCCTGCTGTCTTGTCAATTCTACTTCTACATTTTGTATTTAAGTTCCCTCCTCTATACTCACAAGGCTTCCAACTAAGTCAGGCCATTCTCCGGTCTCCACACTGTCTCTTATTACCTGACATGTCTTAGATTTAGCAAAGTATATTTCCAAGGGGTCAGAAAAAGGATGGGTAGAATCCCCACAGCCTAAAATTGTACAGAGGAATTCAATCCAGGAAGGACAGGAGGGAACTGAAAATAAAGCTCTAAATAAACAAAGGGAAAAAAATGTAGATACAAAGCATGACCAGTATGTGGAAGGCCTCAAGATTATGTTGTTGTGACCTTTGTCTTTAATCAAAATGACACTGCTGCTAGATTTATTAACTGAAGCAAAGCCTTTGTTGCCTAAATGTTTCCCTAAGATAGTTCCAATGGAGGAAACATGTAGTCATTTTTGTCATTAACTTTCTGATCTCTTACCCTTTGAAGATTACTGCAGGTCTCTAGCTCCTGCAATGTTTATGTAGAATTGTCCCTCCCAAAACTATATTTTCATCTCCTGACACCACCACAGATCACAATAACGCTAGCTAGGTGTTTAGTCAACCTGAGCAATATTCTTATAGACATTCACAACTCAGGCTATTTCCACATCCTTTGAGATGGTTTTAGGTCCCAGTAGCTTTGAATAACAACTATGTGGAATTATTTTTTAGTGATTTAAAGCTTACATTATCTAACTTTAACTATTTACTTATAAAATATGAAGGTCTGGCATACCAAAGCCTACCATGGCTTCTCAAGGAAATATGTGGAAGCTGGCAGAGTAGAAGATTCTGGGTGAAGTGAGATTTTCCTTTTTGTAAAAAAGGAAAATCTTTTTGTAAACCATGTTTTTTGTAGCAGGTTTACAATCCTATAGTTATAATCCCAATTATAATCTTACAATCCCAGTTCAAATTGGGATGCCTTGATAGGATCTCAGCAGTGCAGTGTATAGAATGTTAGACCTGCAGTCAGGAAGATCTGAGTTTGAACCTTGCCTCAAACATTAACTACATGACCCTGGGCAAGTCACTTAACCTTATTTAGTCTCAGTTTCCTCATCTTGAAATGCAGTTGAACTCAATGGCCCTTTCCAACTCTAATCTGATGTTAAGTGATATTTTTCTTCTTAGTTACTTGTAATGTCCTCCCTCACTGAAGTTCTGGAGACTGACACAACACATTTGGAAAATTTTAATCTGATATTTCTCTTTAGAATGTGTCTGGTGAATTCTATTGCTCCATAGGCTCCTTAATCTTACTAGTTCTAGGAAAAATTCATGAGCAATTTCCTGAACAAAGGTGGTTAGACTTTTTTGCTGTTTGGGGAGTAACTTGATGACTCATGTTATTGAAGCTCTGTTTGCTAGTTCCTTTATTGATTCTTGTTAACTATTCAAACCCTCTTCCCATTGAGTTTTTACTTTGATCTTGTTTTGGTACATTTTGACCCTTTTTTTCCCATGTCTTCTATCTTCGGAATGTTGTTTCCTATTGATTCCATTCAGATTTTCTACCCTATCTCCAAATTCATGACTTTTGGCTTCAATTTTTCTTGTTCTGCATCTTAAAACTCCCTCATTTCCTTAAAAACTCAACATAAGTATCACATTATTTACATGAAGCCTTTCCTGGTTCCCTCAGTTCCTAGTGTCTTCTGCCCTGAAATTACTTTGTTTTTTCCATATGGGGGGGGGGGCGCCATGAGAGTTAAGTGACTTGCCCAGGGTCACACAGCTAGTTAGTGTCAAGTGTCTGAGGCCAGATTTGAACTCAGGTCCTCCTGAATCCAGTGCCAGTGCTTTATCCACTGTGCCACCAGGCTGGCCCTCCATATATTCTTTATATAATTATATAAGTATATGTTGTCTTTCTTGATAGAATGTCAGCCCCTTGACTTGCAGAGGCTGTTTAATTTTTGTGTTTCTATTTCTGGTGATTAAGCATGGTGTCTGACACATAGTAGGAGCTTATTAAAGGCTTGTAGATTGGTTAGTTTTTACTGAGGTTAAGTCTTTCATTACTGACACCAGATTTTCCTTAATTGCTTTTAAAACAATAGGTCCAGGGGCAGCCAGGTGACATAGTGGATAGAGCACCAGCCCTGGATTCAGGAGGACCTGAGTTCAAATCTGGCCTCAGACACTTTACACACTTACTAGCTGTGTGACCCTGGGCAAGTCACTTAACCCCAATTGCCTCACACACAAAAAAAATTAAAACAAAATAAAATAGTAGGTCCAGATTTGTTTCCTGTACAGCTACTGAAGTCATTTTTTTTTCCTTTCCTTTAGGTGACTTCACTTTCAAGTCCATTATTCTTCATAGTTTTGAAGTTTCATTCTTTGTCTGCTTGCTTTTTTAGTCTTTCCTTTTCCTTATTTGAGAGACTTTTGCTTCCACTTGAAATCACTCTGTGTTTATGGACCTGGTTTAGCTTGTCGGTAAGCCATAAGCCCTTTGAAAATAAGTGATTGATTTTTGTCATCTTAGTATGCCTGGTGCCAAGCATGGTACCTTGCACTTAAGGTCTTCATAAATGTTTACTGACTCAAATTGAATGGAAGCTCTTTGGTTGCTCCCTTTCTTTCCTTTCCTTCTATTTATATTTCCTTTGAGGGTATTTTTTGTGTGGTAGAGAGCAACGACTGAAAAGCTGAGCATTTAGTGATCTATCACTGCCATCTTGCAGGAACTCGGCATCTTAATGCTGCTCCTTCTGACTTTCTAATTTCATCTGTGGCAATGATGTTAATTCTGGTGCCATTTAGTTCAGTTTCTGTAGTAGTGCATGTCACCAACCCATTGATTACTGAATAGAAAGCTCACATTAAAAATGCTAAAAATTAGGTAAGTCTCTATAGATTATTTTGTTTGTAGATGATATAGATGAAAAGTGTGTAATTGTTTTGCATTCTTTAATTCCTTTTCAGTTACTCCATTACCACAATTGGGGTGGTTAAAGGGCAATGATCACAGCTATTTAATATTTGTATCAATTTATTGAGCTGTCTGGGGCCAAGAATAACGCCTTGTCTCACCAACTTTGTAGTAATGGTCCAGGTGGCACAACATGTGGCCCCACTTGGACTTTTTAACTTGGTAGAATGGGTCAGACTATGCTTGGAGTGTCCCCTCCAAGCCATCCTGAAGCATTGGAGAAAGACTTCTGTGGATGGCTAAATGTGGGATCTGAAAATTTTTACCTAACTTCTTTCAAGCCCCAGGATTCAAAATACGTACAAATCTATTTCTTGTTCACTTTCGTCTTTTATGTTTGAATCACGATTATTATAAAAGTACAGAACTGCTGCTTTTCATTTTGATGTATAGTAAAATTAAATCTTGACCAAAAAGAAGCCTCAGGGAATTATTTTTGTCCAAATAACTAGGATTTACCCCTATGAAAGTCAGAACTTTATTTTTTGGTGGAAATTTTTAAAAAGGGATTTTTAATATCTTTAGCTATTGAGGTGTTTTAAAGATGAAATCAAAGGTGTAATTGTAGATGGGTGGAAATACTGCTCTCAGCAGTGATTCTAGAAAGTACCATCTGGAAGAAGTCAGGAGATGTAAGCTTGCTTTTACCTCTTCCTCAAATCTAAGGCCCGGGTGGAAACCTCCTAGTAAAGGACCCAAAGAGCCCAGACTTCTACATTTTATTAGTCAATTAGAGCAGCTAGTTGGAACAATGGGTAGACAGAATACCTGGCCTGGAGTCAGGAAGACCTGAATTCAAATCCAGGCCCATACACTTATTAGCTGTGTGACCCAGGGCAAGTCACTTGGCCTGTGTTTCCCCACCTGTCAAATGGAGATAATAATAGTTCCCACCGACCAGGATGGTTGCAAGGCTCAAATGAGACAGTAATTGTAAAGCACTTGGCATAGTATCTAGCACATTGTAAGTAGTATATAAATTCAATATTCAGTTTGATTCCATAAACATTTATTTAGGGCCTTCTATATGCCAACCACTGTGCTAAGCTCTGGGGATACAGAGAGGCAAAAGACAGTCCTTGCAATCTATATACAGGATAAATTTTTGCTGTTTAGTCATTTCAGTTGTGTATAACTTCCTGTGACCCCATTTGGGATTTTCTTAGCAAAGATACTGGTGTGCTTTGCCATTTCCTCCTCCACCTCATTTTGCAGATGAGGAACTGAGGCAAACATTGTTAAATAACTTGCCCAGGGTCACACAACTAGGCCATGTCTGAGGCCAGATTTGAATTCAAGAAGATGTGTCTTTCTGACTCCAGGCCCAGCACTCTATCCACTGTGCCACTTTAAAAAGGAAATAATTAACAAAGGGAAGACACTGGAATTAAGAGAGATTTGGGGGGGGGGGGCAGCTAGGTGGCGCAGTGGATAGAGCACCAGCCCTGGAGTCAGGAGTACCTGAGTTCAAATCCAGCCTCAGACACTTAACACTTACTAGCTGTGTGACCCTGGGCAAGTCACTTAACCCCAGTTGCCTCACTTAAAAAAAAAAAGAGAGAGAGAGAGAGAGAGAGAGATTGGGGAAGCCTTCTTGTAGGAGGTGGGATTTTAGCAGGAACTTAAAGGAAGCCAGGGAGGTCAGTAGTCAGAGTGGAGCAAGAAAGCATTCCAGCAATGGGAGACAACCAGAGAGAATGCCTGGAATGGAGAAATGGAGTGTCTTGTTTTGGGAAGAGCAAGGAGGCCAGTGTCAGTGGATTGAAGAGTATGTGTTGGGGAGTATGGTGGAAGAAGACTGGAAAGGTAGGAGGCCATTAGGTTACAAATGGCTTTGAAAGCCAAACAGAGCATTTTGTGTTTGCGCCTGAGGCAACAGGAAGCCCCTGAAGTTATTGAGTAAGGGTGGTGACATGAGTGGGCCTGCATTTTAAGAAAATCACATTAGCGGTTGAATGGAAAATGGTTTGGAGTGGGGACAGACTTGAGGCAGGCAGATCCACCTGCTGGTTATTTCAGTAATGGAGGTGTGAAGCAATGAGGGCCTGCACCAAGGTGGTGGGGATGTCAGGAGAGGAGGAGGGTATTTGGGAGATGTTACAAAGGTGAAATCAGGCCTTGGCAACAGCTTGGATACAGTATGTAAGAGATAACGAGGAATCCAGGAAAACTCCTAGGTTGGGAGCCTGAGGGACTCAATAAATGGTACTTATTATTAAACAGAGGTATAAACTAGGTGGATATGTCTTCCATCAGTTTGGAAGCAATTTTATTATTGGATGAGAACAGATGACAACACACAGGCAAGATATTGGGATTGGTCGAATCAGACAGACCTCTATCTAGGTCTATGTGTATTACAACAAACCAATTCAGAATTCAGCATTTTCAAGATTTCAGCATCAAGCTAGTCTAGGGGTGGCTGAGGGAATTGTCCTGAGCAAGGTAGAGTGGGGAGGAAGGTGTTATGCCCTCTCTTTCCCCTCTCCTCATTAAACAGAGGAAGACCTTATGAATTTCAAAAGGTCAGAAGTTTTTGCACTTCCTGTTGGTGTAACAGTATTCCCAAAAAAGCATGATTGGCAGAACTATTTACATCAAGAGTCGAGAGACACCGAGGATATTCTAGAAACACTGAGGAAAGGCAGTTTCAGACTGCTACAAGAACCCTGAGCCTTGGAGCCCAACAGAGAACTCCATTGAAGAGGCAGTTTATTGGAGCTCCATGAAAAGAGAAAAACCTTTCCAACAACAAGAAGCTGTGAATTATTCCCCTTCTACATGTGTATTCTAAGCTTGAGCCTATTTTCCTCTGGATCTTGTGTATACTTCTGAGACAGTGTGGCCCAGACAATTAGGAAGATTATTCTTGGTATCAACTATTCTCACTTCACCATCTCAGTTAATATTCCTTTATTATACAAGCTAATTACCTCTAGTTGGTTCATTAATGGAGAGCACACAGAATGGGTGCTTGTGAGTAACAATCCACTTCAGGTTACTCTTAGAAACCAGAGAACCCAATTAACCAGTGTTAGTAGAAGGTGGGAAAGTAGCCCCTGAGAGAATCTTTTTTTTTTTTTTTGCAGGCAATGGGGGTTAAGTGACTTGCTCAGGGTCACACAGCTAGTAAGTGTCAAGTGTCTGAGGCCAGATTTGAACTCAGGTCCTCCTGAATCCAGGGTTGGTGCTTTAACCACTGTGCCATCTAGCTGCCCCCCTGAGAGAATCTTAACTCTTATAAAGATGAAGTAAGGCATATAAAACTAAACGACTTGTTAGGCTGTATTATTGGGATGCTTTTCTATAAAATTAACCAGGGAAACAGAAACCTTTGCTCAACTGGTTTTCAAGGTCTCCAGAAAATGCTTTTCACTGCTGCTGTGTTGGTGTTTGACTCCAGCACCGGTCAGAACTTGATCTGTGTTCCTTACTATCTACCAGCACAGTGGATCACAGCTATCTCTTTGTCAGCTTGTACTGATTGCTTTTGTTTGTGGGGTATGAAAGACAGACTTCGCCATTTCAAGGGTTTTAGGGAGTACTCTTCATAGAATCACGGAATCTTAGAGTTTGAAGAGCTGTTCAGTCCAGCCTTTACAGGCATAAGAATTTCCTCTATAACATACTGAAACTGTGCATTAAGCCTTTGCTTGAAGACTTCCAGTGATATAAAGACCATTACCTCCTGAGGCAATTCATTACACTCAGGATAATTCTAACTATTAGGAACTTTATTTTCATCAAGCCTCTTAGCAATTTCCACGAATTGTGAATACTTGGCTGCAGAAGACTGAATTTAAACTGATTTAATCCCTCTTTCTCACAGTCCTTCAAATACTTGAAGACAACTATCTTTTTCTTTTCTTTTCCAGACTGAACACTCCAGGTTCCTTTACCCTATTCTCATGTGGTATGATCTTGAGGGGATAGCTAGGTGGCTCAGGAAATAGAGTGCTGGGCCTGGAGCCAGGAAGACCAGAGTTCAAATCTGGCCTCACAAAAAAGAGTTCTAGAGAGGAGAAAAGAATTAATCCATTTTTTAAAATTTATAGGCTTAATAATATAACAACCAAAGAATGAGAAGAATTAAATGGGGAAATTATTTCATTATGAATGCCACAAATATTGGGATTAGGATAGTTAGCACTTTTGTGGTATCTATGTTTAAAAGGAGGGGGCAGCTAGATGGCACAGTGGATAAAGCATCAGCCCTGGATTCTGGAGGACCTGAGTTCAAATCTGACCTCAGATGCATGACACTAGCTGTGTGACCCTGGGCAAGTCACTTAACCCTCACTGCCCCGGGGGGGAAAAAAAGATTTACTTATCTATGTTTAAAAGGAGAAAGAAAAGATATAAACATTAAAAAAAATTAATCAGAAAGTTTAATCTACAAGATAACCTAAACTGTGGATGTTTTCCCCCAAGGTTCTGTCCAAGGTCTATTCTCTCTGTATACTGTCTCAAAAACTTCATTAGCTCCCATGAGTTTAACTATCTGCATAGTTAGTTATATAGACCTGACTTCCAGATCCAGCCTAGTTTCTCTCCTAAACTTCAGTGCCACATCACTGGCTGCCTACTAGACATTTTAAAGTCAATATTCTGAAGACAGATTAAATTCAACATGCCTAAAACTGAACCCATTATCTTTCTCCTTAAACCCTTCCCTCTTCCAAACTTCTCTGTTTCTGTCAAAGGTATTACAACCCTTCCTTCTAGGGGAACAGTAGATAGAGCACTAGCCTTGAAATTGGGAGGACCTGACACTTACTAGCTGTGCGACTCTTGGCAAGTCACTTAACCCCAACTGCCTTAAAACATCCAGGGACATTTCCAGTTGTCCTGATATTTATCTTGCCACTGGACCCAGATGGCTGGAGAGAGTGAGCTTGGTGACCTTGTACAGCCCTTCCTCACTTAAATCCAATTCAGTGAAAGTCATGACATTATCCAATGTCGTGGTCTTCTTCAAAAATGAAAGACAAACAACAACAACAATACAATCCTTCTAATCTCCCAAATTCATAACCTCTGCATTCTCTTTCACCCTAAATATCCAATTAACTGCCACATCTTGCTCTTTCTACCTTCACAACATTTCAATCTATACAACATCCCTCCAATCTGACCCATTCTCTCCACTCAAACAACTACCACCTTAATTCAGGCCCACTCTTGCTTACAGATCTTACCATGTAATTCCATTTCCCTATTCAAGTTGTGTAGCTTTAAAAGGTAAACAGAAGTTTTTATATTTTACCCTAGAGGCAGTAGGAAGCTACATCCAAATGTATTAATTCTGCCGTTACGAATAGAAAAGAGAATTTGTTTTGGAAATACTGACGTCTTTTCCACTTTTCATCTTTTTTATTCTCCTTTTAGTTTCATGCTTAAATGTTCTCAAGGAGGTTGAGCTTAATGGTTTTCATGTTAAACTTTCTGAAAACTTGTGTTTCCCTACATAGCTCTCGATTTATGAGGCAATACTGCTTAAAATGTTCCGCCATTCTCCTAAGAGGATGAGTTGATAGTCTACACTGGTCCCTTTGGCTATCTCTCCACTTCCAAGTTTTCAAATGTTAGTATTTCTTTCTCTTTATGTCATAAAGGATTCTATTTTATCATTCCACTTTCCCCAGTGACTTCTAACCCTATTTACACCCTCATGATAACCACAATTTCCTCCACTGTTAGTGCTTTCCCAGGCCCTCACACCTGCATTGTCTATATTCTCTTCACTTCCTTACCCCAATCCCTTTGTGAACCAACTCAACTCTACACTATGCTCCACCCTCAATTTCCTTGCTTGTACAGTTGACCATGCCTTGCCAAACTCAGACTGTGGATTACTCCTACCATCTGCCACTTGTGTTCCTACTCACTGAGATGGAAAAAAATGAACCTGACTGGGCTCACTACAAATTTATACTACCTCATCTCAGCTGTGCCTTCACTGCAGTAAAGCAAACATTCTACTCCTCCTTAATCAATTCCTATCCCACTCTCCACAGTTCAAATCCTCTCTATCCCCACACTTCCTCCCAACACTCTTAACTTGAAGACCTCACCTTCACTGAAAAGCTCACAGAGAGCTCACTCTTCTTTCTCCTCATCACGAATCACAGACATTTTTCTTCACCATCTCCTAATTCACACGCTGGTCTCAGATGAAGAAGGGGCTCTTCTTGCCAAAGTAAACCCTCGACATTCACACTTTGATCTCATCCCTCCCAGCTTCTCCATCAAATTGCCCCCATCATCCCTACTTTAATCTTTGATCTATCCCTAGCTACTGCTTTCTTCCCTGCTGCCTCAAACATGACTATGCTTTCCCCCATATGTAAAAAACTCTCACTTAATTCTACCATTCCCACTAGCTATCATTCTATATTTTTACCTCCCCCTCAAGGATAAACTCTTTGGGAAAGCCATCTCCAATGGCTGTCTCTACTTCTTATCCTCTCACTGTCTCCTAAACTCTTTGCAATCTGACTTTGCACTACATCATTCTAAAAAAACTCTCCAAAATTATCAATGATTCCATAATTGACAAATCGAAAGGCCTTTTCCCAATTCTCTTCTTCCTTGACCTCTAGGCAACAGTGTTGATCAACTCCTTTCCGAATACTCTCTCCTCTCTAGAGACACTACTCTCAAACTGGTTTTCCTCCTTCAAGTTTAAACATTCATTCTTAGTCTCCTTTGCTGAAATCAGGCCATGCCCTCTTGGGTGTCCCCCAAGACTTTACTCTGGGCCCTCATTTCTTTTCATTCTATACTATCTCATTTAATGATGTCACTACTTCATGGCTTTAATTATCACCTCTCGTCAAGAGATTCCCAGTCCTATTTATCTAGTCCTAGTCCCAGGGTACCACCAGCCTACTGATCACTCAGGATTCTAACTCTGATGTCATCCTTGATCCCTCACTCTCACTCATTCCACATACCCAATTCATTTCCAAATGTTGTCATTTCTAACTTCACAACATTTCCCATATACATCCCTTCCTCTCCACTCACATAGTCACAGTCCTAATTCAAGTCCACATCACCTCTAACCTGTACTACTCTAAGAGTTAAAAAGTTGGTCCCCATGTCTCAGGGCTCTTCCAACTCCAATCTATCCAAAGTGATGCCAAAGTGATTTTTCTAAAGTGTAGGTCTGACCACATCCCCTTCCTGGTTAAGGAGCTCCAGTGGTTACCTGTTTCACGCAGGATAAAATATAAACTCCTCTGTTTAACATTTAAAACTTTCATAACCTGGTTCTTCCTACTTTTCCAGCCTGCTTACACCCTATTCTCCTCTACTAACTCCACAATACAGCAACATTAGAATATATGCAGTTCCTCAAATATAGCACTACATCTCCCATTTCCATTCCTATCCACTGGCTACCCCCACCCAGCAATGTTCCACCTTCTGGCCTCTATCTTTTCATTCCCCCACCTTCCTTTAGGACTAAGCTGAATTTTTACCACCTGTGGGAGGCCCTTCCTGGCCCTCCAGCTGCTAATACCTTCCTTTTCAGACTGCCTTCATGCACTGTGTATATATCTCACACTTACATATTTACAAGTCTTCCCATTATGCTGTACGTGATGCTCCCTGAGAGTAGGGAGTATGTTTTTGTTCTGTCGCCTTTCTTTATATCCCCAGCACTTAGCAAAGTGATTAGCACAAAAATGTTTTTAAAATACTTGTTGACTGATTGATTTTGCAAGGCAATCCAGTATTTTCTGGCTTAGGTGATTTCTAGGTTCTTCTCCTCTCTTTACAGTGGTGACAGTTTTACAAGTTTAACATCCACAGGAAATGGTGACAATCTGTTCTAGATAATTGTGCTTCTCTAAATTTAGCTTACAATGACATTAGATTTTTTTTTTTGTTAATGCTTTATACTGTTGACTTACATTGAGCTTGCAGCCCTGAAGATGAGCCTTCTCAATGACTTTCACAACACACTTAAAGAGATTAGCCTAGCAATTCATAGAGGAAAAAACAGGTAGACAAGGAATACACATTGCCCACAATGTGTCATGCTATTGGACAGGTAGCACATTGAGTTGATCCATCAATACACGTATCTTAGGCAGGTACTAGGTATGGACTACAACCTTGGTCTAGAATTAGGCCAATTAATAAGAAATGATTGAGGTAGATTTCACTTGGGAAATTGTGAAGCAATTTCAATAATCCTTAATTATTTGATGTCATAACTTTTTTTCTTTTTTCTTTTTTCTTTTTTCTTTTTTTTTTTTGCGGGGCAATGGGGGTTAAGTGACTTGCCCAGAGTCACACAACTAGTAAGTGTCAAGTGTCTGAGGCCAGATTTGAACTCAGGTACTCCTGACTCCAGGGCCGGTGCTCTATCCACTGCGCCACCTAGCTGCCCCGATGTCATAACTTTTTAACAGCAGAATTCCCCATAATTCATCCAGCCATATGTCAACTTACTGGTCACTGAACAAGGATCTCACATTTAGAGTACCAACATTCAAAATGAAGTTTGTAAAAAGTCTAAAAACCAATAAAGGAAGAAGAGGCTCAAAATCATGTCATATCTGCATGATCAAAGAAACTAGGATGTGAAAGCAAAAATTTATGGAACATGAAAACTACTCTCCAAGGACCAATGTACCTAAGTACAGTCTCATCAGCAAAAGCTTGGCCACTAGATGATGAATACTTTGTTTATAGCAACCCATAATTCAGTCAAAAAACATTCATTAAGTGCCCACTATGTGCCAGGCACAGTGCTAAACTCTAAGGATAAAAAGAATGGTAAAAGACAGTACTTGACCTCAAAGAGCTCAAAAACTAATGAAGACAACAAGCAAACATGTACTAATGAGATATACACAAATGATAAAGTAGAAATGATCAACAAAGGGAAGACACTAGAATTAAGGGGGATAGAGAAAAGTCTTCCTGTAGAAGATGGAACCTGAGGGAAGCCAGGGAAGCCAGGAAAGCCAGGAAAGCCAACACGCAGAGATAAGGAGGGAAAGTGTTCCCAGGTATCGTGGGTGGTCAGAGAAACCTGGAACCTAAAGATGAATATCTTGTTCATGGAACAGCAAGGAGGCCAGTATTACGAGAATGAAGTGTACGTGGTAGGGAGTAAGGTAGAAGACTAGAAAGGTGAGAGGGAGGCTAGGTTACAAAGAGCTTTAAACATCAAAGAATTTTATATCTGATCCTGGAGGCCATAAGGAACCACTGGAATTTACCAACTAGAGCAGTGACACAGTCAGTCCCATACTTTGTCAGGTGAACAGAGGATGGATTAGAGTGCATAGAGACTCAAGGCAGGCAGACCCATCAGTAGACTATTGTAATACAAGTGTGAGGTGATGAGGACCTGCACCAAAGAGGTAGAAGTGTCAGAGGAGAGAAGGGGGCATATTCAAGATATGTTGGAAAGGTGAACTTGACAGACACTGGCAACTGATTGAAAAGGGGAAGAGCAGCATGAGAGATGTAAAAAGGATGACATCTAGCTATTACTGACACCTGGCTCCCCCAGATGATACAGCCTCCATGGCTACCCTTTCTTTTCTTAAATGAGCAATGCAAAGAAATAGAAAAAAAAACTACAGAATGGGAAAAACAAGTCATCTTTTCAAGAAAATTAGAGATATCAAGGGAACATTTCATGCAAATGAAAAACATGATAAAGGACAAAAATGGTAGGGACTTAAGCCGAAGAGATTAAGAAGTGGCAAGAATACACAAAAAAACTATACAAGGAAAGATCTTAATATCACAAATTACCAGTATGATGTGGTTACTCATCTAGAGTCAGACATCCTGGAGAATGAAGACAAGTAGGCCTTGCGAAGCACTGCTAACAAAAAAGGCTAGAGAAGGTGATGGAATTCCAACTGAGCTATTTAAAACCCTAAAAGATGATGCTGTTAAAGTGCAACCTTCAATACACCAGCAAATTTGGAAAACACAACAATGGCCACTGGATTGGAAAAGATCAGTTTACATCCCAATGTTAAAGTGCAATGTCAAGGAATGTTCAAATTACCAAACAAATGCACTCATTTCACATGCCAGAAAAGTTATAATTTAGATTCTGCAAGCTAGGCTTCAGCAGTATGTGAACTGAGAATTATCAGAAAAGCAGGCTGGTCTTCTAAGAGGCAGAGGAACTAGAAACCAAATTGCCAATATTCATTGCATATGGAAAAAGCAAAGGGGTTCCAGAGAAACATCTACTTCTGCTTCATCAACTATACTAAAGACTTTAACTGTATGGATTAACAAAATGTGACAAGTCCTCAAAGAGATGGGAGCACCAGATTATCTCACTTGTCTCCTGAGGAATCTGTAGGGGGCCAAGCAGCAATAGTTAGAACTGAATAGGGAACAGCTGATTGGTTTAAGATTGGAAAAGGAGCATGGCAAAGCTGTATATTGACATCTTTTTTATTTAACTTATATGCAGAGTACATCATGCAAATGTCAGACAGGATGAAGCAAAAGTCAGAATTTGGGTTGCTGGGAGAAAGATCAGATACACAAATGATACCACTCTGGTGGCAGAAAGTGAAGAATTAAGCCTCCTGATGATTGTGAAAGAGGAGAGTGTAAAAGTTGGCTTGAGACTTAACATCAAAAAAACTAAGATCTTGGCAACTGGTTCCATTACTTTCTGGCAAATAGAGGGGGGGGGGGGGGTGGGAAATGGAAGCAGTATCAGATTTTATATTCTTGGGCTCAAAGACCACTGCAGATGGTGACTGCCGCCATGAAATTAAAAGACACTTGCTCCCTAAAAGGAAACCTATGGCAAATCTGGACAGCATACTAAAAAGCAAAGACATCCATCACCTTGCTGACAAAAGTCCACATAGTCAAAGCTATGGGTTTTTTTCCAATGGTAATGTATGGCTGTGCAAATTGGACTATAAGGAAAATGGAGCACCACAGAATCAACGATTTCAAATGATGGTACTAAAGAAGACTTTTGAGAGTCCCTTGGACAGCAAAGAGGTCAAATCAGTCAATAGTTAAAGAAATTAATTCAGGCTATTCATTGGAAGGTCAAATATTGAAACTGAAGCTTAAATACTTTGGACACATAATGAGAAGAGAGGACATACTAGAAAAGATCTTTATGCTAGAAAAGACTGAAGGCAAAAGGAGAAGGGTGCGGCAGAGAAGGAGATGGAGAGAATCATGAAAACAACGTACATGAAGCTGGACAGACTCTAAGAGATAGTGGAGGATAGAAGGGCCTGGTTTTCTATGGCCCATGGGGTCATGAAGCATCAGACACAACTAAACAACTACAACATTATTGAATTAGGACCACTGGCTGTAAAAACCTACTTGAAAAGAAACTGACATAGTATACAGAGAAACTTTACAAGTCAGGCAACAGAATTTAGCTACCAGAAGAGTATCAATCTTGTCTTTTCTGAACACTAAAACTCTTTAGATACTTAGAGGATTTGGGTTTTTGTTTCATATTTTTCAATAAGCACTGGAAAACAAAATGTGTATAACACAAGGAAAAAGGAATGCTTAATTAACTAGCATTTGGGGAAAAAAACTAACAAATTATCAATTTAAAAAGCTATTACTTAAAAGCAAAATGCAAGAAAGAAAAAAATTCTAATAGAATTTTTAAAGTAACATGAAATCAAATCAAACAACATGTATTTATGGATCACCTCCTACATACATACCAGACACTATGCTAGACACTGTATCTTCCAAGAGGATAAGATGGGATAATATTTGTAAAGCACTTAGCATAGTGCCTGGAATATAGTAGCACTATATAAATGTTAGCTAGTGTAAATAATTAATTGTTATTTGAGGTTTTTATGACCCCATCTTTTGGCTAGAATTTTAAAAAACCTCAGGGCATGCACTGGTCTGGGACTCCTCAAACCGCATGGTGCTCCACCCACTGATTGTAGTTGGCGCCATGGCACTCACCATGCTGGCACCTCACGTCATCACCACTCACTGACACCTACATGGGCCTGGCAAAATTATAATGATTGGAAGCTCAGTGAGGGCAGTCATGTGACAGTCAGAGCAACCAGTCGATTGGCTGGGGGCTATGTGTGGTCAGCCTGAGGTCTGATGGGAAGAAGGGAGGGTTTTTTTGACATTCTAACTTGAAGCTGGAAGGTGACAGGACGCTGCAGTGTGTTCTCAGCTGATTCCTAGGCAGTGGTGTTGTTCAGGTTGTATGATTTCCCTTTCCCCATTTTATTTCCTTTCCCTTAATCCTACTGATACTGTTTGTGTTTTTTTAAGTTCATTCTTGTTAAATAAATCCTGCTCTGTTTTGAGGGAGGCTGTCTGTCCTTGCCCCAATATTGTGGTGAGCTGCTTAGCTAACACTCCCCAATTAAAAATTGGTCCCTACACTATTGTTATTACTGTTATTATTATCATTATTATTATACAGTAGAAAGAATATAATTTTAACTTAGTCAACACTTCCTGAGTGAGTTCTCCAAATAACAGGATTTAGGTGATTTTTTAAAAGCAAATTAATTAAACCAATCTTTTTAAAATTTAAGTCTTATATTATTAGAAAGTGGTCTTTAATTAATGTCTTAAAATTATCAAAAAATATCACATCAAATATCCTAAAATTGGGCAGCTGGGTGGCGAAGTGGATGAAGCACCGGCCCTGGAGTCAGGAGTACCTGAGTTCAAGTCCGGCCTCAGACACTTAACACTTACTAGCTGTGTGACCCTGGGCAAGTCACTTGGCTCCAATTGCCTCACTAGGAAAAAAAAAATATATCCTAAGATACTTTGAAAGGCAAACTATAAATTAAACTACTGACAACATATCCCATGTGCTTCAGCTGTGGAAGAAATATTGTGCTTGCTGTGCATACCCTTTGATCCAGCAATTGCACTGCTAGGTTTATAGCCCAAAGACATCCCCAAAAAGAGAAAGACCTATTTGTACAAAAAATATTTATAGCAGCTCTTTTTGTAGTGGCTAAGAATTAGAAATCAAAGGAATGCCCATAAATTGGGGAATGGCTAAACAAGCTGTGGTATATGGTTGTGATGGAATATTATTGTGCTATAAGAAATGGCAAGCAGCAATGGGGCAGCTAGGTGGCACAGTGGATAAAGCACCAGGCCTGGATTCAGGAGTACCTGAGTTCAAATCCAGACTCAGACACTTGACACTTACTAGCTGTGTGACCCTGGGCAAGTCACTTAACCTCAATTGCCTCACTAAAAAAAAAAAAAAGAACTGATATTAATTGAACACAGACTGAAGCATGCTACTTTTCACTTTTTTTCAATTTTTTATTCAAGTTTTCTTATACAAAATTACTAATATTGTAATGTTTTACATAATTGCACATGTATAACCAAATTTGGCCCCTACATATATCTGATTGCTTACTGCCTCAGGGAGGGGATGGGCAGGGAAATAAGGAGGGAGGGATAAAATTTGGAACTGAAAACTTTAAATAAAAATGTTTATAATTATTTTTAAATATATCATGCTTGCTCATTAGTGATCTCTGATGATGAAAAAGTTGGTACTTATATAGGAACATATTAAGATGGATAAGTATCAATTTGTTCTGAATAATAAAGTCACAGGATTTGAAATTGAGGTTAATCTCATTAAAAGGTCATCTTTCTTGGTTCCATTTTCAATCTGACTTCCTTTGGAAATCAGGCATATTATTTTTTTTAAATCACTCAATGTCTCAGACCATTTCCTTTTTAATAGCTTTTGATTCTCTAAAATTGACAAACAAAATTTAACATTTTTTTTTTGGTTAAAAAGATCATGAAGTCCCTCATAAATTTTAAATCTATTTTTTTTTAAAGGGAAAAGAGTGCCTACTAAGAACTGGAGGTTTCCATTGGACAAACTCTGAGTCACATGTGACCTTTGACCCACATGATTTGAAAAGCAACAGCACTGCTTTGGCAGCTTTT
Source organism: Dromiciops gliroides (assembly GCF_019393635.1). Classification (NCBI taxonomy): domain Eukaryota; kingdom Metazoa; phylum Chordata; class Mammalia; order Microbiotheria; family Microbiotheriidae; genus Dromiciops; species Dromiciops gliroides. The sequence continues at coordinate 514,281,760 of NC_057863.1, forward strand.
CAAAATAAACTCAATGCTTTCTGGACATCTGTATCCAGGTTATTTCCTTCCCCTGGGTGTAATCCAAATTATATTGGATCAGGTGTTGGTCTCACAGAACAATTTTTTGGTAACATTAAAAAAAAAAACTAACAAATCAGCAAGGCCCTATTTTTAAGAAGGGGGTGGAAGGAACAGGAAAGAACAAGCATTTATACAGCGCCTATTATGTACCTCAACACTGTCAACAACCCTGCAAGATAGGTATTATTATTATAATTCCCATGTTATAATTGAGGAAAGTGAGGCAAACAAAGATTAAGTGACTTGCGGAGGATAACACAACTATTAAGTGTCTGAAGTCAGATTTTAACTGAGGTATTCCTGATTCCAGGACAAGGTTCTATCTACTGCACACCAGCTCTTAGCAAACATCTGTAAACCATGAGATGAGCTCTTGGTTTGTATTACCCAAACCTGAGAAAAGAAAATGCTACTTTAAGAAGTCTTTTAAAAAGCAGATTATGATAGTCAACCAACATGTATTTATTAATTGTTTACTGTGTATCAGGAACTTTGCCAAGTGCTAAGAAAACAAAAGCAAAAACATGAACCCTTCTCTTAAGGAGCTCACATTCTAATACAGGAAACATGCAAAGAACTATGTACATGCAAAATATATAGTGTAAAAGGAAGGTAGCTCTGAGGGATAGCACTTGGGGAAGGAGGAGATCAGAAAGGACATCGGGAAAGGCTTCCTCAAGAGGACAGGATTCAGGGGACAGCTAGGTGGCACAGTGGATAAAGCACAGGCCCTGGAGTCAGGAGGACCTGTTACCTGAGTTCAAATCCAGCCTCAGACACTTGATACTTACTAGCTGTGTGACCCTAGGCAAGACATTTAAACCCCATTGCCCCGCAAAAAAAAGAAAAAAGAAAAAAAAAAAAGAGGATGGGATTCAAGTTGTCTTTTAAGATGCCAAGGAAACCATTCCAGGAGGTGAGGGGACTAGCCAGTTAAAATTCACAGAGCTGGGTAATGGCACGTCATGTGTGAGGAACAGCAAGTAGATGAATGTAGCTGGACTGTAGAGTTCATAGGGGGAGTGAAATGTAAGAATGAAAAGACAGAAAGAAGCCAGGTTGTGAAAAGGCTTTCTAGTTAAATGCCTCATACTGCTACTACTACTATTTATTGCTATTACTACTACCACCACCACCACCACTACTGTAACCAACAATTTGTAAGACTTTTACTAATAAGCTTAGTGAATATCGGGTTGGAGTTGGAGTCAGAAAGACTCGAGTTCAAATCCTGCTTAGTTGTGTAACTCTGGACAAGTCACTCCCAGTTTGTCTCATCATCTATAAAATGGCATCTATCTCATAGGGTTGTTGCATAGATCAAAGCATTAACCTTAAAGTGCTACATAAATGTGAACTACTTAACCATAAATTCATAAATACCATAAATTCACTTAGAAAACTTCAATCATTTTTGTTGGAAATACTATATACTAATTAGCAGGTATTGTGAACAAGGGATCTGGGAGTCAAAAGTACTGATGGCTCTGTAAAGATATCTGACCTTGGATAAGTAACTTCACCTCTCTAAGCCTCAGTTTTCTTACTTGTAAAATGAGAGCTAAGCAAGATCTCTAAAGTATATTTCAGTTCTAATGTTCTGTGTATGTAAAACATAATACAGTAAATGAATCCATAAATGTATGGTTAAAGAAATAGAATGAAATACAGCCTAAATCATTTTACCAATTATAACTTTGCTCCTGTTTCAATAGTAATTTCTGGCTAATTCACAACAGCAGGTGCTATTAAAGATTTTTTCAATGAAAGTTTAAAAATACTTTAACAGTTCTGGATTAATAAAGATTAATCCTCAATCTATAAATAACTTCAGTAATAGATCATGGCACTAATAATACCAAAGTCACTAGTTGAATTCCCATATAAGGCAGTTAGCTTGAATTTTTTTTTTCAGTGACCACTGATTCCAGCACTAATTCTGACTGGCTGCCAATAATACAAGGGAAATAGAAAAAAAAATTATGTACATGAAACATCATAAATCCGTTACCACTACTGGAAAAAAAAAACACTCGAAGCATAGATCTTTTTGGTAAAAGGTCACTTTAAGGATGCAACTTGGGAGAAGCTGATAAAAGAATGTTTTCAGATATTTGGGTAACCTCTGTCTCAACAGACTATTAAATCTCATTAGAAGTCAGAAACAATCAACTAATATTTGTTTTATTCAGACAGTGTGCTCTCCAAGCACAACATGCAAGAAAAATATATAATTTATTGAAGAACATTTAAATGTGCAATGAATTAACAGTAAATTTCTTGTCAAATGACAAGAAACATTTCAAGTAGCCTAAAACTTTCTATCAGGAAACAGTGTCATTAGTCACTTGTTTCATCCAGCTGTTTATTATAGGTGTGTGACACATGCACCCACCCACACACACACACACACACACACACACACACACACACACACATACACTTTTTCAGGAGGCAGACCTAAGTTCAAGAGTGACTCATAAAACATAATTTGTGATGGTCCATAGAATCCAAGATTCAGAGTAGTAAGGGGTCTTAGAAGTTCTACTTTCCTATCCCAAGTAAGAATCCCCCTCTTATAACACTACTTGATGGGTGTTGATCCAACTTTGATTGCTTTCAGTGACAAAGAATCAGAGTATGCATATCATAAAAGCCCAATTCAGTTCATATTTGTTAAGCTCTATAAAATTTACAAAGCACTTTCTTAACAACAACCCTATGACAAAGTTAATGTGAGAATTGCTATACCTATTTTATACATGAGGAAACTGACTCCAAATTCAGTGCTCCTTCTACTACATCAGGACAGCCCATTCTATCTTGGGGCAGTGCTAATTATTAGGAAGTTCTTAATATGGAGCTAAGACTTGCTTCTCTATAACTTTCACCGGCTAGTCTTGGTTCTTCCCTCCAAAACTACAAAGATAAAAGTCAAAACTGCAAAACCGATTGAAACAAAATAGAATGATATAGATAGACAAGCTCTGCCCAGAATAACTAGTACAAAGGAGTTTGAAAAAATAGAAGAGGCACAGGAAATACAAGAAAACAAGTGACAAGATGTAACAGAGATGAAACAAGGCCCATATTTATCAAAAGCAAGAGCATCAACAAGAGGACTAGTTCAAGACACTTGTGGGAGTGGGACCTAGGAAGGATACTCCAACCATTTCACAGAACCAGAGAACTTCCTAAAAAGAGGATCTCGGAGTTTGGGGTTTTTTAAGGGTTTTTGCTTTGTTTATTTTTGCCTGAATCTAGAAGTTGTATGTATTACCAACCAAAAAGGCCCTGTTTCCTCAAGAACCAATGGCTGCTGCTTAATCAAGGTAGAATTTAGACAAACAAATCTAGATAAAGCTATATTAATTTCAGCAAACATTTTAAAGCACCTACTCGCTATATGTAATGGACTATGCTAGGAACTAGGAATACAAAGACAAAACTGATAAAAACCATCCCTTCAAGGAGCTTACATCCTACTGGCCTTAGAAACTATGCTGCATTCCTTACTCAGAAATTGCTCAGACTGTAGTCAAGTTTGTTATTTGGACACTAAATAGCTGGTTAAGACATTTCAGAACTCACTATAGAAGGGTTATGGCAGGGGGAGGGGAAGAAGTAGGGAGAATATTAAGGAGAACTGAGAAAAGCTGTCTTCTCAAGATCAAAATCTAAATTGAGTGGACAAGAGATAAAACTATTTGTAAACACAAAGAGCCCTCTATTTGGGGTAATCCTAACATTTTGTTATAAAGAGATGAAAGTTATTGCTGAATTCTGTCACTTAAGAAGTATATTCTACAATGATGTACTGATTAAGAAATTTTAAAAATGAAATAATAATGACTAATATACCCTAAGCAGATAGGTGATGGTAGTATTTTCAGCCGTGTCCAACTCTTCATCACCCCATCTGGGATCTTCTTGGCAAAGACAATTGGAATGCTTTGCCATTTCCTTCTCCAGTTCATTTTACTAAACTGAGGCAAACAAGGGTGAGTGACTTGCCCAGCTAACTAAGTGTCTGAGGCCTGATTAGGAATCTTGCTGACTCCAGGTCTTGGTACTCTATCCACTGAGCCACCTAGCTGCCCCCAAGCTGATAGGTAGTATGGCAATAATGTGCCTTGAAGCTCCCAACAACTGAAAGTCAAAAGAGTTCTCTGGAACAATTTGCACCAGCTATTATGATACATGTACCTATAACGTCTGTTAAATCCAACATATTGAGCAATCTCATATCAACCTTATCTATTAACTATACTGATATCAAATGTAAGAGCATTAACAATAAGACTCCTGGAACTAGGCAGTTTCTTGGCATTAAAGTGACAACTTTTTGCACCACATACATGTTGGGCTGGTGGTGTGTGAAGAATAAATAATAACAACAAGCCTAAGCAGCTTGTGAATAGTGAGCTGAAATAAGAAAACAGCAAACAGGGAAGGCAAAAGAAACTTTATTTTGTGTTCATGGAAGCACAGCCTTAAGCAATATGAGAAGTGTGGATAGCTGGGAAACAACTACAACCAACTGAATAATATGGCCATAGCACACACCAAAAAGTTATTTTCTAAACAAGGGCTTTAAGCTTAACAAGATAGGAGGCAACATTAAAAGCAGTGAGGATCATTTTGGATAGTAGTCATTTTTTTTTCAGTGAGGCAACTGGGGTTAAGTGACTTGCCCAGGGTCACACAGCTAGTAAGTGTCAAGTGTCTGAGGCTTGAACTCAGGTGAATTCAGGGCCAGTGCTCTATCCACTGCGCCATCTAGCTGCCCCAATAGCAGTCATTTAACAAAGGAGATACTTAACAAATGTTCAGTGTAATGGTCTGTATGCACAAAACACAATTCACAATGACAATGGTGTGATCTTAAAAAAATCGGTAGCAATACAGGCCAGCGCTGTGTTACAATTTAAACAAAGACAACTTTCAAAGAACCTGAGGCAACCTACAGAAAAACATACTACACATTAATGACGTCATTTAATCAAGTAAAACAGAGGCCATCTAAGAAACATCATTAGTGTTTTCAGACAGTGGAGCTAAATATGTGGACATTAATTTGGGTTTACATTTTCTAACCACTGAAGTGAAAATAGAAACATGCAGTTACATTGTTTTCATTTTCTGACACAATTTCATCTGCATCAAAGTTTTTTCCCCTGGAAATAAACTCAAACAGGAATTTATCAAGTGGATTCTTGTATAAAGTGCACAAAGTGACAAAGTAAACTGCCTCTTCAGTCATCATTTTATATTTATATGTGTGTGTGTATGTATATATATTTAAAAAAATACAAAACAAAAACTTCCTAAGTGTAAAACTTTATTTACACTTATTCCTATTTTATTTCATCTAATTGTATTTGATCCAATTTTTATCCTGTTAAGGTGTTTTGGGAATCTGATTCTGTTATTAGTGTTATCTACCCTTCATAGTGTTATCCCATCTGCAAGAATTTACCAAATACCTACTATGTGAAAGGCACCAGTTGGGGAAATGAAATTGTTCTGGCCCTCAAGCATCTTATACTTTATGGGGGTGGGGCATGCATCACAGACAAGGAAAATAATCAGGAGAAAGGACTAACCATTGGAGAGATCAGGGAAAACTTCATGAAACATGTGGCAACCTAAATGATGATGAAAATTCTGAGAGACAGAAATCAGCTAATCAACTAGCATTTATTAAGTGCCTACTGTGTGACAGTCCAGCCCTTAAGGAACTTACAGTTTACTGTTTGAGCCCTGTCATAATTTTTTTAAAAGAGTAAACATATATGCACATATATGTTTACATGAGGTTCAACTAAAGATTGTTTTTAATGGTAGTTGTTCAAAAAAGTATAGCTCAGCAGACAGGGTTAAAATCTAGCTACCGACACTTAAAAGCTGTGTGATCAAGGACATGTCTCTGAATTTCAGAGCATACGTTTTCTTATCTACAAGATGGGAATAGGGTCAGTCAAAAATATTGATCTGGAAAGGAACTCAAAAGCCATATGGTCCAACCCTTTCATTCTACAAATGAGTTTGATGTGAATAGAAAAATAACCCACACAGTCAGAAAACTGAGATGAGGTAGATAAGGAAAACTGGGCAAGGCAAGCTTAGTGACTTGTCCAAGGTCAACTAGATAGATAGTAAGCTTCAGACTAAATTCGAGGATCTAATAAGATGTTATAAAGTACTCTACAAAGTAAACTATAATTTGTGTGTAATTCTAAACTAAAGTTGGAATCTGTATTTTGCCTATATAGTTGTAACTTTAAAATCTGCTGCTGTATTTCTAAATAATTTTAAAACTTTTTTTTAGTGTTTTAAAGGTTTTAAAAAAACAACGTTGAAAAAGTAACTAAATTCAAAGAAAGGTAAGTTCTTATTCTCCTGCATAATTTCAGAATGGAGTACCAAAATGTATGAATAGCTTAACATCTGATACTTCTTCATTCTTTGCACTATTTTTCACTGGCAATAGAATTATGGAGCACTACATTTAGAATCAGGAAGCCCTCAGTTCAAATCCTGACTCAGCTACTTAATTAACTCTGGGCAAGTCACTCGGCCTACTTGGGTCTCAGCTCCTCATCAGTAAAATGAGATAGCTGGACCAGATGATCTCTAAAGTAGCTCTGAGCTCTAAAAATCTATAACTCTAATTTATGGTGTCTATGATCCATTTCCAAATTCGATGTTTCCAAACCTTTCTAAGATCATACAATAACTGTACCATTTCAATTACTTTTTTTTTTCATTTAAAAAAAAAAAACCTATATCAAAACACAAGAGATTTCAATGACCCATACACTTTCAGCTATTATTCACAAAGAACTCTGCTGGAAATCTGCAATTACTAATCTAAGGTTTACTAATCTCATACTACAAAAAAAAAATTTTAATCCTATTAAGTACACAGACCAATGAGGGCAGAGGGTAAGGAAAATGTCCTCTCATTTGGCCTACCTGATACATTCTCTAAGGGGGTTTCCTTTCTCCATTCACTCCCTCAGAGGTGAGAGCTGCCCAGAAATCCCAGAACCTAAGTTTTGGTCTGGGAGTTAGAAGAGAAAAGAGTAAGGGCGTTTCCATGACAACCCTTAACAGAAGCAGAGGAAAGAGTTTCTTGGGAGAGCACGAGGACGAGGAAGGGACAGATGGGAAAGTAGGAAGGGAGGAAGGAGGAAGGAGATGGAAAAGAAAGAATAAAGGAAGAAAGGGATGGGAAAATAGGAATGGAGGAAAGAGATGGGGAAAAAAGGAATGAAGGAAGGAGGAAGGGGATGGGAAAGAGGGAATGGAATCGCCTATGGGATGTGTAAAACGCCCAGCGTTGCATTTGAGGGTCCCTTCCAGGGATGTGAAAGGATGAAGCAGCCCAGGGAAATGAGAAGCGGGCAGAGCCCAGGACGCCGGGCGGGGCTGGAGCGGGGCCGGAGGCGCAGGGGCGGGGGACAGCGGGCCCGGGCTCGAGGCTCCGAGGGGCCGGGCGGCCCCCGCCTCCACCTTCCAGCCCCGGGCTCGCCCGCTTACCTGGACAGCGAGTCCACGCTGGGCGGCCGCGCGGCCGCGGGCTGGGAGCCCAGGCTCTCACAGCTGGAGCTCTTCTCCATGGCGCGGCCGGGCCGAATGCAAGGCTGGGCGGCGGCGGCAGCGGGCAGGAGGAGCCGCGGTCAGCCCCGAGCCTCCCAGCCCCGCCGCAGACAGGAAGCGGCCATGTTCGCCCAGACTGCACCGCGAGAGAGCGGGGGCTACGGGAGGGGGCCAGCCCAGAGTTGAGGAAGCGTCCTCCCCCAGGCCCGCCCCCGCCCCTCGACTCCCTCCTCCTGCGGGGGGAGGCGGAGACCCTAGAGAGAGGGATTGGGGACGGAGGAAGGGGGGTGGGGCGTTCTGGGAGAGAGACTCCAGGGAGGGATCAGGGTCCGAGGGACTGGGGCTGGGGGCTAGGGGCATAGGTCAGAGGATGGGTGAGGCACTGATAGGGGGATAGGGAAAGGAGATGGGGATATGGATCAGAGTGGGTGAAGGCATGAGAGGGGTTGAAAGATCAAGGAGGTGTGGTCAAAGGTGAAGTGGGAGACTGTTAATAAATAAGGGACAAAGTAGGCTAGGAAGACTCATCTTCCTGAGTTGTAGTCTGGGCTCAGACATTTACTAGTTGTGTGACCCCGGGCAAGTCACTTAACTCTGCCTCCATTTCCTCATCTGTAAAAACGAGCTGGAGAAGGAAATGGCAAACCATTATAGTACCTCTACCAAGAAAACCCCAAATGGGGTCTCTGTCAGTTGGACAAGACTGATATAACAACAATAATAAAAAAAATATATGATAAAGTATGCAATCTCAATAACTTGGAGTGAGTGAGTGGGAGCATAAGGTTTGTGTGGGCTTGATATTGTTGGTAATGTACAGAATGGAATGAATAATAAAAGGAGAAATATGGAAAAGAAACTTAAGGGAGAAAGTACCTGATACTTCAGGGCTGATACCAGCCCTCTTCTCTGTTCTTAGTTGCCAACCCACAGAACAATACAGGAAAGGGTGGACATAAATAATGCAAGAGGAAAATTAAATATATCATGGGGGTGATGTCTAGGTTAAGCTTATGGAGACTATTCCTGACGCCTTTCAATTTCCCACGTAGAACAGGAAGGTGGAGTTGAAGAGATAGGCGAGACATTGATTGTGATGATAAGAGAGCAGAAATGGGCAAAGGGAGAATACTGCTGTCAGTAAATTTCTGCTAACAGAGGACACAGGAAGATCAGAGGAAGGACACCATTGAGACATTTTTAAATTGATATTGAACAATTGAAATTTCATCTTTTGTTGGAGTCTAGAGAATGAATGGAAGCTGTTAATAACTGTTAGCAAATTTTGCAATTAACCTGTTTGATAGGGGAAAATTTTTTCATCTTGATTTTTTAATCATGTTGGGCAGTGATTTTTTTTAATTTCCATAACAAGTATGAGATAAACAAGAGACAAGAAGAAATAAAATGAGCTGCCATCTACAAACCTTCATCAAGTATAGCTCTGTTCACCATATATTTAACTGAATTACTGAATGTGTTTGTGTTCAAACACAATAGATTTTGCCTCTTCCACCCTGCAGTTTGCTGTTGACTGGATGGTGGCCATTCAGTAGTACTTGTTACATCATTTTTATTTCTATAGTTGGCAAAGAAAGCTTTACTGTACTGTGATGGGTGGAGGAACTGGTTAGTCAGAACCCAGTTTGACAAACATCTGCAATAACAGCTTTGGGAATTTAGAATATAGCTTACTATTTGTTTCCCTCTCTCTTCCTTCTTCACCATCTCCCCCTTCAGCCTTTTTTTTAATCTTCTGCCAGTTCACTGCCACCACATTCTTTAATTCCCTCTAGTCCCACAAGGGCCTTTCTGGCACTGTACAATGGAAAGAATGCTGGTCGGAAAACAGGAGACCCTGGGGCAAGACACTAATTTCTAGGTGCTCAAGGAAACTCAAAGAATATAAATTACAAAGAGATTGCTGACCTGGGAAGGTAGAGAGAGTTTCCTTGTTTGTATATCAATAAAATCTCAGGTCAAGGAGCCTATCCATTATATCCAATGGTCCACTCTCAGTACAAAACTAAATAACACTTAATATTATAAACCATTGAGGATCAATGCATTTCAAATGGTATCTTCTTGTATAGAATCTCTTGCTCCCAAGAGACTACTAGATTGTTAAGCAGCTCTGAGAGCAAATCTGAGCCAATATATTGGAGTTGAAAGTTGTATTCAGACGAAGTTTCTTTTTGGTTTAGTGTTTTCTACATTATGTACCTGGGAGAAAGCCCCTTTCTCTTCTCATACTTTCTCTAAATAACCCCTATACCTTCTCTTTTATCAAAACAACAAACAGTATTATGTTTCTCTCTCTCAATGATTTCATGGTCTTATTTCCCAGGTTATTTTGGAAAAGATGATCTAATTAGCAAACTATATAACTGCAATGTAGACTTCTCTCGCCCAAACTATTAAGCTGTCGACTTTATGGCTTACTGCAAACCAAAAGATTTTCTTCCATGTCATCTAGATCCATTAGCAAATATTTATTGAGTAAAACACTTTACTGGATCATTATCAAATAGTTTTTGTTGTTGTTGCACTTCAAGATACCAGCTCTCAAAAAAATCCTCTCTATGAATGCGACCCTTTGCCACTAAGTCATAGTATCTATGGTTTACAAGAGTGCCTCAGTGAGTTTCTAATCTAGGAAGCCTAGGATTAATCAAAGGAAAGTTAACTTGTAATCCTAACCTATCTAAACACAGAATTTTCAAAGTTATTCTCTTTATTTCCTATTCCTGATATGCACATCATCTTGCTCTTCAAACCTAAAATGCATTTAACCTTGATCTGCATGTGATGTAAATATTTTGCATCTACTTATATCTTATTTTACTGTTTTCATTTGGTTGTTTTATATCCTTTGTATGTAGTCTATCAGAAACTCTGATAGAATGGACCACGGTATAATTTTCCATATGCAGAACCTAACAAAAAGTTATCATTAGGCACTTAAATATGTTTTCATGATGAGTTCAGGGATATCTACAAATACCTTATCGATATTAATCCAAGGGAGCTCCTAATTGAGGGATGTTCCAGGGATCCCAGGTGAATGAATTGCATCTGGGGACCCTCACAGAACTTCTGGCCTTCTCCTAAAGGGACTGGTTGGATCCAAGTCTGGGCTTCTTAGAAGAACCATTAGGTAATGGATCAATGGAGCTGGGCTTTTCAAAACAGATGCACTGCCCTAAAAGTTCTTTGATATATCCATCCAACCTAGGCTCAGAAGAGATCTAGGCACAGCCAAAGGCTGTTTCTATGCTACTTACACAGTTTTATCAGATTAGCAACAGTTCCAATATCCACACCCCCTGAGGAACAACAGAATGTTTTACAGTTGTAGCACGTGCATTAGGATTACTATCCCAATTCACATTCACACTAAGTCCTCAGAGCATGGCTACTATGTTCCCCCGGGGCTCAGTGGTTAGTCCTGAGGGTATGAGGAGTGCTTTGTAGTTCACAACTCCCCGCTGATAGGCTTCTTGTCATGACCATCAGTTAAAATCAGTTAGCTAAAGTTTATTGGTTTTTAGAAAGAGTTATCACTAAAATGGTGCAGTAAAAACAACATCCACCCAAAGGTCTGTGGCACCCTTTCCCACAAGTAAATTCAGATTCCAGAATTAAGTGGACTCATGGAAAAGGGGGTAACTCCAGCTCAAGGAATCCTCAGTATCATTGTCATCATCATTATCCTCAAGATGTTCTCCTTAATAAGGAGAAGTGTTGATCCGCTGTAATAGTTACCATTCAGTCTGGCCTTAGCTCCTGCTGTAAAAACTGCCTTTAGCTGCTTCTGGGATCCTTCAGTAGGAAGATGGGAGGCTCTCTGGACTTCCAAAATTTAAAGGGTCTTCCTCCAGTCCGGGATTTGGGGGAGAATAGGAAGACCAAAGTCCAGGACTCTGCTTCTCCCACCTGATTCCTTCTCAGGGATTTAACTGGAGCACTCTCTCTACTTTCTCAAATATCTTGAGTTTTAAAGTGGTTCCCTGGTTTTATACAGGCCACACAGGCCTGTAAGTCTACCACTAAATCAGAAAAGACTTCCCATGAACTCCAGCTAATAGCTTTCAAAGACTTAACATACTTAAAGTCTTTAATTGACTGATTGATTGAGAAGTGTTCTCACCTGATAAATGTGTCAGGGCTAAGATCTTCCCGAGTGATAAATGTGCAAGGGTTAAATGGAGTGGAGTAATTTCAACCCCACCCTTAGACTATAAACTTTATATCCATGCCAGTGAAGGTGTTTTGTCATGAATAATCCACTAGTTGTGGATGATTTATTTAGCTTTTAGGAGGCTAATCATTATGGGGAAACTTGAAATAAGGAAACAGAAAAAAAAAGTCCTTAGCCAGCTTGAAGGACACATTATATTGTATTTAGGGAACAATAGGGAACAACAGGAGCAAATTAGATCAGAGAAGGTAATGCTTTGTTAAGATTTTTTTATAGGTTGTGAAGGAAGAAAACATACATTTATCACATACCTACTATGCATCAGGTACTGTGCTAAGTGGTTTACAAATATTCTCTTATTTGATCCTCACAAACATCCAGAGAGGTATGTACTGTTCTTATTCCCATTTTACAGTTGAGGAAACCAAGACAAGGAGTTTAAGTGACTTGCTCATGATCATACAGCTAATAAGTATTTAAGGCTAAATTTAAACTTAGGTCTTCCTGACTCCAGGCCCGTCACTTTATTCTCTATGCAACCTAGCTATAAGAACACAAGACTTGCCTGATAGCATTGGCTTCACTTTATTTGATTACTATTCAGCATGGCACAGTTGGTAAAGTGTTGGACTTAGAGTTAGTCAGGTTTGGGTTTGAATCCTACCTCGAAAATTTAGTCATATGACCTTGGGCAAATCTCTTAATCTCTCTGAGTCTGCTTCCTCATTTACAGAGGAGAAATAATAGTTAGAATTATGATACTTATTTGGTTGTTGTGAGGCTCAAATGAGATAATATACATTAAGTGCTTTGTATACTTTAAAGCAGTATGTAACCATTATAATTCTGCTCATACAATTAAATAGTCACACAATCCCATTTGGAATTGGAGCTCAAAGCCTCTATTATTTAGTTGTGCTTCTAAAGAACTTAATAATTCAAAGGACTTCTTGTTGCTGTTTGTCCTTCATTCTCAAAGAGGACCATGACAGATGTTATGACTTGCACTGAATTGGATTTAAGTGAGGAAGGACTGTGTAAAGTCACCTATCTCACTTTCTCCTCTAGAGCTATCTAGGTCCAGTAACAAGATATGTTATCAGGACAATTGGAGATGGCCCCATATGTTTAAAGCAATTGGAGTTAAGTGACTTGCCCAGAGTCACACAAGTAATAAGTGTCTGAGGTGATATTTAAACTCAAGTCCTCCCAACTTCAGGGCTAGTGCTCTATCCACTGTGCCACCTAGTTGCCCTACTGCAAAGGACTATTGGTATAATGAATATTACTACCCTGAAGGATTATGAAATTACTTCTTTCTCATGGAAAACTTTGTTGGTATAATAATGCAAAGCACCATCTCAACTTCTTATATAAACAATTATCCTTTAACATAGAACCTGTTTTCAAGAATATTAAAAAAAACTAACCTTTATTTTGTAAACTTCCTTCAATCATCTTACTTTGTACCTTGCTCTCCCAGATCATTATCACCTTCATTTGATTTTTCTGTATTCTCAAAAGATTATAAATTGTCCAACTATACGATAAACTCCGTTCACACGAGTTTGTGGCCAGTTAGCATGCCTGTAGTCTGGCTTTTCCTTTGCTCAAGAAATAATAGTGTCTTGATTAAACTAAAATGCTAGTTCTCTGGGTTAATTTTTGACACAGAATTTTCAAATTTGAAGGAACCATTTGCTGCCTAGCCCAACCCCTACTCCAATATGTTAAGTCATCATTCAGCTTCTGCTGAATGCTCTTTTTGTTTTGGTTTTGGTTTGGTTTTTTGCGGGGCAATGAGGGTTAAGTGACTTGCCCAAGTTCACACAGCTAGTAAGTGTCAAACGTCTGAGGCCAGATTTGAACTCAGGTCCTCCTGAATCCAGGGCTGGTGCTTTATCCACTGTGCTGCCTAGGTGCCCCTGTGCCACCTAGCTGCCGCATGCTCTGACAGTTTTAAGAAGAGAAAGACTAAAGGAAGGGGAAAGGAATATACTAATGAGAATGAGGGTAAAGGGCATAGGACTTACTATTTCTCATAATTGGAGTTCTTGAGAAAATGAGTATATAAACATGAAGAAAAGGATAGGAGATTGAGCATCAAATAAATCTTATTTTTAATCAGAAATCAACCAAGGAGGGTTGAGCATATATATCTACACAGTTTTGTGTAGAAATATATCAAATTCAGGGAAACAGGAAGGGATGGGAATAGAGAGTAAGAGGAAAGATAATAGAAGGGAGAGAATAGTTGCAATCAAAACAAACTTCCTGATCCTGAAGGGAGTAATTAAAAGGAAAAGAACTGGAAACTAAGGGAGGGGGCCACATTATTGGGAGGAATAGTTAAATAAATTACATTATATGAATGTAATGGAATATTATTGTACTTTAAGATAGAGTGAAAGAGATGATTTTATAGAATCCTAGGAATCAGGAATTGTTACAGAGGGGAGAGAAGAATCAACAGAAAAATGTATACAATGACAGCAACACTTTAAAGAAAAACAACTTTTTACATTTAAGAACTATAGTCGGGGGCAGCTAGGTGGTACAGTGGATAGAGTACCAGCCCTGGATTCAGGAGGACCTGAGTTCAAATCCAGCCTCAGACACTTAACACTTACTAGCTGTGTGACCCTGGGCAAGCCACTTAACCCCCAATTGCCTCACTAAAAAAAAAAAAAAGAACTATAGTCAAAGAGATGAACAACCATGTCTCCAGAGGACCTATGATGAAACATGTTATCTACCCCCAGAGAAAGAGGTGATGGACATAAGGTACAGAATGAGTTAGACATTTTTGGACATGCCTACTGTGTGTATGTTTGCTTGACTATGCTTATTACAAGCTTTTTAAATTTTGTTTTCTTTTGTTTTACTTTCTGTTTTTAATTAGATATGGGGTAGCAATAGTGATGCTCCCTCCCCCTAAAAGAAGAAAATTAAAAAGAGGAAAACCATTGAAATATTTTTTAAAGTGCACCAGAATACATAAAGTAGTACCGAAAGAAGCATGGATAAGCAGGATGGATTTTAAAGTAATTGGTTGAATTTATTACATACTTTTTTTTTAAAACAAACAGTGTGGAATAGAGATACGTAGATCCATATGCAATAATTTTTTCATGTTCTATTTTGTATATGGAAGTGCTCATTTTTAATGTGTTATGTTCACTTTAAAAAATAGACAATGGCGGGGCAGCTAGGTGGCGCAGTGGATAGAGCACCGGCCCTGGAATCAGGAGTACCTGAGTTCAAATCCGGCCTCAGACACTTAACACTTACTAGCTGTGTGACCTTGGGCAAGTCACTTAACCCCAATTGCCTCACTAAAAAAAAAAAAATAGACAATGAGGCAGCTTGATGGTACAGTGGATACAGGGCTAGGCCTGGAGGCAAGAAGACCTGAGTTCAAATGTGGCCTCAAGTACTTAGTAATATCTATTTATTTACTAGCTACTCTCTAGCTGTGTAACCGTGAAAAGCCATTTAACCTTAGTCTACCTCAGTTTCTTCAATTGTAAAATGGGAATAATAATACCACCTACCTACCAGAGTTGAGGTAGGTATCAAATGAGGTAATATTTGTAAAGTGCTTAGCACAGCCCCTGGCACATTGGTATCTAATAACAATCTGTTTCTTTCCTTCATACTCCTTTGTTCTCCCCTCACCCTTTACATATCCTGTTGCTTTTGAATAAGGCAGAAGTATGTTACAACCATGAATTTCATGCCATTCAATCTAAATGATACCTATGAAATCATTTGACTCCTTGAATTAGAATCTCTAGTTCCTTTTGCTTGTCACCTGAACTTTGGGCATTTGGGGTTATGGGTTTTACTGTTCACTTAGTTCTTCAATTCTGTCTTTCAAAAACTTCTAAGTCCCTCAAGTGTTATTCATCTCCCTTCATTGTAACCACTTCCTACAATATCTATTTTGGTGGATATGTATAAGCAGTTTTCTTCCTTCCCCTGTCACTTTAATTTTATAGCCTTATGATTAGATTTTTCAAGACATCAGGTAAATAGATTCTTGAGATAGCCTTTGTTAGATTCATAAGCTATGATCCAGAAAAAACAAATCCTATTTTTAGACACTATCTTCCTAGCCAATTGTTCACTTCCCAAATAATTTTTTCTTCTGTATCCCTTACCACTTGTATGCACTATGTTGGGTTTTTTTTTCCTGAAACTTTACAATCCTTGGAAATATTTTCTAGGTTTCTTCTGACAATATCATTTGTGTCCATGGAATTGTTAGAAGTAGGTAGCATTTATCCATTTTTAAAGTCTTAGAAAGTGCTCTATTGTGTCCAGGATACATGTTCTGGGAAGACAATAGACCTCTCTGTTGAAGTTGTCAACTGGACAGATAGTTGCCTCAGGATCCCTGAGCAGGGAGACTATAACCATAACTATACTTTTCTTCTTCCTCTGAACCTTACTGAATGGTCTTTTACCTGAAAAAATCTTCTATGGATGAACATTATCATTCTTGGGAGGACTAGCAGCCACTTTCTTTTCAGAGCATCTAACCTACTCCAGCTCTTTCAGAAGAATTTCAAATATATGTATGTGTATATGTATGTTTAGCTCCATGTTTGCAGTGATTCTTTTCCTTCCCTTCCTCTTCTGTGTTATATTCTTCAACTGCACAACTTCCTGAGAGGTTATTTCTCTTCTACTACTTCAGTTCCATTTGCCCCCCATTAAAACCTACTTTATTTATTTCTTTTTAAAAATATATTAATAATAATAGTCAACATTATGTTCGAGGCACTGTACTAAGTACTTTATAATTATTATCTCATTTGTTCCTCACAACAACCCTAGGAGGTAGATGTTAATTATTGCCATTTTACCTAAGAGGAAATTGAGGGAAACAGGGTAAATGACTTGGTCAGGATCACACAGATAGTAAGTATCTGAGGCTGCATTTAAACCCAGGTCTTCCTGACTCCAGGCCTAATTCTCTATCCACCGTGCCACCCAGATTTCCTTGTCCCTGATAACTTGAAATGTGAAGAGTTGTTCCTTCAACTTCCTTAACCTCCTCTAGGAAGAAAATCAACCTACATTTGTAACATGAATATCAATTACTTGGTTGTGACAAAAATACTAAAATCCTACACTCAATGTGAGTCACTACAAAAAATTTCCTGTTCTTCATATTAATGGAACTTCTGAGCCTTGCTAACTAAATAACCATTTTGTAGAGACACTGTAGTATAGTGGATTGAGAGCCTTCCAGACCTGGAATCATTTAAAGGCTGGGTTTATTATTCTTTGCCTTTGACACGTACAGACTATGTTAACCGAGATGAAACCCCTAACCATTCAGTTTAAAACAACTCTCTTAGACTGTAAGTTGCAAAGCAGTTGCTTATCAGCATTAGGAGAGGGAGTTTCTTTCTAGGGAAGAAAACCAAGAGTTCCTCACACCAATGAAATCAGAAATTCAATTAAACTAAACTAAACTAAACTAAACTAAACTAAACTAAACTAAACTAAACTAAACTAAACTAAACTAGACTAAACCAGACCAAACTAAACCAAATCATACCACACTACCCACTTCGTGCAAAGAACTGTGCCAGGTACTGAGAAAGACACATGCTGTAAATAGAACATAAATCTTGCATCCACAGAGATAGCTGACACTAAGCACTGGACTTGTGTATCTGTGTAGTGGAATATGACAGAAAGATAGATAGATAGATAGATAGATAGATAGATAGATAGATAGATAGATAGATAGATAGATAGATAGATAGATAGATAGATAGATAGATAGATATAGCTAGATAGATAGATAAAAAGAATTGTAATATTATAATTGAGCACATGCATACAAGAGGGACATAAACAAAATATCAAGGGGGAATGCTCCTTACTAATTAAGTGAATGAAGGAACTTCTTGAAGAAAGGGACTGTTAGGCTTTAAAGAATGAATAGGAAATCAGGTAAAGAGGAAGGTTTGAGGATGCTCTGAGCAGTTCCTGTCTCCTATTCTTGTGTGAAAAATGATATATAAATAAGAATACAATCTTGTTATATGCCAGTGAGTCAAGCTGAGATTATATAC
Source organism: Dromiciops gliroides (assembly GCF_019393635.1). Lineage (NCBI taxonomy): Eukaryota > Metazoa > Chordata > Mammalia > Microbiotheria > Microbiotheriidae > Dromiciops > Dromiciops gliroides. The sequence goes on from NC_057863.1 coordinate 514,299,724, forward strand.
CACTAGGTAATGCCATGAAATAGGTTTGATTTTCTAACTCTTAAGTAGCACTCAGCAGTCCAGAAGTAGGACTAGAGGTTTTAGAAGGTAGACCAAACCTAGAATGGTGGCTAGTGAGTCACTCAATTGGTAGGGCTTGGTATGGGTGCTAATGAAGTTAGAGAGGAGTTGATGTTCTTTCTAATAGGAGCTTATTTTTCTACTGTTACCCTATTTTTTAGTTAACTTAATAGTATTTTATTCCCCCCCCCAATTACATGTAAAGTAAGAAGTTTTCAACATTCATTTTTGTAAGATTTTGAGTTCTAAACTTTTCTCCCTTCCTTCCTTACCTCCCTCCTCCCCAAGACAGTGAGCAATCTGATCTAGGTTACACAGTGTTACTCTATTTATAATGAACTGTTTCCATTCTCCCCAGCAACTTTCTAGCCTGGAATCAGTAAGGGAAGTGAGAGGAAATGGAAAATTACCAAAAAAGGGGTTCTTTTGAGGAAGGAGAGAAATAAAGGAAAAGGGAGTGGCAAGAAGAGAGAAACAGTAAGAAAGTAAAAATACATGTACATGGATTGAGGAGAAGGAGTAAAAGAAATGTGTGGAGACACACTTCAAGGCCCTCTTCCACTATTATGATGTGGTCAATCCATTTAATCACCATGACTTCTTTTTGTTGATAGACATCACCCATAAAATCCTTTAGTGATCCCTTTCAAGACTTTGTCTAGAGAATGAGAAAACTAAAACTCCTGAAGTTCTGATAGAACCATAGATTGAACCATGTCCAACTTCTAGCTTCAATTAGTCTAACTTCTTCCTTCCATCTTGAAGAAACTGAGGCCTTGAGAGGTCAAGTGACTTAAACACAGTTGCTCACATAAACAGTAGCAGAGGCAGAATTCAAACTCAGGTCCTAGGACTCTAAATTCAGTGCTCCCTATACAGTACTATGATGAGTTCCTTAGAACATTTGCAGTAACAAGCTTTCTAAGTCTGTAGGAATAGTTTGCTACATACTTCTTTATTAGAGTTATGTTCTTCCAAGTTTCAGAGAATTAATATGATATTCCAAATTTCAGAGAATTTATTGTAAAGCTGTAGCAGTTATAAATAGAATTTACCACAGTTTGGAGTCGAGTTTTTCCAGCTCATGTTTTACTGAATTGCCCTCTAGATAATGCAGCATCAACCATTCTTTAACTAGAGAATGCCCTTACTGTGAATTTGGTCTATGACTCATAATTTACTGATTAATAGAAAAGTAGCCCTGCCAGCTCAACATCTTGCATTCATTTTTTACAAATCCTGTTTGGCTTGCTTGAGTTAAAAGCAGCTGTTTCAGGGGGGAAAATTTGTTTTTCATGACTTTTAATTTTGTTTTAACTTTTCATTTTTTATATATCTTAATCCAAACCTATATAGAAAAGGTTGAGAGATGATCAATTATGTATAGTTATTTAAAGTTATATCTTTTATAAGGTCAACTAGGTGGCACAATGGATAGAGTGCCAGATCTGGAGTCAGGAAGACTCATCTTCATGAGTTCAAATCTGGCCTCAGACACTTACAAGCTGTATGACCCTGGACAAGTTACTTAACACTTTTTTACCTCAGTTTCCTAATCTGTAGAATTAACTGGAGAAGGAAATGGCAAACCACTCCAGTATCTTTGCCAAGAAAACTCCAAATGGGGTCATGAAGCAGTAGACATGACTGAAACAACCGAGTAACAGTGATATCTGTTATATATAGTACAGATAACTCAAGACTAAAAGTCATGAACTACAGACCTAGTTATTGAATATAATCCTGATTCTTTAGCCTGAATCTAAGATAACCTCTAGAAATTGAAGATCTGAGGTAAAAAATGCATTCGTGGCAAAGAAGGACGATGTGACCAAAAAGTAGCTTTTATTCCCTCTTGTATTCCCCACAAGGTCCTCCCTCTCCCCTCTAGGATCAAATACAAATGACTTTTGTTGGCATTCCTGGTCCTGTGCCTCCCTCCTTTCCAGTCTTCTTACACTTTATAACCTACCATATACTCTTTGATCCGGTGACACTGGTCTCCTTGCTATTTTTCTAACAAGACAATCCTCTCAGTTCTAGCCATTTTTACTGGCTGTCCCACATGCATGGCATTCTCTCCCTTCTCATCACTACCTCCTCCTAGCTTCCCTGGATTCCTTCAAGTCCCAACTAAAATCCCACCTTCTACAAGAAGCCAACCCCTCTTAATTCTAGTGCCTTCTCTCTGTTGATTATATCCTATTCATCCTGTAGGTAGTTTGTTTATACATAGTAGTTTGCAAATTGTTGCCTTCAACATACTGTGAGCTCTTTGAGGGCAGGGACTATCTTTTGTCATTCTTTGTATCCCCAGCACTAAGCACAGTGCCTGCTACATAGTAGGTTTTTTTTTTTTTGCGGGGGGGGGGGCAATGAGGGTTAAATGACTTGCCCAGGGTCACACAGCTAGTAAGTCTCAAGTGTCTGAGGCTGGATTTGAACTCAGGTCCTCCTGAATCCAGGGCCAGTGCTTTATTCACTGAGCCACCTGGCTGCCCCCTACATAGTAGGTTCTTAATAAATGTTTTATTGATTGATTGACTTTCCACCAAAACTGTAACCAAATTTAAAGATTACTAAGGACCCATTCAACATGGTTCTTCTTAGGCTCTCCTTAGTTTAAGATTCTTATTCCTCCTGAATCCAGGGCCAGTGCTTTATCCACTGCGCCACCTAGCTGCCCCCTACATAGTAGGTTCTAAATAAATGTTTTTTTGTTTTTTGTTTTTTTTAAGTGAGGCAATTGGGGTTAAGTGACTTGCCCAGGGTCACACAGCTAGTAAGTGTTAAGTGTCTGAGGCCAGATTTGAACTCAGGTACTCATGACTCCAGGGCCAGTGCTCTATCCACTGCGCCATCTAGCTGCCCCTTAATAAATGTTTTTGCTTTCCCTTAGATACTTGATAGAGGTCTGTTCTATCTTTATGGCTCTAGTGAGGATACTGCTCCCTTATACAATCCCTCTAATACTGCCAAACTAATACAAGCAAACTCAAGTATCTAAGGGAAAGCAAAAGAGGAAAGTAAAGCCAGGATTTTAGAGAGGAAAGAGACCAAACCAGGAGAGAAATTATACTTTTTGAGATCAATGAGCAAAGCTACATTAAACAAAATGGAAGGCTGAATAATTACCCAATGAATTTAGTCAGTTCAAGAAGTCAATCAAGATCATAGGACCATAGATTTAGAACTAAAAAAGGCTTCAGAGGTTATCTAATACAACCCTCTTGTTTTATGGAGAAGACACTGAGGCCAAGAAAATTAGCAACTAATTTGGGCTAAGCTCATCTTTACTTGAAAAAAGTACTCTAAACTCTTATCTCTGGTGAGGAATAAGAATCTTAAACTAAGGAGAGCCTAAGAAGAACCACGTTGAATGGGTCCTTAGTAATCTTTAAATTTGGTTACAGTTTTGGTGGAAAGTCAATCAATCAATAAAACATTTATTAAGAACCTACTATGTAGGGGGCAGCCAGGTGGCTCAGTGAATTTTTTCTTTATTTCTAGCATAAATTTCCCTGTGCAACTTTGACCTGAAGCAGAGCAAATTTAACAATCCCTCTGCTCCATGATAGGTTTTCAAAAATCTGAAGGTAGTTATCATCTGCTTCTCTTCTCCATGGTAAATATCTCCACATCCTCTGACCATGACATATCCTACAGTTCCCTCATCATTCTGGGCACACTCCAGCTTGTCTTTTCTAAAATGTAGTACTCAGAATGGAACACAATATTCCAACTGTGGTCTGTACCAGTACAGAGTATAACAAGACTATCAGGTTCCTCACTGTGTACATGATGTCTCCTTCCATTTAGTTTCTTAGGTACATTGAAAGTTGTTACACTACACCATTGACTCATATTGAGCTTTCTGTCCACTAAAACCCAGTCTCAGATCTTTTTCACATGAACAATGTTATCTAATCATCCTTTCACATCTTGTACTTGTGAAGTTGATTTTTGAAACTCAGATTTAGTACCTTATGTTTATCCCCATTAAATTTCATCTGATTAGGCCTAGCCCATCCTTCTAGCTTGTTTTCCACTCTATTCTTTTTAGATTTTGACGCTGTTATTCAAAGTACTAATTACCCCTACTCAACTACACGTGGGTGTAAATTTGATGTCGGCTATATTTATGCCTTGATTCAGCATAGTATAATAACAAAGTATTGGCTGAGGAGTTTGGAATGCCTAAGTTTGAATCTAGCTTCTTATAGTGATTATTGTGACCAGTCATTAGTGAGTACTCCAAATTTCATTTTACTTATTATTAAAATAGGGATAATAATACATGAAATATCTATCTCATATAGTCATCATGAGCTTGAATGAGATAATGATGCATATAAGTTGCTCTATAAACATTAAAGTGCTATGAAAATGTTAATTATTATTATTGGTATTGATTTTTAAAATGCTAAATAGCATATGACAAAGAATCCATGTTGTATTTCAATGAGAAAACTCCCTCCAAGTTGATATCAAGAAAATGAGGATTATTTAAGCAATCCTGAATCCACTAAACTAACTGTATTTTCATCTAGCTCACGTATATCCAGTGTTCCCTCAAATCAGTTAACTTCAGTGGTTCCCTTTTGTACTTAGGAACAAATTTAAGTTCTTCTGGTTGGCATTTCAATTCTTTCACAAGCTGGTCCCAATCTACCTTTCCAGTTGTTATATGTTACTTCACTTCCTTAACTCTAAGGTCCAGTCTAACTGGCCTTCCTGCTATCCTTAACATATGATACTTAATCTCTCTTCTTTATGCTTTTTCTCTGGCCATCCCCCATATCTGTAATCTACTTTCTTCTTACTTTCCCTTGATAGAATCCTTCATTTACTCCAAAACTGTTCAAGAAACACTTGTTACATATAGTCTTTCCTGATACCCTTAGCTGCTAGTATCCCCCCACATACATCAAAAATGAACATTTAATTTATTTAGAATATATTTGCATATACATATTTTTATACATGTCATCTTTCCTCGGTAAAAATGTAAGCATCTAGGGGCAGCTAGATGGCGCAGTGGATAGAGCACTGGCCCTGGAGTCAGGAGTACCTGAGTTCAAATCTGGCCTCAGACACTTAACACTTACTAGCTGTGTGACCCTGGGCAAGTCACTTAACCCCAATTGCCTCACTAAAAAACAACAAAAAAATGTAAGCATCTTGGGGCAAGGACTGATTTATTTTTGCCTTTGTATTCATCAAAGCTGGCACGTAGCATCTTTTTTTTTTTGTGTGTGAGGCAATTGGGGTTAAGTGACTTGCCCAGGGTCACACAGCTAGTAAGTGTTAAGTGTCTGAGGCCGGATTTGAACTCAGGTACTCCTGACTCCAGGGCCAGTGCTTTATCCACTGCGCCACCTAGCTGCCCCCGGCACATAGCATCTTAATAAATGCTTGTTGATTGATTGACCTCTTGAGTTAGTCCTGTTCTACATTTCAAGGAACAGCAACATTGTCCCACAGTCCTTCAGTCTAACTTCAAGGTTGATTGACAATACAGAAATTACTTGTGGTACACACATATGAAAAAGGATACAAAGACACATGTACTAAATAGCTTCCCCAGACAACCCAAGTCTCAGCTTTTTCTGGTCTCCTAGAGGTGAAGTGGCCCTCATGGGAGTTGCAGATTAAACAACTCTGTCTAGAACTGCTGGTGAATCTGAATAGCAGCAACAGTTAAGGCAGGATACTAAACTTTGGAGAACAAAAGGGAGCTGGGGCCTTCTGCACTATTCTGGAGTAAGCTAGATAAGAGTATATACATACAACAATAGGTAGAATTCTTTGGGCCATTACTAGACTGCACCAATAGATTTTATCAACGATTCTAGCAACTTCTGTCTACTTGTTCTCCCCTCTTTCTACTGGAAGGAAGAGCTAATTCTAAACAGGTGGAATCTCCTTTTCTCTCCCCACCCCGCCAAGTCCTAGTTTGATTTATTGGTTTTTTAAAAACTTATTTAACCATAAAAGCATTTTATTATTTTCCAGTTACATGTAAAAATATTTTTCAACATTCGTTTTCATAAAATTTTTAGTTCTAAATTTTTCTCTCACCCTCCTTTCCCTCCCCTCTATGTAAGACATAAAATAATCTGTTATAGGCTATATATGTATAATCACATTAAACACATTTCCACATTAGTCATGTTGTGAAAGAAGAATCAGAACAAAAGGGAAAAACCTTGAAAAAGAGGGGGGAAAAACAACAAAAAAGTAGAAACAGTATGGTTCAATCTGCATTCAGAATCCACAGTTCTTTTTTCTGGATGTAGGGAATCTCCTCTTCTTGATAGAGCCAAAATGTATATCAATACCTTTAGTTGCTTCTGAAATTTTGCCAGGAATTAAAGTCTAGCTCACATTTTATAGTCAGAAGATGTTGTCTTCCTCCCTTTTATAAAATTGGTACATTTATCCTCCTGAATTAGTCCTATTATTGAATAAAGGAAGAAAGCAAGCAGGATTACATTGGGTAGCTTGTAAGAGGGAGCTAGATAGAGTAGTGGAAAGTGTGCTAGACTTAGAGTCAGGAAGACCTGAATTCAAATCTATCCACAAACATTTATTAACTTTGTGACCCTGATCAAGTCATTTAATCTATCTTTAAGCTTCAATTCCCTCAACTGCTAAATGAGGAGAATAATAGAATCTACTTCCCAGGGTTGTTGTGAGGATCAAACGAGATAATAATATATGTAAAACTCTGCAAATCTTAAAGTGTTATATAAATGTTAGCTATCATCATTATCATTATGTAGCATTTTCAATGAATCCAATCTGCTTTTTTTTTTCTTTTTTTTTTTTCAGGGCAATGAGGATTAACTGACTTGCCCAGGGTCACACAGTTAGTAAGTGTCAAGTGTCTGAGGCCGGATTTGAACTCAAGTCCTCCTGAAACCAGGGCCGGTGCTTTATCCACTGTACCACCTAGCTGCCCCCCAATTTGCTTTCTAAAACAAAAGCCCATCTTTTAAACATAAACCATCATTCAACACTGAATAAATATCTATTAAATGCTTAGGATGCAAATTAAGTAAGATATATATATATATATCTTTTCTCATGGAGCTTACATTCTAATAGGGAAATATGACACAATCATAAATAAAACATTATTGGGGCAGCTAGATGGTGCAGTGGTTAAAGCACCAGCCCTAGATTCAGGAGTGCCTGAGTTCAAATCCTGCCTCAGACACTTAACACTTACTAGCTGTGTGACCCTGGGCAAGTCACTTAACCCCAATTGCCTCACTAAAAAAACCAAAAACAAACAAACAAACAAAAACATTATCAATGCATAATTTGGGAACATTTCCTTGGTATGGAACAGTACATTAACTCTACCTTCCTCAGGTTAATCATCAGTTCATAGGACTATGATAATTCTGAAGATTTGGTTCACAATAATCTCTATATCTTCCCTTGAAGATTTGAGTTTCTATAGACTACATTCAGAGAAACAACTCATCATATCTCTCTTGTAATTGGTGGAGTTAGATGCTTTTTAAAAGTTTTAAGAAGAAATTCTAAATTTGGGGAATACAGAACATAAGGCTAATATTTTGAAAAGGTAGCAAATCATTAAATTTCTTGTCCTTCAGTTTTCTCATCTATAAAAAGAGGACAATAATAACTGCTTTGTATAACCCACAAGACCATTTTGCAAAAAAAGCTTTGAAAACTGTAACGATTGGAATAACGCCACCTGCTGGATACTTACTGTAGAAGAGTTCTGCCCATGAAGCGAAGGTCTTTGAGAGCAAGACCAGGAATCAGGAAGTGACGCGGGCTAGTGGGAGGAGGAAGGAAGAGACTGGCGCTCGGTCTCGCACTCTCTTTCCTCTGGACTCTGGCGGAGAAGGGAGCTAGAAATGCGCTCTCCCTTTAATAGATAGGAATCTAGGCCTTTCTCTCTCTCTTTACCAAATTCTTATTCTCCTTAATAAATGCTTAAAAATCTAACTCTTGCTAAAGCTTATAATTTATTGGCGACCACTCATTAAATATTTTAGACAGACTAGCTAGAATTTTAGCCCTTAACAAAATGAAAAAAAAAAGTAATTAGATAATGTTATTCTTATCAATAATAATTAACCTGACCTCATTACTTTGATAGTTTGGTAGATCCTTGACACCACATGCCTACCATATCAAACTCTATTCCTTTATCTTCTCTCATACAACAACTACCTTAGATCCCTTGTTAGCTCTGTTCTCAACTATTGCAATAGCCTCTTTTTTAAAATTTTTTTTTGGTGAGGCAATTGGGGTTAAGTGACTTCCCCAGGGTCACACAGGTAGTAAGTGTCAAGTGTTTGAGGCCGGATTGGAACTCAGGTCCTCCTGAATCCAGGGCCAGTGCTCTATCTACTGTGCCACCTAGCTGCCCCTTGCAATAGCCTCTTTTTTTAAAAAAAAAATTTTATTTGTGATATATAATTATATTTTATACATATATCAAACATAGATATAATATACACAAAGACATATATGACATATATAATGTAAATTTTCTATATTATTACATTTAGATATAACTAAATATATTCTAATACATATAACTTAGTATTTTAATTCCTTAAATAACTTTAATTTATATAAATAATTTATATGAAAAATTCATTTAAATATAATTACTATATAAATAAAACCTAAACAACTCATAAATGCACAACATATATATGTGTGTATATAAAAATACATATATACCTCCTGTACCCTTCCCAACACACCCCTCCCCCACCTTTCCAGATTAAACATTTTAATTTTATATTTTTCTATTCTAATCTCTATCCCTCCCTTGTCCCCTCCTCTACCCCCTTCCCGAGGTAGTAAATAATCCGATATGGATTATACATATATGATCATAGAAAACATCACCATATTTGTCACTTAATGAAAGAATGTGAAAAATAGCATGCTCCACTCTGTTCTATCAATATCAGTTCTTTCCCTGGAGGTAGATAGTATGTTTCATCAATATTCCTTAGGGATTGACTTGGATCATTGCATTGCTGATAATAGTCAAGTCATTCACAGTTCTTCATCAAACAATATTGCTGTCTCTTTGTAGAGTATTCTCTTGGTTCTGCTCACTTCCCAATACATCATTTCATACATGTCTTTTCAAGCTTTTTTGAAATAATTTCTATAGTTTTGGGATTAATTATTCTTTAAAAGTTTGGTAGAAATTCACTTGTGAATTCATCTGGTCTTAGAGATTTTTCAACTCATTCAACTTCTTCACAAACCCAGATGCTATACCACTTGGCGTATACATGTTAAGTATTGGTATGACTTCATTGTCCATGGTACCCCTCAGCAAAATATAGTTTCCCTCCCCATCTCCCCTAACTAGAACTATTTTTGCCTCTGTTCTGTCTGAAATCATAATTTCTACCCCTGCTTTCCTTGCTCCAGCTATAGCATAATAGAACCCACTCCAATTTTCTACATTCACCCCATGTGTATCACTCTGTCTCAAACATGTTCACATTTATAGTTATGATGACTATCTATATCTCTCCATGCTATTTTTCATCTATTCATCCTTCCCATTCTGAACTCCCACCCTCTCCTTTCCCACAAGTGCCTTACCTATGATCACCACCTTCCCCAATATCCCCTCCTGTGTATCAGTCCCCCCTCCCTCCTCCATTATCAATATCCCTATCTGAACTTCCCTATAGGGTAAAATAGATTTCTATATCAAACTGAGTTTATTTGTTGTTCCCTCTTTGTGTCAATTTTGATGAGACTAAGGTTTAATCTTTGCCCATGTCCCCTGTCTTCCCCTCCATTATGACAATTTATTTATTCATTTATTTGTTTGTTTGCTTTTTAGATTTAAATTTTTAAAAAATGTTATGCCTCTTTGTGTATGTGTGTATATTCAGCCCATTCGGTTTCTCCCTTCCTACTTCTTCTATGCAATTTCTTTTTAGCCCTTTATTTTATTTTCTATGGTATTATATCATCAATGTCACCTTATGATCACACCCTCTGTCTACATATACTCTTTCTAATCTTTTTTTTTTTTTTTTTTGGTGAGGCAATTGGGGTTAATTGACTTGCCCAGGGTCACACAGCTAGTAAGTGTTAAGTGTCTGAGGCCGGATTTGAACTCAGGTACTCCTGACTCCAAGGCCGGTGCTCTATCCACTGCGCCACCTAGCTGCCTCTCTAATCATTTTTATATTGCATTTTTAGGCTTACAAATATTATCATACCTTAAATATTACCTTATGACCACAAGATCTTTACACATATTCCTAATTGCATTAAAATTACTTTTACAATAAACTTATTGAGAATTACAAATATTATTTTATCATACAGAACTAGAAATAGTGTAACCTTATTAAATTTCTTACAGTTTTTCTTTCTTGTTTCTTTTTTACCTTTTTATGTTTCACTTGAATTTTGTACTTATATTTCACTTGAACCTTGTATTTGAAAGTCCAATTTCCCATTCAACTCTGGCATTTTAATAAAAAACTGCTTTAAATTCCTCTATTTCATTAAATATCCACTTTTCCCCTGAAAGATTATCTTCAATTTTGCTGAGTATGTAATTCTTGGTTGTAAACCTAAGTCCTTTCCCTTCCAGTATATTATATTCCAAGCCCTGCAATTTTTTAATGTGGAAGTTGCCAAATCCTGTGTAATTCTGACTGTAGCTCCATGGTATATAAATTGGGGGTTTTTATTTGTTTGTTTTGATTGATTGCAATACCTTTTCTTTGATCCATGAGTTTTGAAGTTTGGCCATGATGTACCTGGGAGTTTTCATTTTGGGATCTCTTTCAGGTGATGATTGGTGAATTCTTTCAATATCTATTTTGCCCTCTGGTTCTAATATTTCAGGGTAATTTTCCTTGATAATTTCTTGAAAGATATTGTCCAGGCTTTTTTTTTTTTTTGGTCATATCTTTCAGGTAGTCCAATGATTCTTATATTCTTATATCTTTCCTGGATATATTCTCTAAGTCAGTTGTTTTTTCAATGAGAAATTTATATTTTCTTCTATTTTTTTTTTTTTGCTTTTCTGATTTTGTTTTACTTGGTGTCTTACAGAGTCACTAGTTTCCATTTCTTTAATTTTAATTTTTAAAGAATTATTTTCTTCATTTACTTTTTGTAATTCCTTTTCCATTTAGCCAAATCTGTTCCTTTGAGAATTATTTTCCTCAGTAATTTTTTTGTATTTTTATATTATTATTTTGTATTTTTTTTCCCATGGTTCTGCTGCATCACTTCCAATCTTTCCTCAACCTCTCTAATTCGATTTTTTTCTTTTTTTTTTTTTGGCGGGGCAATGGGGGTTAAGTGACTTGCCCAGGGTCACACAGCTAGTAAGTGTCAAGTGTCTGAGGCACTGAGCCACCTAGCCGCCCCTCTAATTCGACTTTTAAAGTTCTTTTTAAGCTCTTCCAGGAATTTATTTTGGACCTAAGATCAATTTGTACTTCTCTTTGAAGGTTCACCTGTAGTCATTTTGTTACTGTTCTCCTCTATATTTGTGTCTTGAAATTTCCTTTTATTGAAGTAGCTGTCAATAATCAAACTTCTTTCATTGTTATTTTTCTTTCTTTCTTTTTTTTTTTTTTACTCATTTTGTGTCAGCCTGGCCCTGGAGGAGTGATCTCTTAATTGGTTTCACTACCTCAAATCTCTCTCCTTCATAACGAATCCTTCACAGAGCTGTCAAACTGATTTCCCAGAGCACAAATTTGACCATTTCACTTCCCTATTCTATAAAATTCAGTGACTCCTTGTTACCTCTAGGATCAAACATCAACTCTCCTAGTTGGTATATAAAGCCCTTTTCAAAACCTGGCCTCAACCTACCTTTCCAACCTTACCACACATTAGGCTTCTCAAAGTACATTATAGTTTAGCCAAACTAGCCTTTTTGCTTTTTCTCATATACAACACTTTGTCTCTCAATTTTGTGTGAGCACAGTGGCATGGCACATACTAAGTGCTTAATGGATGCTCTGTCTAACCTGTCCATCCTTCATCCATCCATCATCTATCCATCATTCATCCATCCATCCATCTATTGTGTCTTTGTACTAGTTATCTTCCATACACGGAATGCCCTCATTCTTCTCTTCCCTTTCTCAGAATTTCTAAGGGGGTTTTAGGGCTTAGTTCAAGTGCCTGATTTTTTTAAAGTGCCTGCTTTTATATGAGACATTTTCTGATCCCTAAAGCTGCTAGTGTCTTCTCCCCCAAATCACTTTGTATCTATTTTGTCTATTTTGTATATGTCTATATCTATATATCTTAGACTGTAAGATTCTTGAGGGCAAGGACTGTTTTTGTTTTTCCTTTGTATTACTAGTGCTTTGGACAGTGCCTGGCACATAGTGAGTGCTTAATAAATGCTTATTGATTCATTGACTAAGAGCAAATGACTACCTGAAAAAGATCTTATTAAGGGATTACTATATGTCAAGTACTGTGCTAATCAATGGGGTAGAAACAGAAAAAGGAAAACAGTCCTTGCTCTAAAGGACCTCAAACTTGAATTGGAGGAAATAACACACATAAAGGAATTCAGCTGTAGAGTAAATGACAATGCCATGCAATCTAGAGGGCAGAGTGGCAAGGCAAATGGTAAGACCCAGATGACCTTAGGATGAAGAAGCAGAGCAGATGGTAGGACCTTCTGGTCCTCCATTTTACTGGAAGGGTTGTAGTTGATGATTCCTATATCATCCAAACTATGTGAGTAATCACGTCACTCCTCCCACCAGATGCAACAGGGGATCTGGCTGGCTAATAGAAAAGGTAAGGGGGTATGGGTGACCCATTGCTGGCTGGGCAGCCTGGGGGGTCAAGGAATCCCTGGAAAATGGAAAGGAAATTATTATCATAGCTAGATCTCAGTCTCAGCTCCCTGTAAGGTAATTTTCTCTCCAATTAATATATAAATCTAAAGTCCTGCACATGAATTTAATAATTAGCTATAAAAGTATAGGACAGGGAAAATGTGGCTAAAAATTGTTATGTGAGAAAGTCCTGGAGGTATTAAAATTCATTATGATTTAGCAGTGTGATATATAAGCCCTAAATGCTAATTTGAGAGAGAATGAAAAGTCAAGGTTGAGATTGAGGTTGTAAACCTAGGAAACTAGAAAGATGGTTATGACCTTGACAGAAATAAAGTTCTGGAGAGGGATGGGTTTAGGGGGACAGTTAAGTTCTGATTTAGACATGTTAAGTTTGAGACGCCTATAGGATGCCCAATTCAGAATGTCCTATAGGAAGTTGCTGATATGGGACTGGAGCTCAGGAGAGAGACTGGAACTAGTTTTATAGATCTGGAAGTCATGTGTTTATGGATAAATAACTTATAATGAAATTACAGGTAGAGAGAGATACACAGAGACTGAGAGACACAAACAGAGAGTATATATAGAGAAAGCAATGGGGCAGAGCCTTGGGATATGCCCACATTTTGAGGATGGGATGTGAATGATACAGAAAAAGAGACTGAAGAGTGATCAGACAAATAGGAGAACCAAGAGACAAGTTTTATCAAAATCCAAAAGGAGATAGCATTCTAGAGACTGAACAATGGTGTGAAATACTAAGTAGTGATCAAGAAGGATGAGAATGAACCTACATACATGATTTGATTAACATATATACTTAGATTAATCTGTGAATGGATATGACTACTTATTGACTATAATACAAATGAAATTCATGTTCAGATATAGGTTGGATGAAATGGCGCTTTGAGTTGTCTTCCAGCTCTGAGGTTCTATGTTTCTGTAAAACTTAAATTCCAAAATTAAAAAAAAAACCCAACACCTTAAATGTGTATATGTATGTATATAGTTATGTGTACAATGTACATATATTCATACATACATATGTGTATAGAAATATGCACATACATTTAATATATAATAATTTAATATACATATATGATGGAATCAAGAACAAGTACAAAAACACAGCACAGTCCTGTAAAAAGCACTGAAGCTCAGAAGGAGCTGAGTCATTTTTAGCTCTGTTAGGCAACAATTAGAGAATGGGTAGGACAGTTGTTTGGGGATACATGGGGTAATGCTTTGGGGGGGGGGGTAGTCTGGACTTGTGATTTCCCTGGTGGTGGAACTCCCATTAAAGAAAGTCTTTCTACCAGTGTTGATCACAACTCATCTGCAGCTTACAGTCTTAGAAACTTGTATGGGGACATTCAGAGGGTTATGTGGTTTGTCCAGGGTCACACAGCCAGTATGTGTCAGAGATAGGACTTGAACCCTCCAAGTCTTCTTGAATTTTACAACAGTGTGTAAGGGGCTAAAATTTTAGCTAAACTATCTAAAATCTAATGAGTGGTTGCCAATAAATTATAAGCTTTAGCAAGAGTATTTAAATGTTCAAGTATTTATTAAAGAGCATTAGGATCAGAGAGAAAGGTAAAAATCTAACTATTTCTAAGAGACCCTATCATCCAACCCACCATGGCAAGGTCAGGAACCAAAAAGAGACAGAACCCCTCTGTCAGCATCTGCTTCCTACTTCGTGTCCTCCTCCCAGAAATAGGAGGCTCCTCAAGTTGATTGGCTGGTAGCCTTGATAGACAGTACCCACGGACAAATGTCACTTCCTGACGCTAAGGACCTTGACCACATGGCCTACCCTCAGAGGCCTTCTCCTCATGGTGGAGTTCTGCTACAGTAAGTCTCCAGCAGGTGGCATCATTCCAATCATTACAGTCCCCCCTTTGTTTCTTCAAGAAACAGGGTGTTTCCTTGATGAAACAGTCAAAAATAACAGAATATAGCACAAAAGAGTGCTTAGCAAATCTTTTGAATTTTGGTTTTGGTTTCGGCTTTGCTTTGTTTTTTGACTTTTGTTTCTTTTGCTTTCCTTTTTTAACTCAATTTTGTAAACTAAGTGATTTTTCAAAGACATTTTAAGTATATGCTGTGGGTGGGGCCCTTGGGCCTCAGAAGCTACCAGAATTCTTTTTTTTTTTTCTTTTTGAGAGAACCATGAGTTTTAATGAGTTTTTAAAAATGGGATTCTGTTAAAAAAAAAAAGAGGGTTATTGAACCCTGTGAGATTTAAAATTGGATACTAGAGCATTAACCTCCCCCTTTTAACCTTTCCCTTCTTTATCTCCCAGACTAGTAAATGGAAGAAGCTTCTGATCTCTAGTTAGAGCTTTTATTGTTTGGAAATTACAAGGTGATATTGATTAGAGGGATAGGAAAGTAGAAATACAAAACAAATAGTCTTAAGTCTAAGCTTAGTCTATATTCCGTATAAAACTCACCAAAAACCCAAGGCCACCTTTGAGAGGGGGAGAGCCGTGTCAAGCACGTGCTGCTACAGCGAGCTGGGCCGAGTCCAACCTCTGTCAGCCTCTGTATGTGCAGCGTAGCCAGCAAACAAGGAGAGCCAAAAAGAGCTCCCACTTCCGTTCTCTCCTTGCCTTTTAAGCTCATACCCTAGAAGTGGAGTGCTTGGCAGCTGGACTGGCGTGCGTAGCCCATGCATGGCCGTCAGTCACCTCCCCAAAAGGGTGGTCCTTTAAAAACTGGCGTCTTTCCATATTCACTAACCGACTGTTAAAAACTTTTTACCACAACCCTATTGCTTGATCTATCAATGAACATATTGAATATTGAATCTTGCTGATTGAAGTCTTATTTCTTTTTGATAAATTGATCAACACTTTAAGTATCTGTTACTGTTATACTAGATAGAGAATTCATGTATAAGATGATGTGGTTTACTTGCTAAAAGAAGATTATGTAATAATGTCTAATATAATCAGCTATTTACATTCATTTATCATTTATATGTCATTATACTCTGAGTATGGTTTGGAATTATTGTATATATTACTAGTATATCCTCAGTTATGCAGCATAACATGCATTTTTACCATCATACTGTCTTTGGTGAAATTAATATGAGATTTATGAAGTATGGAAACTTATCATTTCAGAGACATAACTGACTCTTACAGTAAGCTTGATGCAGGCCCTGGAGAGAATATATGTACAACAAGAGGAGAGACGGGTACAAGTAAGTCCATGGTTTGCTTATGATGGTGACTATGTAGAGCACAATTTCTAGACACAGTCCAGTTCCTTCCTCTCTCCCTCATAAAATAACTTAATTTAACTGAACTTGTTTTCTTTTTGTCTCACTCAGTCCAATCACCTGTGGCCTAGCACAATCACTGGCTGTCTCAAAACCATGAGATGTGGTATGAAAACCTTTCCATAACATTTTTTAGGTGTCATGAACACGTATTAAATTTGGCTTTGATCCAGACACATGGTGGTAAGAAGAGTTATAGATTACATAACTACCTCAACCCTCTATTATATAAAGGAGGGAATGTAATGGACTGTATTAATTTGATCATTGACAACGCTATGCTAAGGTTTAGTAAAAAATCCAGGAATTCAAACAGTTAAAGAAGAGAATCCAGCTTTCCAGTCCAGAGTCCAGCTTCCCCCTGATGACATCATACCACTCCAAGAAGACAAGAGAACTCAGAGACTTTATATGAACAGTTTTGTTTTGTTGGTTTTGATTTCTCCTTCTGTTATAATATACACCATCTGTAACATGTACTCTCTGCAGAGGCCCTCCCTTTGCAAGACCAATGTCAAAGTGCTGGTTCATGAGGGACTGCCCCTCTGGACAAAACTTTCCTCTCTCCCTTTTCTATGTTGTTTTTGTTTTGTTTTGTTTTTGTGAGGCAATTGGGGTCAAGTGACTTGCCCAGGGTCACACAGCTAGTAAGTGTCAATCGTCTGAAGCCGGATCTGAATTCAGGCACTCCTGACTCCAGGGCCGGTGCTCCATCCACTGTGCCACCTAGCTGCCCCCCTTTTCTATATTGTTATTAACATATTGTTAGTTAGCATAGGATATTATTTTTGGCTGCTTCATTGAGCAAACTAATTCATTTTTCAAATGAAACAAAAGGGGGGAATGTGGTAAAAATTATTTGTGGTAAAGATTAATATCAGAAGTTTTAGCTGAATCATTTGAGAAATTGTGCACACTACTGAAGAAGCTTTTGAAGGACCTTCCCTTTTGGGAGGAGAACGTGAGGAACTTCCGGGATGTGAACTTAAAAGTGTTGGGGGGAACAGAAATTCGAGCTCTCTGACTGTTAAACTTAGCCATGGCAGCATGCTGGGGAGAGGAGTTCAGAAACACATGGCTGGTGTTCAAGCTTGGGTGTGCTGGTTCACAGCCTGGTGGGCAGTTTGGGATTTGGTGAGTTTTATAAGAGAAAATAGACTAACCTTAGATCTAAGACCATCCATCTGTATTTCTACTTCCCTATTTCCCTAATTGGTTTCACTTTTTGTTGCCTAATTAATTCCCAAGCAATAAAAACTAATCTCTCACTGATTAAAGCTCAGAGGCTCCTTTTTCTTATTGGTCTGGGAGATATATATATAAAAGGGAAAAGTTAAAGGGGGAGATTAATGCTCTGTATATCCAATTTTGAATCTCACAAGTGGTCTATTCAGTGAGCTACATTGACTCTCTGATATAATGATAATAGATTATAAAAGGAAATTTTAAAAATTGATTTCATTTTCTCTGTAAAATATAATGCTCACTAGACTGTAAAGATACCAAAAAAAAAAAAATGGTTAATAAGGAATTAAAACCCTAGCACTTGGGGCAGCTAGGTGGCACAGTGGATAGAGCACCGGCCCTGGAGTCAGGAGTACCTGAGTTCAAATCCGGCCTCAGACATTTAACACTTACTAGCTGTGTGACCCTGGGCAAGTCACTTAACCCCAATTGCCTCACTAAAAAAACAACAACAACAACAACAAACAAACAAACAAAAAAAACCCTAGCACTTAGTTATACACAATGGGTTTTGAGTCACCAGGGTCTCTATGAAGGGTACTAAAAGAAACAATAGATATTTTTGCTGAGATGTGGTCAGGATCTTGGACTCAGCAATACCACTATTTGGTTTATTCCCCAAGGTGATCAGGGAAAAAGGGAAAGAACCTATATGTTTTCTTGTAAAAGTATTTTATTATTTCCCATTTACATAGGATAATTTTCAACATTTGTATTCATAGGATTTTTAGTTCCAAATCTTTTTACAGCCTCCCTTCCCTCCCTCCTCCCCAAGATAGAAAGCAACCTGATATAGACTTTATATGTGCATTCACATTAAACATTGTGAAAGAAGAATCAGAGCACAAGGGAAAAACCTCAAAAAAGAAGGAAAAAAAGAAGAAAAAAGCCCAAAAGTAGAAACAGTATGAGAACCTATATGTTTTAAAATATTTATAGTAGCTCTTTTCATGGTGGCAAAGAAGTGGAAATCAAGGGAATGTCCATTAATTGGGGAATGACTAAACAAGTTGTGTTATATGATTGTGATGGAATACTATTGTGCTGTAAGAAATTATGAGTTGGTTGATTTTAGAAAAAACATGGAAAGAATTGCATGAAATAATGAAAAGTATAATGAGCAGAACCTAGAGAAGGTTGTATACAATAACAGCAATACTGTTAGAACAACTGTGAATGACCAAATTATTCTGAATATTATAAATACTCAAATCAACTACAAAGGACCTATGAAGGAAAATGTTATCTGCCTCCAAAGAAAGAAATGATAAATAGAAGTATGCATAGTACAGTTTTACACATATTTCTAAATCTGTGTCAAATGATGGCCTTTTCTAGTGCAGGATAGGGAGGGAGGTTGGGAGACTGTTTGGAACCTAAAATGTAACAACAAGTTAAATTAAATTAAAAAAATATTGTGGATAAAGAGATATGGTTCAAGACAGGACAAAAGACAATATTACCATTATTTTCAAAAAAAGAAGGAGGGTGGAGTCTTCAGATCGAGGCCAATGAGCTAATTTTGATTCCCGAGGGAAAAAAAAATTCTATAATGTATTGTTAAAGGGATAGTTTGTGAATATTTAGAAAGGTAAGAAATAATCACTAACAGCTAGCATTGTTTGACGAAGTATAGGTCATGATAATGTTATTTTTGTTTTAAACAGGCTTCCTATACTAGTAGAAAAGGGACTCCTGTAGACATAATTTACCTAGATTATAACAAAACCTTCGATAACTTTGCAGGCAAAATAGATTTAGCCTGTTATTTTTTCCAGTTCGATGGATTTTGAAGTGGGTGAATTATTTGATCCAAATAATTTTTAGTGGCTCAATATCAACTTGGAGGAGCATCTCTATTGTAGAGTCCAGAGCACCTTTATTTCACCCTGTTGTTTAACATTTATCTTAGTGACTTCAGTGAAGTTATAGTTGGTGTACTTTCCAAATTTGAAATTGACACAAAAATGAGAAGGATAGCCAAGATATGGGATATTGAATCAAGATAAGAGAGTTCTTTTGGGGGAGATATGGTAGCTATATCCAAGTATGTGGGAAAGGGATTAGATGTGTCTGTTTGGCTTCAGGAAGTCAGAATGGGGTGGAAGCTACAGAAAGGTGGATTTAGGTTCTATGTAAGAAAAAATGTCTCAATAATTAGAACAACCCCAAAGTAGAAAAGATTGCTTCAGAAAGTAATAGATTCTACCCTCTCATCACCTCCCATAAGAGGTCTTTGAACAAAGGCTGGTAACCACTTGTCAGGGATATTGTAGAGGCAATGCTTGTAGGGCTATGGATTGCCTTTCTGGTCCCTTTGTTCATCTCAGGAATCTGTGATTCTATCGTTTACTTATTTTGTATTACTGTGTAGTATACTAATGTATATTTGTATCCAATCTTCTTACCCCATGTAAGTCCTGACATGGGGTTTAGGATGACCAGAGAACAGGACAGACATGTCAAGGAGTCAAGGGACCATTAAAGTTTAGACTGGCCAACTAGATATCAAGACAGACACACCTAAGAAGTAAGTGAAGATAAAAAAGTCAGTTAGGCGTGGCTGCTACCTGAGGAGCTAGGAAACAAAGATATCTCCAGAGGTTAGGACTATCATTCAAAAAAAAATCCTCCTCAACTCTCAGGAATGACAAAAATCCAAGCTTTCCTCACTCCAAAAAGGAACTTTCCATTTTCAAGTGATCACCCCATCTATTCTCTATAAAACCTTTTGCCTTTCTTCTATTCATGGAAGAGAATGTTTGAGTCCTCTTCCCCAGGGGTGAGTCTTTGACTTATCCTGTGGTCACTTTCTCTAGCTCCAAACAAAAGACCATTTTAATTCTAACTGGATAGTGTGCAAGAGTGTAATTCTTTACAGAGGAATACCTAAGGACCCCCACACCTCTTTCCCTGTGACAGTCCCATGTTATGTCTTAATTATGTAGGTTGTTTAAAATGTTGAATTGAACTGAGACATGCAATGTGCTGCCATGTTTGATAACGAAATTTCTGAGTGATTAGATTTCAAATGTAGGCTAGATGATACCTTTTCAAAAATTTTGTAGATAGGATTCATGCTTAGGAAAAGATCAGATGAATTCTAAAGTCCTGTCCAACTTTTAGAATCAGTGATTCTATTTCTGAGGCAAAGACAAAGAACCATCCTTCCATCCTTTCTCAGTTCAGTAATAGAATGCCATTCATTAAAGTATTATACGACTGCAAGGTATTTAGCTCAGATAAACAGGAAAGTGTGTGTGTGTGTGTGTGTGTGTGTGTGTGTGTGTGTGTGTGTGTGTGTGAGAGAGAGAGAGAGAGAGAGAGAGAGAGAGAGAGAGAGAGAGAGAGAGAGAGAGAGAATGAGTACTGGGAATTATTAGAATACTAATGGCAATAGCATATCCATTTGTCTTTCCAGATGGTCTTGGAGATGTGCTAAACAATATTAGCCAGGAGAGCTAATTAAAGCAAGAGTTAATATGTCAGGAAAAAATCCTCCCCATTGCTGTTGGAGGTCTGAGTCAGATACCATTTTCTGCAGTTAAACTATTTTGCTTTGTATATACTTTTTGTGCTATCCTCATATCATTAATGAAAAACGATCTATACATAGACATAGTGAGTTGATCTTGCAGCTTGATGTCATTTTTGTAGTCAGACTGTGTCCCTGACCCTAATTAGTCTGCAACATGGCTCAATATTGCGGTCCTTCAACAATATAGCCAAGAAACATTGCATTCCTTCTTTGATTCATTAAAACAGCCTTCAAATTTAAGGCATTGTCATAACTGTTTGATATACAGCTTCCAGCACTGAGAAGCTGATAAAAGATTTCTGGTATCTTGGGAAAGATGAATTTGTCCCTGAATAGATTACATCTTGATATATTGTTATTGGAGCTCACTGAAAGAGTCGTAGGAGTAGTCAAGCTTTGGGACCTTCATGTCTGCTGTATCTATTGCTGGGTGTCTAAAGTAGCAATTCACATACATCTGGATGGTTGATTGGTGTCACTTGCTTGTCTTTTCAAGATCACCTTTACTACTACTCCAACTCACAGTAACTAGTAAAGGATGGAGACAGAGGAGGAAAAAGTCTTCTTTTTTCTTTGTCCTTGAATGAATCTATATACCTTGGGGCTGACAACTAATCCAAGCCAAACAAGTCTTCACTTAACTTTACAATTCCTTTGAAATTCCAGAATTGGAGATTAAATGGAGGGAGGATTGACCTAAGTCATTCGGCTTCTTTCTGTGTGTTCTTTGCTAGAGGACTTTAAGGTGTTATTTAATTGTAATGTTTGCATCCCTATATTTTCCTTTGGGAGTCTGTAAGAAGACTCCTTGAGCCGATCTGATAGTTACCAAAGTACTACCTGCCCATGGGGGAAAACAATTTTCATGGCAAGCTCTATTTGGGGTGAATAATGACTTCCTGAAGAATGTGTTCCCTTGGCAGAATATTTTCATGTTTCTCCCTCCTCAGGGCAACTGTAACTTTTCTCTGGAAAGTTTGAAAATATAATCCTTTTGATGAGGTTTGATTTTGACCATGCCCAAGTTTTATGCTAATAGACATGTTAATTCCTTTATACTACATTCAAGTAATTTGTTTTTTGTTGGGGGTAGGGTGGGGAGATGTTGCGGTCCAGTTCATAGGTTGATGTAACTCCTGTTAGGGAACCTTCTCCACTAACGCAACCCTACAAGTCCTCTATTACTTAGAGTTGCAGAGAGTCACCTTAGTGGCACTAACATGTTAAGTGACTTTTCCATGATCATTCAGATGGTAAGTGTTAAAGGGCAGTCTTCCTAACTTTGAACCTGGCTCTCCATCCAGGATCCCACACTGCTTTCAATGTGCCACTTATCTTCACCTAATAATACAAAATTTAAAAATCTGTAAAGTGTAATGCTGTTATGATTATTCAGCCATTCAATGACTGTACAAGAAGAAGCAATTTTAAAGGCACCATTGGGTTAAAAAATTACTTTTTGCATATTAGAGCTACTATTTCAATGTATTGAAAGGTCAGTTGATATGGTTTTGTGACAATAGTTTTAATAAATAACTGTGGAGATATGAAAAACAACAAATAATGAACAAAGTTGATTGGAAAACTGATTTTAAAGTTTTGCTTTAATGAAAGCTGTGGAGGAGCAACAATTGTAGAATGGATCCCATATTATATATTTCAAGGATAACAAATTCAAATCATTTTTATAGCTATGCCAACTTCTGTAATAATCAATCAGTAATAATCATGTTTTCATTCAACTTTGTCTAAACTTATGCAGTTATCTATATGATTCTCCCTGTCACCTATCACATTCTCTTCCCACGAAATCATACCAGCCAACAACAGAGACAATGATTTAAAAAGAAACAACCCTAAATTATCTGTAATTGCTCTCAACTTTGTTAAAATGTACTGAATAACTTCTCTCTTCTTACCTGATTTGATGCTTATTCCTGGCATTTGTTACTTTATTAGCAGTATATTTCATTGGATCAGGGGCCCTGATGATTCTGGAAACCTGTTCTACCCTAGGTTCCATGAGGCATGTTTTGGATAATTTTGATTATATAAATATGATTCAAACCCCGATCCAGTGCATTCTCTAGTGACATACTCAGTAGGAGCCACAAATCAAATAACAGCATTTAACTGGGACAGAATAACAAAGTGAATAATAGAAAAAAAAAACGGGCAGTAGGATCATCCTTATCTCTCTATTCATGAAGGGATAAAAGTCTTCTGTAGAATTCCATGATATCGGGAAAGAGAATACTCCCTAGACAGATGAGGAAAGGTTGTATCATGGCTAGGATATTGCCAATTATTCCATCTCCTGGCAACTAGTTGTGCCTCCTTGCTCCTCCACTACCTTTTCAGACTTCCTATGCTTCAGTTTGCTGCTTCTTTGCTGCCATCTGCTGGAAGTGTCATCTGCTACAACAACTTTTTCCTTTGGGATCAGGGGAAATTTTGTCAATCTTCTGTGAGGCAGTCCATATGCTGATATGCATGGAGTCTAGTCAACACATTTTCTATTCTTTTATTAGTGTGACAAGGGCTGTCCTCTACATGTAGCATGGGGGTGTCATGTAGCTCTAAGGGGTCAGAATACACATCTTCCTGCCCTTATCTCCCCTGCCAGGATAGGAAGCAGGAAATTGGGGCCAGAGGCTACTATTTTCAGAGAAAGGGGGGTACCAGGCTAAGATTATATCTGCTCCATTAAAAACTGGTTGTCTAGGGGGCAGGTAGGTGGCACAGTGGATAAAATACCGGCCCTGGATTCAAGAGGACCTGAGTTCAAGTCCAGCCTCAGACACTTGACACTTATTAGCTGTGTGACCCTGGGCAAGTCACTTAACCCTCATTGCCCACCAAAACACAGACACACACACACAATTGGTTGCCATGGGAATGTGATATTTTTTAAGGTTCAAGATAACTTCTGGTTGCTGTTTTATTAATTAAGGGAAAGAAAAAGGAGGACCTTAAGGCTTGACTTCTTTCCTTCCAAATAGCATTTGCACAATAACATAGAAATTAGCAAAAAAAAGTTATTTATCCAATTTGATAACCAAACAGAAATCAGAAAATATATTTGTTGTTGTTCAGTCATTTTTGGCTGTTTCCAATTCTTTGTGGCCCTATTTGGGGTTTTCTTGGTAAGGATACTAGAGTAGTTTGCTGTTTCCTTCTCTATCTTATTTTGCAGATGGGGAAACTTAAGAAGACAGTATTAAGTGACTTGCTCAGGGTCACACAGCTAGTAAGAGTTTGAGGTTGGGTTTGAACTCAGGAAGATGAGTCTTACTGACTCTAGTCCCACCTAGCTGCCCCATATGAGAATATATACCAGACAATGCAGAGTGAAATAACTCTCCCAATGGGAATGAGGTAACTCAGCTCAACCAAGAGAGAGATCTAAATTTCACCCAAAGAGAAATCCTCTGCAGTTTTTAGTGTAGCAAGTTGGGGATAGAGACATAATGGAGACTGGCAGCTTCTTTTTTGTCAGCTTCTTCTCAGTCTTCTTCAATAATCTGAAGTGGGGGTGTCATCTTTCATCTTCTTAAAGCAGGAAACCCAAAGTACTCAAAGAGACTTGAAAACTTGAGGCAACTCAAGAGACTGGACTTCTCAGG
This sequence comes from Dromiciops gliroides, assembly GCF_019393635.1. Taxonomy (NCBI): domain Eukaryota; kingdom Metazoa; phylum Chordata; class Mammalia; order Microbiotheria; family Microbiotheriidae; genus Dromiciops; species Dromiciops gliroides. The sequence goes on from NC_057863.1 coordinate 514,324,360, forward strand.
CTCTTACCAGCTATACCTCACCCCTCACACAGGCTAGCCTTGAGACAAAAGCTTGGCTCAGGTTGCTATCAATATATTTTGTTTTTGTCTCACCACTTTTGCCCTGCACAATGAAAAGTCTTTTATCCTTCATTCCTGACTAAATTAAGGTCAATTAATTCCTTTTAATTTCTGTTGTATAAGTAGGGCATGGATCAATAAAATTTCCTTTTAAGTTTTAATAAGCCTCAAGAAGGCACTTAATATTGTAGACAGAAGAACAGCATTGGTGACCTTTGTCCTACATTCCTATTTCTGTAGCATATAGCCTTGTTCCCTATACATTACATAGAGCAGTGGGTCTCAAACTTTTCACAGAATAAAACATCTGTAGGACATATAGAGAAGAGGTGGAATCACCCTTCTCTTTAGAAGCTTAATTAATGGAAACAATGGTGCTTTTGTTGTTAATGAAACAACAAAAATTTGGTGTCTAGTTTTTATTAAATTTCAGAAGTAAATTATTGATTTTTCCAGAAATAAAAATACAGACTCTCTGAACATAAACATGAATTCTACAAGGGACCAGTTCCCAGACCACCCAGAGGTCTCCAGACCACACTTTGAAGGAAGAGGAAAGGGGGGATATCATGGGAGGGAGAAAACCTACAGTCATGTCATGCCAAATCTCTCACTGTTTGGCCCAATTATGTTAATATAGGTTTTAAGGACTATATTCATAAACTGTTCCTTAGTATCTGAGACCACACTGAAAAGTGAAAATAATGCATCCTGAAAATGGATTCCTCTTTCTTTTTCAGGTCTGAGTCTTTTAAATAAGGCACCACGTGTTTTAAATTAGACACTGAAATAATTACAGATAATTTCTTTAAAGTGAAATATATATTTCACCATGTTCGGAGCCTCTATAATGAAATGCAAATGAGCAGGTAACTTTATTGTTTACTTTTAAAAACTTACTTAATTCTGAGTTCAACTAGATCTAGAATCCCAAATCTTGATTTGATTTTTTTTTAGGAGGTTTTGTTTCTTTTAAAAAAAATATCATTTTAAACATTCTTGTCACAGAATAAATATAAGTGACTTCTTCAAGCAAAAGAAATTACTTAAAATGCAACAATATTTCATGTCCCAATTGAGACATCTGTGTACACAGTTGACATTCATGAATCACTGGCAGGTTATTTTATAAGCTGATTAAAAAAAAAATAAGCCTCTCCCTGCCACCCTTGTTGTTCACTGTTTTTTAAAGCCTCGCTATAATCTTTATTTAAAAGAAGGGAAACATATTTTTTCAAATATTATCTATTGCCTTTGAAGTTGTGTTAAAGTGAGAGCCATGGGATAAATTCTTGAATAATCTTGAGTAATCCCATCCACAAAAAATATGTAACACTCAGATGAACTCACCCATTACTGCCCTTTTAGCAGCTGCCTTTCTTCTTCTAACCCTTAATTTTAAAATTTGCAACTGCATTGTAGTGTCCCCGTAATGCTTTCCCTATGAAGATACTTTCTGGGGGAGATAGAAGAACTGAATGTTTTCCATAAGAAAGCAGTCATCTGGATTGAATTGCAGATATCTAATCCTCAAACACACTCCTTTTGTTTGGTTTTGTGAAATGAACAAAGACATCGACTTTGACGTGCTCAAGAAAGGATTAAGACATCCCCCCTAACCTTCTGATCACTCCAAAGATGAACAAAAATGTCCTTTAACTGAAAGGCCAGATGTAGACTAATCTTTCTTTTTTTTCTTCAAGAAGTGCTGGAAACAGCAACATTTTCAATATGCATAGATACAGAAGCCATAAAAAAACACACATACACACAAATATATACACACATACAGTTTTGGTTTTTCTTCTTTTTCTTCGGTGTCTTGAAAGTTGACAGGTCTCATTTAAGTTACCACACAGGAGGCAAATGAAGGAAGGACATAAAAATGGGAAAATACTTTGAGGATTATTTAATATATTTGTAATTTAAAATTGAGATGATCTTCCATGTCTTTGAAACAGAGCATCATATGTTTAGCTTAAAAGGCACTCAGGAGTTGAGCCTCTCTCCAACATCAGGCTCCTAACAGGATCCCTTTGTATAATTGTCCTTATGTTACAGTTAGTAAAATCTCAGAGTGGTAGCTTCTTCAACAACTACCAACAACAAGATAGGCACAAGATCATAGGAGAAATATTAATTGGAGTCACATTTTTTCCTTTGCTCATGAATATCATAATTTAATCCTATGATGGAGCCATGATTTCACTGATGTGAATATCCAGCCCTCCACTAGTGTAGATCATAATCTGTAAGATTCTTTTTCATGTCATTCCACAAATGCTCTATAAAAGACCTTTCCAATGGCTAAAGGTTGTTCTATCAGACTTTGACTACTATATACATCCAGCCTAGTATATGGCTTGCTTCTCCAATTAATGATAATAATAGCTAACATTTATATAGCACCTTCCATGTAGTGTGCTAAGAGATTGACAAATATTTTCTTATTTTATCCTCAAAACATCCCTGGGAAGTAGATGCTATTATTATCTCCATTTTAGAGTTGAGGAAGCTGATATAAATAAAGAGATCTTAAGTGACTTGCCCAGGATCAAATATCTAGTTAATGTCTGAGGCCATTGTCAAACCCAGGCTACTGTGCCACCTATTGTTTCATTTTTCTTCATAGCTTCTTGAAGATGGACTGTAAGTTTCTTGAGGGAAGATAACCATTTATATCTACATAGAGTGAAGAACAAAGCAATTGCTCAGACATTTCTGATCAGTATAAATAGTTACAAAGATGCTTTAATTTTCTCCAAACCCCAGATATTTTCTTTATTGGTTTCTTTTCTTTTTGAGGCCAAAATCCTTGATGAAATCACTTTACTTCCCCACTTTATCTAATTAGAGTTTTAAGCATACTTATGCTGGCAGGGCCCATCCAGGCAAAGGTATAGAGTAGGCATTTGTAAATATGGAACTTGAGTTTACAAGAGAGGTAGTATTTCCTGAAGATACAGATTTGAGAATCATCTGCATTGTAGGGAGAATTGAAAAGATTGGTTGAGATAAGCACTAGAGAAAGTATAGAGAGAAAAGAGAAGAGAACTGAAGATAGCCTTATAATACACTTAAAATAAGCATGTGAGAGGAAGAAAAGGAACTAGTGAAGGATGCAGAGAAGAAACAAAGAGTTACCCAGTAGAATCAGGAAACAGCAGTGTCATGGAGGCCAAGGGAGGAGAGAGGATCAGAAAAAGGCAGTGGCTGACAGTGTCATATCCTCCAGTGAAGTCAAGGAGAAGAGAACTGGGGAAAGGTGACTGGATTTAATTGTTCAAAGTAATTGATGATTTTGGAGAGAGTAATATCTGTAAAATTTTGGAGAGAATGATGAAAATGGAAGTTAAATTTATAAAGGGTTGAGAAAGAAATAGGAGGTGAGGAAGTGGAGGATGATAGATTGTGAAGAAACTGGAATAGAGAGAAGGTTTTGTTTTTTTAATTATATGTTTTTTAATTCATTGTTGAGTTGTTTCAGTCATGTCCACCTCTTTGTGATACCATTTGGGGTTTTCTTGGCAAAGACACTGGAGTGGTTTTCCATTTCCTTCTCTAGCTCATTTTACAGATGAGGAACTGAAATAGGGTTAAGTGACTTGCACAGGTAGTAAGTGTCTGAGGCCAGATTTGAATTTAGGAAGGTGAGTCTTCCTAACTTACCCACTGCATTACCTAGCATTTATTTTCTCTTCTACGCTGACAACAAAGAAAAACAAAACCCCTGTAACAAATATGCACAGTTAAGCAAAATGAATTCCCATATTGGGAACATTTTTAAAAAAGGATTGTAGAATGTGGTGAGAAAAATCAGGAGTGACTGGAAACTGAAAGACTGACAATGAGAGAGAGAGAGAGAGAGAGAGAGAGAGAAATGATTGATGGAATAAAGTCTTGGATTAGGAGAGAAAAAGATAGGATAAGGAAGACAAATGAAAGGATCAGGATCAACTTTAGTATAGAGGAAGGCAGATTCATTTTCATATATTTTGTCTTTACTGTTGCTATTTGTGTGTGGTCTTAAGCATCTACATATTTCTTTCAGCTTCTAGCACAGTGTCTTTCATATAGATCATTGATCATAGATCATAGAACATAGATTTGGGCCTAGAAGAGAATTTACCTTTAGATGAATCTAATCCTCATTTTACAAATGTAAACATTGGGGTCCTATTGTGAACATTGGGGTTCAGTGATTTTGCCTAAGATAATAAGTAACAGAACCAACATTTGAACCCAGGTCCTATAATTCCAAACCCAGAGCTGATTGTTAAGTTGAATTGAATTGGAGGTTATTAGAAAGGGAAGTGACACAACAGCAAAAACAAATTTCCACCGTGGCTGTGTCTCAATTATGTATGCCATTCTGCAATTTGAGTTCATTACCTTTCTCTTAGGGGGTGGGCAACATGCTTCTTTATCTGTCCTGTGGTAGAGTGGTTGTTCATTTCACTAATTAGAATTTTCATGACGGAGATAGATGATAGATAGATAGGTAGGTAGGTAGGTAGGCATACAGATAGATCATTTATGAAGCACTTACTATGTGTCAGGTGCTGCGATAAGCACTGGGGACACAAAAATAAGAAAACAAGACAGTCCTTCCCCTAAGGCACTTAAAGACTATTATGGGGAAAATTGTTTGGGGTAAGGGTGCTGGGGTTTCTTACTAATTCCTTTTTTTTTTTTTAAGTGAGGCAATTGGGGTTAAGTGACTTGCCCAGGGTCACACAGCTAGTAAGTGTTAAGTGTCTGAGGCCAGATTTGAACTCAGGTACTCACTGCCACCTAGCTGCCCCAATTAAATTTTTTTTTTTTTGCGGGGCAATGAGGGTTAAGTGACTTGCCCAGGGTCACACAGCTAGTTAAGTGTCAAGTGTCTGAGGCCAGATTTGAACTCAGGTACTCCTGAATCCAGGGCTGGTGCTTTATCCACTGTGCCACCTAGCCACCCCTATGAATTCCTTTTTAAAGAATTATACTCAGGGGCAGCTAGGTGGCGCAGTGGATAAAGCACTGGCCCTGGATTCAGGAGGATCTGAATTCAAATCTAGTCTCAGACACTTGGCATTAGCTGTGTGACCCCGGCTAGGCAAGTCACTTAACCCTCATTGCCCCGTGTAAAAAAAAAAAAAAAGAATCACACCCTCTTGCACACAAATCCAATGAGAATAAAATAATATTTTATTTAGGGGCTAGAGAAAGGAAACCAAGACAGAAAGCCGTCCTTGGACTTCTCGTGGGGTAAAGCCATTGCACCGAGGAGTGGTTCTCTGAGATGCCTATCTCTCCAAGCAGAAGACAGGCAAATACTTATAGAGGACCGATGGTGGTCTGATGGGGTGATCATCTGACTGGAAAATTCCCTTATTGGGGGAGAACTGATCCCCACCGGTGGTGATTGGGAGACGTTCAGGGAGGGGCAGCTCCGATCTCTCAAGCCATCCTTGTTCCCCTCACACCACAAAGACTGCATCCATGCCCGATAGACCGATCTCTCCTACTTCAAGATGTGTCTCAAGAAGACCCGTGTCAGCTGGCCAGGTCAAACTTCAATAGTCCTACCCCATTACAATACTAATAAAAGAAATCAAAACATAAAAAGGGAATTGAAAAAGGTTGGGGGAGGGAGAGTTGGAGGTGAAGAAAGTTGTTTTTCTTGATAATGTTATTGTTACTGTATATGTTGTCTTTAAGGTTCTTTCTTCATTCTATATCAGTTCCTACAAGTGCTCCCAGATTTCTCTGAAACCATCCCTTTTGTTATTTCTCATTGTACAATAATATCCCATTTATACTATTATTATCATAATTTATTCAAACATTCCCCAGTGGATGGGTATGCCCTTAGTGTCGACTTCCCTGCCAGAACAAAAAGAGCGTCTATAAATATTTTTGGACATATGAATATCTTTCTTCTTTCTTTTCTCTCTTTGGAGAAGGGTAGAGAATAAACATTTATAAAATACCTACTATGTGTACCAAATGTTAGCTAAGAGATTTTTTACAAATTTTGTCTCATTTGATCCTCACAACAAACCTGAGAAGTAGGTACTATTATTATTATATATCTATCTATAGAGATATAGAGATATATTTCTCTAAATATTTCCCAATTACATTTAATTTTTTAACAATCATTTTTTTAAAATTTTGGGTTCTAAGTAGTTATTATCCCTATTTTGTAGATGAGAGAACTAAGCCAAACAAGGATTAAATGACTTGTCCAGAATCATAGATCTAGTAAATGTGTAAGTCTGAATTTGAACTCAGATCTTCCTGACTCCAGGCTTGGCATTCTATCCACTGCTCTACCAGCCAACTTTTTGAGTTATTGGTCTAGTAGTCATATCTCTGGATCCAAGAATATGCAGAGGTTAGTGAATATTCAGATAACTGATACTAAATGAGTTATTTTTTCTTTCTTTCTTTTGTGTGTGTGTGTGTGTGAGGCAATTGGGGTTAAATGACTTGCCCAGGGTCACACAGCTAGTAAGTGTTAAGTGTCTGAGGCCAGATTTGAACTCAGGTACTCCTGACTTCAGGGCTGGTGCTCTATCCACTGTGCCACCTAGCTTCTTCCTAAATGAGTTATTAAACTCTTAATTTTGAATCTAACATTCAATTTGAGATTTGAATCTTAAATTTAAATCTCAAGTTGAATCTCAAATCTTACTGTAAGGTAAACTTGCAAAAAAAGTAAAGTTAAGTAGCAGATGGTACTATGGAAAGATCACCTTTGAAACTTCCTGTGTGACCTTGGGCTAGTCACTTATTCTTTTTGGATTTCAGTTTCTGCATACATATAGTCTTTATGGAATGGGAGGGGGGGGAAGAGGGGTCATTGTCCCAATTCCTACTCCCTCCAGGAGTTCCAGTAGTACTCTCAGAATTGATGGAGTCTTCTTGACCTTCCAATCTGGTGTGTTCTCTCCAATATCTCCTCTATATCATAGATTAACCTAGTAATTAGCAATTTAATAGCATTTAACTAATTAACCTAAATTAGCTTTTACAAAGGGATATTTACTGAAAACATTGCTAGACCTTGTTAATATGAATGTATAGATCACCTAGATTTGATGGAGCTGCCTTATTATCCAAATGGATTTTATGAGACTCTGAATTAATAGGAGCAAAATGCCTTTTGGTCAAAGACTTCAAATTGAAACCAGAGACAGTTCCTATTTTCTTTCCCTCAGAGAACATACAAATTTAAATGCCCTTTTGAAGTTCTTATTCACTATCTTCTTTCCCAAGAAAGTGAATAGATCTTATTGTTGTCCCGTTCAACTACCTAGGCCTCCCAATATCCTGTCTCCACATAATCTAACCGCAGCATCTGCTTTAAGTCGAGCTGCTAACTGATTTGTATTGTTTAACTGATTTACATTTGTAGTATTCGCTTTGGGTTGATTTGCATCACGCCAATGAAATTATTCTGTAACCTGTGAGCAAAGAAACCTTAAAAACCCTTAGAAAGAGGGGGTCTTTGAGCTCCTTTTTTAAGGGGTCTCCACGTGATCATGGTTCTTTCTTCTTGGGACAAAATAAACCGGCATTATGTTTTCCTGTCTGTCTCTGATGGGGTTTATCCTGTAGGAGACATTATGTTCTCTGATCTGGTTTTTAGCCATGTTCTCTAATCTGTTTTTGGTAGGAGGAGAGGTATGGAAACAAAATGTAGGAGATATTATAATATTCATTTCTCTGATCTGTTTATTAATTTTCTTGTAGGAGACAGGCAGAATTAAACTATGTTTAATTTTCTCCAACCTAAAGTACAAAATGTTCCCTAGAACTGGAGTATCCTCTTCTCTGTATCACCTTTACCAGCTCCACAAATGGAATCTTCCCTTCCTCCTCCACAGCCCAGCAATGAGGGGGCCAAAAGAAGGATTAATACTTCCTTTCACCACTGAAAGAAGCCACTTTCCCTTACCCAACTCAATTTTTATTGCCCCACAGCTCATGTCCCCAAGGCCCACTCTGCTTTGACCCTAGGACTTACTATGCTTTAGTTTGGGGTTTCCCTGCCCTACTATAGCTCCTAAAGTCTTCTGAACCTTGTCATCTGCCCTCTGCTGGCAGAGCAGAAGTACTATCTGATTTTCCTATTTGCTATGAACTCTTTTTTTGTGTGTTCCCTCCCCCAGTTGGAATATGAGCTCCTTGAGATCAAGTACTATTTCCGCTTTCAGTTTATATTCCCAACACTTAGCACTGTGCTTGGCACATACTAAGTGCTTAATCCGTGCTTTTCCAATTCCATACCAACATCTCCCAACCTTGCCCACTGCACAGCATATAAGCTTGGACTTTGCACAGCAAAGAAGAGAAGACAACTAGTAATCTCTGGCTACTTCTTCCATCTCTAAACTGAACTTTTTTGCCACCCCATATTACATAATTTGTATCAAAATTCATGTCACTTAATAGTCATAAGTAACAGAAATTTAATGTACATTTTTGAATTTAGCATAGAAAATACACATACAACAACAAGACATTTCCATGTGACAAATTGTGTTTTGATTAGGCTCAATTTTCTGCTTTTTAAGTGGGCACAATAGTACCTGAGGGAGGGGCTTTCTGGAATAGGCCTTGGCACCTCTTGTAGCAGCTGTATGTTTCTCTTATCAAGGCCTGATGAACAGTTATTTGTCTTAGCCACAATAATGTGGTGGGGGATTATGGGCAAGACTTCTCTTCACCTGCGAAAGAGGAAGTAGCCCTCTCTCTCACTATTGATCAGAGTTTCTAAGTCTTTCAATGTTGTTTGCTTTTGCAATGTTGTTGTTTTATCTTTTTCATTTTACATATGAGGCACCAGGGGTTAGAGAAATTATGTGGCTTGCCTGAGGTCTCACAAGTAGTAAGTGGCTGAGCCTGGACTTGAGGTACTCTGGCTTCAAATTGAATTCTTCCTCTTACTGTACCACATTGCCTTTTGTCAGTGAATTCTATGTAACTATTTCTCTGTTACAAGGAAGAATTCTATGGTGGTAAGTTTTATGGAGGGGAAAATTGAAGTGGGGGGGGTGTACACCAGGAAATGCCAACTATATATAAGGACATGCATATACACTACCTATATATTATACATATAAACAGGTACATATATATTTAAAAGATATCAACAAAATTGCAGTGGTGCTTTTGCAGTTGGTAGACTTGTCATGGAGGTAACTATGTGAAGGTTTGCAAATTTGGTAAAAAGGAAAGTAAAATAGCAGATTCAGAGAGAAAATAAGGCAAATAAGAATTTCAACTTCATTACTCACTGTTCTTAAGTCATATCTTTGTTTTCCAGAAAAGTTTGGTTGAATGATACTGTTTTTAACTTGCAAAATTCAGATGTTATTTAAAAAATGTATTTTTAAAGTCATTTCAGGGTCATTTAAATGTGAGTTTATTAATATTTTGCACAATGTGCTTACTCGAAGTTCTGGTTCTTCACTGTCAGTGAGTAAAAAAATATTTTTCTTTCAGAAACGTTATCATTCCCTCAGCAGTCAAAGCATAATTCATTTAATATGTCATATTTCAGATCTTAATTCTGTGGTGTCAGGTCATATTTAAGACTATTGAATGCCTCACACCCATTGCTTTTGTATTTCAGATGATTTATGGGAAGAATTTTGCAAATGGTCAAGAACCTTACAAAGGGTATGGTGTCATAATGGTTGATGTAGGAGTTGCTTGTTCTAGGTCTCCTTATTTAATAATAAAGCATAGCAAGAAGCAAGATGGCACAGTGGGTAGAAGGCCTGCCTTGGAGTCAGGAAGACTCATTCTTTCTCTGACACATACTTGCAGTGTGACCCTGGACAGGTCCTCCCTTATCCTCTCAGTTACTCAGGGAACTTTCCAAGTGTGAGGATTGTCATGGGGAAAGAGGGGGTGGGGGTCTTTAGGTATATCTCTTTAAAGAATTACATCTCTCCCACACAATCCAATTAGAAAAAAAGTCTTTTATTTGGACGCTTAGAAGAAATGACCAAGAGGGGAGTCAAAGACTTCCTTTGAGGAGAAGAGATGGCTTAGAGACTTCTTTCTCTGAAACATCTTCCTCCTTGACCAGAGGAAGGCTAAAACCTTTATAGAGGATGGATGGGGTGGGGTGGGAAAGGCTTGAATGAGGGGTAGTGGTCCTGACTTCTGGAGTTATCTCTGTCCCCTGGCTCCGATCAGGCAGCAGCAACACCTAATGGGCTTATCTCCCTTACTTCTTAGGTATGTAGTCCTTTAGTTTAACTTCTCAAGAAGAAAACCTCTGAGTTAGGCCAGAGTCTGGTGAAGTCTAGGGATCCCTTGTCAGAATGTTTTAAAATGCATACAATACAATATATAGGATTACAAAGAAAACCAATTCTATTGAAATACGCTTATCAAGATGTTTTTTTTTAAAGGTTGCAAACCTCAAGTTAAAAACATGTGTTGTAAAGAGTATGAATTGCTAATTTGGATAAGCAGAGGAGTTTCAGTCTGGATGACAAATGCTGTTGCTGCTACAAAACACCCTGACATAGAATCCCAGAAGGTAGTCAAATGGCAACTTGGGTATCTCCTAGCCCAAACCTTTCACTTTTTCCTCAGATGAGGACACTGTGACCCAGAGAGGTATTATTATTTGCCTTGGGTCACACGACAAATTGGAAGCTAGAATTCAGGGCTTTTGATTCCCAATCCAAGTTTCTTTTTGCTCATTCAGGACACGTTTTCTCATTATTCAAGAATATATTTTATTTTATTTTTTGCGGGGCAAAAGTGACTTGCCCAGGGTCACACAGCTAGGAAGTGTCAAGTGTCTGAGGCCAGATTTGAACTCAGGTCCTCCTGAATCCAGGGCTGGTAGTTTTATCCACTGAGCCACCTAGCTGCCCCAAGAATATATTTTATAATGAATACTCTTTGGATAAGTTGTACTTCTAGACAATTCATTTCTATTGCATTATCTTGTTCCTGATCCATCTTCCCAAATTCGAAAGGACGTATGACATGGATCATCCCTCTTGTGGTAGGTGGGCAGCTGGAGACAGATTATGTTGAACCCATTACCTAGCTACTTCTTCCTCCAGTCACTGTGGGCAGCTCCACCCACCAGATTTATTGAGGCCCAAACCTTCTGCTGAGACTTTAAATGTAGTGTAAATTGCGAACAAGCAACGAATGGCCTTTAGGCCACAAAAACTGTAGTAATGCCTTTATTAGGCAAGAAATTTGGTGATATAGCAAGTAACAGCTTCTAAATTTTCACAAAAAGGTGAGAGATCATAAGTGAACTGTATTTTAAGCAAATCTGGGTCATGACAACCTGGATTTATGAAACAGATAGAATGTTGTTCAGTTGTTTTTCATTCATGTCCAACTCTTCATGACCCCATTTAGGGTTTTCTTGGCAAAGACACTAGAGTGGTTTGCTATTTCCTTCTCCAGCTCATTTTACTGATGAGGAAACTGAGGCAAACAGGGTTAAGTGTTTTGCCCAGGGTCACATAGCTAGTAAATATATAAGGTCAGACTTTAACTCAGGAGGATGAGTCTTCCTGACTCCAGGCCTGGCACCCTATCGACTTTGCTCCTTACCTTCCCAATGATGATTCATAGAATTACTTTAAATGATGTTTTCCTAATATATAGTCCATTGAGTTCAAATCTGGCACAGATACTTGACACTTACTAGCTGTGTGACCCTGGGCAAGTAACTTAACCCTCATTGCCCTGAAAAAACCCCCCAAAACCCCAAAATAAAACCAATATAAGCCTAATGTATAGTCCAATTTATACAAATTCAGTTTCTTTATAAAACTTTTTAGAAATGTAGTGGGCATTGGAGGAGAACACTGTGGCCCAGAGAGTTATTGTGATTTGCCTTAGGTCACAAAGCAAATTGGAGGCTCCAACTCAGGTTTTTTGACTCCTGGTCTAAGGTTCTTTTTGTTCTTCCAAAACTTGTTTTGTTTGGATAAATTGTGCTTCTAGACAACTCAAGGAACTTACATTCTTTTGGAAGTCTTTTTGTTGAATCCCTCTCTGATAGTCCTTTCAGCCTCTGCTAGATCCTTATTACTGTGTCTTAGTCTCCAGGTCATTTTCTTTCCTTTCTCAAAGAGTTCAGCACCTGGTTCGGTTTTCTTCTGCATCATAAGCCTTCCTTTCATACTCAGGGATTTTAATATTCATTTTGACATTTCCTTGAACACTCTAGCCCATGTTCTAAACTCCCATGATCTACATCTTCACTCTACCTTCACCACACAGAAGGATGGTCACATCTTAGACCTCACTGTGACCCCACACTCTGCCACCTCCATCATCTTGGACTTGGAAAATTCCCTCTGTGATAGTAATCTCTTTTACTTCTATCCCTTCTTTGGATTCATTCCTCCCCAAACCATTCTTCATCTTCACTCTAATCTTCAGTTCTCCTTTCATTCCTGTTCTAGTCAATCATCCCTCCTCTCCCCTCACTTTCCTCCTTACTTAGTCTTGACTTTCTACTTGAACAGTTCAATGGAGCACCTTTGACCACCCTTGAATCCCTCCCCCTTTTGCCCAGCTGCTGTTTACAATGTCAGTCCTTACCCCTAGGCCACACCCATAATCTTCTTTCTTCATTCCTACTCCAGAGCTGCTAGAGTTGCTGAATATTGCTGAAGGGAAATCCCATAACCATGCCAACTGAAGGTACAACATTTGCACATTATTTCACCTCAGCTGGAACCTTTAGATCTTCCCTGATTGACTCTCATGTACCCTCTTGAAGGGTTGTCCTAAACCTTCTCCTTTCACCTGAAGCCCCCTAAAATAACACCCTACCACTTTCACCTCCTTCATTGAATGACCCCACCTCCTAGTTTACTGAGAAGAGCAATGCAACAACACTGATTAAGCAGCCACTATGTACAAAGTATTGCATTAGATGTGAGCTGGGCTCTCTCTTCTTGCCTATTGTACATATCAAACGCCCTATATTTCCTTGCCGGCTCTCCCCTCCTTAGCTTCAGTGTCTGTGGAAAAAAGTTGCTCTTCTTGACAAAACTAAAGCCTCCACTTGTGGTCTGGATCCATATCCCTCTCATTGCCTCTGGGTGCTTGCTCCATTCATCTTTCCCTAAAGCTTACTCACCTTCAGTCTTTCCCTATCTACTGACTCCTTGTCCACTAGAAAGAACACTGGCTTTTGGATCAGTGAACTTGGGTTCAGATTCTGCCTCTGATGCTTATTACCTATGTAACTTTTGGTAAGTCACACCTTCCTGAGGTTGGGTTATATAGCCTCTGGGTCTACAATTCTATGACCTATAAAAGTGCTCAGGTCATCCTACCATCTAAAAACCTTTACTAGACCATGTCATCCTCTCACACTATTGTCTGCTATCTCTCCTTCTTTTTATTGTCAAACTCCCAGAAAGAGTTGTATGTATTTAACTGCCTCAGATCCCTCACTGCCTCACTCAGTCAGCCCATCACAATTTAGCCTGAGGCCCCCTTCATCACTCAACATAAACTAGTCTTCATAGTTATCAATATTTTCTCTTTTTAAAAGTTTTAGAGGGGGGGGCAGCTAGGTGGCGCAGTGGATAGAGCACCGGCCCTGGAGTCAGGAGTACCTGAGTTCAAATCTGGCCTCAGACATTTAACACTTACTAGCTGTGTGACCCTGGGCAAGTCACTTAACCCCAATTGCCTCACTTAAACAAAACAAAAAAAATTTAAAAAAAAGTTTTATGGGTGGTTTTGGTTTTTTACACCATAATTACTTCCTAATATACCCTTCCTCATGGAACTCTTCCTTGTAACAAAGAGAAACTGGTAAATAGAACCAAGTGACCCAGCTATTGTATCACCATGTACAACATATTTCATTTATGGTTATCCATCTCTCTACCCAGAGGAGGGAAGTTTCAGTTACTCATTCAGTAAGAATTTATTAAATTCTCTCTATATCTCAAGTACCATGTTAGACACTCAGGATAGAAAGCCCAAAACAAAAACAATCCCATCCCTTAAAGAGCTTACATTTGATTAGCAAGAAAAGGGTATGCACACAAAAAAGGTTCTGTGAAGAAGAATATATTGGGAAGTAACTGTAGTATTAAAAAACAAAGCACCAATAAAACTTTTAAGAGGAGAAAATGTTGGTAACCTTGAAGAGAGTCCTTCAGAGCTTTGTTCTGAGACTTCTTCACTTCTCTCTCTTTATTGGCTTCCTTAGTATTCTTATCAATTCTTTTTTTTTTTTTTGCAGGGCAATGGGGGTTAAGTGACTTGCCCAGGGTCACACAGCTAGTAAGTGTTAAGTGTCTGAGGCCAGATTTGAACTCAGGTACTCCTGAATCCAGGGCCAGTGCTTTATCCACTGCACCACCTAGCTGCCCTTCTTGTCAATTCTAATGGGTTCAATATTTCTAAACAGTTGACTATTAAGTAATTATATCATGCCCCAATCTCTTCCCTGACTTCCAATCCCGCATTTCCATTGTTATCTCAGATTCAACATATCCAATACCAAACTCACCATCTTCTCTGACTAAACCTATTCCTCATCTAAAGCTTTCTTATTTCTGTTAAGGATACCACCATTCTCCCAGTCACTGAGATTCATTACACTGGAAGCACCTTTGATTCTGTTCTCTCCCTTGATCCCTCCATATCAAATTAGCTGCCAGGTTCTGGCATCTCCTTCCAGTGTACTCTGGTTCAGAAGCTCATTCCCTTTGCCTGAACTACCATAACAGCCTTTTAATTGTCTCAACTTTCAGTCTCTCTTTTTGCCTGTTGTGACAGATACTACAAGTCTGCTCATATCAGTGCCCTGCTCAAAAGCCTTCAGTGGCTCTTTACTGTCTCTAGGATAAAATAAACTCTTCATTTTTGTTCTAAAGCCTTCCATTATCAGCTCCCATCTCTCTTTTCTAGAATTATTTCATATTACTTCTCTTTCCATACCCTCCATTCCAACAAACTGGACTTCTGGCTGTTCCCCAAATATGACATTGCATCTCTCATATCCCTGCAGTCAAGCAAGCTGTTTTCTGTGCCTGTAATCCATGAGGAGGTTCTTCTCCTTTCTCTTTTCCACATTTCACAGTCTTTATTTTCTTTCAAGGTTAAGTCCAGTTGCTGAGTCTTCCATGAATCCTCCAGTTGTCTCTGTCTCACCAACTTGCTTTGCATTTATATGTCAATGTTCTTTCTCTTTCTCTTTCTCCCTCCCTCCTTCCTCCTTTCTTCCCTTCTAGTCTTTCTAGTCTAGTTTAGCCCTCTCCCAAGCCCACCCTTTCCCTTCACTTCAATGTACTCTTTGATCTACTGACACTGGCCTCCTGTCTGTTCCACAAACACGTCCCAGGTATTTTCTCTGGCTGGTCCCCACACCTGAAATGCTCTCCTTCCTCACCTCTGCTTACTGCTTTCTCTGGCTTTGTTAAAGGCCCAACTAAAATTGCATTTCCCCTGTCCCTCTTAACTCCAGTGCCTTCCCTCCCTCAATTACTTCCTCTTCATCCTGTATGTAGCTTGTTTATACATATTTGCTTGTTGTTTCTCCCATTAGACTGTGAGCTCCTTGAGGGCAGGGACTGTCTTTTTGCTTTTTTTTTTTTTTTTACACTTAGCATAGTGTTAGCACAGTACATAGTGGATGCCTCATAAATGTTTACTGATTGACTGGTTGTTGATCTCATTTAAAAATCAATTGATAATTGGAGGTTAATAAAAAGTTGCATGTCCTGAAAAGGCTGTCTCATTGTGTTAGACCATGAGAATGAAAGTGTGATGGTGTGAAAACAAAGGTAAAAGATTCTTGCCTAATCTTATCAGATGGAGACTACAAGAAGAATTTGATTTTCCATTTGATAATACTACCTCAAGTCCCTTGCTTCCAAATTGCCCTACAATTAAGCAGGGATGAGTTCTTTCTTCTGTACATTAAGGTCAGGCTTAAGTATGACTTGAAGGAGGAGAGGGGAAAGGGAGAGACTTTAAAGTGGCTGGTGATAGCTCTCCTGGGATTTAAGAGGCAGCATGGCCTGGTAATTAGAGAGTGGGATTTGGGGCCAGGGTGCCTAATCCCACCTCTGACAGTTACTAGCAGCGTGCCCATGGGAAAGTCCCAAGCTCTCTAAGCCTCAGGCAGCTCTCAAAGTTATAGAGGGCACCTTTTAAAATCTTCCATCTGCTATTTTTCTGGGGGATGGAAGGTTTAAGGACTATACATATCTTTGGCAGCTCCAAGGAGACTGGACTAGTGTTCTTGCCATATTAAGGCTCCTCTTCCTTGGGGACACAGGATTCATGGGAAATTACAAAATTGATTTTCTTCACATGCCTTAAAAGTATGGTAATTAGGTTATATTTCCTGGATCCCTTTTTGGTGAATGCTTTATGTTGACAACTATAAAAACCCTCTGGTAGAGGCCTATGTTTTTGAAAGCACTTAGCCTAAGTCAATAAGTGGTAAATATTTTACCAGGAATACCTGAATTCATGGGGAAATTCAGATGTGTGGCACTTCCTCCACTCAGGCAGATTTTGTAACTGTTAAATCTTAGGGAGTGGCAAGAAAACTGATTTCTGCAGTGATAGGGCTGAATTCCTGGCTTTGCTCTCTATGGAACTTTAGGGGAGTCACTTTAAGCTCTATGGGCCTTGGTTTCCTCACCTGTAAAATGAGAAGATTGGAACTAGGTGATTTTTGACTTTTGACTCTGAGATGGCACACAGAGGTATATTGATTGATCTGTCTGGGGTCACAGATAAAAAGTGGCAGAAGCTCCTGAATCCAAGCTCCTCCATAATGGCTCTATGCTTTATACCTTACGTGGTCCTGCTCTATTAATAATTAAAGTTCTCCATTAAAATTTTTCCCTAAGCTTCACCATGGAACCTTGGTGATCCTGGAATTCCAAAGACTAGGCCAGCAGAGCAAAAGCTCTGATAGGGTCAAACAACCTAGAAAGGCTTTGCATGTGCATCCCAGTATTTTAGAGATGCCAATCATCATAAGTCTAGTTGACTGGAGATGGGACTTTTTTGAACATAGCAATTCATAATGGCCACTGACTTGGATAAAATCACAAATTCTTGAAGCACTGAAGAAAGTTCTTTATGAATAACACTTATAAAGACAGCTGTAATATGCAATACACTGGGGTTAGTGGGGATGGAGGCAGGGGAGAAGAATGGGCTCATGTAAGCATCAACATCCAGTGTACAGAATCAATAAGATTGGACAACTGACTGGAATTAGAGTCAAGGATAATCTCAAGGTTTTACAGCAAGAGACATGGAGATAGGTGAACAGTGTCAGAAATCGTGAAGTCTGCATGAGATGCAGGGGAAAAGAGAATAGGCTCATTTTGGGGATATGCTGTTTGAGATACTGGTAGAACATCCAGGTTGAGGTGTCTCATAGGCTGCTGAAAATGCTGGTCTCAGAAGATCAATTGGCACAGAAGAAAGGCTGAGCTAGAAAGAGATTTGGGAGTCATCTACATAGGGATGTAAAGGAGATTTCAAGGGAGAAAGAGAAGAGAGGGCCAAAGACACATGGAGAACATTCAACTTAAGTGAGTTCAGAAGAAAACAAGAAGCTACAGCTATAAAATGGCAGGGTTGGATGAGATGATCTCAAATATTTGTTACAGATCTGATATTCCATGGTACCATGATTCTACAGCAGGGGGATTAGACAGAATTGCTTCCTTGTTTCTTGTTTCTTTTCTTTTTTTTTTTTTGGTGAGGCAATTGGAGTTAAGTGACTTGCCCAGGGTCACACAGCTAGTAATTGTTAAGTGTCTGAGGCCGGATTTGAACTCAGGTACTCCTGACTCCAGGGCCGGTGCTCTATCCACTGCACCACCTAGCTGCCCCCTTCCTTGTTTCTTTTGTCCCACCCCCAACCCCACCTTGTCCCACCAACTGATCTTTCTCATTGCACTTCTCAAGCTACCCTGTGTATCAAAGGGGAAAAAGTCCTGGATTTGGAGGCGAAAGATATAGGTTAAAATTCTCACTTCTGGCATTACTTGTGTGACTTTGTACAAATCACTTTACTTTCCTGGGGCTCAGCAAGGGGATTGAACTATACGGTCTCTGAAATCCCATTCAGTCCTAGATATATGATTCTTTGACCCTTACACACCAACTACAGGACTATAGTCATTCATGAAATATATTTCTTGTCCTCAGTTCACAAAGCCAGAACTGAACTGCTCCCTGTGGAGCAGGCCAAGAGAAGTCCTATAACTCCATATCATTAGAGTTTCTGAGCTGTAGTGGAGAGAGTCCTGGACAAGTCAGAAATCCTGGCTTTGACAGGCTCCCATCTCTTAAGATTTGGGTAATAACACTTACACTGCCTACCTCATAGGATTATTATTAGGAAAAAGCTTTGAAACTAAAAAGCTGCTACATAAATGTGAGATAATGTCACTACTAGTAAAGGGCCATACATACACTAAGCACTTAACAAATAGTGAAGGAATAAACTTTGCACCTCTGGAAGCCACCATTTCACTTCTAGGAAAATAAAAGAAGTTTCCTAGAGAATTAATTGTCTACTGGACACCCATTCCTGTGAGAAGACATCAAAGGAGATGGGGAAATTTATCCTGGAAAAGAGAAAACTCAGGCAGGATATGGTGGCTCACTCCAAGGGGAAGGAGGTTGAGATTTGGTCTGTTTTGCACTAGAGGGTAGAACTTAGAGCAATGGGTAGAATTACAAAGAGGCAATTTTATGCTGCATATAAAGGGAAAAAACCCTTCCTAATAGAGCTATCTCAAAGTGGAACGGGCTACCTTGGGTTGTAGTGGGTTTCTCCTCATTTGAGGCCTTCAAGTAGAAGTTGGGTGATCATTTTCTGGGTATGATGAAGAGAAGATTCTAGTTTGTATAGCACTTGGACTAGATGCCCACCATGGTTCCTTCTAACTTTGAAAAGCTATGATTTGGGGAATTTATTGGTGTGAAAAAATAATGTGATTACATGGAAATCAGACTTTTTTTTAAAAACTGTTTTTTTTCTTAAACACATGGAATTACACACAATACAAAATAATTGTTTACATATTGGAATCTTTACAGTAACGGGTATATGTCATGATACACAGATGCAAGCAATATTAGTTCATTCATTTATAATATAGACTTTTATTTTTCCTTGTCATTTGGGTTTAAAACAAAGCATAGAAGGAACTGTTTGCTGAAATTACCCTTTAGACCTTTAATCTTTTCTTTTTTAAAGTTAATTCTATCTCCTATATGTCAGGACGAACAACAATGCCATCAATTCAATAGTCTGGTATTTCTTTCAAAGGGAGATTGTATTCCAGCAGCTCTTAAGTCATAAATTCCAAAGTTGTGGCTATATCGCATGTTTCAAACTTTTCTCAACTTTCAGGAAAATCCCATTATTGTTGGGAGTAGGATGTGAGCAAAGAGGAAATATAGGAGCCATCATTTTCCCCATCATTTTCCTGCATTTTAATGAGTAGCTGAATAAATAGACATGAATGATGAAATTCACATTAAGAAAGAAGCAATTCCAAATACTCTGATTGGCTTACTCTGCTTAAATTTGAGAGCTACTTCAAAACATACTATTTGTTAGGGTAAAAATAGAAGCTGAATCAAAGATGTACAACTGCTGAGTGCTAGCTGGTATATACAGTAACACAGAGAAGACAGAAAACATAAGTGTTTATGTACAGTTGCTTTTCCTTTCCTTTTGCTTGGAGGAAACACTGCTTTATAAAATGGAACAGCACAGAACAGACCACGTGCAGTGAAGAACAATACAGTACACACAGTGTAACAAAAGAAAAACACAAGAACTATGGGTTCAAAAAATAATATGACTGCAGAAAGCAAAAAAAAAAAGGCTTGAAACCTGGAATGCCATTTATGGAGGTTTCATAATGTACATTTATCTGTAAGCCTGTTAATCGTTTTCTAAAATTCCCAGTTGGCCACCTGCAGTTTAGGCGTGGAGCAAAAAATAAACCATTGTATTATACAAAAACTTTGTATATTAGCATACAAAAGGTAACAATTTACTTTTTGTATAAAATATAACTTTCTGATAGTATATTTATTTCACATATGTATAAATATAACCCAAAGAATATGTTTTTAATTATTTCTACCAAAATATTTTTTTACAAAAGTTTACAAAACAAATAATTTCTTTATATTTACAAGCCAACACTGAGAAGATCCTGGGCCAGTGGTGTGGATGCTGCCTGACGGAAGGTGGGACAGTGCACTTAAGTCATATTAAAGAATGACTGGTGAGTTATTATTTTTATAGATTTGACATTTTCAGCTTTGGGCATGAGTGAAATGGTGTGATTTCAAGGTGTGATTACTTAGGTGTAGGACTGAAAGGGCAGAAAAGAACGACTATGCCACTTGCAGTGAGATCAATCCTATTCTCCAGGAGAATTGTGTGTAGGTCAAATAAGCAAAATTACTCACCTGGGGTCACTCAGTCATTCATTCAGTGAGGCAGTGGGGGTGACTCTGAAAGTAGAAACCTAGATTTTGAATCCTGGGCATAGAGGCTATATCTAGCCTTAATAGGTTTCCTTCCTTACATTGAGTGATGGGTTGAAGACTTAATGGAGGGTGTATGAACTTTCATGACACGGGACAGGTACGTTTTGGCTGTTCACCAAAGGCAGCATACTTTCCCTTAGTTTGCCAGTTTTGGTTCCTTCTAGAGCATCCTGTCTCTTTTTGCCATCAGAGAAGACTGTATGGAATTTAAGCTTTGGTGATCATTCCCAACCTTCCTGGACTTAGAAATCTATCTTTTGTCAGATCAGGAAACAGGGTGGGTTTCAATTTCAATCATCATCAGAACTGACCAGAGAGAACTTTCACAACAAATCCTCCACCCCCTCCCTGCTTCCAATTACAGTTGTAAGCCAAATAAATCCCTTTTATGACAATGCCCAGCTGGACATTTTTCGAACATTGTAGTTGTGTGAGTGATTCAAAAAAGAGTGAAATCTAATGCATACAGACAGGCATGCAGCAACTTTTGATCCAGGTCTTGGTTGCATATAAAACTTGGGAATGGATTGGGGACTCAGTTGTGGATTCAGTCAAAAGAGCCCCTCCTGAGGCTGCACAACTTAAACTCCTGGTTTCAACACTAGGAACAGTAGCCTTGGTTGTCTGTTCCACCAAGAGTGGCATATGGCAGCACAAGGTGGGTGGGGAGAGGCCCAGAGCCTGCTGGACTCACTCCAGGCCCTTGCTTACTCAGGTCAATTTTCTTACATTCCAAACAGATCTTGTAGTTTTCTCTGGAAGAAGCTCTAGTTGGTTTAAAATAATAAACCAGAGATAAAGCTAAAACAGCACAAAGAGCAATCAAGTGTGAGAATCTGTTACTCTGTGTTCCCTTTAGAGCCAGTTCCCCTGCATCACTTGAGCTTAAGTAAGTGATTTACAAATTCCCATCAATTTTCTTTTAGGGAGGAAGGGAAGAAAGAGGTTTTGTGGCCCGTTTTACCCAAGAAAAATATACATTGACATCACAGTTCCATTTGAATGAATTGGATATCCTATCCTATAATTCAGAGCTATGAAACTCATCTCAAACTTTACTTTCATCAAGTTCACTATTTGGGGAAATTTTTTTTTGTATCAACATTTTCAATACAGCAATCACTCTTTTGTTTCTCAATGTTAAGCTACGGTATCTACACAGTTCCACTAAAAGGAAAAACTAAAAGTCAACAGCTTAACCTTTACAGAGTCCATATAAAATACTGCCTTTTAGTGCTTGGAGTTTGTAGTTCCCATCCCTTCTTGCCTTCATGAATTGCTGCCCAAGATTTCATCAAGATTGATGTCTTTCATCCAGTCATCATTGCCAGGCTCGGTTTTCAGTAAGGAATCTATGAAGTCGGAGTCACTATTCAGTGCTGGTCCCATGTTATCAGTCTGTTGGGTGAGAAAGTCAAAAGCTAAGTCACTGCCATGGTCAGTTCCTTGGAAGGCCCTGGCACTTTGGTTTGTAGCAGGAAAGCTGTTGGAAGGCAGGGACGGTGCCTGAGTTATGCCTGTCCCGGCCTGATTCAACCCAGTTCCTGACAAAGTCTGTGTGCTTAGCTGATTCGGTCTGAGAGTCAGACCTCTGAGTGACCCAAGAGTTTGTCCATTTAATGTCTGGCTCATTTGATTGATGGGTCTCATTTGCACTGCTGGTGTCAGCTGGCTAGGAGGAGCCACGGCACGCTGGGAAAATTGCTGGTTGCCCACGGCACGCTGCAAAGACTGATTGGAAGTGTACACTGTTGCAGGTGTGCCAGTAGGGAAACGCACTCCCGTTGGCTTCAGGGCCTCTTGCTGCTTGGCTGAGGCTTCTGGGGAGGCCCAGGTTGGTGCTGTTGTGCTGGAAGTGATCATGACATTCGGTGGTCTCTGGGCTGGGATGCTTGTGACACCAGGGTTTAAGTTTGGTCTCACTTGTTGGGGACTGGCAATAGAGCCAGACCCAAAAGTGCTCACACTATGGTTATTCCCAGGCCCAAGGGTGGAGGGCCGAAGCAACATGGGATTATTTTGACTGGCAATCATTTGGTTGGTATTTCTGTGCTGGGTCATTTGAGTCATTCCTGAAGTGACGCTGTATGTACCAGGTTGGTTGCAAGGCATGTTTCCATATATCCCAATATTACGGACAGCTGGTAAAGAAGGCATTCTTGTTCCTTGGGAAGTGGACGGGAGGTTGGAAGTTTGGGTCAAGATGCTATGTGTGGAAGCAGGGTTTGTCAAAGCATGATTCGAGTTTAAATTCACTGTTGCTGAGCCTCCTAAGAAAAGAAAGAGAATTGCATAAGTACACATACTGAGTCAGTTAATTCCCCACTTGTAGCAATATAGACTAGCCCATGTGCCATGAAAAGGATTATAATTCTGATGTTATATAGAAAGAAATGTAATAACTAAAAATAATGACTAGTGTTTATATGCTAACCTTTGCAAAGAGTTTTATATTGATTACTTTATTTGGGTTTCACAACAACCCTGTGAGGTAGATACAGGTATGAGGATCCCTAATTTTATATATGAGGAAACTGAGGTTCAGAGAGGTTAAGGGATTTGCCTGTGTTCACATGGCTAAGAAGTATCGGGGGAGTGGGGGTGGGATTTGAACCCAGGCCTTGATTTCAGGTCCATCCTTCTGTCCACTACTCTGTCAGGGTCCTTAATATGTAATCCTCTGAAATATACAATTTAGCCAGTATATATACTGGTTCCTTGGGCGATACTCCTAAATTAACAGGCTAGAAGATTATATTCTAGGAAGAGAAGAAAATCAATAGGTTCATAGACTGAGAGCTGGAAAGAGCCTTAAAGGTCATCTCATTTAACCCTCTTCATTTAATAAGTTTAATAACTAAATGGCTGATGGTAGGTTTTGATCAGAATCAAATGGAGATGAGGAGGGGGGAAAACAAACTGGTTCTGTGAAAATATCCCTTTTCTTCATTAGTGGCATGCTCATTCAACTTTTTATATTCCAGTAAATTTTTTTGTTCTCACTGTTTAACAACAACAACAAGAACAAGAACAAAATCCCACAAAAAAAATCCTTGCACACTCTGTTTGATTGGATAATTTTAATTTTTTTGGATAATAAACAATTTTATTTAAAGTTCTATCCAAAATTCCATCCCTCCTTCCCTCCCAAGGACAATTTTATAGCTTCTTTATATGTAGCTGTTACATGTAGGGCAATCTCTGTCTTTCAGTAGGTATAAATTACTATAAAGAAATTGATCCTAAATAGTTTCCCCTTCAAGTCAAACATCTTGTTGTTTAAATAAACTTCTTGTTTAAAATTTTAAAAAAGCGAGAAAACTGAAGCCTAGATCTGCTCAATGTCACACAGTAAGCGAGAGAGCTGGGATTTGACCCCTGGGCCTCTGATTCTACTTCCAGCATTCTTTCCATTGTACCATATCAATACTTATTAAGAGGATGCAAGGACAAACAGGTTTCTACTTATTTCTCCAATCTTATCTTCCATATGAATCTTTGCTCCACGTCAAGTAGTTTATGCCATATTTCCCAAACAGCCACTCTAAGATGCCCCTTCCTGTCCTCTTCCCTTATTGAAGTCCTAAATTTCCTTCAGAGCCTAGCTTAAATGTCACCTCCTCAGTGAAATGTCCCCTGACTATCTCAGACTTCAATGATTATTCTCTTCTATCATAATTATAGTTGACATTTATATATTGCTTTAAAGTTTGCAAAGTTCTCTCTATATAAAACTGCAAAGTTAGTAGCTACACGTATTATAATCCTCATTTTCAGATGAGGAAATGACTTGCCCCTGGTCACACAGTTAATGAGTGCTGGAGGTGTGATTCAAACCCAGGATGTCCCGACTCCAAGTTCAGTGCTCTTTCTCTTATGCCATGCTGACATATGAACCTCTGTAGCACCTACTATCAATATTGCTCTTTTGACACTAAAACTTTACTATTTTGTTTTGTTATTTGTTTTCTTACAGTTGAATCTGGACTCCTCAGCTAGGTGGCTGAGGTCACACACTGTTTCTTATACTTCTTTATATGTCAGCAGTGCCTAATGCAATGGTCTGCACATTATAGGTACTCAACAAATGGCTGTTTTTTTTTAATGATGATCATGAGGAGAAACTGAAACAATCTATCACTACTATAGCAAATTAACTCAAAGTATACACCCTACTAATAATGACTCAGTGACCCTATCTTTATATACTAAGAACTAAGAACATAGACACTTTTCAATCAATCAATAAACATTTATTAAGCACCTACTATGTGCCAGGCACTGTGCTAAGTAATGGGGATACAAATAGAGGCAAAAGACAGTCCCTGATCTCAAGAAGCCTAAAATCTAATGGGGGAGACAACACACAAACAAATATATACAAAGCAAGTTATATATATAGGATAAATAGGAAATAATTAAAGGCATTGGAATTAAGGATGATTGGGGAAGGCTTCCTGGAGGAAGTAGGACTTTAGTTGGTACTTAAAGGAGGCCAGAAAGGTCAACAATCAGAATGGAAGAGGGAGAATGTTCCAGGCATAAGGGACAACCAGAGAGATTGTCTGGAGCCAAGAGATGGAGTGTCTTGTTCTTAGAAAAGCCAGGAGGCCAGTGTCACTGGATTGAAGAGTACATGTTGTGGAGTAAGGTATAAGAATACTTGAAAAGTAAGAGGGAGCTGGGTTATGAAGGGCTTTGAATGCATAGGGAAGTTTTTATGGGAGAACTGTAAAATATCAGAAGGAATCTAATCACACAGTCTAATGCAGTCCCTTCTTCTAGGCAGGATTGTACTTTAAACCATCTGCCCTGAAAATATAAGGGGTAGAATCTTCAAAATTGGCATAACTAGAATTCTCAAAGTGAAATGAACCTAATAGTCACTTCAGAGTGGAAAGAGAGAGGCTGTAATTTTTCTAAAGAAACTTATAACGTATAAGACAGAGAGGCTACAAACATGAACTCAAGTTTACAGCAAAGTATTTTATCACATATCTTAACAGAAGCCATCTAACCTTGTTATTTCCCTTGACATCAGCCATCCATGATGGCTGGCTATCAATGCTCATTATCCTTTGACCATGGA
Organism: Dromiciops gliroides; assembly: GCF_019393635.1. Lineage (NCBI taxonomy): Eukaryota > Metazoa > Chordata > Mammalia > Microbiotheria > Microbiotheriidae > Dromiciops > Dromiciops gliroides. Next base: position 514,350,083 of record NC_057863.1, read on the forward strand.
AACTCATCAAATAGCTGAAAACAGAAAATGGGCCTCAATCTTGGGATGGAGAGCCTCTGCATTTTTGCAGCAATGGTGATAAAGTTGTGGAAAATGGGGCAGAGTGTGTAAAAATTCACAGACATGTTCATTTGAGTTGAGGTATTCAATCTTGACATTTGTTTCACCTTCAGCAAGTGAGCTGATGGGAGAACTGGGCCACATTCACAAGGACATTCTTTTTTTTTTTTTAACTGGGCAATGAGGGTTAAGTGACTTGCCCAGGGTCACACAGCTAGTAAGTATCAAGTGTCTGAGGCTGGATTTGAACTCAGGTCCTCCTGAATCCAGGGCCAGTGCTTTATCCACTGCACCACTTAGCTCCCCCCACAAGGACATTCTTGTGACAAATGAAACCAAAACATACACAGAGAAGGTATAGAGGGATACAAGTCAGCTCATACTTTTTCCTTTGAGAAATGAATAAAGCAGTTGGTGGAACTGATTTTTTCATAAAGGCACTGAATGTCTGTGATGACTCCAGGATTTCAATCAACAAAAGGAAGTTAGGAAGGGGGAAGAGTTCAACTCAATTCAGTGAACATTTATTGAATGCCTACTATGTGCAAGTCATTGTACTAGATTCTGGGGATTAAAAAAAAGACAAAATAAAACAATTTTTGCTTCCAAGAAGTTTATATTCTGCAAATTATGGTAGAAAAAAATGGGTTCAGTTTTGGATGTGTGGAAACTGAGGAATTATGGGAAGAGCCCTGGCCTTAAGTCAGCAGATCTGGATTCCTATCCTGTTTTTAATATTTACTAGCCATGTGAAGTGGGACAAGTAATTTAATTTTTCTGGGCATTATTTTCTTCCTTTGTAAGGTGGGGATTAGAGCTCAGGGGAAATACTGCTGTCAGATATGTACATTTTTGAATCAGCTACATGGAGGTGACCACTGAACCCTGGGGACTGGATGATATTTCCAAAAGAGCAAGGAAGAACTCAGGACAGAGCCTTGTAAGAAACTCACATTTGAGAGTTGGGGGAATGAGTTTAACCAGTAAAGAAGATTTAGAAAATAAGCAAGAAGGACCAAGAGGAAAAACTATCTTGGAAAGTAGGAAAGGAAAGAGTTTCAAAAAGGATGTCAATATTCTGGAAAGGTCAAGGAAAATGAGAAACCAGAAAAGGCTATTAGACTGTCTATTAAGATGGCATTAATGACTTTAGAAAAATGGCAAGATCAGAAACTAGACTGTAGGTAGTGAGAACAGACAGTGGAATATACCTTGGAACAGAAGTTTAAGTGTTTAGACAGAAGACTCTTTCATCAATATATGCAACCCATTCTGTCTCCTGAGCACCAACCCATCCATCATCATCAACTGCCTTTTGGCACCTTAAACTTAAAACTTCTGAAAATGAACTCATTTTCCTATTATAGCTTACAGAATGTAAATTCCTTGGGACAGAGATTATGTTAGTTTGTCTTTTTTTTTCTTTTTTTTTAGTCCCAGCATCTAGTACAGTGGCTTATGCATAGGACACATTTAATCCATGTTTGTTGGATTGAGTTGAACTGTTCCCCCTTCCTGACTTCTTTCCTTTTGTTGATTAGAATCTGGAAATCATCTTTAACTTTTTTCTCTTCTTTCATCCCTTGCATCCCAATAGTTGCTAAGGTTTATTGAATTTATTTTCTTAATATAGGTTATATTCACCCCATCCTTTCTACACATACTACTACCAGGCCTGTTAGGCCCTCTCTATTTCTCACCTATCCTAATGTATTTGTCTTCTAACTAGCATTCTCTTATTATATTATAGGTTGTTACCTCTTTCCCCACCTCCCATTATATTTCAAGTTCTTTGAAGGCAGGGATTGTTTCATTTTTCATTCTTTGTATTTCTGCTGCCTAATGTTGTACCTTCCGTATAGTGGGAGCTTAATAATGTTCATTGACTTAAATTGGCCCAGTGACCTCATCTGTCTCATTACACAAAACATAGGCAAAGATCATAGTTCTATCTTGGGTTAAAGTAAACAAATTTCAAAGGGAGGAATAAGTAGATGCTATTTTTCATAGTCAGAAAAAAGGGGCAGGGCAATTTGGTATCCCCAAGGATGCTTAGAAAAACTAGGGCCAAGTTTTAAAAATGAGAATATTCATTGAAAAGTAGCAACTTTTACCAAGCCTAGAATATGTGGGACAGAATACGTAGTTAGGTATAGAACAAATGAACAAGGAAGTCAGGAGATGGGATTTTCTAATGTACCCTAGCACATATCAAGCACTCAAAAATTTATTATTGAACCAAATTAAATTGAATCAAGTTTTCAGAAGAATACAGGAGAGCAGAGGCAAAAATAAGTATGAAAGATTAACAATAGATTAAAAAAACCAAGTGTCAATAAATGCATTTTGGCAGAGTTAATGGCATAATGGATAGAACTTAGCCAGAGATACAAGTTCAAATCATGCCTCAGACATTTATAATAGTAAGTGACTGGAGAAATCGGTTAACCTTAGAAAACCCCCAGTGACTTATTTACTAAATCATTGATGGGTCTGCCTAGTAGGCTGCAGGAGTTCCTCTTGCAGAGGAAAGCATAAATATCTCCTTCTATTGAGGACAATTGGATAGTAGTAGAAGATTCTGATGATGAGACCATTTTAATGCTTCAAAGGAGAAAATAAAGCTTGAAACACTCCAAATTGTACTTTTTCTTTTCACAACTCTGAGTTTGACAATTTCATACCCACTTACCAGAATATTGACTTGTTGGTTGCATGTTGACCATGTTTCTTCTTTGGTCTTTATAATCTGGGGGCGGCCTTGTCAAATGTCTGTTTATCTGATCTTGTGAAGCAATTTTCTCCTGAGAAAAAATAACAAATAAATAAGTTGCAATTTATGTGGCTTTCTTCCTTAACTAGAGGGATCATGTGATCACAAAGATATAAAAATCATTTCAAATCACTTATTTAATATCCCCAGCCCAAAGCTGTTGTCTTAATTGAGACAAGATTCTGCTTCATTTTGGTGGGTTTCTGTAATGATAAACAAGTTCTCCTTCTTCATAATCATTAGCATCTCTGTTCTTTTCCTGGTTATTTTTCACAGCTTCTTGATCTTGGATTTTTATGTTTATGAGAACATCTGTGAATTTCTAAAGTGACCATGTTTCTAGATCAAAGTTGTGAAAGAGACATGTCTGGGACCTTGGATCTGTTCTGGAACTGAGAAGCCTAGAGGTATAGCAGAATAAATGAATACTACCCTACTCAATTCCCTAATACCCCTTCTCTAAAGCCATGGACATTTTCCTATCATTTCCTCACTCTTTCAAAACATTAAATGATTTATTATACTCTTAATATTTAATATAAAAAAGCAAACCAGATTGGGAATCAGAGGACCTGAATTAAAATCCCATCTCTACAATTTACTATTTGTGTAAATTTGGGAAAGTCACTTAACCTCTCTGGGCCTCAGTTTCCTCAACTGTAAAATGAAGGGGTTGGACTATATGGCCTATAAGTTCCCTTCCAGCTCTAAGTCTATGAATCTGTGAATTAACCAAATGCCTTTAGTAATTAATTATATTGATTTCAATGCATAATATGTAATAACAACTTTTTGATCCCTCTCGCTAAGTTTCCTTCCTTCCTTCTGTTATTAGTGGCACCTGCTGATTCTCTGAGTTTGGAAAATAATGGGCTGCTTGGGAAGCCAAAAGGGATAAGTCCCCAAAGTGTTTCTCTGGCATCTTTAGGATTCCACTCAGAGAAGTGGCCTCTGGTTTTTATTTTATTTTTTATTTTTGGTGAGGCAATTGGGATTAAGTGACTTGCCCAGGGTCACACAGCTAGTAAGTGTCAAGTGTCTGAGGTCAGATTTGAACTCAGGTCCTCCTGAATCCAGGGCCGGTGCTCTATCCACTGATCCACCTAGCTGCCCCAGTGACCTCTGTTTTAACAGAGAAAATTAATTTTCCAAGATGGACATGGAACAATATTGTAGGAAATTCAGCAAATTTGGTAAATTAAGAGAAGATAAAATATGTCCTGTAAAATTTAGATCCCATCTAAAACTTGAGTTTCCAGACATTTCAAGTCTTCTGAATGGAGTCTACTAAAGAGGGAAGTAGTCCCTAAAATGACAACAAATGTAACAACAATTCATGTTTCTAAGAAGAAAAAACCCCACACATTTGAAAGGCTCATTGGATTTCTTGGATATCGAATGACTCATAAAACACAACTTTGGTGATCTAAGGATGAGTCAGAATCATATGGATTAAACTTCTTTTAAATATGTGTTTGTAAGTGAAAGGGAAAAGGGATGGTAAGGCCCATTATAGTTTTTTTTGAATCCCAAATGTCTGAGAAATGGCTTGTACTTCTCAGTGAATCTGAAATGTGCCAAGATTCATCCACCTAGTGTAAACTACTATCCAGCCTTGGTAGTTTGGGATTTCATGCCAAATTTTAGACTTTCCAAAATCCTTTTTCCTTAAGCATGTGACCGTGACTTTTGCTTGTATAATTTGGTGTTCTTGGTCTCTGAGTTATAGGATCACTGAATTTCAGAGTGAGAAAGGACTTTGGAGGTAGTCTATTCCAACCCATACCTGAACAGAAAGTCTCTTTACAACACCCCCATCAGGGGCAGCTAGGTGGTGCAGTGGATAAAGCACTGGCCCTGGATTCAGGAGGACCTGAGTTCAAATCCAGCCTCAGACACTTGGCACTTACTAGCTGTATGACCCTGGGCAAGTCACTTAACCCCCATTGCCCCACCAAAAAAAAAGAAAAGAAAAGAAAAAACACAACATCCCCATCAAGTGGTCATCCAATCTCTGCTTTCAGACCTTTAGGGATTAGGGATGGAGTAACTAAAGCCTTTGGAGGTGGCCCATGCATTTTTGTGCAGCTTTAATTGTTATAAAGATTTCTTTCAATCTACCTCCCTGTAACTATCCTGCCCTCCCTACCCACACCATTTATTTTTTGTTTGTTTGTTTTTTTTAGTGAGGCAATTGGGGTTAAGTGACTTGCCCAGGGTCACACAGCTAGTAAGTGTTAAGTGTCTGAGGCCGGATTTGAACTCAGGTACTCGGGACTCCAGGGCTGGTGCTCTATCCACTGGGCCACCCAGCTGCCCTTCTCTACCCACACCATTTGACAATGATTCTATTTCAGTTCTCTGGGTTCAAGAGGAAGTCAAATCCTTCTTTTAGCCAACATTCTTTAAAAATGGAAATGATGTCTCAAAGTCTTCTCTTCTCCAGGCTAAACATGCCCAGGTGCTCTTATGTTGTGGTCTTTAGTTTCTTTACTATTGCTGTAACCCTACCCTGGAATGCTCCACCTTGCTAAATTCCTAAAATTTGGCAGATGCCAAATCTACAATCCTTAGAATTTAGCTCAGTATTTCAGGTGTGGTCTGATTCAGGCAAAGAACAGTGACACAATTTCTTTCCTTGGGTTGGACATTATGTATCTCTTAATATGCCTAAGGATTAAAGATAGGGTTCCTTTTTGGTAACAAATAGGCCTCTGCAGTTCCAAAGTATAGCCTCAATTTTTCATCCCTAAACTAATTTTATACATACCCAACAGAAATGGCACCCATATATTCACATGGGGCTAGGTTAATCATCCATCATTGGAAACCTAACTTAGGTGGTGCAATGGATAGAGTGTTTGGTCTGGTGTCAGGAAGACCTTAGTTCAAATCTGAACTGAGACACTTCCTAGCTCTGTGACCTTGGGCAAATCATTTCACCTCTGTTTGCTTTAGTTTCCTAAGCTATAAAATGGGCATAATAATAATAACACCTACATCCTCACATTGTGAGAAGCAAATGTGATAACTTTTGTGAAGTACTTAGGATAGCACCTGGCACATAGTAAATACTTAATAAATGTTGCTGTCCTTTCTTCCCTCCTTTAGTTGTGTGATCACAAATAAATTAATTTGCCTTTGGCCATATCATTAACCTGTCACACCATCAGTAACCATTTGGAAGGCATTCTGCTTTCTTTTTTTTTCTTCTCTTTTCTTTTCTATTTTTTTCTTTTGTGGGGCAATGAGGGTTAAGTGACTTGCCCAGGGTCACACAGCTAGTAAGTGTCAAGTGTCTGAGGCTAGATTTGAACTCAGGTCCTCCTGAATCCAAGGCCGGCACTTTATCCACTGAGCCACCTAGCTGCCCCCTCTGCTGTCTTTTAAAGGGGAAGCTATGGTCTGAGCTCAAGTCACAGAACATTGATTAAACTTAGAACCATAGGTCAGAAACATTTGTTTACTTCACCGTTTCCAAATGTCCAGTTTATATAACGATACTGACAGTGTAAACACAAAGCTCTGAAAATCTGATCAAGCCAGTGACCAACCACAACTCCAGGGTATCATTGATGAAGCATGCTAGCCACCTCTTGACAAAGAAGAGCAAGACTCAGAGTACAGAATGAGATATATGTTTTGGGACCTATTTGATTTGTTTTGCTTGACTATTCATATTTGTTACAAGGGTTTTCTTTTTCTTTTTCAAAGGGGAAGGGAGATGGGAGAGAGAAAAAATGGACTTTTAATTTAAAATTTAAATTTAAATAAGAATTTAAATCTAAAATAAAAAAAAATACAATTTCATTATACAAAAGCAGATTGACACTCTCTAGCCCCTAAGCCTTGGCATAACTGAGTGTGGGGGTCATGAAAAATTTGGCAACAGCAAAAGATTATATATGCCTATTCTATATACCTATATAACCAGGTTTGTGTAAAAATTTCTTGGGTTAAAAGGGGTTGTAAGTGGGAAAAGTTTAAGAAGTCCTGGCCTACATGACCCTGGGTAAATAATTTCCCCTCCATGGAATTCACTTTATTACAATTTATTGGAATAAAAGTCTTCTAAATTGATAATACTGTGACTGGCGATAAGCATTTATGAACTGAGGAAGGCTGGTCCTTGAATGATAACAGCCTCTTGGTCACCCATTCCTGGGCCCATGCTTAAAGCCTTTTCAGCCTGGTAGGATCCAACAAAGCTTGGACTCTATTTCTACTCTATGGCGAGGTAATGGAGTGGATTTGGGAACTATCTCCCCCTACCCCAAACTACCCCCATTCTTTTTTTTAAAAATAGGACTATTTAAAAATGCAGTGTGGAATTTGGAATAGCAGATAGAAGTTCTGGTTTGGAGTCAGGACAACTTGGACTCAAGGCCTGCCTCTGATTCATACCAGCTGTGTGACCCTGGGCAAGGCATTTAACTTCTCAGTGACCCAGGTAAAGCTAGAAAAAACTTAAGTTGCAGAATGGTTCTCTATCTGTGTAAGCAGAAGGCATTTCCACATTGGGAGCTCCCTACACAGGCAAAGTCACGGGTCCGTAAAAGAAAAAAAAAGAACTAATTTGGCTAAGCTAATGTATTTTAATAAATGCTATGCCTCTTCTTATGTCATGCACATAAAGTTTCCTGAGGGGGGAAAAAAACAGAGGTAATAATTATACTCCTGGGAGAAATGTTCTGCAAAAGAGTCTCAGATCTAGCCTAGCCAAACTGACTAAATTTATTATAAACCATATGCTAATAAAAGGTACCATCAGAGATCATTTCTTCCTTGGATTTGTTAAAAATCACACCCAAATTCAATAAATAGCCTCTAGATAATGACAAATGTGAACTTCTTTTAAAGTCATGCAAGGAAGCTTAATTCTTATTGATGTATTACAACTGAAGAAAACATCGTCCTTTGCCATTAGTGCCTGGTGGGAGATAGGAAATTGCAAGGAAATGAACTCTTTGTGGAAAATAGCCTGCTTTCAATTCTCTACTATAATTAAAGTAATGGCATAGTGGAAAGAATATTGGATTTAGAACCAAATACCTTAGGAATTACCTTATCCAACCTTCTTATTTTACAGATGAAGAAACTGAGGTCTATAAAAGTAAAGTGATTTGTTCAAGGTCACAAGGATAGGTAGATAGAGCAATGGGATTGAACAACGAAGAGAAGAAGAAAAAAAATTTACTAAGCACTCACTGGGTACAAAGTACTGCTGATATAAATAGCATCAAACAGAATGACAATCCTTGACCTCAAAGAGTATATATTCTTTTTTTCTTTTCTTTACTTTTTTTTTTTTTGCAGGGCAATGAGGGTTAAGTGACTTGCCCAGGGTCACACAGCTAGTAAGTATTGTGTCTGAGGCCGGATATGAACTCAGGTTCTCCTGAATCAAGGGCCGGTGTTCTATCCACTGCACCACCTAGCCGCCCCCAAAAGAGTATATATTCTTTTTTTTTAGTGAGGCAATTGGGGTTAAGTGACTTGCCCAGGGTCACACAGCTAGTAAGTGTTAAATGTCTGAGGCCAGATTTGAACTCAGGTACTCCTGACTCCAGGGCCGGTGCTCTATCCACTGCGCCACCTAGCCACCCCCAAAAGAGTATATATTCTAATGGAGGAAGATAATATATGAAGAGGAGTGAGGAGGGAAGTAGTAATAAGATGCCTATGTGTAAGAAGATAAAATTTGGATAACAAGTGGCAGAATGATGATGATTCAAATTTAGAGCCACTGAACCCAGATCTAGTGCTTTATCTGAAGCACCAAACTGCCCTTTAAAATATTTGTTACTCTATGCTTCCATGAAAGTCTTATTCTGATACAGGGAGATGACTGGATTTTCAAAGTCAATAAACAATTAAAAAGCATTTTAAAGTGACTACTATGTGTCAGGCACTGTGCTAAGTGTTGGGATATAAAGAAAGGCAAAAAACCAATCCCTGCTCTCAAGGGGCTGACAGTTTGATGAGGAAGATGATATGTAAGTAACTATGTACAAACAAGATATATTCAGTATAAATCCTTTTTTTTTATCAGTATAAATTCTTAAAAGAAAAGCACTAACATTAAGGAAGGCCATGAAAAACTTCTTGTGGAAAGTGGGATTTTAGCTGGCACTTGAAGAAAGGTGGGGAAGCCAGAAGCTGGGAATGAGGAGGAAGGGAATTCTAGGCATGGGAGACAGCCAGTGAAAATGCCTGGAGTTGAAAAATAGAGTTTCAGGAACATCAAGGAGACCTGTAACACTGGATCACAAAAAACATGGGAGAGGTAGGTATAACAAGGCTGTAAAGGTAGAAAGGAGCCAAGTTCTGAAGGGCTTTAAAAGCCAAACTACAGATTTTATATTTTATTCTGAAAGTAGAGAGCTACTGGAGTTTATTCAACAGAAGGGTGACAGCTCCATGGAAGATAATGAATGGAGTGAGTAGAGACTTGAAGCAGGGAGATCAACAATATGGTTATTACAGTAGTCCAGGCCTGATGATGATGATGAAGGCCAGAGGAGAGGAGGGGCTGAATATGAGAGATATTACAGAGGTGGAACCAACAGGCTTAGCCAATTGATTGGATGGGGGGGGAGGAGTAGGAAAGAGTGAGGAGTTGAAGATGACACAGAGGTTGCGAGACTCTGTGACTGAAAGGATGGTGGTGCTCTAAAGCAGTAACGGAGAAGTAAGAAAGAGGAGAGACTGGGGTGGGGGTGGGGGGATGGACAGATAATGAGTTTTGGATAGGTTGAGTTCAAGATATCTAAAAGTCATCCAGTTCAAGATGTCAAATAGATAGCTGGAGAAAAGAGAACGGATGTCAGGGTTGGATAAATAGATCTGAGAATCATCAGCATAGAAATGATCATCGAATCTGTGGGAGCATATAGGGAGAAGAGAAAAGCTGCTAGAGAGCAGCTTCATTTTTTGGGGGGCGGGGTTTGTGAGGCAATTGGGGTTAGTGACTTGCCCAGGGTCACACAGCTAGTAAGTTTCAAGTGTCTGAGGCTGGATTTGAACTCAGGTCCTCCTGACTCCAGGGCCAGTGCTCTATCCACTGTGCCAACTAGCTGCCCCTAGAGTAGCTTCATTTTTATTTGTGTATTACCACTTAAAACATCATCCTTTGCCTTTGGAGCTGAGTGAGAGGTAGGAAATTATAAGGATATGAGCCTTCCATGGAAAATGTCCTGCCTTCAGGCTTTGGCAGACCTAAAAGGAAAGGCCAAACCCAGTACCCTCACTGTAGAGCTCTTTAAGCGGAGACTGGAGAATCACTTATTGGCAATGTTGGTGCAATGATTCTTTTTTGGGCATGGGTTGGACTAGAATCTGGCCCCTGAGTTGCCTTTTAGCCCGGAAATGCTGGGTTTCGGTTACTGTGTGTCTATCATCCAAGGACTGACAGGGCTAAGTGCAGAGATGCTCATAACCAGGCTGCTGACCACCAGGAAAGGAACGGGTTTTGGCCATAGCAACTTATGAAGACCTCCAAGCAAGGTGTGAAATGGCTATGTGGGTACAGCTACACAGATGAAGTCATGGAACTTGCAAAGTGCAAAAGTATGTAGCGTAATATAGAAGCAAAGAGCCAAAGGGTCATTTAATCAAACCCTTCATTATTATCATTCTTAAAGTAAGTGGTAATGGGGGTGCTTTCAGCCAGTTGATTTTTGCTATTGTTTTTCTTTTTTTCTCTTATTTAAGGGGTTCAGTTTATGAAGCAGGAAGACAATCTAGCCAGGGCTTTCCTAGTTATGAGCTGGAGAGGAAATAGGTTAAATAGACAATGTAAAATATTTTATTTTATGCTGCTCTGTTATGGATACCATATACCCCTATTAACTTGATATTATTACTTTTTTTAATCCCTCGCTCTTGTATTTAGACAGGAGGTCTGAAGCAGGGGCCAAAAGAGATGGTATAATTTTAGTCTTCATAAACAGAAGGAGAATAGCCAAACTAAGGAGGTGCTAGGACTTCTTGTACTCTATCCTATCCAGATTGAAGGAGCACTGGGCTCAGTTCTGAGTGTCATGTGTTAGAAAGGGCATTAATAAATTGGAGAGTATCCAGAAGAGGACAACCAGGATGGTGAAGGGCCTCAATATCATGTCAGATATAGTAACAATCATGTCAGATATAATAATAATAATAATGTTAATAACATAGGCAGCTAGTTGGTACAGTGAATAGAGTGTTTGGCCTGGAGTCAGGAAAACTTGAATTCAAATCCAGCCTAAGACACTTATGATCTGTGTGACCCTGGGTGAGTCACTTAGGCTCTGTTTACCTCAGTTTTGCTTTCTGTGAAATGGGGTTTGTTACAAGGATCAAATGAGATAAAAATTATAATTGTGCCTGGCATATAGTTAAGTGCTGTATAAATATTAGCTGTTCTTGTTATCAAATTTAATAATTATTTAATCAAAATGTTATTTTATTAAAAATTTATTTTATTTATTCATATTAATTTTAATTACTTAACAATAATTTTAATATTAGGGAGAGCCTTAAGGTTTGTAAAGCAATTTTCATACATTATCTCATTTGCTCCTCACAACAACCCAATGAGATAAGAATTAGTTGAAGAAAAAGTTTCAGGCCAAAGCTGGATAACTACTTGTTGGGTATGTTATAGAGAGCATTCTTGTCCCAATACAGGTTGGATTGAGTAGCCTGTTGAGTCTGTGATCCTAGAAGAGAGAGAAGATGTTGGAGAGGGAACAGATGAGGGGTTCTTCAGAAAAGAAGCAAGCTTTTTAAAAATTTTTTTTATTTTTTGCAGGGTAATTAGGGTTAAGTGACTTGCCCAGGGTCATACAGATAGTAAGTGTCAAGTGTCTGAGGCTGGATTTGAACTCAGGTCCTCCTGAATCCAGGGCCGGTGCTTTATCCACTGCACCACCTAGCTGCCCTAGAAGCAAGCCTTTGTAAAGAACCTACTATATGCTAGGTATTTCACTAGATGCTTTACACATATTTCATTTGATCCTAACAACCTTATGAGGTAGGTGCTGTTATTATTCCTTTTTTTTTTTAAGTGAGGCAATTGGGGTTAAGTGACTTGCCTAGGGTCACACAGCTAGTAAGCGTTAAGTGTCTGAGGCAGGATTTGAACTCAGGTACTCCTGACTCCAGGGCCAGTGCTCTATCCACTGTGCCACCTAGCTGCCCCTATTATTCCCATTTTATAGATGAGGAAACAGGCAAACAAAGGTTAAGTGACTTGCTAAGGGTTACGCAGCTAGCAAATATCTGAGGCCAGATTTGAACTCAGGTCTTTCTTATTCCAGGCCCAGAGCTTTATCCATTGCACCACCTAGCTATCTAGGAGGTGATGGGGTTCAGAGCACAGGTGGAGGGTCAGCTATTAAGGGAAATAAAAGAGAGAATGTCTATAAAAACAGGACTTGGAAACTGTGTGAGAAATTGGATGGGATACTATGAAAATCCTACATTTTCAGGGGTTTCCTCCTTTTTCTAATGAAATCTCAGATAATCTCAAAGGGAAAATGTTTCATCTTTTTTAACAATAACTCAAGCCAAGATGTGTGGAATAGCAAGAAGTACTACAGTGAGTTCCCAATCCCCTCCTCAAACACTTTTAAACATATCTAGAAAATAGACCAGATTGAATTCTGATTGGGAAATCCAAGAAAACAATCATAGGGATTAATTTGTCCAACCCGGGTTGGGATAGGAAGACTGACAGAGTGGTTGATGGACAGTAGGGATGGGTTTGGCCAGGAATGTCAACTGCAGCCAAGAGCAAGACGAGGGCCCAGACCAGGTCCCAGACTTGTACTTAGGTATGATCTCAAGCAGGATGCAGGAAGAACTGTCAACTGGCAGCTTTATTGCCCACTACCCAGATCCTTGCTACAGATCAAGGGCAGACTGAGGAAGAGACCTGTACCCAGGAGTTACTGGTATAGAGAAAGGAAGGAATTCAGAAGGAAGCAGCAGAAGGGTGACTCATAGCTGAAGCAGAACAGAGTTTCACCTTCAGCTTCTAGCCCAGTTTGAAGCCTGTGGAAGAATGATCAGGGCAGGAATATCAGACTGAGGAGGAGCCTGAAGTTTTGTCCAACTGAACCACCAGAGCTTGTGGCTGATAGTGGCTGGGTCCAGTAGATGAGGCACTTGCAGAGCTCAGACCAGGGATCCAACGATCAGACTTTCTCCTGGATTAAACCGCTTTGGGAGCATTGAAAACAACTCATCTTTGCCCAATATGAAGTGTGCATTTGAGAAACAAAACATTGGCTTTGTAATGACTCCTTATGTAACCTAAGATCCTTGAGGGCACGGACTCTTTTGTTTTTGGTTTTTGTCTCCCCAGTATTCCTGCTGCTTATTGAATATTTATCGAATTGAACTGATTTGCCCCCATTCCGTATTGAAATACACTTGGATGGGAGCTGTTCTGAAGCTTCTTCTATCACCTATGCTGCCCATAGCAGAGAAGCAATCCCACTTCCTCCAGGGAACTTTCGACGCCTGCTGGGTATTTGTGGTCTCCATACATTCCTGAACTGGGCTGGGCTGGACTATTTAGATGAAGGTGTTATGAATTCCAACAATTCTGTCCCTGGACAAAGTAATTTTTCTTTTCACTCTTGTGTGTATTCAGATTTGGTCTCTCCCAACCTGGGAACTCCAAGGCTCACCTCATTGCTCCCAGAGGACTCTGGGCAGAGGACAAGGGGCTGCAGGAGACTAAATAGAAGAATGGATATGTGACTACCATATCTCCCACAATTCTGGGGAAGAATGATCTGAAGTAGGAGTCCAGAAGGATACTCACCGCATCTGCAAGCATGTGCTGCTGCTGAAGGAGGAGATGCTGTTTCTGCTCCATGATCTGCCTCTGGATAGCCTGTTTCTTCTCCATCAGTTGCTGATTCAACATCGATTGCTGGGAGTTCATGTAACTACTTCCAGTGTTTGGATTTGAGCAAGAAGTGGAACTTGGACAGGGGCCTGTGTTCTGGCCTACCACAGAGTGTTGATCCTAAAGAAATGAAAGAAGAGGGAGGAGAGAGCTACTGTGAATTAAGGGGAAGAACATTGCCCAAAGATCAGGAGCTTAGCTTTTACAGATTTTTATATTGTCTAAACATAAAGCATGACTAATGGAATATAACTCAGGGAATTGTTTTTTTAAAGGTAGGAAGAATGACCGCCAGGTACTATAAATAATAGCAAGATTATTAATACAAGGGCTTTATTGGAAAGGCCACACTCCCATATGACTCTTTTGGTGTCATCACATTCCACAAGGCAGTTATGGGTCCTCAAAGAAAACTCCAGTCGAGTTTTATGGTAGTTCCAACAAGCGTTCAGAAAGCTTGTTCAGGGATGTGTGAGGCTTCCATTCAACAACGGAAATTTTTTGTGTTGGTCTAAATGTAGACTGTTCTTAATAGAGGCCAAGCCCTTAAAATGACTATCTCTGCAATATGCAATTCAATATAAAGTATAACATATAACTCGTGCATGTGTCTGGACTTGTAATTTCCTTGGTGTTGTTAATATGAATATATGGATCACCTGGATTTGATGGAAGTGCCTTATTATCCAAAAGTATTTTTTATGAGACCCTGGGTTAATAGGAGAAAAATGTCCTTCAGCTGAACTCCAAACTGAATCCAGATAGCTAGCTGATATAAGTCCCTACCTGGTAACTTCTTTTCCATAAGGATAGCAAGTCCCTATCTTATGGGGACATCTCGCCATCCTCATCCTTGCCAAACCTTTTTTTGGAATTCTGTAATCTTATCATGATACCTCTTTTACATCCATTCTTGTTATAGTACATGCTTTTGGGTCAATCTGTAACTGACAACACCCTGTAACCCATGGAGAAAAAATACCTTCTATACCCTCAGAAAGAGGGAGTCCCTGAGCCCTTTTCAGAAGGGTTTCCACATGATCATGTTTTTTTCTTCTTGGGACAAAAATAAATTGTTATTGTGTTTTTCCTATCCATTCTCTGAATTGGTTTCTGTAAGGTACCTACTTCTGGTAGGAGAGGCAGAAATAGCCTTCTCTGATCTGGATGAACAAATTGTAGGACATATTATTGATGTCTCTGCCCTGTTTGTTGTAGGAGGAGGGGTATGAAAACTATGTTTAATATTCAACAGTGTAGAGAGTCCCAATTTGGAAACTTGCTCAGCCAGACAAAAAGCATCTTATTGTGCACCAGACCTTGTACTAAGGGCTAGGAATGCAAATGAAGGGCTAAAATAGGTACTATCTTCAAGCAACTTGTGTTCTAAAGGGGGAAATAACATGTAAATAAATGGGTACATAGAAGGTATATGCAAAATAGAGGATGGCAGTCTTAGAAGGGGAAGGCTCTGGCAGCCAGGGGAACCAGGAGAGGCCTGCTGCAGAAAGTGGAATCTGAAGGTCTTAAAGGAAGCCAGGAAGACTACATGATGAAGATGAGGAGGGAGAACATTCCAGGCATAGGGAAGGAAAGAAGGAAACAAGCATTCATTAAGAACCCATTATGTGCCAGGCGTGATGCTAATTACTTTGCAAATATCTCATTTAATCTTCACAATAACCCTGGGAGATAGGTGTTATTATTACATCAGTTTTACAGTCGAGGCAGGTAGAAGTTAAGTGATTTGTCCAAGGTTACAGTTAGCAAGTATCAGGACAAATTTGAACACAGGTCTTCCTGACTCCACATCCAGTTGTTCTATCTACTGCCCTTAGGCATGGTGGACAACATTTGTATTTTCCTGTTTTTCTTTTCTTTTTTTTTTTTTTGGTGAGGCAGTTGGGGTTAAGTGACTTGCCCAAGGTCACACAGCTAATTAAGTGTCAAGTGTCTGAGGTCTGATTTGAACTCAGGTCCTCCTAAATCCAGGGCCAGTGCTCTATCCACTGGGCCACCTAGTTGCCCCGAGGACAACCTTTGTAAAGGCAAAGAGATGAGAGATAGCATATTGTGTTCAAGTAACAGTAAGTAGACTGGTGGAACTGAAACTTATTATGTATGGAGAGGAGTAAACATAAGAAAGCATAAAAGTGGGAAGAGGCCTGCTTGGGAAGAAATGCCAAAGAATGAACCTTCTGGTTCATTCTGGAGCTAATAAGGAGTCACTGGAGTTTATTGAGTAAGGGATGGGGTCATACCTTCACTTTAGGAAAATCACTTTGGCCATTGTTTGGAGTAAGGATTATAGTGGGGAGATACTCAAGGCAGAGAGACCATTTAGAGCACATTATGATAGTCCAAGCAAGAGGGCTGAGGGCTAGAATTAGGCTGGTGGTTGTGAGAGTGGAGAAAGAGGGTAGATATTTAATATGAAAGATGTTGTAAAGGTAGAAATAGCATGATCTGGCAGCTGTTTTAATTTGTGGAGTAAGGGAGAGCAAAGCACAGAGAATGACCCTGAGTGTGTGAACCTGGCTGATTAGGAAGTTGGTGGGTGGTACCTTCATTAGACTAGAGAAGTTTGAAGGAGGGGAAGATGTTGAGAGAAAGATAATGAGTTCTATTTTGAAAATGTTGAGTTTGAGATGCCTATGGGACATCCAGTTCAAAATATCTAATAGGCAGTTGGTGATATGGGATTGCAATCTAGAAGAGACTAGGGTTTGCTATACAGATCTGGGAATCATCTGCATAGAAAAGACAATTGAACCCATGGAAGTTAATGAGATCACCAAAGGAAAGAGTATAGAGGGAGAAGAGAAACGGGCCCAAGACAGTGCCTTGGGGGGTAGCCACAGCTGGTGAGAAAGACATAGATCAAAATGAAATAAAGGAGGCTGAAAAGGAAGTCAGAGAGGTAGGAGAAGCAGGAGTGAGCAGTGGCAAGAAAACCTAAAGAAGGAGCAGCTAGATGGCGCAGTGGATAGAGCACCGGCCCTGGAGTCAGGAGTACCTGAGTTCAAATCCGGCCTCAGACACTTAATACTTACTAGCTGTGTGACCCTGGACAAGTCACTTAACCCCAATTGCCTCACTAAAAAAAAAAAAAAAAGAAAACCTAAAGAAGAAAGAGAATCCAGGAGAAGAGAATGAACAATAGTGTCAAAATCTGTAGTGAGGTCAAAAGGATGAGGAATGAGAAAAGTCCATTAGAATGGACAATTATAAGATCATTGGAGACTTTAGAGGGAACAGTTTCAGTTGAATGATGAATGAGGTTGGAAGCCTGATTGCAGAACATTTAGAACTGATCAAGAGGAGAGGAAATGGAAGCAGGGAGTATAGTTGGCTTTCTCAAGGTGTTTAGCCATAAAGGGAGGAAAAATATAGGATGGTAGCTCAGGAATGGTGGAATCAAGTGAAGGTTTTTAAGACTGGGATAAGAAATGGGTGTCTTTATAGACAGCAAGGTAGAAGTAGGAAGAGACTGAATATTAGAGAGAGAGTAAGGGAGACAGATGGGCCAATTTATTGGACAAACTGGGCTGGGATCACAGGCACATGAAGGAAGTAGGGAAGTAGTCAATAGATAAGGAGAGGCTGAAGGTTAGAGAGAAATTGGGGGTGACAATGGAGCAATCTGTTGGAGAAGATGGGATGGGATCAAGGGTGCATAATCCGTAGAGGGGCCAGTAGTAATACAGGGTTTGACTTTGGCAAGTTGGAAGGTCACCTCATCATCTGAGTAGAGTGAAGCAGGAGATAGTGGGGAATGATGTCAAAAGGATCTGACATAGTGAACAGTCTTAATTTTTTTCAGTGAAGAATGAGGCAAGGCCTTCAGATGAGAGAGAGGGTGGGGGCAGAGGGTGTTGTGGGAGGCCTGAGGAATGACAAGAGGTGTCAGCCAATGTGGTCAACCAATATACATCTATAACTTATAGAGGGTCTCTTAGGACATTTAGAGGTGAAGTAACTTGCCCATTGGCAGCTAGATGGCGCAGTGGTTAGTGTGCCAGGTCTGGAGTCAGTAAGATTCATCTTCCTGAGTTAAAAATCTTGCTTCAGAAACTTACTTAGCTATATGACTCTGGACAAGTCGCTTAATCCTCTTTGCCTCAGTTTTCTCATATGTAAAATGAACTGGAGAAGGACATAGCAAATCACTCTAGTATCTTTGCCAAGAAAACCCCAAATGGCATCATGAAGAGTTGGTTATTTCTGAAAACAACTGAATGATAACAATAAAAATTTGTCCATCATCCCATAGCCAGGATATGTCAGAAGTAGGACTCAAACCCAGGCCTTCTTAACTCTGAATATGGGTCACTATACACTTTGCCATCCATATGTATGTATATACATACACACATATACACATGCTACTTCTCACCATATATTTGGATATACATATACTTATGCACACACACTATTTATATGTATACACACACACACACACACACACACACACACATATATATAAACACCTCAATATATGTGGAAAAAATTCACATTTAGATTTTATGAAAACTGTATTTGTGGGAAAATGATGTTTGGAGAAGTTACTTTCAAACTCAGGTGGTCCTCATCTCATAATTTAGGAAGTTGTGCTAGATGATCCCTCTTTAAAATCCCTTTCAGTTAGCATCAGTTTGGATACTTTCTTTGTTGGGACAGTTCTCAACCACTCTGTGCCTTCTTATCCTGTACTAATCTTGCCCCATCATCCTATAGATTCTCTGCATCAGCTTTACCCAATACACCAGAAACCATCCATTTTTGGATACCTTGAGAACTAATGCAGCATTCAAGTTATCCATCATTGTCTTTCTTGGTTTATTATAGGCATATAGGAACACTGATTAAGAGCTGGAAGGAAATTATTGTCTACTATATACACGAAGCACTCTGTTAAGTGCTTTACAAATATCTCATTTAGTCCTCACAATAACCCAGGGAGGTAGGTGTTATTATTATCCTAATTTTATAGTTGAGGAAACTGAGGCAGACAGAGGTTAAGTGATTTGCTCAGGGCCACACAGCTAGTAAGTGTCTGAGACCACATTTGAACTCAGGTCTTCCTGACTCGAGTGCTCTATCCACTGCCAAAGATTACTGCCCATCCCCAACTTTTGCACTCAGTCCTCCTCCCTTCCCCTTTTCTCCTATACCTCTTTGACTTGTCCTTACCCTTCAGGCCTATCAATTGTTCAAAATCAGTCTGTTCCCTGATGGTAGAGGCCAGGGAACCAACATCCAGCCCAAATGCCACCTTCTCCATGTAATGAAGCTGTCTGGATAATTTCATTTAATTTCTTTTTTTTTTGGTGAGGCAATTGGGGTTAAGTGACTTGCCCAGGGTCACACAGCTAGTAAGTGTTAAGTGTCTGAGGTCAGATTTGAACTCAGGTCCTGTTGAATCCAGGGCCAGTGCTCTATCCACTGTAGCACCTAGCTGCTCCAACCTCATTTAATTTTGATTTTTCCTTCCCCAGAGCTCTCTTACATACTTCGTTTGATATTTTGTAGTCCAATTATATCTATTCATAGAAAGTGCATTGACCCGGGAGCCAGAAGACTTTGAGTTCAAATTGACCCATGATGTTTATGACCTGTGTGATCTCCAGCAAGTCACTTAATCAGGCCTCAACTTCCTTATCTCTAAAATGAGCAGGTGACACTAGATAGTTTCAGAGGTCCTTTCCCACTCTAGGTTGATGATCCTGTAATTGTAGGTCTTCTCCTCAGATCACTCCTTTATGCACAGTAGTGACTCAGTGTTTGTAGAATGAATGAATGACTGATTACATGACAGAGGTGCAGAACACTATTAGAGTTATTAGGCAGGAGAGATGACTTCTGGCTGCTAGAGGGTAGGGATGTGCTTAGGAAGGGGGAGAAAGAGAAGCTAAATAAGATCTTTGATATTAGAATTCCACCATTTGATGGAATAGCATTCTCAAATGCCACACTCCTCCAAGATTTATAAAAGAATCATCTTCCAAGAAACTCTATGTCATCTTCCCTCTACACCCAAACAGATGGACAGTGCTAAATTTAGTTTTGTTCCCTCTCTATCCCATATATAAACCAACAAATATTTTCAGCCTCCTTTTTCCTGAAGCCATGTACTACAAGCTGTGCCTACTGGAAATGCATAATGAGGGTGGCAGAAGGAGAAGGGGGGCACTGTTTGTATTTGAAGAACTGAAGATGAAGGAAGGAAAAAGATGAAGAAACGAGAAGAGTTTTCTTTTGCCATTATGGAGAAGCCATATAAACATCAAAAGCTTCTCCCTGAGAAAACTTTATGGGCCTAAGCAAAAACACGGTACACATTCTTTCAATTGAGGGAAGAATTCTGATTTAGCTGTTGTTACATTTTTTTGTCCTTACGTTAAATGTGAAACACAAAACACCTCCTTCCATGGGCTTGTGGCTCTTGCCAAGATGTTGTGCAAACTCTGGTACATAAAATATTTTGAAAGAAAAAATATGCTATAATGGATTGGCTTTGATTTCCATATTCAGCTCACTCTTGCCTTAAACCCTGCCCACATGGATCCAGAATTAATAAAAGTCATGTGTTCCTCCCCCTTGCACACATTTCCCCTTGATAGGTTATGGGAGCCTTCCTAAAAACTGACAGACCCCTCATACCTGCAAGTATTTTAAAAAAATGAATTAATGTATCTCTACTCATGCTATCTATTAAATGATAAAATAGCCAGTTTGCTCCAGCAGCTGGGGCGAAAGAGCAATTCTGGGGCAGAGTCCCCATGTGACTGGTTCAAATCATGAATCTGGAATTGTATTCTATTTCATGCTTTGGTACTGTTTTTTGCAGCCCATGAAATTATATGATTTGACTTTGATACTTAAAATGGATTTTTGGTCTTTCTGGCTGGAGCTTTGTGAGCAGTTCATCAGCAATGTGCATTCATTTGTGGATATGTCCCCTCACCCCAAATAAAGGAAACAAATCCCTCAGAAATCTTGAAGTGCTCTTAGGGTTTTAGTTAATCAAGCCACCACCAAGGTAGGTTGGTGTGTACAGTGTGAGCCAGGCTAGTAATACCTTTTTTTTTTTTTTTAAAGAGTAATATCTCTTTTAAATGAAAAAAAAATCCCAATAGATAAAAATTATCAGGCTAACAGAGACATATATTTCTCTGTTGATGATCTGACAATAATCAAGATGCAGGTCCCTCTATGTTTTTTAGTGTAATATCCTGGCCAGGCAGCGTGGGCAGTTCCCTGAAGTGACTTGTGACCTGTGTACTGAATACACAAAAGGGGATATGACTCCTGCTTGGTTGACAGACTTCAACACTACAATGCTGCATATCAGCATAAGTGGTCAGAAATTTCAGATTTGTAGAGGATCTACAAGACTGCATTGAAAGAAGCATAAAAGAAATTTGACAGAGGCAAATGTAATCTTTTCAATGACAGGAGGGAGATCTCTTGGAAGTTATGTGGTTACACATATTCCTTGACTTTTACTACCTGCCACATTAGAGATTGCTAAGAGTTGCCTTTTCCAGTGAGATTTTTCCCTCCTTAGCCAAGTTGGGAATTTTTCTCTCTCAGTTAAAGAACTCATCTTCTTCATGTATTCTTTCACCCATTCTAATCTGTACAGTTTTCACAATTTCTGTTTTCAGTCTACTTGGATGAATGGGTTTGTTCACTCTCTGTAATTGTTTTTAATGTACCAACTATTTGGTGGGAAGGAATTGAGTAGTGTTCCGTCAAGGAAACATTTTGTTTCTTGAGGAACAACAGGGGGGACTGTAACGATTGGAATAACGCCACCTGCTGGATACTTACTGTAGAAGAG
This sequence comes from Dromiciops gliroides, assembly GCF_019393635.1. Taxonomy (NCBI): domain Eukaryota; kingdom Metazoa; phylum Chordata; class Mammalia; order Microbiotheria; family Microbiotheriidae; genus Dromiciops; species Dromiciops gliroides. The sequence goes on from NC_057863.1 coordinate 514,371,665, forward strand.
TTCTGCCCATGAAGGGAAGGTCTTTGAGGGCAAGACCAGGAGTCAGGAAGTGACGCGGACTAGTGGGAGGAGGAAGGAAGAGACTGGCGCTCAGTCTCGGGGGCTCTTTCCTGAGGACGCTGGCGGAGAAGGGAGCTAGAAATGTGCTCTCCCTTTAATAGATAGGAATCTAGGCCTTTCTCTCTCTCTTTACCAAATTCTTATTCTCCTTAATAAATGCTTAAAAGTCTAACTCTTGCTAAAGCTTATAATTTATTGGCGACCACTCATTGGATATTTTAGACAGACTAGCTAGAATTTTAGCCGTTAACAGTAGATAAAAAGTAAGCTAACTGTTACTATTCCTCTGAGAGAAATCAGGAAGAATGACATTTATCCCAAACCCTCCAAGAATCATACTTGTATATGGTGTAAGTGAGATAAATGCAATTTTAGTCCTATACTACGCTTGGACATAGGAGTGTAGAATGAGCATTCAGCCATGACCCTCCTCTTGCACCCAACAAAGATAAAAATCATGGTCTCCATTGAATATGGGATGGATAAGAACCTAGGTCAGAATTCGTTTATGCATATGTGGGCCAGCTATATTTATATTAGAAGGAAGCATCCACACAGTTATATTACTAATATAACTAATATATATTTTCTATTTTGTAAGAGCAGTATAGGGAGGAAAGATCAAGAGATGAATGCAGCATCATGAAATAACTATTTTGCAGGAAACTATAAAAACCATATCACATTTTCAGGTTTTCCTATAGGTTTTTACTTGGAGTTAGAATCTGTTTGAGTGGGCTAAATTTTCTTCTATATCTCCAAAGTAAAAATGAGTTTCGTTTTGGTGCTGAATCTAAGGGTTTTGGTTTTGTTTTTGTTTTTTGGGGAGGCAATTGGAGTTAAGTGACTTGCTCAGGGTCCCACAGTTAGTAAGTGTCAAGTGTCTGAGGCCGGATTTGAACTCAGGTATTTCTGACTCCAGGGGCAGTGCTCTATCCACTTCATCACCTAGCTGCCCCTGAATCAAAGTTTAAAAGGAAACCTCATAAGGGTTTGCTTCAGATATTCTTGAGCATGTGGAAGGACCTTCCTAAGCAAGGTTTCTCTAACCCTTTCTATTTATTCACTCATAGTATCATAGATTTAGAACTAGGAGAAAAATCTAACACAGGGCCTTTGTGAAATGGGGATAGAGTAAGCACTGTTACAACTTCCATCTACTCTGCATCAAAAATTAGGATGAATTAGAGAAAAGAATGTTTCCTAAATAATTTTATACTTGTTAATTCATAAATGTGTAAAGGTAGGGTCAAAACCATTCAATTTAACCTTGATACCTTAAGTAGGTGAGAATATATTTCTTCTTTTTTTGCATGTTTTTTTGTTTTTGTTTTTGCAGGGCAGCGAGGGTTAAGTGACTTGCCCAGGGTCACACAGCAAGTTAAGTGTCAAGTGTCTGAGGTTAGATTTGAACTCAGATCCTCCTGAATCCAGGGCCAGTGCTTTATCCACTGCACCACCTACCTGCCCCAAGAATGCATTTCAATCCAATTTATTTTAGGTTTTAGACCAAGGATTCTTAACATTTTTTGAATCGTGGACTCCTCTGGCAGTTTGGTGAAGTCCACTGACCCCTTCTCAGACTAATGTTTTTAAATGCATAAAATTAAATACAAAAGATTCCAAAGGAAACCAATTATGTTGAAATAGTTATCAAAATATTTTTAAATGAATAAGTTCATGAACCCCAGATTAAGAATCTGTACTTAGACTAAATGTGAAAAATCTCTGCAAGCTATTAGATGAAGTAAAATGACATCAGCTGGAAGTCTGTTCTAAGTGGTTGAGAGATTTTATTTCACCTTCGGTGCCCTACATAAAACTACCCAGTTAGCTGAAATAGGGGAGTTCTAGGAATTGAAACAAGTATGATATTCCCAGAAACCTCTTGAGAAGGGGATGCTTTGGGGTCAGAAGAAACCTTGGCTTCAGCTCTGGATCTTTTTTCCCTCCCCCTGTCCCTACCCCCCTCTTTAGATATAGGAAGTCCTTGGAAGGATCTGGATGTCAGACTTCCCATCATCCCATTGGTGTCCTAGAGTCTTCCTTGAATCACCTAATGGTAGTTAAGGCGAGAGTGGACATAGATTAACAGCTAAGAAACCTAGCAAAGAAGCTATATTATGACCAAGGGGAACTTTCTGAGCCATCAACAAAGGGGAGAAAATGACTCTTAGCAACCAGGAGCTGTGAGTTACTCCAATTGCTACATGTGCTCTCTAAGTTTGGGCCTACTTTTCCTGGACCACCTTATGTATTTGTGGGAAAGTGTATCACAGACTTTTGGGAGGATGTTAGGTGGTGAAGTGGATAGAGTGCTTTGCCTGGAGTCAGGAAAACTTGAGTTCAAATTTGGCCTAAGATATTTACTAGCTGTGTGACCCTGGGCAAGTCATTTAATCTTTGTTTGCCAAAGTTTCCTCATCTATAAAATGGGGGTAGTAATAGTGCCTACTTTCCAGGGCTTTTGTGAGGATCATATGAGATAATAATTGTAAAGCCCTTAAAATGGTGCCTGGCACATAGTCAGTGCTATATAAATATTAGCTATTATTATTATTGAGGCAGCTAAGTTGTACAGGGGATAGAATGCCAGGCCTGGAGTCAGGAAGACTCATCTTCCTCAGTTCAAATCTGGCCTCAGACAGCTTACTAGCTATGTGACCCTGGGCAAGTCATTAACCCTGTTTGCCTCAGTTCCTCATCTATAAAATGAGCTGGATAAGAAAATGGCAAACCACTCAATTATCTTTGTCAAGAAAAGCCCAAGCAGGGTCAAGAAAAAGTGGGCAATGACCGAACACATTATCATCATCATCATCGTCGTCATCATCATCACCACCACCGCCACCAATTATATTTTATCTACCACCCTAATAAATACCTCTTTCTAAAAGCTACTTAAGTCTGGCTGACTGAAGTTATTTTCAATTGTTAATCTTTTGAATGGAGCAAACCAGTAGGCACCTACATCTATGGTGTTAGAGAATCACACCCAAGCCCTCAGGGGCACCCCTAGAACCCCAAAGGGGGAAGATGTAGCCTTGCTCTGGGGAACCTGGCTTATCAGTGTGTATGACAGTTGGGATGCAGGATCCTCAGAGCTTATATGGGCTACAAATGTATACATTGGTATTTTCAGAGAAATTGATCATGAATCATGAGTTCAGAGCTGTCAGAATTCTTAGATGTCATTTAATTTAACCCCTTTAATTTATAGTTGAGGAAACTGAGTCCCATCCAGGTCAAGTGATTTATCCAAGCTAATAGGAATAGTAAGAATCAGAGCCAGAATTTAAGTGCCAGGCTTCTGGCTCCAAAGCCAGTGTCATTGTCATTGAGCTATACTCAATGTCCCCCCTTTCATAAGAAGCAGTAGGAGAATGAGAGGTTAATGATCTGTTTTAGGCAATTCATTGTCTACCTACTTTAGGTTATGATTAGGATATTCTCTTTCCTTGGCGTACAGTTCAGATGTGCTCTCCATTTACTATGTTCACCCCAAAGGTCTGAGGGCCTTTGAAAATTTTATCAAATCACCTCTCCCTCTCCCGCCGCCCCTACCCCCCCCCCCCAAAAAAAAAAGAGAGAGAGAGAACACTCCAAAAACAAATCCAAATACTTCAGCTCCAAGAGCTAGGCTTCAAGGTCTTTTTTTTTTTTTTTTAAGCCTGCAGCTTCATGGAATAAATGTTCAAAGAAACAGTATGTATGAGGGAGATAATCATGTAAATCCCGTTAACAAATCCCAGGGTTTTGGGCCTAGTTGCTAGGCCCCATTTTGCAAATGTACCTCTGTACAAATCATGGCCACAGCTTTGAAAGATCTTTTAAAAAGATGTTAATCTAATTAAAATGCTGGGATTCTCCTTTCGTTTCACTTTGGTATCATGCAAGGGTTCTGTCAGGCAGAACTGATTCCACCAAAAGGTAGCAAGAATTGGTTCCAATTAAACATGAGCTTCATAATTAAAAAAAAAAATCAATGATTTCTTTGAAGAGGACCAAAATATCATGAGTCCTCTGAATTTATGACATTTTCACTGCTAGAGCAACCAGTTGTGTAATCTGAATTGTGGCACTGTAGCTTTAACAAAATAGGCAAAGTGATCAGCCAGATATTGTTCTCTTGAACCCTCTTGCTGCCATCCCCAACATATACTTATATGTACACATACACAAACTGAAAAACTATTGGTCTGATTCTGAGAGTCTGGGCAAAAATGGGTCTCTGTTTTTTCTTAATTTTTTTTTTTGAGGAGTACTTTATTAGAGTTTTTTTTTTCATTAAAATAAAGTAATGTAAGCAACTTGACATCCATGAGACTATTTTGGCATGATATGAGTGTCCTTTCTTTTTACTGGCTTTCAGAGCCAGGCATCTGCAACTTGCAATGCTAAATTCAAGATAAAATACCCAGCTGGGCAAGTTTGTACAGTAGATCCCACAAACTGGTTTGCTATTCAATCTTTTTAAAAAAAATTCTTTTTCCCTCCTTCTTCTTCCCTGTTTCAATGAATTAACTAGCTCAACGGTTCCTCTAGGCTATTCATCTCATGGACCGGCTGCTGAAGAAGCCATTTATTTATCTCAACCTGATGAATAAGTTGTTTTTAACTGTTTCAGACTCCCCACAAGCTGGCAGCCCATTTACTGTAAGGTTTTTGTGAGTTGGCTGGCTAAGTCACTGTAATAGTTCTCATTTGGCTAAAGAAAAGTACAGTTATCAAGGATCACCAGGCTCCCAGACTTAGGGTCCAACAGAAACTTGGAAGGGGTTGGGGAAGGAATGGAATCTATTGGCTGCTTGCTGACATATTACTTCTTTCATTTTGATTAAATGATTCCCCTTTGGTTGTATCTGACTAATTTCTCTCTATGTGATTTGGTCCCTCATCTTTAATATAGCCAAGATTCTCTTAGATCATAGGTAATACATTTAGAACTGGGGCACAGAGGCCCCTTAGTCCAAAGCCCTTAATTTTTTTTTTTTTGGTGGGGCAGTGAGGGTTAAGTGACTTGCCCAAGGTCACACAGCTAGTACGTGTTAAGTGTCTGAGGCCGGATTTGAACCCAGGTACTCCTGACTCCAGGGCCAGTGCTCTATCCACTGTGCCACCTAGCTGCCCCAGCCCTTAATTTTTAAGATGAGGAAATTGAGTCCAAGAGATTAAGTGACTGGCCCAAAATTCACACAGGAAGTCAGTGGCAGGGCCCAGGTCCTCTGAATTCAAAGACAGCCTTACACCACACTGCTTAAATTTCTTGTTAAAACAGGCATTTTGGAAGAGATAAGATATTTATACCATCAAAAATTACTTAAAACATTCCTCCTCCATCAGTGACTTATGTTTTGTCCTATAACTTTTAATTGTGAGTTTGCTCCTAAAATGCCTCAGATATACCTGACTCGTCTCCAATTTCTTAAAAAAAACCCAATAACCCAAACATCTAAGCTGACATATGACCATGATGTTGTCATTGGGACTAAGATGCAAAATGCAAAGAGGAACAAATGTGTAAAGGCAGGAAAACATTTAGAGAAGAAAGAAAACCCCAAAGTCCATTTGTTCAATCAGGGGAATTGGAGTTTGTGGGCTGGAATTGGTGTGTTGTCATAGTGGTAAATGAGCTGGAAGAGGGGAAGGTGTGTGCATGGCAAACTCATTTATATCAAAAGAATAAGGTACTTGGCCAGACTTTTCCATGATTCCTTTGCAATTATGGGCTGCAGATTTTATTCTTTTTAATAAAAAACTTCTCTCTCCATGCTCAGCCCTTTCTATGTGATCCTGCAGAGAGACCATAACTGTATGGTTATAGTGGTTAGTCCAAAATGATTAGAATGAGCTCTGTGGTCACTGTAGAGTTCATCCTTCAGATGTTACCTAATTTTCAAGTCAGTGTGACACCAGGACATGGAATCTATTCTTAGCAGTGGAGGTTGGGCACTTATTATGGGTTGGCATGGAGGGCTGATTCCATGAGCAAGGAAACAGCATTTGGGTGGGGAGGAAACCAGGAACAAGATGTCTTTATGTCAGGATGGAACAGAGTGGAATGGAATAGGGAGGCTTTGGTAGCTCTGGGGAGAGGATGAGAAATGTCATTGAAGGGATTCCCCTGGCAAGAAGGACTTGTTGTGGCTAGCCTGAACTTCTTACCCTAAATCCCTTTTTGCCCTTTGGGGTTTCATTCTAGTGGGTGGCGGGTGGGAATGGAGGAGGAAGAGAAGTTGGAACAATTCTTTAAAAAAATTGATGTTAAAATTTGTTTTTACATATATTTTGGAAAATAAAATTCTATTAAAAAAATAAATCAAAAGGAAGGAAAGTCTTTGCTCAAAGAGCAGAAATGAAAAGAATACAGGTTGGGATCTCCATCTTTCATGGGGTAGTTGTCAGGGTCTCAACTGGCTAGTTTACAAGAATTAAGATGCTGATTCAGGGGAGGCTGTCTCAGTACAGCAAAGGTGAAGGAGGTTGTGCAGCTAAGTGGCGCAGTGGATAAAGCCACGGGATTCAGGAGGACCTGAGTTCAAATTTGGCCTCAGACACTTGACACTTATTAGCTATGTGACCGTGGGTAAGTCACTTAACCCTCATTGCCCCGCAAAAAAACAAAAAAGTGAAGATGGTTGTGGAACATCACTGAGTCTTGCTGACAGCTCAGGGACCAAAGGAGTATGAAGGAGGATGAAGATGTATTTTTCAGAGAGGGTGCTTGGTCCTGATCGGACATCTCCTTCCAATTTGCAAGCACACATACTCCTAAATGTAAGCACCTTAAAGGCTTTGGAGCTCAATGACACCAGGCAACTGGTAAATTGTATTCCAAACATCCCCTCATTAATAACTGTTTTAAGGCTTGGTTACAGATTGGCTTATTGTCAGTTTGCTCAAAAATAACACACAAATTCTGTTCACCAGAGAGGGTGGCATGCTGTTTATAATAATACCAGCAATAAGCCAAAGGAAACTTTCACAAGTCCTGCCTATGTAGGGCTTGTGCCAAGACTGTAATTTTATATTCATTTCTGAAATACCTACTAGATGCAGGGCATTCTGTTAGGTGCTGTGGAATACAGAGATAAAAACTGAACTAGTCCCTGTAGTATTATTGAGGGATGGCATGTGAACAAATAACTAATCTCATCCATCCATCCATCCATCCATCCATCCATCCATCCATCCATCCATCCATCCATCCATCCATCCAACCATCTATCCATTCATCTATCCATCCAAACTTTAGTTAGCACTTACTTTATGGACCATGCACTCTGGCAATACAAAAATTAAAAATAACAACAAAAACCAGTTCCTGACTTTAAAGATCTTATATTCTAATAGGTGTGGGTGAACACAGATATAGATATGCAACACACACAAAGTAGATACTATGTCATTTCATGGTTAGTGGGGTGGGTAGGTGGGGAGCCACTAACAACTAAGGGAGAGAGGACAGTCTTCCTATAAGAGATAGAAGTAGAGTTGAATTTTGAAGGATGTGAAGGATTCCAAAGGACAAAGGTGAGGAACAAGACAATTTTAGATATAGGGCATGGGGGCTAGGCAGCCTGTGCAGTGACAGAGTTGGGAGAGGGAATGTCGTGAATGAGGAACAGTAAATAAACTAGGTTGGCTGGGTCATAGAGTGTGTGAACAATTGTTATGGGCAAGAGAAGTCAGATAGAGCTGGACAGGATACTGGGGTGAGAGGGCTCACTGGTAGCTGAGGATGAGGAGGGATAGGATCAGGGAAAGATTAATGAAGAAGGCAGCCCCTCAACTAGCACTAAAAACAACTAATGAGACTGGAGAATTATTTTCGAGTCATTTTATTCTTTGGAGGAATAATTTTATTCTTCAGATAAGATATTTTAGAAATGGAAGGAAGAGTATGAGAGCCAGAGAGGCTCTTAGAGGCCAGCTAATTCCAGAATTTCATTTTATTTCTGAGGAAACTGTCTATAAAGACATCAAATGACTGTGCAAAGACTTCCACTCAATTAGTGAGTGGAAGAACCAGTACTAGACCTGTATCCTAGTCCCAGCTATGCTACCAATCAGGTGTGTGACATCAGACAAGATGGTTTGTTTCCTTGGGTTTACTTAGGAAATCCTAAGCCCTTGGCTCATTGGCATTCTTTGTCAAAATATCCAGATTCATAAATTCTTTTAAAAAATGATAGTATACATTTCCAGGATGATAAATTGGGATGGGAGTTCAGAATAATGCTGAATTTAAAAAATTTTTAGTAGATCATTATGCATTGGGTTAGTTGCCATCATCTCTTGCTCATTAAAAATGGAAGGAACACAATGAGATGGGGGATACTAAAGAAGGAGATGCATGCTACTTTGAGTTCAAAGGCAAGGACATTCCTTTCCAAGATTTGGTTCTGGGGTCTAATGTAGCCCCTATGATTAGGTGAATTTAGGCATGAAATAAATCAGCATATTTGGCATTGCTTTCAAAACATAACTTCTTATACCTTTAAGAAACTTATAGATTTTCTTTGGAGGAAAAAATGAACTTTTTAGGTTATTTTGCTTTGTCCTGCCCCTCTACCACTAACCTGTCATCATCTTTTATAAGTACAACTATATGTACAATGAAGAGGTTATGATATTTAGAACCGGAAGGATCTTAATCTGATTCAAGTAAGGAAGCTGAGTCCCAGGAAGGCCAAGTGACTTGCTCAAAGTCATGCTTAGAGCAAGTGTCAGAGGTAGGATTTGAACCTATAGCTTTACTCCAAATCCATAATGTTTTCCACTGTACCATGCTGTCTCCCATTGATTAATGACATATACCTTCTTCAACTAAAATCCCACATTCTATAGGAAGCTGTCCCCAAACCTCTTCCTCCTCCTCCTTCTTCTTTTTTTGGAGGGGCAATGAGGGTTGAGTGACTTGCCCAGGGTCACACAGCTCGTAAGTGTCAAGTGTCTGAGGCCAGATTTGAACACAGGTCCTTCTGAATCCAGGTCCCTTGCTTTATCCACTGCGCCACCTAGCTGCCCCCTCCAAACCTTCTCTCTGTTCATTTATTTTCTAGTTATGCTATATATAGCTTGTTCGTATATATTTGTATGTTGTCTTCATCATTAGATCATGAGTTCCTCTTGAGTGGGGACTATTTTTTCCCCTTTCTTTTCATCCCCAGAGTTTCACACTGTGCCTGGCCTATCATGGGTTCTTAATACTTATTGACTGACTGACTGACTCCCTGATATATACTACTATGTTTCCCCTGAGGGGAACTTAGCTCATAAAATCATAGATTTAGGATTTTAGGGGTCCTTGCGGAAGGGACCTGCAATCTATCAGCTTAGTTCAACTTTTCCATTTTCTATACCCAGGAAGGTCAAGTGGTTTGTCCAATAATACTCTGGTAGCAACGACTGGAATGCAGATCGTCTGACTCCAAACCCAGTGCTCCTTTTTCTATTTTTCTAAAAAGCCAGCATTCATTTATCTCTTCCTACCTCGCCTAGCTGCCGTCCCAAGCCTATGTCCACTCAATACCTGGCAACCAAATGTGTGGATGAAAGTAGCATCCATAGATGCTGTGTTTAGCACTGTCTGGCACTTAGTAGGTATTTTCTAAATGTTTATTGATTGTCTCTTTGTTCTGCTTCATTCTGGGGTACAAACTCAGTCTTCCTTTCATGAGCTTGCCTTTGGACTTTTTTTTTTTTTTGGTGAGGCAATTGGGGTTAAGTGACTTGCCCAGGGTCACGCATCTAGTAAGTGTCAAGTGTCTGAGGCCGTATTTGAATTCAGGTACTCCTGACTCCAGGGCTCGTGTTCAATCCACTATGCCATCTAACTGCCCCTGCCTTTGAATTTTCTAATATTTTCACTGGTGAAGAAGAAAGGAAAATTTTGGTATTTCACCTCTGAATCTTTGCTTTGAGATCTTTTAGTCTTTTAATTATTCATAGTCTTGTTTGTGGGATAGTCTCTTGGCCTCTAGGAACTTGGCAAAACTTATCTTATAAAAATGTTTCATTGATTTCTTTGTTTTACATTGCAGTTATTTCCAGAATAGCTTGCCTCTCTCCCAATGCATTTATTAATACTGATGTTTGGATACAATTCCTGGCCATATAGAGATCTGGAAAATACAGCTGTTTTATAGAGAAACCAAGGAATTGAGGCTAAAGTTTAGGGGTAGCTGTTCCATCCATTATTGTGACCTTAATTATTATCGTTGCCACTCAGAGTTGAGAACATATGATATATTTAGATTTATCATGGTGAGGACCACAATATGAAAATGAAAGAGATTTCCCTCCCCCTACCCTGACAAATTTAGCAGATGGTTCTTATAAACAAGGTAACTAAGTCATTAATACTTGAATGGGATTTCAATGAAGCTTAACCCTCTCAGAAGAGTTAGTGAGGGATGAACTTCAAATGGTAAGAGGCTTCATTTGAATGAACTCCCAGAAAACTGTGTTATTTTGGGAACCTTATTTATTCTGACTATAAAAACACTCTTTGGCCTTTAGAGTAACACACCAATACCATAGAAAAATACTGCTTGTGAATAGAAAGCCTACAGAGCAAGAAGACTGAGAAATAAATGGCTTTTGAGTCATTGAATTTTCTTGCTGAGTTAGAGACTGATCCAATTAGCTGAGTCCTTACTTCATTTGCATTTTATCTGGGGCTTGGTGTTAAACACAGTCCAGGAGTCTAGTCACTTTCAGAACTGTACATTTCCATTCATTCCTTTCACAGAATCCCCTATTTCCTACATAGTACAGCTCAAAGGTCACATACTATGAGAGGTCTTTCTTAATCCTCATAATTATTAGGGTGCTCTAAAAATTATTTTGTCTTGTTTGTATTCCCATCTCTGCACACCTCTTTTATCCACTCAGGAGAATGAAAGCTCCTTGAAGCCAGACACTGGTTTTTCTTATTTTTGTCTTTGTCTCCTCAGACCTTGTACATAGTTTGTGCTAAATCAATATTTCCTGAATTGAACTGATTTAAATTAAATTGAATGATGTGGAGAGAGGAAATAAGAATGTTCTTTCTTATAATACACACACACACACACACACACACATATCTTTTTTTGACCTGTTTTGAATTAGGGGATGTACAAGGCAAAAGAAAAGAAAAAACAAATTCATTTTCAGCATCAAATATACATAGATCATATCTATGGAGCAGTGGAAAGTATGTTGGGAGAGACCTGAGTTTGAATCCACCTCCCACACTCACTAACTATGTGACCGTGGAAAAGTGATCTAATATATCTGAGCTTCAGAGACAAGCCTGAAAACCTGACAGGTGGATATTCTATAAGAAGGAAAACCCTTCACTCAATGCTGGGGATAATTATACCTGTAATGTGAACCTCCCAAGATGGTTGCAAAGGCTCAAGTCAGATATATGTCAAATGCTGTGCAGAACTCTTAAAGTGCTGTGTAAATGCTAAGTATAATTAATAATCAGAATTTCTCATTTAGAAGGAATGTGTTATCCAAGCTGATTTTTTCATGTCTCAAACATAGTCCAATTCTGCTCTAATCTAACCCATCAACATGCGGAATTCAGGGCAAGGCAGGTCTAGCTTGGAACCTGTCCCAAGTCATCTATTACTGGAAACACCAGAAGGATCTCATTCATGCCATCTATTATGGGCTCCCACATGGACACCCAAGGACGGAAAAGCTCCTGCCTATGAGAAATCTGTACCATAATATTTTTAATCATATTATAGTCAACAAGTCAGGGAGTGTGCATTTATTGATTGATTTTTTGCTGTGCAACTGGGGTTAAGTTACTTGCCCAGGGTCACACAGCTAGTAAGTGTTAAGTGTCTGAGGCCAGATTTGAACTCAGGTCCTCCTGAATCCAGGGCCAGTGCTTTATCCACTGTGCCACCTAGCTGCCACCAGGGAGTGTGCATTTATTAAGCACTAACTATGTGCCAGGCACTGGTGGGTATTCAAAAAAGGTAAAAAGACAGGGATAAACATGGTTAACAATATCACACCTGCCAATAGTTCTTATTTAGAAAAAAAAACATTCAAGAAGGAGGATGGCCAGATTCAATTCACTATCTTTTTGAAAAATTTTGTTCTTGGAAAATAGACTTGAAATTCATCTCCATCAAGTGGTGCTGAACTCATTTTTCACTGAAGGTCAGTATCATGATTTCAGAACCAGAAAAGTATAAAATTTCAGGATAGACATTGCTTACTATTATGAAAATAGTGCCTGAATTAAAAATTTTATTGGGGTATAATTAAAAAGGTAAATCTCAATGAAATATATTAAAGAAATTCTTTGCTGGTTATTGGCTTGTGGTGTGTAATGAATAGAATCTGGGATTCAGAAGGACTTGTGTTCACATCCTGCTTCTGACATTAGTATCTGTATGACTATGGGTTGCTTAATTCCCTCATTTATACAATGGGGATAATAATAGGTGTAGTACCTATTCCACAGGGTTGTTTCAAGGCTCAGCTAAAGAAACTAGAAAAACTGAAATTCATACATACGAGTCTGATATTATTACATAATAGTACAACACATTTGTGTTGACTTGGTATTTAAAACTGAACTAAAAGTAAGAACCCATAGACTTGTATTACCTTTCCTCATTTTTTTTCCTTTCATTAATTTGAGATGGTAAATTGAAAAGAATTTTGATACTTGTAACTGGAAGAATACCTGGGATTTTTGTATAACTGATTTGACAGTTGTTCCCTATTCTTCTAACTATGTAATCAGGAGAGAATGAAAGCATGAAGGATGGTGAGATTTATTGCAATTACCAATGTTGACATGATTTGGTTATTTCTTTTGTCTAAGTTCCATGTAGTATTTTTAAGCCCACTTAAAAGTGATATATAGAGAGAAACGCAATAACTTGTCAGCTGGGGCCTAGGCCCTACTCTCAGGTCCTTGAATTTGTAGCTAGGCATCTTTACAAACTTAAACTCAGGATGTGATTAATCTTGAGCCACATGATACCCAGACCACTAGTTGGGAAGTGAAAGACTCAATTAACTGGTAGCATTGCCTCATCAGAACCAAATAATTAGTTTAGTTGATTTTTATTTTTATCAAACCAACTGCCTTTTTATTTTAAGGCTCAAATTAGCTGAATGAGCCAGTATTTATAACACTGAGTGGACAGCCTGAATATCTCCTATCCTAGGGCTTTAATTGGGACTTGGAGTGGATTGTGGGAGGGGAAGGAAAGAGAGAGTGGGGCTGGTGAAAATTAATTCAATTTATTCAATAATGATTTCACCTTCAACTTCATTTTGTGCTTTATAAATATAGTGAGCTCACTGTGAGCAGATTCTCCTATGGTGTAGATGCCATTTTAAAAGTTATTTTCTCAGAGTGGTTGACAGGTATTTACAACCCTTTATATATAGAAAGGCAGCATGATGCCCTGGATCAAATCTTGGACTTGGAGTCAAAAAGACCTGATAAAACTTCCATTTGAAATGTACTAGCTTTATGAACATGGGCAAATTACTAAGCCTCTCTGAGCCTCAGTTTTCTCATTTATGAAATGGGGATAATAATACATGTAGAATCTACTTCATAGGGCCGTGAAGCTTCAAAGGGACAATATCCAGACACCCAATCTGTTGCTGAGTCTTGTCAATTTCAGGCCCTTACCATTTCTCAAATTGGTTCCCCTTTTCTCTACTTCTTCCTTATGGACTCCAATTATGGCCCTCATCACTTCTCACCTGCACTATTATCTTAATTGGTCTTCGAATATCTCCTCTCTCCAATCCATCCTTCACACAGGTGCCAAAATATTAATGATAAAAAACCCTACTTTGTGTGGCATAGGAAAGCTTTTATAATCTGGAACCAGCCTCTCTTTCCAGACTGATTACACATTAATCCTCTCTGCTCTAGCCCAAATAACCCATTTGTTCTTTTTGGTACAGGACATTCCATCCTCCTCCCCCATGCTTTTGCATAAGTCATCTCCCATTGACTGGACTTCTCTCCTTCTCACCTCCACCTCTTGGGATTCTCTAGTTTCCTCCAAAACTAAGCACAAGTCTGATTCCTTCAAGAAGCCTTTCCTGTTTTTTTCAGTTGTTAACACTCCTACATCCCCACAAGTTACTATGAATTTATTTTGTATTTGGTCTATATTTACTCATCTGTGGACAATAGAACCTTAGTTCCTTGAAAGCAAGGACTGTCTCATTTTACTATCTGCATCTCCAATAAACTAGCATAGGGCCTGGCACTTAATAGGCATTTTAATAAATATTTATTGAATTTGGGCGATTGTTCAACATTCAATCTTTTCTTTTGCTCTAGATAAAAAGTAAATACATTTTGTGTGTTGTTTTAATTAAGAAGGTTCTGTGGTGTTAGGTCTTATAACAGAAGGTCTATGAGAAACATCCTGGTCCTCCCAAATCTATTCAAATCTTATTTTATCTCCTAGCTGATTTTGTACATTTTGTTCAAATATATTCTTTTATTTGCCTCAGGTTTTCTGTAGCTACACAGACATGTATGTGCATACAGACACACACATACACATAACACAGCTAGGTAGCTCAGAGGATAGAATGCTAAGTCCAGAGTTAGGAAGACACATTTTCCTGAGTTCAAATCTTACTAGCTGTTTGAACCTGGGCAAGTCATTTAACCTTGTTTATCTAAGCTTCCTCACCTGCAAGAGGAGCTGGAGAAGGAAATGTAAAACCACTCTAGTATCTTTCTGAAGAAAACCCCAAATGGTTTCATGAAGAGTCAGATCTGACTGAAATGACTCAACAACAACAACAACAAACAGCTACACACACACACACACATATATATATACAGATGTATATATAGGTACAGGTATGTGTGTGTGTATTATATATATATATCTACATACATGTACACAAACATTTGTGTCTTTTCCATGTATATTATATACATGTGCATATATAGCTGTATAATTTTTTTCCTTACTAAAATGTGTTATTCAGCACACTTAATATCTTGTTATTCCATGCTATTGTGAGCATCTTAGATTTTACCAATTCTTTTTCCAAACAGCAAATTTAATGTGCCTTACTTTTCCAAGAAAAGCACTGCGGCATGAGAACTGTTTGGGTTATTTCAGAAAATCAGCTATATTGACTATCTGACTCTATGTACTGCATTTATACCCTCTTCCATTTCCCAGAAGACCCGAGAGAGACCAATAGTACATGGTGAATGACTTTGAGTCAGTGTTAAGACTAGCAGAATTCATCAGCTCACCGCTGCACTAGACTTTGGTGCTGAGAAGAAAAACAACATGAGCTGGTGCCTGTTAGTTTTTTGTCCCAGAAACATCTTGTAGGAGAAATGAAATATATGTTAACCTACCTGCCACAGGAGGGGCAGGTGGCATCTTTCCTATTTAAATGCAAATACCAATCCTCATCTCTTGACAGAGAATAATTTATTTGGATAACCCAATGTTTAAACTAGGTCCTGGAAATATCATGTGAGGATGTCTGGGCAAAGACTTCTCTATCTTGCTAAAATAGTCAGGTGATCCTTGGTGTTCCCTTGTACAGCCAAGGGAAAAAGCCATCTGTTCTATCAGGTTATAGAAAGCTTAGGTTACTGAAAGATGTCACTTTTCTTGGGGGATCAGAAGTCTATAATTTACAACAGCAATCATTTCTAAGTTAGGTAATGATGCCACCTGTAAGGTACCTCAATTTATCTTTTAAATGTCAAAATCAATGTTATTGTTATTATGGACATGGTATTTCTTTTAACCAGAACTGTGCCCTGGTACCAGTTTAGACTCTGAGAAATATAGTCCAGGTAATTTTATGGCATTCAATATCTTTAAAAACAAAACAAAAATTGGTCCAAACTTGGATCAATGTGAGAAACTCCTGGTGAGGAAATGTCCCTCAGCAAAAGAGATCAGCAACTCATTTCTAATGATTACTTTAACTAGTTGTCTACAAGCTTAAGTGTACGGCTCATGCCACCCACATAGTTTAGGTCAGGGGTGGGACTCAGGTCTTTCTGACTCCAAGGCTAGCTTTGTAATCACTACACAATAATGCTTCTCTTCTATCTAAATATGGAAGTATTTTGGAGATGAAGGACAGATTCATCTGCAGACATCCTTGGGTTTAGGTTAGGATATGAAAAACGAGGAATTTAGGTTATAGGTTGAAATGAACTACCTATTTCTGGGTATGGTTCGCCATAAGAGATTTAATTTTTTTTAAGTAAGACTATTTTGGGGGGGATAATTTAAAAGTAGTTTGGCCTAGAGATGAAGAGATAAAGCCCTTAAAGTAGTATAGGACTGACTTTTGATTCCTCAGGTGTCTTAGGTCAGTGGTATCAAATATAATTAAAATGAGGTCCCTAATATGTGCATAAGGAGTCCTGCTGGCCGCATATTGACTCAGTTTTAAAATGTAATGTTATTTATGTTTTATTATATTTTTACTTATTTTGCTAAATATTTTCCAATTCCATTTTAATCTGGTTTGCCCTAGGACTGGGGAGTAAATGAGCCACATGTGGCTCATTTCCTTCTCCAGCTCCTCTTGCTCCTGTGGAGCAGTATGATTGCTACCTCTGTCTTAGGCCATGTTTAGTCTGTGTTCTCTAACTCTATAATGCATTTTTCTCACAAGGTACATCAGGGTTAGATAAAGAGGTAAGTTCCATGAGTGCAAAGATCCTATTTTATGAAAATGCATCTATTCCTAGTATTTATTACTATGCCTGCAATGTAACAGGGACTTAATAATGCCTGTTAATTGGTTGATTTCTCAGTATTCGATAAGGAGTTTTACACATAGTATATCTCTAATAAATGTGGGATCAAGAAATGGGAAAAAAAGGCTAGATGATGTTTGTGGCTTGTAACTGCATGGGTGCACTGGTAAATGTTTAACGATCAGCTCTCTGGGTGTGTGGGAGGAACTGTGCACATGATACACTTTGAAGTTTAATCTTCATTATTAACACCTTCTCCATCCCTTTCTTAAGTTTAAATAACTGGCAAAACAATAAATCAAACCCTGATTTATAGCATTTGTCTATTTCTGTGGTGCAAATGCTCACACTGAAAACTTAATGTTTGGGGAGCCTGGCTTGAGTTGGCTCTAGTACACTCTTTGTAGACTATATGGATACAGTGATTTTCTGTGGGAAGTCTGGTTTCCCAGGTGTGAAGGCTACAGAGCCCTTGGGTTACCTTGGGCATCAGTGGTGTCATCCTCTGGCCAAAAGTGCCACCTGGGATGTGCTGAGAAATCTTTTTAGAACAGTAGGGTACAACACCTAGGGTGGCTCCATTGTCTTATTTCTTCCTGGGTTGTTTGCTATTTAGTCGTATTTGGTTATATCCTACTCTTTGTAACCCCTTTTGAGGTTTTCTTAGCAAAGATACTGGAGTGGTTGGCCATTTCCTTCTCCAGCTCATTTTGCAGATGAGGAAACTGAGGCAAACAGGGTTAAGTAACTTTCTCAGGGTCACACAGATAGTAAGTATCTGAAGTCCGATTTGAACTCTTCCTGAGTCCAGGACCAGGGAAATCTAGCCACTGTGCCACCTAGCTGCTCTGGGTTGGAGAAGACAAGTTAAAAGGAACAGGTAGAAGGGGATCCTCATTAAAAGAAAACCACAAAGGATATAGTAGATTTTGAAAAGTTGTTGCTTTTTATAGACCTAACTAACTAGCTAGCTAGCTAAAAATTTAGCTGTTACACTGTGAACTCCTTGAGGGCAAGGAATGTGTGTTTTTTAAAAATTCACTTTCTTTGTATCCCCAGTACTTAGGATTATAATGTTTAAAATTTTTGAGAGACATAATTTTTGTGTAATTAACCATTTTATTAATAATGCTAACATTTTATTAATAAAAAGATCAGTGATATTCTTGAATGCCAAAGACGAATCATTGTGGTGGGCTCAGTTTATATGCTCTTAGAAGAGTGGGTGTTCTTGAGGATGGCAATGAACTCTGATTGATTAACAAGTAATAAGAGATAATGAATATTACAATGAGAGGTGGGCCTATTCTAATGAGGGGCTGGGGGGGGGGGAATGTAACTTTGATTATGTTATTTACTTCTAAATTGTCCAGGTTTGGGCAATCTAATTAAAGAATTTATCCCCACCCAAACCTTTGTAAAGCACAATGGACTTCCCTACCATAGATTAAATTCCTTGTAAATTTGGGTGGTGTCTGACCAAGATTGAGTAGAAAGTTAATTCAACCTTCAAAGACTGAACTTTGAAATGAGGACTATAGAAGAAGGGGGACCTCTGGATCTCATCAAATCATTGGTTATGCATAATCATTTCTCTCAGCACGATTCCTAGGTGCTTAATCAATGTTTATTGACTCGACTTGACTAAAAAAAACATTTGGGCCACAGAAGTCCAGATTGAACAAAGGTATGTATCATTTTGAATAGAACAGGTAAAAATTTCAGAGAAAAGTATCATCTACATCGTTTTAGTTACCCTCATTATTTCTTTCTTTTTTTTTTTTTTGATGAGGCAATTGGGGTTAAGTGACTTGCCCAAGGTCACACAGCTAGTGTCTGAAGCTGGATTTGAACTCAGGTCCTCCTGACTCCAGGGCCAGTGCTCTATCCACTGCACCACCTAGCTGCCCCTTCATTATTTCTTTAAAAGAGTTGCAAGGTATATCAGAGATCAATTAATCTAACAGCTTCACTTTAAAGATGAGAAAACCGAAGCACAAGGAAGGCCTGTGCAAATCATATATTCTCTTTTCCCTAGAGGAATGTGGAATACAATAAGAATCTGAAATTCCGTCAATGTGAAGAATGCCCAGTGTGGGAACTCTATTCATCAACACTGATCAGAAGACATGTATGACATCACAGAATATTTAGAGCTTCAAAGATCCTTAGTGGTCACCTAGTTCAATATGCTCATTTTTACAGAAAAGGAAGTTAAGGATTAGAAAGGATATATGATGCCCATGGTCACATAAATGACAGAACAGGGATATAAACCCAATTCATAAGGTCATGGATCTATGACTTGAAGGGTCCTCAGAGGTCATTTAGTGCATTTTATCTGTGAGGAAGCTGAGGTCCAGGGACTTACCCAAGGTCACACAGGTAGAATTTGAATCCAGGTCTTCAGATTCCAGAGTGAGAGCACTCTCCAGTGAACCAAGCTGCCTCCTAAATACATCCTAAGAAGGTACCTAAGTGACTTCCTCAGGGTCAAGAGCTAGCTAATATCAGAGGTAGAATTCGTACCCAGGTCTTGCTGACTCCAAACCTAGCTGCCTCATTCTCCTCTATAGCATACTTAAGATTAAATGCTTAAAAAACAAAAAACCAAACAAAAACCAACCCACTTTGATAATTATAGCACCTTCCTTGGAAAAGTTTTATAAGAAAAAAAAATTAGAAAATAAAAAATTAAATAATAGTATGTTTCTTTTTGACCTTTCCATATTCAATCAGCCTTTTTGGCTTTTTAAAGAGAAAATAAAGTTAGCCATGGCATATGCTCACCAGCCACCTCCCAAATCATGGTAGAATTGGGTTATTTATTAGTCTGTAGGAACAAAAGCCAAGTCAGTCTCTATTCTAGGAGAAGGATTTGTGGCTACAAAATTGATTAGACAAAAACAATTCAATATTTTATTTATGGAGGGCAGACGAATCAACTAAGCCTGGTCACAGGCACCAGCAAAATGTTAAAAGGTTTTATCTCCCGAGTATCTGAACTTGAAAGATTTAAAGGGTGTCTTTTACAGCTGATATGATTACATGTGATGCAACTGTGATCTTACATACACTTTCTATTATGGAAGTCCCTTTGTCTTGCTAAAAATCACATGCCAACCTTCCGCCTAGCAACGCCTTGAGATGTGTTGATTTTTTTTTTTTTTGCAGGGGGTGGGGATAAAATGTTTTGTAAGCAAAATGCCTTTTACTCACAGGACCACTAGCAGGCACTGTTAGAACACTTTCATTTCAGCTCATTCAGGTTGGGCAAAATAGAGCTGGGTTTGCATCAACCCAAGATCAGCCTTGCGATCTCATAGCAACAGACACCAAAACACTCCCTCATTACTGGCCTTGTCCAACAATCAACTCTTTAACGAGAACAAAGGTTGACAGTGATTAATCATTAAGCAGTTCCTTGTTCCTTTCTGCACGTGGTCTTTGCAGCCTCCTGCAGAGACAGTCTGGCATATTTCCTGTCTCTGGGTTCCACCGTGCCATGTCTGAAGGGATGGAGCAGGCTTCCTACTATGTGAATTTCCAATGCCGCAAACATAGGCCGTGGTTTCTGGAGCCATATGTCTTGACTTTCATCGTCAACATGTTTCACACTAAACAGACATATTGTGTGCAAAAAGGATAAGCCTGAATTTCAATGTTTGCCTGGTAGATGATTTTTTTTAAGCTACAGACTCACACACATATTTGTGTTCTGCTGTTCCCCAAACCCCTGTCTCCCAACTTCCCCATCCTCAGTGGCTAATGGTCTTAGGCCTGTTTTGTTACTTGCCCTGGGCACAAAAATTACTAGTTGCAGCTCTGCTACCCACCTGCTCAAAGGATTGTTATGAAGATGGAATGAGGTAATTACAAAATAATAGCCATTTAATTTATGGAAATACACAGTTGTGTAAACACAACCTTTATAAAGGCTGTATCAAACAGATATTCAAGGGTATTATTTATTTCTAGTACATGGTGCAAGAATGGAATAAAACTTACAGTGTAATTAAGAATTCATATTCTAAGAATTGTTCAGTAAATAGTCAAGGAAACCCAAATGTAATAGGTATTGGGTTTCTTGACAATTTCCCAGACCCAAGCTATATGCGTGAAATGTGTGCCCTATGTGTATGAATTAGACTTGTGGTTGTGATAAAGTGAATGAGCTCTCACAAAAAAGAAATGTAATCAATAATTTTAATCATAAACAATATATTATCATAAACCACTATGTAAATATCTGTCATTATTCCTATGAAGCACTATCAGTTCAGTCAGAATATTTTGTCATCCAAAATCACATAGGTATTTGGATCAATCAGCATGTAAGTAACATATGAATACTATACATATGAATATGATATTTGGGCATCTATGCAACTGAAGCAGTAAAAAGGAATTTTGGTTACTAGACCTCTTGGGGAAAGCCAGTCAGGAAAGAAGTATTTAAGCATTCCTAAGCACAGAAGACTAAAGACCAACTTCACCATTTGCCTGCTGCCAGAGAGGTCATTAAATGAACATGCAGAGAGATACATGCCTTTTCTCACAGGGCCCAATGTGGTAAGTTTTTATATGTGGGACACTGTGCTGAGCTCTAAGGATTCAAAGAAAGGCAAAAACTGTGATCCTTGTTCTCAAGGAGCTCCCATTCTAAATGACAAGACAACATGTAAATAACTAGGCAAAAAGAATGGAAAGAATGGGGAGAAACAACAACAACCCATACGCATCTATCAAGACAAGCCCCAGTACCGGTTGGACTAGGTGACTTTTGAGGCTTCTTCCAAGTTTCTACCAGTTTGTGAATTGGAGTCACTCATAGAGCATTTCAATACCATAATGGATATTCGATCTATAGGTCCTCACTCTGGTGAGGCATATTATAACCCATCCAATGCTAGTCCATTGGGTGTGACTCTTAGCTATGCCCTCCCTTATGTCTTCTTCTAGGTTGGTGACAATATGTCCCATCTCCCTCCAATATTTTGAGTGTTTATCTCTCAGTTCTTGACTTTGTGTGGATATCAGTAGACTGATCATTGGTTATTCCTCATTCTTGTTCTAGGACAAGGCAATTTTTTTTCTGGTCACATGAAGGTTTGATGACATTCTTCATATTGCTGAAAAGTTATTTAATAACAAACACTGCTTTTCAACAATAGCTATACGGCCTAAGATATGAGCATGTTCATTGTTAATAGACCCTTATATTCTCTGTGACTGTTTCCTCTTTCACACCTCTTCTTTGCTGCTCACTTAGCAGAAAGGACTTTGAATTTTGTAATCCCAGCTCCATCCAATATTATAAATGACCATTTTATAAATGAGAAATCCTAACAAATCTCATGAGGCATCAAATGGTACAAAATATGTACCTGTCAAACATTTGTATTTTCTGCTGGGAAACCCAAAATTCTCTGAAGGAAAGCTGAGTTGGCTACAGAAAGAAAAATGATGAAGCCATTTCAAGAACAAAAAGACCACATAATTATTAGCCATGGAGTCTTTCCTTCGAATGGATGTCACAGGATGATATGCCAGTTGGAGACATGTGTAGAGATCAAAGAAGGCCTGCTATGAAGTTCTAGTCAGCAAATGAGCATTTTGAAACTGAAGCCTCCTGGGATCAACTTTTTAAACTAACAGTGAACTCTGAACTATGACAGAAAACAGTGATGAACCCTAAAAAAACAATATTTCTTACTATAGGAGGGGGGCCTTAGGATGTGCCAGGGTCTCAGACAAATCCATTCAATACATTTGACTGAATTATTTTTGTATTTCACTCATAAAGGCCTAATTGCTCAATGAAAATCTGTAAAAGTATTTTATATTTTAAAATGTTTTATATATGTATTGTTACATATATAATGTACACATATGGGTATTTTATAAATTATTAGGTAATCAGTCAATAAACTCTTATTTAGCAAATACTGTGTACCTTTCAAGGCATCTTGGTGCAACATTAGCTAAACAGTGGGCCTGGAATCAGGAATACCCAAGTTCAAATCTGGCTTCAGACACATAGAGTTGTGTGACCCTGGGCAAATCACTTAATCCTGTTTGCCTCAATTTCATAATCTGTAAAATAAGCTGGAGAAGAATACAGCAAATCGCTCCAGTATCTTTGCCAATAAAATCCCCCAAAAGGGGTCATGAAGAAGAAGCACGACTGAAATGACTCAACAACAATAATGTACAATCTATTGTGCTAAGCATTAGGTATGCAGATATTACAAAGAAATATGGTCCCTACCCTCAAGGAGTTTACAATCTAATGGAGTAAGAAAACACCCAAAAGAAGGTGAAAATGAGAGGAGGGGAAGGAAGGGACTCATCAAAGGACACCAAGAAAAGGAAAATAATGAAACCATTTCAAGAACCAAAAGAGCACATGATTATTGGCCATGGAATCAATATGCAGTTGAGTACTACATATCTATATGCGTAGATATGTAGTATGATTATGATTAGTCTATTACCATATATGATTAGTATATTATTATGATTATGATTAGTAGTATTACTAGACATCTTGGTGGCTCAGTGGATAGAGTGCTAGGCCTGGAGTTGGGATAGACCTGAGTTTCAATCCAGCTTTAGATTCTTACTAGTTTTGTGACCCATAAACAAGACTCAGTTTCTTCATCTATAAAGTGGGGATATTCCAACCATTACAGAAACTTAAGGTTACTGTGAGGATAGAGTCTCTCCCAGGGTTATTGTGAGTATAACAAGAAATAATATTTGCAAAGCACTTTGCAAAACTTCAAGTAGTATAAATGCTAAATATTATTACAAAGGCAGCTAGCAGGAACAGTAGAAAGAATGCTGAACTTGGAGTCAGGAAGAACTGAGTTAAATCTCATCTCTGAAAGCTGAGTATCCCTAGGCAAGTCATTTAACCTGTTTACTTCACTTTCCCTATCTGTAAAATGAGGATAATAGTAGCACTCATCTCCCAGAGACGGTGAGGATAAAATAAGATAAAACTGTAAAGTGCTCATTTATTATCATTATTATAAGTAGTAGCAATAGTAGTAGTAGAAGCAGTAATAGTAGTAGTAGTAATACTAGTAGAAATAGTAGTAGTAGAAGCAGCAATAATAATGGTAGAAGCAGTAGTAGTAGTTTTAGAAGCAATAGTAGCAGTCATAGCATTAGTAGTAGTAATAATAATAGAAGCAACAACAGTAGTAGTAGTAGTAGAAGCAGCAGTAATAATAATAGTAGAAGCAGTGTAGTAGTAATAATAATCGAAGCAACAACAGTAGTAGTAGTAGTAGAAGCAGCAGTAATAATAGTAGAAGCAGTGTAGTAGTAATAATAATTGAAGCAACAACAGTAGTAGTAATAGTAGAAACAGTAGTAATAATAATAGTAGAAGCAGTAGTAATAGTCTTAGAAGTAGTAGTAATAGCAGTAGTAGTAATAGAAGCTGTGTAGTAGTAGTAGTAATAGAAGCAGTGTAGTAGTAATAATAATAGAAGCAACAATAGTAGTATTAGAAGAAGCAGTAGCAATAATAATAGTAGAATCAGTGTAGTAGTAGAAGTAGTAGTAGTAGTAGTGGTAGTAGAAGTAGAAGTGTTAGTAGTCATAATAGTAGAAACAGTAGTAGTAATAATAATAGAAGTAGTAGTAATAGTAATATTAGAAGCAGTAGTAGTAGTATGGTTAGACTTGGCTATCCCAAAGGATACCACTTTCTGTCCATTCTATTCATTTTCTTCTGTTATAATAGCTTTGGGTTACATTTCAGGGAGGAGAGGGATAGGATCAAGGCCTAGTCCGAAGATCTTTCCTGAAATCTAGTTTATCATGACTTCCTGCTGGCCATATTCTTCTAGGTTTTGCATAGACATCACAATCTCAACATGGTCAAACTGAATTATTACAGAATTACAACATTTCAGAACTGGATGAGGCCTCAGTGGGCATCTAGTTCAACTCATACCTGAAAAAGTCTTTAATCTAACACATTAGGCAAGTGGTCATCCAAGTTTTTCTCCTATACTCCCCCTTCTCCGAAATGTTTATTTCTTAATTTCTATCGAAGATATTATTATCCTCCTAAGATGATAGGCTTTGAGGCAAATATTTTTATCTTTCTACCCAGATAGCTGCTACTCACCTCTCTGTAATAGCCCCCTATTTTTTCTCTTTACTTATCATTTCTTTCTTTCCAATCTATCTTCCCTACAGATGCCTTCATAATCTTGACAAGTCTGCCCAAGCCACTTTCTTGATCAAAAACTTTCAATGGCTCCCTATTATATTAGTAATAAAATATAAACTCTTCAGCCCAGCCTTTAAGGCCTTCCACAATATGGCTCTAACCTATTTTTCCAGCTTTATTTCACAGTATTTGTCCTTATGAACACTATGTTCTGGTCAAACAAGACTACTAGTTACTCCCCATGCTTGACATTTAATATGTAATCACTATGTATTTGTATGTGCTCCCACCTGTGCCTGAAATACACTCAATTCAACAAATTTCAACAAGTATTTATTTAGCACCAACTATAGCTAGGATTGACAATACAAAAACATAGTAAAAATGGAACTGGCTTTTCCCTCAGTGAGTTTATTGGGGAAATATACTACGTAAACAGATACATAAATATCATTTGTGTTTAAAGTAATTTCAAGTGGAAGAGAGAACTAACAACAGGGAATATCTGGGAGTGCCTTGTCTAGGAGGTAGCATCTGACTGAGCTGTGCTTTGAAGGAAGCTGGGGATGGGGGCAGCTAGGTGGCACAGTAGATAAAGTACTAGCCCTGGAGTCAGGAGGACCTGAGTTCAAATCTAGCCTCAGACACTTGACACTTGCCCAGGGTCACACCTGGGCAAGTCACTTAACCCTCATTGTCCTGCACAAAAATAAACAAAGAAATGAAGGAAGATAGGAACATGAGGAAGGAATACATTCTAGACATGGGATACTACATGTTCAAAGGCATGGAGGTGGGAGATGATATGTTGTATATGAAGAAGAACTAGCAGTCTAGTATGACTAACACAGAGTGCACAGAGGACAGCAGTATGAAATAAGATTTCACCTGATGAAATATTTGTCTTCTTTTCAGGCTCAGGTCAAGTGTCACTTTTTGGGGGGAAGTTTTCCTCAATTCCCAGTGGTTTTCAGTGTTCTCACCCTCCTTTAATCAGCTTATACTATATTTATTTGGGTACCAAAATGTAAGCTCTCTGAGGACAGGGAAGGTTTCATTTTGTCATTATATCTTGTATGCCCAGCTCTATTCTTTGCACGGAGTCAGTGTTTAATAAATATTGCAAACAACCTTGAAAGACTGTACACAAAGCCCAATTAGGGAGCAGAAAAAAAGGGAACTGAGAATTCTGCCTAGCCATATATCCTTTGAACCAAGTAAGCTGTCAGAGCCAGCCAGAGGAAAAAGAATAAAGAGCTAAATAGTAGTTTGTTTGTATTTCCCCATCTCCATGCCCAGAACTCATTATTTTTCCTTCCAAACTCTCAACTCTTCTGAACTTCCCTATTGGTGTTGATTGAGGAGACCACGATCCTCCCAGTCCGTCACCCAGGCTTGAAACCTTGGGGTTACCCTTGATTCCTCACTTGCACTCACCCGACATATCCAATCTGTTGTCAAATGGTGTTGTTTCTACCTTCAAAACATATCGTGTTTACATTTCCTCTCCACTCACACATCGCCCCCCCCCCATATAGCCAGCCATTGTTTTCTAACTGGTCTCCCTACCTCAAATCTCTTCCCAGTGCAATCATCCTTAAAGAACTCAGCTGCCATGGTGATTTTTCTAAAGCACAGATTTAACCATGTCAACCTCTCTGCTCAGTGAGCTCTGCTGGCTCCCTGTACTTCCCAGATCAAAAATAAATTCTGGCATTTAAAACTATTTACAACCTGCCTCCTTCCTACTTTTCCAGTCTTTTTATACTTTGTTGTCATTTTCATTCAGTTGTTTCAGTTGTGTCTGACTCTTCTTGACCCCATTTGGGGTTTTCTTGGCAACAGTACTGGAGTGGTTTGCCATTTTCTCCTCCAGCTTATTTTATAGATGAGGAACTGAGGCAAACAGGGTTAAGTGACTTGCCCAGAGCCTCATAGATGAGACCAGATTTGAACTCAGGAAGATAGGTCTTCTTGACTTTGGGCTGGCCACTCTATCCATTGCACCATCTAGCAGCCCCTTTTATACTTTACTGTACTTCATTTATTCTCTAATCTAGCTATACCAGCCTACTTGTAATTCCTTGAACAGGATACCCACCCCTCATTTCTAACTCTTTGCATTGGCCTTACCCCATGAATGGAGTGTTCTGTACCCTCACCTCTACATCTTAACTTCTTTGTCTTCCTGTAAAAGTCAGCTAAAATCCCACCTCCTCCAGGAAGCCCTTTCTGATCCCCTAGCTTTTAGTGCTTTTGTCTCTCAGATTGCTCTGTGTGTGTGTGTGTGTGTGTGTGTGTGTGTGTGTGTGTGTGTGTGTGTGTATGAGGCAATTGGAGTTAAGTGACTTGCCCAGGGTCACATAGCTAGTAAGTGTCAAGTGTCGGAGACCAGATTTGAACTCAGGTCCTTCTGAATCCAGGGCCGGTGCTTTATCCACTGAGCCACCTAGCTGCCCCGTCTGTATATATATATTTTTTTACATATCTCGTTATTTACATGCTATCTCTAGCAAAAGAATGCAAGCTCCTTTATGCCTTGGGCATGAGAGGCAGTCTGTGTGCAAAAGTAGAGAACAAAGAGATGGATTATCATATATATGGAACAACAGCAAGGAGACCATTTTGGCTAGAAGCTAGAACATGGTAGGTGATTAATGGGAAACCAGTCTGGATCAACAGGTTGGCCCCCAGTTATGAAGGGCTTTAAGAGATAAATACAGGAGTTTGCATTTTATCCCAGGAATCCCAGGAAACCACAGAAGTCCCTTGAACAAGAGAGTGGCATAGTCAAACTTGTGTCCTAGGTATATTGATTTGGCAACTAGGCAAGGAATGAGGTGGACAGGGATGAAGTGCAGGGAAGCTCTGCATATTCTTTACCTTAAACAGGAGTCTGGTATAGTAGAAAGAGTGCTGGACCTAGTGTCAGGAAAAGCAGGTTTAACTACCAGTCTTGGTATTCAATAATTACTATTGCTTGGGCAAATCATTCAGTTCTTTTTTCTTAATCTGTAAAATGGGGGTTCTGATACTGCCTATCTCAAGAGGTTATTATGATACAAGTGTTTTTTTTTTAATACCATAAATTAGTAGTGTCAAACTTACATAGAAACTGGGGAACACTAAAACACATACTTATGGGCAGATATTTACTTAGAAAACCATATATTAACATTATCTATGTTTTATTGTATCTTTATTTATTTTGTTAAACATTTCCCAGTTACATTTGCATTTTGCTCCTCTACACTTGGGAGTGTTGTGGGCAGCATGAGACCTGAAGGCTTTGTTTGATACCTCTGCCTTAAGTCACTATAGTTATGTGATTTATTATAATTAGGAGGCAAGTCGGAGTCCAAAGACAGGAAGATTTTGGAGGCATGTGCTTTTCCCAGTTATGCCATTGCTTTTAGGATCCACTGATTGACATGGCAGTCATCATTTAATGGATTGAGCTGATGGTGCTTTGGATCACTGAATTAGGCTAAATGTGAAGTGGGCTGTTGAGAAATGGTTCTGTAAATCTTACCATTTATCTGTTCTCACTCTGAAGGAATGTGGATATGCTCTAAGCATGGGGTATTCCTTACCTGATTTCTTTTAACCCTTGCTATTGATATCCTAGTTAAAAGTGAGGGTTTAAAACTTGTTACTATGTTATGAAAAAGGGTTATGGGAAGAATTTAATCAGTAGCCCATGCATATTACAATTTAATAGTTTTTGTTTATAGCGAGGGAAAATGGTAAGCAGGAGAGAGGGGAAGAGAAATACGAAATGAGTCTGTGGAAGACACAAGGACCTGGGGCCTGATGGAATGAGATATAAGGCGGGAAGTTTTAGTGGTGAGAAGGAAGGGAAGAGAGGCAGAGATAAGCTCTGGGTAGTTGGGTAGGAAAGCAAGGAACCACCAGTGGGGAAGATGGGCCTGCATGTGCTCCAATAGCAACCCGGTTCCATCATGGGAAGGGAAAAATTTCTTAGAAATATTAGGGGCAAATGTCTAAGGAAGGAGGGGGGAGGTGCTGATCAGGATGTATGTTGAAAGAAGTGACTGATAAAGGGGGAGGAGTGAAGGGCCAAAGCAAAACTTCTTAAGATTCTCCAAGGATGAATAGTGAATTTAATTATTTTAACTAGTATTTACTCCTAAGCCATCAGTTGGTGAAAGAAAACCATATTTCTGCTCATTTCTAACAGAGATAAACACATGTACAAGTACATTATATATAGAAATACACATACAACACACATATACATGGTTCTTTGTATATTTCACAATGTATTTGTGTTCGTATATGCATTATTTATGTACACATATGTATTTATAGGTATATACACATGTATTTATCTCACAAAGTATAGGAAATCAGTAGAAGAAAAATATGGCTTTATTTAACTGATGGGAGCAAAAAGTATGTAGTTAAAATAAATAGACATACTATTAAAGTTTAGCTCTGAAAAAACTTGTGAAGTAGATGAAGTTTCTCATTGGCTTTTTGTTCTTTCTACCATTTGCCCCTCCTTTGATTGGTTCTTTTTTTTTTTCATTAAACATCCTGATTGGATGCCTTCTTCCTTCTTTCCCAGACATTTGTATGACTGTATCTAGCAATGTAAACATACAAACATTCAGGTAGAATGACAGACAACAAGGGGAAGGGAAGAAACATTTATCAAGCACCTATTTTGTGCCCGACACTGTGCTGAGTGCGTTACAAATATTAATCTCACTTCATCTTGACAACAATTTTTCCTTAGTGAGACACCGAGGGCACTGAGAAGTTCTATGATTTACCTGTGGTCTCACAACTAGGAGCTCTCTGGGACAGGACTTGGGACCAAGTCTTCCTGATTTCAAGAACAATCCTTAACTCCCTGTCATGCTGCCTCTTACATGATGTATAGGTCATGCAATAAAGGATGATGGAGTAATTATTTGTGTAAATAGGAGATATTTGGTGACCATTCTTCATCTCAACATTAGTTTCCATCTCATCTCCTTTGTATACAAGCAATCCCCTCCCTTTCCAGCTTCTTTTCAGATGTTGTCTACCCTCCCATCCTCAATTGGAATATCAACTCCTTGAAGACCGTCCTGACTGCTTTTTTTGATATCCTCAGTGCCTGACATATATTAAGAGCTGAATGAATGTCTTATCTATCTCTCGATTTTTGCCTTGCCTCCCTCTCTCTTGAGTAGGTTCCCATGAAATCCCAACATACTTCCAACTTCTTCAGTTGCTCAGTAGTCAACCATAAACTGCTGGCAAGCCTTCCTAGGATGCAGCCTGGACCACCCTGGCAGATGGACTACTGATGTGGGGTGTGGGATCATTCTGGAGTGTTGTGGGCTTTCACTCTTACGTGGGAGGTTGTAAGATGTGGGAGCCTGATCTTATGACTATTGATGTGGGACAATTTAGTCAAGTGAGGTAGATGGGCTCCAGTTCTTAAACTCTGACACAGAAGTTACAGGACACACATTAAGGGTAGGCATTCATCACAAATCTCTTTCCACTTGGTGGTTTTCCACAACGGTCCTTCACAGCTCAGAAAAAAAAAAAAATTAAGGCACCAGACAGAGAAAAAAAAAGGCTGAGAAGTCCCAAGGAAGTCAGAGGGGTGAGTAGAGAGTCAGTATTGAAGAAATAAAGTAAGAGAACAGGAGGGTATAAAAAGAAAGAATGCTAGAAGGGTGAATTGTCTTCACCTGCTTTTGGGTTTGGTTTTGTTTTAAAGAGGGTGGTTTTGAATTGAGGGCATTTGGGGGGGGGGCAATGAAGGTTAAGTGATTTGCCCAGGGTCATATAGCTAGTAAGTGTTGAGTGTCTGAGGTCGTATTTGAACTCAGATCCTCCTGAATCCAGGGCTTGTGCTTTATCCTCTGCACCACCTACTGTCCCTGAGGGCATTTTTTGAAAGACTGAAGTGAGGATGATGATAATAAAAGTCTTAACTCCCCAAAGGACAAACTAGCTGAGTTGCATAATTCAATTAAAATAAAAGGACATTTATTAAGTACCTAATGAATGCAGAATATGATGCTAGGTCCTGGGTGAGATACAAAAGTTAGATGATACCTGATCCCGGCTCTAGTCTTTCTCCCTTCTATAAGATGTGAACTCCTCTGTTTTGCCCTTCACAAGCTTGTTCCAAACTATCTTTCCAGACTGTTTTCACATTACTCCTCCTCACACAATCTACTTTCCAGACAAACTGGCATACTTACAATTCCCCATATATGACATTCCCTTTCCCGCCTCCATACCTTTGGCCAGGCTGTCTCCTATGCCTCTGATACTCCTCCTCATTTCAGCCTCTTGAAGTTCTTGCAGCTCTTTAAATCTCCGCTCAAGCATCAACTCCTTCTTGGGTCCTCCCCCTCTTACATTACCTTGTTTCTATTTTGCATCAACTCATCCATGTACACATGTACATCAACCAGGCATTTATCCATGAGGAGTAACTTAGAATATAAGTTACTTGAGGACAGGGACTGTTTTTCTTTTGGATTTTGTATCTCCTGCACTTGGGGTAGTGCCTTGAATATAGCAGGTACTTAAAAAAAATTCTGGTTGAATACAACTGAATTTAAATGGAATCTAGTTTATACATATAAAGATATGACATATAAATAATAGTTCTTTGGATTCCTTAGTGTTGGGTGAAATGAAAGTGTCAGAGGCCTCTAAAAGGGAAAATTCCAGATACCAGGATATAAAATGAAGGATACAAGGATTAGAAAAAAAAAACAGGAAAAAGCTAACATCTAAGCATTGTTTGAGAGAACATAGACAAAAGGAAGCCGTGGGAGGAGAAAAGGAGGCTTTGAATGGATGACTAAGAGGCATTTGGAGAGAAATTTTAAGGTTTGCATTGTTGGAACACTGATGAGAGTCATAATGGAAGGGATTTTTTTTCTTTTTTTGGCTAGATCAATTTATTCATTCATTAACTCATTCAGCAAATTCAGTTTTTAAAACCTCAGTTAAGCACCTACTCTGTGTCAGGCACTGTCCTAGGAGCTAGAGATAAAAGCACAAAAATATTATATAGTCCCTCTCTCAAAAGGGAGTCAGCAAAAGCTTCCTACAATTTCCATTAAAAAGCCCTTTTCTTCCCACATTCACCTATACAGTTTAGTGACATGTATTTAGACAACTGTTGCTGAGCATATGACTGTAGAAAGAATAAGTAGCTGATGAATTGTGTTATAGTGAAATGAATTTCATGCTAGAGGTATATGTACTATAAAGAGACAGTTAGGTGGACCTGGAGTCAGGGAAAAAACCCCAATTTCAAATCCAGCTTCAGACACTTACTAGTTGTATGACCCCGAGAAAGTCATTTAACTTCTTCTGCCTGCCTCAGTTTCCTCATGTGAAGAATGGGGATAATAAGTGCTACCTCCAAGTATTGTTGTGAAGAAAAGATGAAATTTGTAAGGTGCTTTGCAAACTTTAAGGTGCTATATAAATGCTAGTTATTATGTTGGGGAAAAAACAGGTAGACTTTTTGTTGGCGTATGACCTGAACACACACATATATGCTTATAGGACAGAATTTCAGAGGTCTGTAGTAGCACAAAATGTGAGAGCTGGAAGGAATTCAGTTCAAGCCTCTCATAGATGATGAATTTGAGGCTCAAGGGAAAGTAAATAATCCCCTCCCCGACATTACATAGCTACTATGATAAAACTGGATCTAGTCCTCTGATTATTGGATTCCTGGTTTAACATTAAAAGATCTCAGAGGTGTTTTCTTGATGATTCTATGTAGTATCTTTGCGGGGGTGGGGGTGGGGAGAGGGGAAGGAGTGTGTAAAGGATGTCATTTAAGAAATGTATGATCTGGGGGGCAGCTAGGTGGCACAGTGGATAAAGCACCAGCCCTGGGATTCAGGAAGACCTGAGTTCAAATCCAGCCTCAGACACTTGGCATTTATTAGCTGTGTGACCATGGGCAAGTCACTTAACCCTCATTGCCCTGGAGGGGAAAAGGGAAAAAAAAGAAATGTTTGATCTGGGAAAGAAATATGGGTCAGTCATATTGACAGAATGAGGGATGGGGTAGCTAGGTAGTACAGTGGAATGCTAGAGTCTATAGGACCTGAATTCAAATCTGACCTCAGATACTTATTAGCTTTGTGACCCTGGGCAAGCCACTTAACCCTGATTGCCTCAAAATTAAAAAAGAAAAAAAAACAACAGAGTGAGGATAAATAATAGATGGCCTAGTGTGCCACTGGTATCCATAACAGATTTAAAAGATGGTAGATTTAATAGATAATAGCTGGTATCCATCATAGATTTAGGGCTGAAGGAGATCTTTGCAGCCACCAAGTCCAACCTCCTTATTTTATAGATGATGAAACTGAGGCATAGAGAAATTAAACATTGTACTGAGGGTTACACAGCTAGGGAAGGGACAACAAGGTTCAAGAGTAACTTTGGGAAAAATAGAGTAGAAATATTTATGTTTGACATTCATTTTGTGGATATTGTTGTTCAATAATTTGTGTCTCACTCTTTGTGACCCCATTTGGGGTTTTCTTGGCAGAGATACTGGAGTGGTTTGCCATTTCCTTCTCCAGCTCATTTTACAGATGAAGAACTGAGGCAAACAGGGTTAAATGACTTGCCCAGGGTCACACAGCTAGTAAGTGACTGAGGCCAAATTTGAAGTCTTCCTGACTTCAGGCTAGTGCTCCATCCACTGTGCCACCGAATCACCAACACAGTGCAGGGGTCTCTAGTCCACACTTTGGATTATATTGTGAAAACAAACCAAACCAAAAAAATCCCATTAACCCTTTTGCTTTTACATCTGCTCTCCTAAAGCCGGCACTAGCAAACATGCCCTCACAGACAGAATCCATTTTGGAATCCTGTGCCTTATTGTCTCTTTTCTAAAAGAAAAAACCCACCAGTTTCCAGCAAAACCATTCAGGAAGTAGAGTCAGAATGGAAGAGGGAGGAAGGGGATATTTTGGAAGGAAAGGAAGATGACAATCTGGCAAAGGTCAGAAACTTCCACTTTCTTCATGTGTATCTCCCGCATGTCCTTATATCTGAAGTCTACCTTTCCAGTTTGATTTTACATGTTCCCAATCCATGGGTCATTTGAGGAAAGAAATGTTTATCCCATTAAGGTTGGTGGTGTTCTTTGCCAATTTTATGGCAGTTGATCAATATCAAAAGGAAATCCTCTAAGTTGGAGGAATCTCTCTGCTAGATATCCCAGTTTTCATATTCTTCACGGTTTGAACTCTAGTCTCAATTTTTAAATTGGTCAACTTTACTCTTTTGGACTAGACATCTATTTTGTTTCTGGAGCGTGCAACATCTGCTAGGGAAGTGAAGAGTGAAACGATTTTTAAAGTTCAAATAATGAAAAAAAAATCTCTGACAAGTTGAGTATTTTCAATCTGTTCCACATGAGAATATTTCAGGAAATTACCTTTTAACTGATGCTCATCTTGTTTGTGCATTAATATGTCTTTGAAAATAGATGGACTCTGATCTAAGAGATTTTTTTTTCTATGTTTCAATTCTATTAGTCTGTGGCTCAAAGTCAGGCTGCAAGATCACTGTCTTCCTAGCTCTTCAGCATCTGTGGAGAACACTTTGCCTGTCTAGGAGGCCACTCTTCTGTTTCTAAAAAAGACACAGATTCAGGACCAAAGTACTGTGATCCATCAACAGACATTCAGATAGATGGTCTTGGTATCATAATTCTGGAATAATCAGTCCAGATACTAAGAATAGCACTAGTACGGACAGGTCTTTTAGTAGAGATTTTTTATCCATCCATGGAGACTCAGAATAGCTGTGTCCCCTTCACCACCACCACTCCATCCCCTATTCCCCCATATGGGAAAAAAATTAAGAGCTCATTCTTCTCCTTTCACTAATGTCACAGCTTTCAATCACCTTCCAATTAGCCATAGATAGTTTAAGTTCCTTGATATATCAACAGCTTAACAAGCCTGTGATAGGGCATGGTAAAATAGTACTTGACTAGTTGAGTATTTTCAATTTGTTCCATCTACTAATACTTTCCTTCTCTTCCTTGACTTCCTTTTCCCCCTTCCTTATATGAAGTCTCAGTGAGTGAAGATTTCTTCAGATAGCTCTCCCGTCTGAGCATACAAAGTACAAGTTGTTGCCCAATCAATATTGGAGGGAGTTGGGTACTATGGAACCCTTAGGCTGCTTCCTAGAGACCTCTACAAAAGGAAGGGAGGGAGGATAGTACGCTAAAGAGAGAATACATTTCAGCTTGGCTCTGGAATCACCAAAAGGTCAAATGGGTCCTATAAGAAGCAGTGTATCGGAGTAGAAAGAATGCCGTTTTTTAAAATTTAGACACCCACCTCTAACACTTACTAGCTACATGACCATGGCATAAAATTTATTCATCTGACCCTCAGTTTCTTCATCTGTAAAATGGGAACAATATTAGTATCTGCTTGCAACACTTACTACGTGACACTGGAGAAGTCATTTCATCTCTTAGAGTTTCAGCTTTTCAATCTCTAAAATGGGGAGAATAATAGTTGTCTGATGATTAGTTGTATTATGCTGGGCAAGTCATTTAATTTCTCTCAGACTCAGTTTTCTCATCTCTAAGATGGGTATACTTATCTCACAGGGTTATTGTCAGGATCAAATGAGATATGTATTTTATACACCTTAAAGTACTATATAGATGTTATCTGTTGCTGTTGCTGCCATGGTTCCTTCTCCTACCCGTAATCACCAAAAATAACATCTGTAGATGCAGATATAAACAGCAAGTAGGGAGCTGGGGAGGGCTCTAAAGAAACAAGATTTGTGGGATATGCCTTAATGTGAGCCTGGTACAGGGGAAAGGGGACTGGAGTTGGCTCTGGTGTGATAATATTTTTTGTAGGACTTTGCAAGTCTTTTTCTAGCACTTTGCAAAAAGCTAGATAAATTGTCAGATACTATTTAGCGTTTTGGTACCATTTACCTAAATATGGAGATCATCACCCAGAGGTCTGAATTCCACAGGTTTGGACTGAGATGTCCTGTCAAATGTCTCTCCTACTTGAGTTCCTCAAACACTAGGAATTAGAATCTCAGAATTCCTACCATTACCTTTTTGAATCAAGACATTGTAGGCTCCTGATAAAATGTGATTATTTCCTGGGGGGTGTGGTAAAATAATGGAATTTGGTTGATGCTCAGTTGACTTAGTAGTGTTTGAATTGGGTGTGAATGAGAAGCCACTAAGTACCCACTTAAGGTGATTAGATCTTGAGCCATACCTGCCCACCTTGTCAGACCTTAGTCTAAATTTAGCAAACCCTGAGAAGGAGTGTCCTCAGAGGCTGTGGACTGCATCATCAACAGAGAACCAGTCTCAACCCCAACTATTTGAAGGACCTCCCCTTTGGGGGAGGGAGAAAAAGTAGAAAAGAGGACCCCAACAGGAAGTAAGACACACTCTCGAACTTTCCCTCTGGCTTCAGAGCTGACTTTAGACTGGCTGCTGACTCCCATAGAAACTATGGACCCCTGGTGGTGAGTTAAATCTAGCTCTTTGAATTAGCTGAGCTAGAAGCAAGTTTGGGGATTGTATAGATTTTTTTTAGAGCCAGGGAGATTATCCATTTTCCTTTTTCCCAATTTTCTTGTCTTTGACTTTATTATTTCGCCTTTGCTATGTATTTTATTCTCATTAATAAAACCTGATTCAATTGTGGAAAAGAGGCTGTTAAACTCCTTTCTTATTGGCCTGGGAGAAATAACTAAAAAGGCAGTTTGGAGGGGAGGAAGTTTGGACCTAAAGGTCCCTTATTATTTTCTGAACCCCAATATTATGGTGAGCCACCCAATTAACTCTTCACATATTAAATTTGGCCCCTACAGAGGGATAGTGGAAAGACCATTAGAATTGGAGATAGGGGGCAGCTAGGTGGCACAGTGGATAAAACACTGGACCTGGATTCAGGAGGACCTGAGTTCAAATCCAGCCTCAGACACTTGACACTAGCTGTGTGACCCTGGGCAAGTCACTTAACCCTCATTGCCCTGCAAAAAAAAAAGAAAGAAAGAAAAAAAAGAATTGGAGCTAGAAGATGTGGGTTCGAATCCTGTGTTTGATGCTATTCTGGGCAAGTTCCTTCACTTTTCTGGGCCTTATTTTACTTTATTCATAAAAAATAGAATGAATTGGACTAATTGACAATCCTTGGAACTAATGAGTTAATAATAGGATTTAGAACTGGAAAGGACCTTAGAGATCATTTAGTCTTACCCTTCATTTATTTTATAGATGAGAAAACTGAGTCGTGGAGAGGTAAAGTCATTTGTCTATGACTACACCAGTAATAAGTAACCAAACCAAAATTTGAAACTATGTCCTCTGCCTATAAATTATAGTGCTTTTTCTATTATGTAGAAGAAAAGCCTTAATGAAATGGCTTTGTGGCTTCAGTCTGATGTAGCCATCTTGAAAATTATGCTATTGGTTACAAAGGGGGTAGGGAGAGAAAGTATGAAAATATTAGTACCAACCTCTTGATGCTGCTGGGAAAATAACTTAAAGCTGATGCTGTATTAATGGTATGATCAGCAGGGCCCCCTTGTTATGTGGAGGACACTAAGCTAGAACTACTACATGCCCAATATGCCAATTTCAGATCTCAGGAGGAGAAGAGTACCCTCTAAAATAATCTAATGGAATTAGAGACTAACCATAGCTCTACTTTCTCTGAACTCCTTTCTTGAGAGAAATTATTGTTTTTCTTTTTGTCTTTCTTTCTTCCTTCCTTTCTTTCTTTTTTTGTGAGGCAATAAGGGTTAAGTGGCAAGATGGAAGAGGAAAGACATTAAACACACAGAGTTCCTGATACAATTACCCCCAAAACAGCAATAAAAGAACCCCTGGAGCAGAAAAACCCACAAAAATATGGGCTGAGATTATTTTCCAGCTATAGATAGATTAAAGGGGGCTGCTGGGCCCCCTTTATTTGCAAATAAAGTCCAACCCTTTGATTGTGCCAACAGAGATCCCAGGCACACCACGCTAGAAGAACTTAATCCCCACGCCTCTGAATAAGGGTTAAATGACTTGCCTAGGGTCACACAATTAGTAAGTGTCAAGCGTCTGAGGTTGGATTTGAACTCAGGTCCTCCTGAATCCAGGGCCAGTGCTCTATCCATTGTGCCACCTAGCTGACCCCAAGAGAAATGATTATTAATAACCAATGATTTGGGGACATCCAGAGTTCTCCTTTTAGAAAGAGTCCTACCAAATTCCTTTTATGAGACAAATATGGTACTGAAACCCAAACCAGGAAGAGCCAAAACTGAGAAAGAAAATTATAGACCCAATCTAGCTAATGAATATTGATGTAAAAAATTTAAATAAAATGTTAGCTAAAAGATTATAGCAATATATCACAAGGATCATATGCTATGACCAGGTGGGATTTATGCCAAGAATACAGGGCTAGTTCAATATTAGGAAAACTATCAGCATAATTGACCATATCAATAACAAAAGAAACAGAACTCATATGATTATCTCAATAGAGGCAGAAAAGGCCTTTGACAAAAAATAGTACCCAGAATTTTCTCCCTTTTTCTCATGTCCTCATTTCAAACACTCAGTCTTAGAAGGTAGAACTAACTTTCTCCTCTATCAGGATCCTCCCCTCCCCCCCCCCACCTCCTTTAATGGAATATTTAATTTAAGGTGAATTGTCACCCATTGGGTTCCACTCAAGCTTGGGTGGAGGTAGATCCTTTGTCTAAATTGCCCAAGGCTGGGGGTAGTCTGGGTATAGGGATAGTTTTTCTATCATTCTCAGCCCCTCATTGGATTGAAGTCACTTCTCTTTGTAAAATCTATCTCTTACTCATTGTTAACCAATCAGTGTTGATTGCCTTCTGTAGGAATACCTTTCTCCAAGGTCATATAAGCCTCAAGAAGTGGCCATGATTCCTCTTTGATCATCTAGAGGACAACGATCCCTTTTAGTTAAATCATTTGCTGGTTATAATTAATAAAACTAATTATAATTTACTCTAAAACTTTGTCTCTTGAAATTTTTTTTACTCACCACATCCTATAGCATCAACAAATCTACAATCAAAATTTAGCACTTATGTAAGGAATTTAATGAAATTCAATGAGCAGTTATCAAGCATCCAGTATGTGCCAGACATTACTGTGTCTGGGTATACACAGAAAGACAAAACAGAATAGTCTCTGCTGTTGAGCTACTTACATCCTACTGAAGTGGGTACGTGCACATGGGCAAGGACACCCAAAGTACGCATAAAACAATGCTAAGTGATTTCAGGAAGGAGAGTGAGCTAACAACTGAGAGGATCTGGAAAACTGTTGTTACCTACAATTGTTCTCATTGCCCTTCACTTGGTTTCACCCTTCAAAATATACATATTATATAATATTGGGTATAGTTGTCTGTATCTTTTTTCTCTTCTTCTCGCCCCCTTTCCTGTTAGACTAAAAATTCCATGAAAGAAGGGGAAGTATTTTATCTAAATTTTTTATCTTTCCAGGACCTGGCATAATGCTCTACTCTGGACAAGGACGTAGGTAGGACGGTCCTAGATTGTGGAGGGCCAGGCAAAAGCATTTAAACTTGCCTTAGTAGACAGAAGAGTTTTTTACCAACAGGACTAGAGCTATATATAAGAAGAATACTCTAGCATTGGTACATGAAGGATTAATCAGAGGCAGGAGAGAGTGAAGATCTTTTAGGATGAGACTTTTTTTTAAATTAAGTTTTTATTGATATCTCCTATTTTTAAATCATCATAGTTATTCCCAGGATCCTCTCCCCCACCCCCTCCTAGAAAGCCATCCCAAATAGCAAATAGTATTTTTTTATTTGTTTATTTGTTTTTTTGTTGTTGTTTTGTGGGGCAATGAGGGTTGTGACTTGCCCAGGGCCACACAGCTAGTGTCAAGTGTCTGAGGTTGCATTTGAACTCAGGTCCTCCTGAATCCAGGGCTGGTGCTTTATCCACTGTGACACCTAGCTGCCCCAAATAGTATTTTTTTAAGAGAGAAAAGAATAACTTATTAATATATTGAAAAAGTCTGAAAACGTGTGTGTGGTACCTGTGGACTTCTTACTCCATGAAAGGATGGGTTGGAGCTGTGAAGATGTATTATTGATGAATGAGTGAGTGAGTGAATGAGTGAGTGTGAGTGAATGAACGAACGAATGAATAAATGAATGAATGAATGATGGTTCTTCCCCTGGGTAACAGCAAAGAGACCACTAGCATTAGAACAGAGAGGATTCTTGGAGAAAATGGAAGAAGTTGTGAGAAGGGTTTAGGATAATAGGTTTAGGTCAAATTATTTGGCTGAGGAAAGGGAGTCAGAGAGACAAATGGGAAATGGTCCCTTTTCTGAAGAATCTAGTAACAGGAGAAAAAGTTTGGCTTCCAGAACACAGTCATCAGCATGTGTCTTATCTCAGGCTCTTCTCTGAAGGCACAATAGGAAGCAAGTTTAGGTGGATCAAGTTAGGGTGACTAATTGGGGCTGGGCTCATAGCTATTAGCTATGGCAGGCTGCTCATGGCTGCTAACCATGTTTTTCGATTGGTAACTACTCCCAGGGACTATAGTGAGGACTTGGTTTGTAAAGCAAAAAACTAACAAACAAACAAAACCCAAAGGAAAACATTTTAATACAATTTCTTAGTTCCCTGGTATCTCTGGCAATTTCTCAATTTTTATCTCTGTCCATTTCTTGGTATGGGGTAGGGGTAACATTAATTTTTAAAAATACCAAACTAAGGAGAAGCCTTGAAACTTTTCTACATGTTGCATTTTATGAGGTTTTAATTGTTATAATTACATTTAAACAGTTTGACATCCTAAACAGCATGGTACCTTATGTAGCCTCAGGGGCATGGTCTCAGAGGGATATATAATAACTTAATTATCACATGGGAAGCCAGAGTTTTCCACTCCCTGTAACCATTGGCTAAGTACATCATGTCCAGGAAGCACAGAATTGGGGCTTTTATCTTTTTCCAAACTCCTATCTCTCCTTCCTCCCCATTCCTCTCATTCTGAATAGCTAGCCCCAGTAGGCAGTTAGTCCAAGACTTGAGCCTCTGTCTTTAACATCTTCTATTTTGAAACTTATGCTAAGAACCTTCCAATTCATTAAACCACTTAAAATTTGAACGTTGACCAAAATAGATTCTTATAACTTGCCACAGCCTCTTTTGTAATTTAGTGAAGGGGGCTTTACTGAAAGTAGAGAGTTTTCAGATATTTTTTAAAACATCCTTTATGCCAAATTCCTGCCTAAGCTTTATGGACTACTCCTGAAATGACACTTTCTAGAAGAAACTGTCTATAAGAAATCATACTGAAAAAAAGAGACTGCTACCTTCACAGCACTTGTTAGAAGGAAGAAAAATGGGCCCATATTAGATTTTTAAGGATAGCTTCTTGCCCTTCAACAGGGGCTCTCTTCATTTTGGACCACTCCATTCTGGCAGAAGGCCATTTCTTTTGAGTGGGGCTAGAATGTTTATCCGGTTAACTCAGCTGGTTAGGAGATCATGCTAATGAGGCCAAGGTTATGAGTTCGATCCCTCTGTGGGCCAAGTTAGCTTTGATCTGTTCTATTGCCACAGACTTCACTGGCCAGCTGTCTTGCAAATTTCTCCCTTGGTAACGAGAGGGACCACATGAAAGAGTATGGGAGGATCAATGCAAATCATCCATGAATACTAGAGAATTAACTCATCCCCCTACCCCTGCTTTTAGTGGCTTAGTTGTATCATTAAATACAATAAATGTTTCTTGAGTTGAATTAGATTGAATTAAATAATTCCCATGGGCAAAAGGGTAGTAGTTGAGAAGGCAATCTCATCTTCAACCAGCCAATTGATCAACAAGCAATTGTTATGCATCTATTTTATGCCAAACACTGCATTAGGCACTGAGGATACAGAAACAAAATTTAAAAAACAAACAAACCCACTTCCAGTCCTCTAGAAGTTGACAGTATAGTTAGGGGGCAGAAGCATGTTCATATATAGGTAAATACACAGTAGATAAGAGGTGATTTTGAGGGGACGGCAATAGTAGTAGGGCAAATCAGGAAAAGCCTCATGTAGAAGTGGCACTTGAACTAAGTCTTGAAAGAAAGCAGGGATTCTGAGAGGCAAAGCTGTGGAGAGAGTCCGTATTATGTATGGAGACCAGCCAGCATGAGGGCAGGGAGGTGGGAGATGGAGTACTGTGTATGGGGAACAGCAAGAGGTCAGTTTGGCTAGGCCAAAGGAGAGTAATAGGCAATAAGGATAGAAAGGTAGGTCAGGGCCAAATTGTTGAGGTTTTTTAAGAGCCAAATAGAGGAGCTGCTGTTTGATCCTGCAAGTAATAGGGAACCTCTGGGATTTTATTTTTTTTTTGAGTAAGGGAGTGATATGGTCAGATTTTTGTTTTAGGAAAATGCTTGGTAGAAGTGTAAAGGATAGATTGGAGTGGGGAGAGACATGAAACAGAAAGACCAATTAGAAAAGATATTTCAGGGGGCAGCTAGGTGGTGCAGTGGATAAAGCACCAGCCCTGGATTCAGGAGTACCTGAGTTCAAATCCAGCTTCAGACACTTGACACTTATTAGCTGTGTGACCCTGGGCAAGTCACTTAACCGCCACTGCCCCACCCCCCAAAAAAATTAAAAAAAAAAAGAAAAGATATTTCAGCGGTCTAAATGAGAGTTGATGGGAGTCTTAACTAGGGTGATAACTGTGCACGTAGAGAGGAGGAGAGATGCAACAGATTTCATGGAAGAATGCTTCCAAGAGAAAGTGGGATGGGAGGAAAAACCTGCAACGAGAAGGAAGTCTCCTGGTATATTATCAGGAGGAAAGCTATAGTGAGACAAACCTCTAGGAACACAGAGAGGTAAAAAATAAGAAGAGGACTTGAGATAGGCTGAAAGAAAGCTAACTTGACTAATCAGACTAGAACAAATGCAGAGTAAGCAAGTTGATTGGTAGGAGGTTATTTGAAGTAAGGCGAAGTAGATTGAAAAACTTTGAATCTGATATCTTGACTAATTAAATTGGGACAATGAAGTATAACTTGAATGTGAGAAGTAGTAAAATATCATTAATGGTATATTTGACTTGAAAATGAAATGGACCAATCAAGTGGCAAGCTAGAGGGATACGTGATGGCTGGCTCAGGGATTGTGATGGTATTTATAAAATATTAAAAACCATACAGGGGGCAACTAGGTGGCACAGTGGATAGAGCACGGCCCGGGAGTCAGGAGTACCTGAGTTCAAATCCGGCCTCAGACACTTAACACTTACTAGCTGTGTGACCCTGGGCAAGTCACTTAACCCTGACTGCCTCACCAAAAAAACCCAAAAAACCCATACAGGAAGGGCTCTACTGTATATGGTAGATTCTTCATGGAGAATTTATGGGAGGACTCTGTCAAGAATCATGTAGAATGAGAAGCTGTAGATGGCTGGGATCGGCACCAGTGTAGGAAGCACCCAAGATCATAGAGTCATTGAAGTTCTCATGCAACCCTGTACTGCAGAATCATAACAGAGTGAAAGCTTCCCTTGTGTATCTTGATCCCGCTCCACAAATCTGGTACCAAAGCTTCTCTACTTAGTCACATTATCAAATGATCATTGTCTGAGTAACTGATGAAGATTCACTGGAGACTTAAACAAATGAAAGCCCCTTCTCTGGGATGATGAGAACATACTGCAATCCTAATTTGAAGATGAGAGCAGCCAATCTGAGCTTCAAAGTCCCTTCAATCTAATGAGTTGATGCCCTCCATGATAGATTTATTTGGGGCTGGAATATATCAAAGGGGTCACCTAGTACAACCCCTTTTTTTTTTGTTTGTTTGTTTGTTTGTTTT
Organism: Dromiciops gliroides; assembly: GCF_019393635.1. Classification (NCBI taxonomy): domain Eukaryota; kingdom Metazoa; phylum Chordata; class Mammalia; order Microbiotheria; family Microbiotheriidae; genus Dromiciops; species Dromiciops gliroides. Next base: position 514,415,616 of record NC_057863.1, read on the forward strand.
TTTAGTGAGGCAGTTGGGGTTAAGTGACTTGCCCAGGGTCACACAACTAGTAAGTGTTAAGTGTCTGAGGCCGGATTTGAACTCAGGTATTCCTGACTCCAGGGCCGGTGCTCTATCCACTGCGCCACCTAGCTGCCCCTAAGTACAACCCCTTTTACAGATGAGAAAACTGAGATTTAGAGAGGTGAAATTATTTGCCTATGGTTATGCAAGTAAAATGTGGCTGAGTTAGGATTTGAACACGTGGACTTTAACTCTTTGTACTGGACCATACTTCCTCAAAGCTCATATGACTTGATAGATGAACAAATAATGATCCAAAATATTTGACTGACTAGGCCAGAGCCAGATGGGGAAGCTAAGTTTAACCAAGTCATGAAGTAAGGCAGAATGGCATTTTAGTTCTTCTTTGGGGGTTGGGGAGAGGCTCATTTCTTCCCACTTTAGAGAGACTGAACACTGTTCTGGGATGCCCTCCAATCCTAGTGGGCTGGGATATTTCTCCCCTGCACGTGTTATTGCTGACTTCCTGATACTAGGATTTTGGCTTTAGTCTTCGGAGGCTGATTGTGGTTCAGTCACAGTTCTGATTAGCAAGGGGAGAATAATTGGATAGAAAAGTGGCAGCTTGGGGTGGCACACAGAAAGATTTCTGCTTTCCCCTATACCTTAAGGTAGGCCTTGGGCTTAACAGGATTGATTTTCTAGTTGTCTGCTGATTTGGGGAAATAATTCTTAAGATGTAGGTAGGAATATTTTAAATGAGCTGAATATCAGTAACGAGGGATAGCAGATGCTCATTGTAAGTGTTACACTGGTATTAAAGAACCTAAAGGAACAGCAGATGAATTCTCCATGCAGAGCTTATGGAAAGACATGGACAGAAGCACACTTTGAAGAAGAAAGCATGGGTGATTTGGCATCTGAACTAGTGGAAGGAGTACCTCTATGGATGAGATCATGGATCCATCAAAATGGCCGACTACCAACTCTCTAAATCCAGAAATTTTACTAAGGAGCCCTGTCCTCAAATGAATCCAGTGTCAAAAGAAAGACAGAGGGATACAAATCCCTGCATATCCTAACAAATGTAATTTTTATTAACCAAAAGTTTCCAGGAATGTTAATGCATTCCAAATTCCTAAGCATGCTGCAACCAATTAAGTAGAGTGAAACACCTTCTGTGGTAATTAACAAATGCCTGACTCCTCCCTTTACATATACCCTGACCCCTATTCCCTGCTCAAGGCACCATATTTCTAGACTTTGAGGACCATCAAAGATCTGTAAAAACCTAGCAGATAATTCTGAATCTGATCCATTCTGAGAATTTGACCCTACTCTAAGAACACTGACTAGGTTTGTTCCTGTCCTGGAGTTAGGAGCCAATGAGCCTGGGAGATTTGCCAATGCACTCTTTTTGCCCAATTACCAGCTGCATTCTGGGAAGTTTCTGCCCACAAGCAAAAACTTTGGCTTGTTTCTCTTCACAGTAACTAATGCCTCAGCAAAAACTCTGGCTTTGCACTTTCCCTGCAGTCTTTAAACCTGTATGGCTGAATGACACACCCACAATAAAAAGAGAATAAATGTATTCCACTGTTAAACACTAACAGTGCTCATGATATCTTTCTCTGTACTTATTCAAAAGACCAGGTTTTTGTGTATCAACTTTCAGGCATGCTTACATCTTTATAAGATGGCTGACCACAGTTTTAGCATTGTGACTACAACTTCAGTTGACACTTGGTTAGTGAACAGGAAAGAAGTATGAATTCTTAATGAAGTCTCCAAGTGGGGCGTATAAAATATAGAATTTCTCTGCTTTAGTGTCATCATCAGTGACCATTCACCAGTGACCCTCAAAGGGAAAGAGAGAAGCCACAGAGACTCAAAATCAGTGACTCACTAAACATTTTTGCTTCAGTGTGGAAATCTATGATGGGCCCTAGAGATTCTAGGCTCTTTTGACTGCTTGCTGTCTCTTCATAATCCAAACTTTGTCCCATGCATTTGGATCCTCTGTCTTCTTATCACATTGCTCTTGCTCCTTTATTCCTGGTCTCTTGGCCAGAGTCCAATTATTAAGTGATTTAGGTGGAATTGGGATGAGGAATTTGTGTACCTTAGGCCAGGTTTGAAAATTGCACCTCCCCAAATTCAGAAAAAAACATCGGAGGACCTGAAAGATCTGATGCTAAGTGTAGTAAGCAGAAGTAGGAAAACAAATTATACAATGATTACATTTTTATATAGAAAAATAACTGAGAAAGACTTAGAGTTATGATCAATGTAAGAAATGGCAAACTACTTAGAAAAATAACAAAGATTCAAGTTTTTCATCTCTTGACAGAGAGGCAGTGGACTTGAGGTACTAAATGAGACGTGTTTTCAGTTGCGGCCAATTTTTGAATTTGTTTTGCTTGACTTATGCTTATTTGCTACAAGTTTCTTTCAGTTTTAGATCTATGATCTTATGAACGAATGCATTTAACAAACAAAAGACATGGGAATAACAAAACGTGACCTTATTCGAACAAATTCAACATTGTTCTTGCTCTCACCCATTCATTTAATAAATATTCATTTTATACCTACTGTCTGCAAGCCACTGGAAAGCATACGAAAACAGAAAAGAGACAGTAATTGTGCTCAAACAACAAATATTTATTGAGTATTTGCTTTTTTCAAGACATCACACTAAGTGCTCTTGGGTTTAGGACAAGTGCTGTTCTCAAGGAGTCTGCAATTTAATTTGGGAGATGGGATGGGCACACATGAAGAGATCTTTCTGTTCTAGCAATACAAGTCAATACATGTTAAGGAAATGCTTTTAAAATCATAAAGCATAATATATTTCCTTATCGTTGTTGTCACTATCATGAATCTGTTTCATGGATTGCTAATGCACTGTGTCCACAAAATATGTACTAAAAGAACCAAGGGAAGGACCCCCCCCCCTCCCCAGAATACTAGGTTGGTGGTTGGGGGTTATAATGCCCAAGGTTCAGGAGCATTTTAAATAGATGACTAGTGAGAGTTTCAGACAGAGTACAGACAGTCTGTGTATTGTACCCACAACACAAAAGAACCAGCAGGACTCTAATTGGGTGGAGCCTCTGTGGAACATTATGGAAAATCATGGATGAGAAGAGGGAATGAGATCTGCACAGTGAAGGATTACTTATACTGGGAGTAAGAGGAACATTATGACTGAGACCATGACTAAGTATATGAATACAGATAAGAACAAGACAGCAACCTATCTCAAAACTCCATATTAAGTCCACTGAAAAAGAGGAGAATAAGAAGAATAATAAAAATCCTAATACTTTAATTCAAATACAAAGAAGTTTTCAACATTGAAAAGATAAAAAGGATGAGATAATAAAAGCAGTAGCAGCAACAGCAACAACAATAATAATGCTTTCCTTTGGTGACATTGACATGAACTCAGTCGACAACATACTGATAAAGAGGTATTGAACAAATGGCTGGATCATGTGGTTCTGTCCATGGAAATGTCTAAGAACCAAGAGACATCCATTTGATCACAACCAACAACAGGTTATCAAATCAGTGTTGAACAAATGTCTGAGACTTGTGAATTTGTTTATAGAAATAGAGGGGTTTAAGACAATGTTATAAAACCAGATTAGGCCTACAAAAAATTACAGAAAGGTAATTCATAAGAAGCTCAGGGGTTGTTTCTGTTTTTGTTTTTTGGATCTGTGCATATTTTGCAAGGAAGCTGCAAAAACTGTGCCTCATAATAAGGCAGGTTGAAAAACTTAGAACCTACTGAATACCTAGAAGGTCATATGTGATCAAGTGGTCAGTATTATATACCACAAACATGCTATTTTTCATAAACCAACAAACAGTAAATTCCAGCATTATAAACACAACTTCCCAAATGTCTTTAAGAACTGCACAAATAAATTGACTGGAGCCATAGGAACTCATTGTAGAAAAAACTATTGACTATAATTTCCTGGATATAAAATCGACCCACAAAAATTGAAGAATTTTATAATCTGGCTCCCACCCATCTTTCCAGTCTTGGTGCAGGACTATTCTTCAACACCCATATTTTCCTGGTAATAACTCTGTTCCAGTCAAACAGTCCTACTATCTGTTGTCTCTCATGACAATGCACCTTTTTTCTTTTAGCTATTGTACAAATTATCTTTCAAGTCTCAAACAACGTTTTTAAGTACACAAAATAAAATACAAATGGTTATAAAAGAAATAAAATATATTGAAATTCCATTATCAAAATATATTTTTAAAAAATTCATGGATCTTAGGTTAAGAACTTCTGCTCTAATGTTTGCCTTCTGTTCTCAGTCAGAGGACCCAGATCTAAATCAAGCTTGTTTCCACCTCTTAGAATTCCTAGTTTTCTTTAAAGTCCACTTTGACATGCCACCTCTTACAGGAGACCTTTTCCTGATCCCCTTCTTTCTCCCTTCTGACCCCTCTGTTTGTGTTCACTCTCTAAATTACATCATAGATACTTTGTGTAAGGTAGTGTTGCTGGAAGGAGCTATGTCTGTATATCTGACTTTATCCATATCCATATTATATTGCCACTCTCTCACCCTCCACAGCTCCTCAAATGTAAGTTCTGAGAACAAAGGGAATATTTCATTTTTGTCTTTGGATTAGCGTCTAAGACAGCTAGGTGGTGCAGTGGATAAAGTGCCAGAACTTGAAGTCAGGAAGACCAGAGTTCAAATTCAGTCTCAAACACTTACTGGCTGTGTGACCACAGACAAGTCACTTAACTTCTATGTGTCTCATTTAAAAAATAGAGATAATAATAGCACCTATCTCCCATGGTTGTTGTGAGTATCAGATGAGATAATAATTATAAAGTGCTTAGCAAAAAGCAAAAAATACTCTCAATATGTACTCTGCAGGTCTGGCACACAATAGAAATGTTAGCTATTGTTGTTGCAGTGTCGTCATCATCATCTTCATCATCTCACAGTCCCTACTATGGTGCTTTGAACCTAGTAAGTGTTTAATAAATGTATGTTGACTTGACTTGAAGGCATGGATTGGTTACAACTGAAAGCAATGGCTCACATTGATGAGATCACAGCTCCCTGAAGTATCAGATGAACAGTAGAGACAATAAAAATTCTGTTTAATTCAGAGGAGGGAGAGATGACAGTCAGCTTAGGCTGTTAGGAAAAGCTTCATGCAGGTTGTGAAATTAGTCCAATATTTCCTTGATAATTCTGTCCTGATCATAAGCCAGTTTTTAGAATTCAAAATAACAGTCTGACTATTGAGGAGCTCAATATGAGTTTGCTCTGTAATTATTGTTGTTGTTGTTGGGCTAAATAAAACCTCTTTTATATCTGGAAAAATATTCTCCATATACTTTGCATGCACTGAGATGGTCATATAGAGACTTTTGTTTGGGTCTGAGTTCTCTGAGTATGCAGTATCATGCAAACACTAGTGTTTGTTGAGTCTTTTTAGTCAGCTCCAATTCTTTGTGACCCCATTTTGGTGTTTTCTTGGCAAAGATCCTGGAGTGGTTTGTCATTTCCTTCTCCAGCTCATTTTACAGAAGAGAAACTGAGGCAAACGAGGTTAAGAGTCAGGTGCAAGGTGACAGAGCTAGTAAGTGTCTGAGGCTGAATCTGAACTCAGGAAAATGAGTCTCCCTGATTCCAAGACCAGTGCTCTAGCTCTATCCACTGTACCACCTAGCTGCCCAAAACACCATAGTAGAGGTTCTTAATCTATGGTAAGTGAAACTGTTTTTTAAAAAGTTTTGGTTTCTTTTGCAATTCTTTGCATTTTGTCCTACATATTAAATTTTTTCCCCTGAGGGGTCCATAGATTTAACCAGATTGTCAAAAGGATCCATGACACAAAGAAATGCTAAGAACCCCTGTTCTAGAAATATATACACACACATACACGCAAATATATATGTATACATATATATATATATATATATATATATATATATACAGACACACACATTTATATATAGGGAGACAATAAGAAAACATCATTTTCCCATTCCTTATTTACTCATCAAACATTTATTTAGCCCATCTGTTTACAGGACACTGTGCTAGGAACTATGAGAAGTAAAAATTATAGAGAAGACATACTGGAATCTCCCTTGCAGAACTTACAAACATCTAAGAAATTTCCCTTAATCCAACTTCAAGGAAGGTAATAACCATTACTCTTATAGGCAGGATGACAGAGGGCTAAATAGGTCAGCTAATGGATTCCTGCTCTAATGAGCAAAACTAGCTAGATCTCACTGGAAATGCATAATGATGGGAGGGATCAGGAGGTCTAAGAGAAAAGAGTCCAACAGTTCCATTCTGCCCAGAGAGAGGAAAGTCACTTGCAAAGAAGGAATAACAGAAGACTTTGTGGGGGATAGGAGAAAGGAATTTCCAAGAAGAGGGAAGATAAGACTGCCACCTACTCTATGGTGGAACTATATAGTGCATGACTTTTTTGCTTCTAAATATAATTTAATGGACTCTTTTGATAAACCTAACTTCCCAATGGAAAGAGAAATGCTTCTGGAGCTTATTCTGAACACAGATGACAAATACATTTCCACTGAATATATGTCAAAGGATGACCAGAATCTATGAGAAATCTCATTCACCTCCTCCAGTATTGTGGACAATGCATTAGGCTTTCCCACCAACAGAGTCTTTTTCTAATTCTTGTAATGTGGCAGTGGCCCTGTGTCCTTGGAAGGCTATGACAATGAGGATGACAATGAGGTCTAAGCTCTGGCATAATGGTAAGACTTTAAAAAGAGGCTAGCAATGGACTGTGCATCTGCTGGCTAAGGACCAGATGAAAGAAACTGAGAGATACTGATCCCCAGAGGATGGGCCACCAGGTGATGGATTTATTTTCTGTCCAAAATATTTCTCCAAGACTATTTCCTAAAACGTAGTTTTCCTCACACACTGAGAAACCCCAAGATCCTTGAAGGCATTATAGCAAATTAAGGTGGCAGAGTGGAAGGATGGGAAGAACGCTGGCTCTGGAGTATAAGTATCTGGGTTTGAATCCTGCCTCTGAAGCTTAGAATCTGTATGAATGTGGGCAAGTCATTTAACTTCCTTGGCTCTCAGTTTCCTCATATATAAAATGAGAGGTTTGGGCTAGATGGTCTCTGAGGTCTCATCCAGATTTTTAACTGTGATGCTGTGACAAAGTCCTGCTACAAATAGATTTCATTTATTGACTGTGGGCAGGAGCATCCTGCCACTATGATATGGAAAGATGATTTCTCTCCTGAGGTCAGGAATTACAAAGTCCCCTGACTCTTCATTCTCGGAGCTTCACAAAATCTGGGTACGAGCCACTGGAAGACTAGGTTACTTGCCTGTTCAATATGATTTGGGAGTAGGGGAAAGCCCTATACCACAAATACTCCTTTATTCATCTGCCTTGCTGCTTGGAACTCTATCATTAGCAATTCACCTGCATCTTTAAGGCTTTTCCCCTTAATTCTAGTGCCTTCCCTCTCTTGATTATTTCCAATGAATCCTGTCTAGAATTTGTTTATACTAGTTGTTTGCATCTTCTCTCTTCCATTAGACTGTGAGCTCCTTGAGAGCAGGGGCTGTTTTTTGCATTTATATCCCTAGCACTTAGCCCAGGGTCTGGTACATATAGGGTGCTTAATAAATGGGAATTGACTGACTGTTCAATGGCTTTACCCAACTGAAATACAGATATCTCTGGGCATGGCAATAACTGAAGCCATTATTATTAGCCAATACTTTGGGGGATATTAGAAGGGCTGGATGAGAGAAAGAACCTTTAGGAAGGAGACAGAGGATAGTTGAGGTATGCTGGGAAAAGAACCAAAGGGAAGATGAGAGAGCTCAGAGGCATTAAACCCTTTCACAATTTTGCTGAGCCCTCCCTACCTAAAGCGATTCTGAAATGGAAAGCTTGGTGAATGTGTATGTGTGTGTGGTGGTGGTGGTGGGTTGTTCTTTGTCCTTCATTCTTTTGTGTGTGTGTGAGGCAATTGGGGTTAAGTGACTTGCCCAGGGTCACAAAGCTAGTAATTGTTAAGTGTCTGAGGCTGGATTTGAACTCAGGTCCTCCTGAATCCAGGGCCGGTGCTCTATACACTGCACCACCTAGCTGCCCCTTGTCCTTCATTCTTTTTTTTTTTTTTTTTTAGTGAGGCAATTGGGGTTAAGTGACTTGCCCAGGGTCACAAAGCTAGTAATTGTTAAGTGTCTGAGGCCAGATTTGAACTCAGGTACTCCTGACTCCAGGGCCGGTGCTCTATCCACTGCACCACCTAGCTGCCCCCCTTGTCCTTCATTCTTGAAGAAGACCATGACATTGGGGTGATGTCATGACTTGCAGTGAATTGGATTTTAAGTGAGGGAGAGCTGTGGAAAGTCAATAGTCTCACTCTCTCCTCCAGAGCCATCTGGGTCCAGTGGCAAGATATATATTAGGACAACTGGAGATGGCCCTGTATGTTTGAGGCAATTGGGGTTAAGTGCTGCCCCACAGAAAGAGTGGGTAGAAGTGGGAGGGTAAAGGAATCGGGTCCCTAAACCGAGAACCTTCATTACTTCACATGAGTGACTGTGTGGTGGGGGCAGCTAGGTGATGCAGTGGATAGAGCACTGGTCTTGAAGTTGGGAGGACCTGAGTTCAAGTCTGACCTCAGACACTTACTAACTGTGTGGCCCTGGGCAAGTCACTTAACCCCAATCGCCTTAAACATCTGGACCATCTTCAGTAGTCCTGATAATATTTCTTGTCACTGGACCCAGATGGTTCCATAGGAGAAAGTGAGACAGGTGACTCTGCAAAGCCCTTCCTCACTTAAATCCAATTCATTGTAAGTCACGACATCCATCATGGTCCTCTTTGAGAATGAAGGACAAACAACAGGACTGTGTGGTATTTGTGCAAAGATAGGGGAGTCGGAGGATCTGTGCTTAAATCTCACTTCTATTACTTTAGACGCTGTGTGGGCAAGGTCTCTGACCTTTCTGAGCCTCAGTTTCCTTATCTATAAACTGAGGGACTTGACTAAATGACCTCCCGGGTCCCTTGAGACTTTAAACACTATTACCTGAGGAGGAAATAGAGTCTTCTGTCATTTAGACACCTGAGTTAAATAGAAAATAACGTCAACTTTTGGGAGAAATGCCTCTCAGGCTTGCTCATCTGAGGAGTTAAATAGAGACAGAAATGATTGGCTTACAGAAGTCATTAGCTGCCAACATGATGTAATCATGGAGATTGTTTTCTCTTAACCTTTTGTTCCCTATCTATTTTTTCCTCACAGCAAATTTCTGTTTTCTGCCTTTTTGGTCGCTGTTGTTTTCTGTTTTGTCCTTGGCTTCTTCATTCCTAGGTCTTTCTTGTTTCTGAAAGAAGGGCTGTTAAACCACAAATATTACTTTTGAAAGAAAGAATTAAACTATTTCCTCTTTCTTTCCCTCTACCAGTCTCCTGCCAACCTCATCCCTGTTGATGTTCTGTAACCTTGAGCCCAGGGCCCAAACACTGGTCTGGAATGGGGTGGGTAGGGATGAAGAGAAAGTTTTCTGGAAGGGGGGGGGGGCGCGGAGAAAGCGGTGGGGGAGGGGAACAACAGTCTGATCAGACCAGGTGAGGAGAAAGCAGTGCTAATGACCAGCATATGGCACCAAGTGTTTTAAAGACTTTCTGAGCCAAGGTAACTGATGAATTGTAAGAATGTGTTCTTTTCAACATTTGGAATCCAGGAAAGAAACTTGGATAAATAAATAGCTAGCTGGAGGAAGGAACATGATGGAAGCTCCTTTACTGAATTGTAGTCTTTTAGAAGAAAAATTATTTATGTCTGTCAGCAGGATGTTCCAATTACAAACTGGTGCAGGCTAGGGATCCATTCTAACAATGGTAGCATCCTTTATCCTTTGCACTTTCCAGAATTCTGCCTTTGAGTTAGTGGGGTAAGGTAGTTCTGAAATGGATGGACCTCTAAAATAACAGCTCTAATTTGCTGAAAGCTCTTCTAATCCAGGGTAAAGTTGAAGTCTTTGCTTAGACTCTTGCTAGCTGTGTAACTATGGGAGGTCAACTGGTCTCCTGGAACCTAGGATAGAATAATGATCCCTTACTCTTCCCTTAACATTGCATTCCATTCCTCCATCTCTGTGCCTTTGTAAATAAAGGTCATACTCGGTGCCTGGAATTCACTTCAGAATCAGAAGTTTCATTCAAGGTTTAGCTCAACTCTCACCTCTTACAAGAAGTCTGTTCTGATCCTCTCAGTTGCTAGTGCCCTTCCCCATCCCCAGGAACTTCTTTGTATTTACTTTGCATCCATTACAATTTTATTTTTCCATGTAAACATTGTTTTTCTCCCAATAATATTTAAGCTCCTTGAAGACAGGGTCTGTTTCATTGTTGCCTGAGTATTTCTGGTGTCTAGCACAGTGCCTGGCATAGAATAAGGGCTCAATAAATGCTGTTGAATGAATGAGAATGAATGGATTTTCCCTTGGCTTACTGGTCTGTGAAGAAAATGCCCTTTATGGCTTGAAGCAATAAATAAATACATATACACATATATATACATATGAATACACACATACACACTCATATGCATACACAAACACATACACATACATATACATATATGCATTCCTATTGTCATTCATCTTATCTTTTTTCAAATGGCACTTGGACAAGTTGTTATCTTCCTATTATTCTTTATTATTATTACTAATTATTATTGTTATTAATAATAAGCATGTTGGCTAGGCAAAAGAAAACTTCATTTCTATTAATATTTATCTGTATAAAAATATTAGAATCTGATCTGAGGCTCAGGGGAAGATGGAAAATAGAAGCACTCTTTCTTTATTATCACCACATGAACTACTGGGGAGGCAGTATGGAAGAGTGAGAGGTAGAAGACCACTGGTTTTGGAATCTGAAGGCTTGGGTACAGGATTCCTATGTGGCAAGTCAGTTAAATTCCCTGGGTTTTGGTTTCTTCATCTGTAAAATGAGAGGGGCTGGATTAGCTAGACTGTGAGGTCTTTTCCAGCTCTGAATTTATTTAGGATACCACCAGAGGTGAACTCAAGGATCACCAACCAGAGTTCTTGTAATGATGGAGCTCCTCTACAACTGGACCCTAGGATACTTGTCTCATCTGAAGGGAAAGGGGGGGTGAAGTCAACCTAGCTTGGATGCTGAGAAAGTCACAGACCACAGTTTGGCAATCTGCATATAAAGTAGGCCAATGTTTGTATTTGGTGCCTTCCCATCTCTGTTTCTAGGCTCCTTTCTTTTACCTCCTAGGTAACCGTATTTTCATGCCCTGGGCTCTAGAATTATTCCTTCACTCCTCTATTTAAATCACATTCCCTTTACCTAGGAAATACAATTTAATCCAACAGATATTTATTAAGAATCTACTATCTATACAAAACCATGCCAGGTACTGTGGGCAGGGGGATACAAAGATAAATAAAAGTCTCTCCTAAAAGAGTTTATAGTCTAGTATGGGAGATAAAACAGTGAGGAAAATAATTATTATAAAAACTGTTAAAACTCCTATAGGAGAAGCAGAAATAAAATGCCACAGTAGTACAAAGGAGGCAAAGTTTACTTTCAAGGTGGGGGGGCATCAAGAAGAATTTCAGGGAGACAATAGCAGAACATTTGTGGGGTTGGTGATTAATTCAGTTTGGATTAATTGTAGCACTGGTATTTCAAAAGAAGCAGTGGAAGATAAGACTTGAAAGATAGGTCAGAATCAGAGAATGAAAGTCATATGCCATGCTAAGAAGGTTGAGCTCTTTTCTAAAGGTAATGGGGGGGGGTACCAAATTGTAAAGGGCTTTACACATATGATCTCATTTAATTCTTATAACTTGGTGAAGTATTTTGTATATATGTATGTATTATGTAAATATGAAGCATTATTGACCCCTATTTTATAGATGAGGAAACTGAGATTGGAAGAGGTTAAGTGACTTACCCAGGGTCACGCAGCTAGTTTGCAGGATCTGAACTTAGGTATTCCTGACTTCAAGCATAGTTAAGTACTACATTCATATTGTGCCACCTAGTTTTCTTTGTTTTTCCCATTCAGGACTCACCTTAAACTCTATTCTTCTGTTAAGCCTCCCTGGATATCCTAGCCCTCAGTTGTTGCTGTTTCCCACAACAATGACGAAGACGACGACGGGATGACGACAATGACAACAATGACATCAGCTGCTATTTATATGGCATTTTAAGGTTTGCAAAAAATTCCACAGGGAGCCACTGGAGGTTTTCAGTATAGGGTGTGGTATGGTCAGACCTGAGCATTAGAGAGATTATTTGGGCAGCTGTATGGAGGAGAGATTGGAAAAAGTAGATATTGGAAATGAGGAGAACAATCAGCAGATAATTGGGATAATACTGGGAGGGAGATGCTGGTGACAAGTATGTTATATCATTATTGTGTTGTTGTCAGTATAGTAACAACAAACAAACAAACAAATAAATAAATAATGCCAACAGGTTCAACCTTCCCTTGAAGGGTTGTTGAAATGTAGAGGTAATGTTTCTGAGTAGGGCAATCTTCCAGTATCCTTTATTTACTTCTCAATGTCTCTACCTCTCTAGGCCCTACTAAGGCCCTACCTAATACACTTAGCCCTCCTCTGCCTTTACCTCACTGCCCTGCCATTCCAAAAGAGTAGGGAGTCAGCAACTTAGGTTCCCATTTCTGAAAGGCTGCCAAGCCCTGCAATATACCATGACTGATTTTTTTTCCTTGGGGGAGGGGGACTCCTCCTTAATGGATGAGAAAGCTAATAAAAAGCAATGAAATCTGGACTAAGGTATATAAATACATGGTCTGCAAAGTGCATTGTGAAATAACATGATCAAAAAAAATCTCAGATAAATTTTCATTCATTGCTTTCCTTTGATATCTTAAACAATGAATCCTAGGAGGATGAAAACATTCTGATACAATCCATCATGTACCCACCATAAAACTGATCTTTTTACACTTTGCTGATGAATTCAAGGCAGGAAGAAAGGGTTGTTTGAAATGAGCCTAATTTTTTACATGTGTTAGTAAGTTGTTTTGTTTGTGCAAGTGCTTTCTAGCGGAAATTCACATTAGGGTTTTCAAGAGAAAAACTGAAGCTTGGAATTTTTTTACTTTCACCTTTATTGAAAAGTGATTTCACTGAATGGATTTATCTAATGTATTGTGGCAGATTTTCTGATAAGGGCTTCGTTGCCTGGTTTGACACAACTGAAGTGTTTAAGTTTTCTTTCTTCTCTTTTGTTGGCATAAGAGGCAGGAGAATGCCCATACCTGGGTCCAAAGTGCCTGGTTAGTTACTTGCAACCACTCCTTCACCCCATCCCAGAGTGTTTAAGTTTATTTGACAGTGAAACTGCCTAATCTGAATTTTATTTGCCAACTCCAAATTCCTTCTGCTGACAAATCTATGAATTAATCAGAACAAAGCAAGAAAGTGCTAGCCATCCTGGAAGACCTTAGCTTTTTGGCAGGCAGGCATGTTCAAGCACGTTATGAGGAGAAGAAATGTGAGCTTGAACATTTTTGGAAAAAGCTATTCAACTTTATACCGTAATGAACCAGTGATGGCTCTGACCTTCCAAGCTGAAATCTACAGATTTGAAACTTATTATCCAGGTTTTCCTGAAGACAGGTGATGATCCATAATTATTACTTCATAGAAAGAGCTTTCCAAGGAATGAGTGGGAGAGATATTGTTGGGAAATAACCATGTTTTGCTATGTTTTTCTTTACTCTACTCCTTAGTTTTCCTTCTGCTCCCTTCTCTACTTTAGATCATTTGCATTGGTAAGCAGTGTTAATGTTACTTACGAAGTAAAATTCAGATCAAATGAGGATACCCTACCCTTTGGAGAACTTTTGTCTCCTATGTAAAATATGCCATTCTTTATTAAAGATATATATATATATGAGTGAAGCCCTCTTGGGCATTTCAATAAGTTCTCCTTTTGCCTTAAAGGAAGTAAAATGCCATGTGAAAACTCTGCTTATTGTATTTCTAAGTTGATGCAAAGCAGGAAATAATGCACACTCTATGAGGAGTTGAAGGCCACTGGACTGGAAGCCTAGAAACCTGGGTACTAATACTGGCTCGGTCACTTTCTCGCTGTATGACCTTGGGTGGGTAAGTTCCTTAACCCCTCCAGTGAGATTTGGTTTCCTCAGCTACAAAACAAGGGGACTGAACTAGGTGATCTTTCTGGTTCTTTTAGATTCTAATATTCTGTGAAACATCTGTGATGAAATTAATAGAACTAGTATGTTTCTAGGAAGGGAAATGATATTAAATAAACTCTTTTGATCAACAGAGGTTGGCATTAACAACCTCCCCCCCCCAAAAAAAAATAAAACAAAAAAACTTCAAAACCAGCTCAACAAACTCTCTTGTGTGGTAACTGACCAGCAGATGAGGTGAAAATGAGTATCTAGTTAGGCTGGCCTCCAACAGTTAGCAAAATTCCTAATTGCTACTGACAGAAATATGTAAAAATAATTCAATTAAACTGATTTGAATTAGGGAGGGGATAAAGAGCAGTGCTTATTTTATTTGAATTTTACTTAACGGAGTACACTAAAAAGTTCCTTAACATGCAAACAATTGGGATGATGAGGGAAGGGAAGAAAACCCATTCAGTTTGTTTCACAAAAAGCCAACTTCAATGTCTTATCATGGATGGAGTGGAGATGACCTGGTTTTCTCCAAGCTGGTGCCAGCAGAACATAAGCCCTGGAAATCCTTACAAGTTACAAAGATTTGATTATGGGTTTAGACGGTCATCATTTGAAGACCAGCCTAACTAAGTCTGGAACAGATTGGCCAACAAAGCAATGAGATTTTTGGTCACAGATACTCATAAAGATTGTCTAATAATGGAGGGATTGGCTTTTGTTTTTGCAGGGAGCATCCATCCCAAAGAAATAACAGATTTTTGGAACCATTAGCTCAGTTTGATTCAACACATAATCATTGAGTGGATTTGTAAGGCATGTCCATAAAGATGACCTTCCAAAGAGCTCAAAATCTATTGGTGGGAATAGAACAAAGAATTACTTGGTGCATAAGGTAAGGTCTGATAAGTGTCTTGTGCTATAGAAGAATTACTCTTCCCAAAGTGCTCTAGGGATGCAATGTGATCACATTCATTCAATAAACATTTCTTAAGGAAGGCACTGTGGTGTAGTGGATAGACAACTGGCCTTGGAGTCAGGAAGTTCTGTGTTCAAGTCCCATTCCTGACCCATATTGGCTAGGTGAATCACAAAATCTCTTGGCAACCAGGAAACCTAAGAATATGTTACAAATGACTTGTCTGATATGCATTGGTTGAGGGAGTTTCCCCACATTAATGAACTTATAGACCTAGACCAAAAATGTGTAGAGGCCCTTTCTAGGTGCCAGAAAAAAATACAAAGATTAAAATCATTTCTCATCTGGATGCTCACCTGTTCTTCACATTATCTCCAGAAACTCATCTTCTTGCAAGTTCATACCAATTTTAAGACCTCCTCAGTAACTTCCTTCCTCTGACTGGATGGAGACGGTGGAGGGTAGACATCCACCAGAAAGCTCCTCTCAGATCCTCCACTTGAGGAGGGGACCCAGAGCGGCCACCTCTTATTTGCCACCTGGCTGCAGGGCTATATCATGTCCCATGCTCCAGGTATCCTTCCCCCCTTCCTTGCTACCACCCCACTTTCCAGCTTCTTTTTATGTACTGTCTTCCCCCATTGGATAGTGAGCTCCTTGAGAGCAGGTACCATCTTTTGTCTTTCTTTGTATCGCCAGTGCCTAGGACAGTACCACGCTAATGTGTAGTTAAGAACTGAATAAAAGTATATTGACTAGAATACTGGCCCTGGAGTCAGGAGGACCTGAGTTCAAATCAAGCCTCAGAAACTTGACAGTTACTAGCTGTGTGACCCTGGGCAAGTCACTTAACCCCAATTGCCTCACCAAAAAAAAGTATATTGACTGACTGACTGACTAAGATAATACAACTCCTATCTTCATGAAGCTTTCAGTTCAATAGGTAGATATGGCACATATACAAATAACTGTAACATATGAAGGGGCTAAAAGACAGATAAACTATATACTATGAGAGGTCTGAGGAGGAAAGATCATTACTGATTGGTGAGATCAAGGAGGATGTGGCATTTGAGCTGGACTTCATCGACTGGGTGGGAGTTCAAGAAAGTGGAGAGAAAGGCATGCCAATATTCTCACATCCTGGAGTCTATCCCCAAGTATCCTTTCTTTTGGGTCTAAGCACTGTGCTTAGTCATCAAGGATCAGATATGCATCTCCAGGCTGAATCCATGATGCATGTTAACATTACTCATATCCTCTTTTTAATGATCTTTGTCTCTCTGTTCTGGAAAAGCATAGGTCGCAATCACTGGCCCATGTGTAGGCACTTGGGGAGTACAGATAATTTCTACTACTTTATGACTGTCTTTCTTAGAAGAATATCCTTCAAGGCCATGCAGAATAAACATACAAGTCACCAGTATAGTTATGTTGCTCTACTAAGCCCTGGAGACTTACTTATTCATTCTCTCTCATTCTCTCCCAAACTATGGAAGGGTCCATGGTGGTTACTGCGAAAGACTCGGTAATTTGAGCTCTGTATGCGAGCTCTTTTCTACCATGCTGAGATCGCGTAAGTAATTTCTGTTCTTCAACCCAGGGATAGATAGAAACCCTGAAGTTCACTGCAGCACATGGCAAAACAGGTATGGGAGATGGTGAATAGTCTCGTTTAGGTAGAGCATGGAGAATATGGTGGCGAGTAGTGAGAAATTGGGCCAGAAAGAGTGATGCTTGATTGTGGCAGGGTAAAAAGTTTGAACTCTGATTGGAAATAGTCATTAAAGGTTTTGTAATTATTCATCCTCCATTCTCAAAGAGGACCAATGACATCAGGAGGGTGATGTCTTGACTTGCAAGTGAATTGGATTTGAGTGAGGCAGAGCTGTGCCAAGTCATCAGACTCAATCTCTCCTTCAGAGTCACCTGAGTCCAGTGGAAAGACATAGGTCAGGACAACTAGTGAAGGCCCCCATCGTTAAAGGTATTTGGCCAGAGAAGAGACATGAACAGACCTTTGCATAAGAAAATTTAATCTGGCAGAATGCATGAAGGATGGACTTGAGGGAGAGGAAGGAATTAGGAGGTGGAAACACTGATTAGGAATCACTAGTAACTGTCCAGGTGGGTGGTAGTAAGGGTTTTAGGGTGCCAATGAGAATGATGAAGAAAAAATGGAGAATGTATTACAGAGGTTGAACCAACAGGACTTAATGACTCAGATGTAGGGGGTAAGAAGAAGGGTCAAAGAAATCATCAAGGCTTTTTAACATGGGAGGCACTAGTAGGATATCATGCCTTTGATAGAAACAGGGCAGTCAGGAAGAGAAGCAGGTTTGGAGAAAAAAGATGAGGAGTTGAGTTTAAGTTGCTAGTAGGACATATAAAAGGAAATGTGGAAGGAAGTAGGGCACAAAAAGATTGGAAAGGTAGGAAGGGACCAGGTTATGAAGGTTTTTGAAGCAAAACAAAGAAGTTTATATTTGATCCTAGAGGTCATAGAATATACTGAGTAGGCTACTGATGTGGTCAAATCTTTGATTTAGGAATACCTCTTTGTTACTCCGTGGAGGGTACATATGAGACGTGAGGTGAGATTGAGGGGTAGGTATGACTATGGATACATAAAAGGGGCAGTTTCTCACTGAAGAAAAAGATTTGGAGCAAGGGGACAGGGATGGAAGAAGAAAAGGAGCTTCAAGTATTTTGTAGATAGTGACACCAAGTGAAACGTTCAGACTGTGTTTGAGTGATTCCTTTGGGTAGCGTTGTTATTGTGGAAGTGTGGTTATCTGGGAAGACATTGGGCTTCAGAAAGACACATTCATCCAGTGATTGAGCCAGCATTTCATCCCTGGTGCTCTGATTCCAAATCCAGTGCCCTTTCTTTTTCATCCACATGGTCTCCCTTAGCATTTTTTTTGGGTTACCATATTTCATTGTCAATTCATATGGAGATCATAATACCTTAAAACTATTGCTAGGGGATTTCTTCCCAGGCATGGGGTGACTTATGAAGCCCCTTCTAACTGAGAGGTTATGATTCTGGTACTCTATGATAAGAGGACTTCTAGCTACTTATGTCAAAAGCTGAAATTTCTAGGGCCATTGCTCATGGCAAGCCAGATGACTAGGATGTGCCAGGTAGGAATATACCTTTGACACTAAAGGCCACACCTGTGATTGGCCTCAATCATCTCTGAATCCTCTTTCTTCCTTAAACTCGCTTTTTATCATTCAATCTTTGATATACCCTCACTGGGAGAAGTGGAGAGACATAATAAAAACAATAAATTGATATAATGGATATTGCCATTATGCTTTAATAGATCATAGACTTTCAGATCTGGGAGGGACTAAAAGGTTAGAGATGATCTAGAGATCATCTAATCATTTTACAGATGAGGAACTTGAGGCCCAGAGAGTTTTGGATGAAATGATTGTAAATGGTATAACTGGAAATAGGACCCTGTGTCTTCGACAAACCCTGTTATTTTCTAGCTATATCTTTCCTAAAACATCAAAATATTTTGTAATCAATTGCAGCCACCCTATAAGAGCTGACTCCAGAGGAGTTGGGAAATTATCCAGTTTCTCCATCTTGCTCCAATACCAAAAGTTATGTATTCCACAGAACATTGTGCTACTGGGGAAAGAATGTTGGAACTGGAATAAAAAGAGCTGAGTTCAAAATCAGCTCTGCTACTTAGAACATGTGTGATCTTGTAAGAAGCAATTCACTTCTTAGTCTTAGTTTAATAATCCTTAAGAGGGTTGAACTACATGACCTCTAAAGTCCCTTATGTTTCTAAATCTAGAACCCTTGAAATCTCAGATGAAAATAATAATTCACATTCATATTATATTACAAGATTTACAAATATAATAGCTGCAATAGTTAAGCATCTTGATATAAAAAAGAGTTAGGCTGCAGGATATACTACCTGAAAATTATATTAACACAACAGACATTTTCCAGGATAAACTGAGAAAAAAATCAGCAGAGGTAAGGCACTCCACTCTGCATCTGCTGCTCTGCCAGATTTGAACTTCATGGAACAAGATGCCCCTCTTGGGATACATTCATCACTTCTAAACTCACCACCATGCTGCTAACTCAAGTCGTCATTCACACCAGCTCCCTCAGCCTCCTCTCCCTTCTGACTGGGGGGCTGGAAGGTAGAGTACCAAGCTCCTCCCAGCACCTTCCTTTATAAAGGGTAGAAACTGGACTATCTCACTTTATTCCACTCTGTATCTGCTGCTCTACCTGGTTTCAACTTCATGGAACAAGATGCTCCTGTGCCTAGGCACTCCCTAGTTTCTCCTCCCTACCTTCTCCTTCCTACTTTTTTGTTGTCTCCTCACCATCAGATTGTAAGCTACTTGAGAGCTGGGACTGACTTTTAAACAAATTTTTACTGGATTGGACAATTAAGAGAGATTAGAAAATGCTTCCTGTAAAAGGTCTTTAACCTATATCACTTTTTGGGGGGGTGGGGTGGGGCAATGAGGGTTAAGTGACTTGCCCAGGGTCACACAGCTAGTAAGTGACAAGTATCTGAGGCTGGATTTGAACTCGGTTCCTCCTAAATCCAGGGCCATGCTTTATCTACTGTGCCACTTAGCTGCCCCCGTATCACCTTTTATTGTGGGCTATTGCAATTGCCTTCTAAATGACTCTCCTGCATTAAATATCTTCCTATTCCAATCCCTCCTCTACTCAGCTGCCAAGGTGATTTTAAAAAAATCTTAAGTCTGACCATATCACTCTTCTACTCAATGAGCTACAGTGACTCCCTATTATTGCCAGGATCAAATATAAAATCCTATGCTTGGCATTCAAAGCCCTTCCCCTTCCCCATCTTTTCAGTCTTTGCACACTTTACTCACCACCATACACTCTATGAGCCAACCACACTCACCTTTATGTTGCCCTTCAGACAGTTCACACCACTATGCTTTTGCTTTGGCTGCCCCGCATACCTAGAATGTTCTTCCTTCTTTTCTGTGTCTACTAGTTTCCCACATACTCTCGACACTCTTTCCTGGACCCCCAATTGCTAATGTTCTTCTTTCTCAGATGGTTTCATCTGCTCTATGTCATATATGCACCTAGTGGTTTACATGTTTTCTCCCTCATTAGAATACAAGCAGGGCAGGGGCTATTTTTTGCAATTATTTGTATGCCCAGCACTCAACATAATGCTTGGCATGGCACATACAAGTGTTTAATAAATCCTTTTTGACTCGATATAATAATTGTTGAATCCATTTGTGTTGGATGGAATTGCATGGAAATGTTCTCCCCGATTGAGCCTCTAGAGCCTTTCTGATCCCTTCCTAGATGTAGTACAGTAGAATGAATACTGGTTCTAGAGTCAGAAGACCTGGGTTCAAATTTCCCTTATGATGCTTACTGCCTATATGACCTTTGGCAAGGAACTTAATCTCTTTGGCTCTTTGTTTCTTCATCTGTAAGATAAGCAGGTTGCAAGAGATGACCTTGGAGCTCTAGATCAGTGAGACCATGGCTAGGGTTGTGACTCTTGAATCACTTTAAGTTCCAGATTTCTGTTTTATCAGGCCCAAAGTGAGAACTAGTCAATGACCCAGCCTTGGGAAAGTGATGTCTGAATTCCACCTGACCAGAGAGAGTTTCTATCTTGTGTGCCAAAGAGGGCTATAAATACAGTTGACCCCTTCACTCTCCCCAAGCTACACACTAAATTGCAGTCCCATTTACTCAGCTGTAATTGTTTGTTGCTTATGTTATATGGGGTCTGATCACTGAATATGGTCATTGACTCACAACTTAAAAACAAAATTACAGATGGTCCTGTGGCTATCGAGGAAGAAGTGCCTGCCACTCCTTATAGCAGAGATTTCCAAAATGTCTGACTTCTTGAAGGAAAATGCCTTCAAATGTTGCCAGGGACTCCCCAGAAAAGAAGATGCTGGCTGTGGAGTGATCGTGATTATCCCAGAAATCCCAGACTGAAATGGAAGGCATATAAATAAACATAAAAGAAAATAGAGGTGCTGTAACACAACTATAAATTGCTCTTCTTCCCAGACTGTCTTCCAAACACCCAGGGCAAAAGAAGGAAGTTGGTCTTTGTGTCAGAGAATATACCAGCAGCTGTTCTCCATCTTGCCAAGAGGAGAAAGACTTATTATAAATAATAGCCAACGATATGTCCTCTGGGACTCAAGACTCAGCCAGTTGGGGAAGGAGGGAGGAGAGCTGGCAGGGGGGACTCAAGCAAGAGCAAACCAAAGCAGCAGAAGATGAATGTGGAGGCAACCCTATCAAGCTTGCCTTTGCTCTTATGTTTCTATTACCTCATTAGGACGATTACATAATGCTGCTCTCCATTTAGAAACCAAAGGCAAAATCAGGGTAAAGGAGATCCTTAGCAATGACTGAGAAGTAATGCAGGCAAATTGTTAGTATGTCTGGAAACCTCTTTCCCTTTCTCTCCTCATCTGTTTGATATTTTGTTTGCCCCTTTCCTCTTCTTGGCCATATATGTTTATATGTGACTCAGAGACCAAGCTAGAGCAGGCAAATTTTATGCCCAAATTTCCACAGTTTCCTCATGATGGGAAGCATGTGAGAAACGTCTGGTGGTGAGTACTGTTCTATATTTCCTCTGAAAAAGGAAAAAAACACCAACCCTCATAATCCTGTGTGGGTCTTGGTAATGAGACAGCACACAACATCTCTTCTGGCAAACTCTTCATCTCATTTCTCAGTGAATGGCAGGTGGATATCCGTGACTGAGGGTCTCACTTCTTTGCACACCCTAGCTACCTGGTGTCAGTTCACTTACTCTTTTGTCATGGATTTATCCCCCCCTCCCCAACTTGGCTTTGTTCTCTTTGGATACAGATGCTTTGAGGGATGTTGTTTCTGGATGTTCTCTTCACTGGCTACCATCAATTCTTTCTGGGGATATCTTCCGGTGAGTTTTCCCCTCTCAAATTGATAGTACCAGGTACCATCGGGCCATTGCATGGCATTTCTCAGGGAAGAGGGCTGGCTATATCATTCCCTATGTAGCCGCTGTTTCAACAGTGAGTTTGTGGTGGAAATGAGAGGTGCAGGGAAAGAAAGAGAGGTTAAAGTCATGATCATCAGCGTAGAAAAGACCAGCCAAAATACATAATTAGCAGTTTAGCCTAGCTTTATTTCTCACATGTGTTTTAAATTTAATATACTTTCTATTCCTACATATCTGTTTAATATTTTTCTCCTTTTTTTCCTAAGTCACCTCCCTCTCCTTTCCTTTTCTCTTTCATATCTTATATTTCTACCTTTTCCATGTGCTTTTGTTTTTAACAAAGCCATCATTTTCCCCCCTGAAAATGATCACTTATTTGATCTATTTTTATATAACCATAGGCTAACCAGATGATGTTTAGTAATCTAGGATGACATGTGAACAGCAAAGCTGACTCCTCGCCCTTCTTCCCAACCCCAGCCCCACCCCCTCTCAGGTATGAAAATGTATTTTAAAAGTCATAAATCTTCAGTCAGCAAAAGACTGCTCTTGTGCTTTGGTGTCAGGAAATACTGTTCATTTGAATGAATGACCAGACATTCATTAAGCATGTGATGAGAGAGAGGAATGGAGTCGATTCTACAGTTGTGTGTAACAATATCTCAAACCTCCAGCAGATGGCAGCTGCCTCAAAAGTCTCATTAATTCTGTTTCAGGCTCAGGGGCAGATAACATTTTCTAAATACATTATAACACTTTTATTTTCCTTTTCCAAATTGATTTTTGCACATGATAGATGGGAAAAGGCAGTCTGAGAAGCAATTGAACCTAAGCAGGAAGAGCATATCCAGGAGTCCTGTTTTGGTCTCAGACAGTTCTTTTCTTCATCCATGCCCTCTGTGGCATCTCGAATATTCAGACTATTTTTGTTGTTGTTGTTGTTGTTAAGGGAAGGCACCATCTCTAGAAAGCTCAGTTAAAGGACAGCAAAATCCCCAGGTAAGATCTGAATCTAACTCTAAAACTCTATTAGCAAAGCTAAAGCACTGGCTAGGAAGAGAGCATTAACTGTGGAGCTAGAAGAAAGCCCAAGTCATTCTCCAAGCCCATGCCCAATTTAGGAGAAAGGCAGGCAAAAAAGGCCATTCCCTCAGAGAAGTGGCCAGTGAATGAATAGACAAAAGCTTTGTGGAGAGTGACATGCAGGACCCTGTCCCTTTTCACTGGGTATGAAGACATGGGTGTGATTGAATGACTTCTAACGCTCAGTGACACCTTTACTCCCCCTGCCTTTGTAAACCTCACACATGAATACACTGATCCATTTCCAGATGATCCTGGAGGCCCCCATCCTTTTGTGTCAAGCACAAAGGAGACCGGGAGAGAGGCAGAGACAAAGGCAGGGCCCATATAACCAAGCCCTGGACATGATTTAAACAACTAACTTTGTAAACATTGGTCTTATGATGTGTGAGGTGAAATTTAGTCATCTTCCAAAAAGAAACTCTGGATCCATTTAAAAGATCACTTTGTCTAAATAAAATGCCAAATAAGATTTCCAAGGAGTAAGTCATCTTTCCCCATGAAACTAGAAAAACAAAAGCAGTCGTGTGAAAAGGTGAGGGAAGATGGCTTATCTCAGCAAAGTAGGAGTGTTGCAATCCTCTTTGGGAGGGAAAAATAAAAGTGCCCTAGGTTCTTGCCCTAAAAAGACTAAATTCTTTAGTTCTTTGTTAGGAGTTTATGACATAGTGAAAAGGGAACTGGGTTGGGAGTCAGGAGACCTGGGTAGTTTTCTCATCTGCACTCTTATTGGTGGGACCTTTGGAAAGACCTCTGGAGAATGTGGGGCTTGGACTGGATGATCTTTAAGGTTCCCCCCCACCCCCCAGTCTCTAACATTCTGTGATTCAATCACTTTAATTTGCATGTACAGTTGATGAGTCTGTAGATCCAGAAATGCAACATAATCTAAGGGTGACTCAATGGGACTACATAGTGTGAGAATATTATCAGGGGCCCGTCACAATTGTAAAGCAATAGTCCCACTCAAGGTGGGCTCTGTGGAAGACAGTAAGCTTTCAGAGAGCATTAGGTCCTGTGAGTACATGATTAAGAACTGGAAGGACCTCAGAGATCATTCAGGTCAACTCTCTCTTTAAAATTAAACATTTTATTAATGTCTTCTTTTGACATTGCAGCCATTTCTGTACATAACATTCTTCCCCAGTTCACTCCAGACATTCCTCTCTTTTAAAATGAAGGAAGATAGTTAAGTAAACCAATTGATCCCAGTAATATGGTCTCACAATGCATGTGACATTCTGCTCCTATAGCTCCCTTCTTTCCTCCATCTTTCTATTGAAAGGCAGCAAGTCTGTTTTATCATCTGTCTTCTAGGACCAAGGTTGATTGTTAAAATTACTGAGAGTTCCAACCCTCTTCTTTTACATAAGGGTCCAGAAACTTGTCCATTGCCACACAGGTCATAAGAAACAGAATCAGGATTTAATAAATCCTGGTCTCATGATTCCAGGTACAGGCTATTTCCACAGGGTACCATGTTGCTAGGTCTGTTGGGGGGGCTTATTTTTGCTGTGCTGTGCCTTGTTCTACCCCTGCAGGTGTCCAGAGTTCTTAGCATCCTTCCTCTCCTCCTATCCATGAAGCTCTGCTGTGATAAATTTATTCACTCTAGGATGTAAATGACTAATAAGACAATGTGATTCCTGAAGTCACACCACATAATGGTCATTTCTTCCTGTGAATTCTGTAACCATGGGCCACGAGTTTTAATAGCCACATCACCTAGGAAGTTGAGGCAGAAAGTACAGTAGAAAGAACTCTAGATCCTAGCTTCTTAGACTATGGGCTGTGATCCCATATGGTGTGGCATAACTGAATGTGGGGGTTGCTGTGGCCTTGGTTCTGAACATGCAACATGCACACTTTGCACTGATAAGAAGCCCTTATCTAGATCTGACATTAGAGAACTTGAGTTCAAATCCTGGCTGTGTTAACTATCTGTGTGACCTTGAGGCCCACAATGGGGATCTAAATTCCCCAAGATGACATGACTGGTTAGGAACAAAACAAATACTTGGCCTTAATGACTAGAAGTTGTGCTCTTTGTACAACTGTTACTTGGTCTTGTGGTTTCCTTGGTCATTTCTGATGCTAAATCTATGCTTCAGTGAAGTTCCCTAATCTCTGTAGGCATCAGTTTATTCAACTCTGAAATGAAGAAATTAAACTAGATATTCTCCTTCCATCTCCAGAAGGTGGGTTTTTTCTGACTTGAAATCCTTGGTCTTTTGTCCTCTATCTCTATCTCTATCTCTATCTCTATCTCTATCTCTATCTCTATCTCTATCTCTATCTCTATCTCTATCTCTATCTCTATCTCTATCTCTATCTCTATCCATCTATCTCTATCTCTATCTCTATCTATCTCTATCTATCTATACATCTCTATCTCTATCTCTATCTCTATCTCTATCTCTATCTCTATCTCTATCTCTATCTCTATCTCTATCTCTATCTCTATGATACCAAATCTTCTGGCTCTTTGCAAAAGAAGGGAGCTGGAACTTGGAGTAATTTTAACGATGGAGTGATTTTAATGATGGAGTAAATTTAATGATCTGGAAAACAGATGATAAAACACACTTCCCTTCATTCAATAGAAAGGTTGGGGCTGAAAGAGCAGAATGCTACGTATGTTGTCAGAAGATATGGCTCATTCCGTCATGTCATGAAGGAAATCCACCTTTCATTCCATGGACATTTTCTGAGGAAGAAATAACTTGAACAAATTGGGCCATCACCTCCCCTACCCCCACATAGCTCCTGCTCTTTATTGTTTCTACTTTCAGTCTGGGAAGAAAATGTATTTCTTTTTTATGTTTTGTTTTTGTTTTTGTTTTTTGCTTTTTTGCGGGGCAATGGGGGTTAAGGGACTTGCCCGGGGTCACACAGCTAGTGTCAAGTGTCTGAGGCCGAATTTGAATTCAGGTCCTCCTGAATCCAGGGCCAGCGCTTTATCCACTACGCCACCTAGCTGCCCCAAGAAAATGTATTCTTAGTATGCATGCAACCAGCACAACTTGTTGAAGTGGCAAATTAAGAATACTTGGTGGGCTCTCACCTCAATACCTACTCATGTGCAGGATGGAATCCTCAGACAAATAGCAAGGGAAGGGGGTCTAAAAAGTCATTGCCATGAATGCTGAAAGTACAAAATAGTCACAATACATCTTAGCCATCTCAGTTTCAGAAGCTTTGTTCATTCACGAGTCTACTCTGTTTCCACCTCAGAATTAATTAGCTCCTCAGTTCTCAATTGTATTTATGTAGGCTACCATTCACAAGTAGATTGAGCTGCTACATGTGGGAGGCACAAGGCTTTTCATTCAAAAAAATGTGGGCAAGTTATTTTGACTGCATAGGATGTGTCTCAGACAAGGCTACAAAGATGCTAGCTGTATTCTAAGAATGTTCCAGTCACTGCCACTTACTGGGTAATTTCAATTATGTCCCAGATGCACACATCTTTCTTCCCCCCAAACATCTTTATTTCTCCCTAAAGCATTCTTATCATCATAGATTTAAATCTAGAAAGGCCTTTGGGGTCATTAAGTCTAATATTCCCATTTTATAAGAAACTGAGGCCCAGAAAGGTTGTGTGATTCACCCAAGTTCACAAAGGTAGTAGTAAATGGTGAAACTGGGATTTGAACCTTGGTTCTGTGACTTCAAATGAAATGCCTGTATCCTGATGTACTACAGTAAGTCATGATTGCCCTCTACTCTTCTAATGACCATTTCATTTAATTGTGCCTTCACTTTCTTTCTTTAGTGTTAAATTATACTATAAATATCCCATTTATCACTGGTAGGGTAGCCGCTCACTTTCTATAGTTCCTCCTAAAAGGAGCATATGCAAAAGTGACCATTGTTGGTGTTCTGTTATCTCTGACTCTTCATGACTTTGTGGATCAACTGTTTTATAAAATATAATATTTATAAATATAATATTACTAATAATACAGAGTGGGCCCAAAGTCATGAAGTCACAAAAGGGTTTCAAATTTAATAACTCCTTTATTTTTTGTTTTTAAATTTATAATACCATAGAATCATATGCAGTATATAGAGGATATATATATATGAAATAAAGAAAAGTTAAACTTTCAAAAAGTTATTAAAACATCAGACCTCTTCGTGACTTTTGGCCCACCTTGTAAAAGTGATCAAGGACAGGGAGTAGAGAATGTTAGAGGGAAGGGGAGGAGTAAACAGTAGGAAGAGATGATCTACTCCAATCCATCAAGTATTTATTAAGTATTTACTAGTTCTAAGCACTCTGCTAGGCCTTCTGTATATAAAGACAAATTGAAAAAAAATATAATCTCTCCCCTCAAAGAAATCATATTTTACTAATTCTGGGAAGATGAGAAGAGCATAATACTACTGCAGAATGCTCATGTTTTTAGAAAGGACATGCTGTTCCATCTTCACTTCAGTCCCAAGCGGCAGTCACCTACAGAACCCTACTACACCATGGTTTTCTTGCTAGGGTCCCTTTGGTTTGTCATGTGGTCATGTGGCTAGAGGAGCCCCTTTCCAAATACTTGCTGAATTATCACATTTAACAGCCTAGTTTAGCCATAATCATTCACAAAATTATAGATAATAATATTTCAGTTTTCTGAGCTGATGGTCTATTCCTGGGGACATTTTCAAGGTTATATCCACTTAGGCCATGCCAAAAACTTAATCTGTCCAAACCAAAGCAGAATGCCTAGTCATCTTAATTTAGGTTAGTTCTTCCAATAAAGAAATTACATGCATGGACTGCAATATTTAGAAACCACTTGATCTCCTGGATTTCAACCCCCAAAATATTACTTTCAACAAAACAATTCGAGAAGCTCCTTGGGTAATGTTTTATGCATTTGCATTTGAACTCACTTCCTCTTGCATTTGAACATTTGCCCTAATACAGATACTTTTGTATTCTTCTCATTTTGGGGCAGCTGGGTGGCACAGTAGATAGCATGCTGGGCCTGGAGGCAGGAAGATTCATTTTTCTGAGTTCAAATCTGACCTCAGACATTTACTAGCTGTGTAACCCTGGGCAAGTCTCTTAACCCCTTTTACCTTAGTTTCCTCATCTGTAAAATGAGCTGGTGAAGGAAATGGCAAAGCATTCCAATGTCTTTGTCAAGAAGACCCTAAATGAGGTCATAAAGAGTTGTATATGACTGAAAAATGACAACACCAAAAAATTGAGTGTTTGTTTACATGTGTGCATTTAATCAAACTTATAAAAAAAAGGAAGTAGGCATATCATCAATGGCAACTTATCAGACCTACACTACTATCCCTTCTATTCCTTTAAATAAAACTAAAAAGTGGACAAAATGATTTAATTTGACTGAATTAATCAAATAGTATCATAGATTTAGAGCTGGAAAAAACCTCAGAAGTCATCTGGCCTAATCCCCTCTTTTTCCAGATAAGGAAACTAAGAGCCACATTTGACTAAGGTTGCACAACTAATAAGTGGTACAGTCAGGATTTGAACCCAGGTTCTCTACCTTCAAATCCAACTCTCTTTCCCCATAAAATGATATAGCACAGCAGGGTCAGAACATAAGTCCATAATCTCCTAAAAGAATAAGGTCTTGCTCTTTGGGAGTTTTCTGTAGCTTTGTAAGATGTCTGTCAAATCAACAATGACAAAAAAGGTCAAATTCATCATTTTGCCCAGAGGTCTTCCCTGGTCAGTTAATGGAGTGTCGACAACCAAGAGAGGAAAAAACAGAGGTTGAGTAATTTTCCCAAGTCTACCAAGGCTAATCACTAACATAATTCCCTACATATCTGATAGCCCATATTTCAATCCCCAGAATTTCAGAAAACTCTCTTTTGACCAAATAGAATTCAGATCATAACAGAAAGGGGCCCAATTATGAAGAAAAGTATTGGCCCCTTTTCAGGTCTTGTTATCCATAGTTGAATGAAACCAAAGGACCTGGGTTCAAATCCTAGGTCAGCCACTGTATGATCTTGAACAAGGAATTAGATGCTATGACTTCTAAGTTCTCTTTCAGCTCTAAATCTGTGATTTTTATAATTTTGTGATTTCTTCCCTTCACCTATTCGGATTGAAACCCTTCTGTGACTTGTTAGATAAATATTTAGGATTACCTGAGGCTCACAGGCATTATGTGACTTGTTGCAAGTATATCCTAGGGACAGGATTCCTTATTCCAAATCCACTGATTCCTCCACTACTCTATGCTTTCTTTGGATTGTCATCCATACCAAGTGGCAAAAAATTTGCATTTAAAAAAGTCCCAGTACCCCTGCTCCCCAACTATTCCTGGCAGTGCCCCATCCACTTGGCATAGTCAGAGAAGGAGGGGGTCTCACACAAATGATATGCCTGAGAAATTTTCATACACAAACATTCAAAAAACAATTTAAAGTATTTCGGATGAAAATGTTTCTTGGCTTCTTCAACAGAGGTTGGTGGATATAATTTACCCTTTTCTTGATGACTCATGATCATCATAATGAACAGCTATTACCCTACGATGTATGCTCTAATCGAGTAGTATCTGCCTTCCAGTCTTTTGATTTCTACTCCAGATGTCAGCTGGTCAGCTGTCACTCCAGCCTTGACTATGCCTGCCTCTAATAGCTCCCTCCCTCCCCTCTTCCAAACTCATAATTTGCAGTTTTTGATCTGCAAATAATAGTCAATGAAATTCTGAGCAAGAGCTTGCTAAGGGGTGGGCTTGGCTCTCTGACAAAGAGAAATTGAGACCTTTTTATTTAAGCCAAGATTGGGGCCATATTTCCAGTGAGCTGAAGTTGTCAGAAGTCTGGCTTCTGGATAAGTGAGGCCTTATTAGAATGACTGTCAGGCTTTGGGGCATCATCTTCAGCTCTCTTGTCCCCAGCACAGAGGATGGCAGAATGGATAGCCAGGTTATATCGAGTGGCAATGAGAACATTGAGACTGACACAGAACAGAGCTGGCCTGAAGCTGGGGCATATCCAGCTTAAACAAAATGGTCACCTGTATCTGAATTAAAATGACCCAATTCCTTTTACTCCTCTCAGCACTTAGTTTGAAACAGTAAAGAGATATTTCTGGAAATATGACCTCCTCCCATCTACTCACAAGAAATACCATTTCCCAAGAGCCATGCCCTGAAGGCCCGTTTGGTAACGTTTCAAAAAACAGTGGCTAAAAGGTTTGTTCTGTGGATGGAAGATTATCCTAAATCTTGTTAGGCCCCACCTAATAATAATAGTATGATGAACTCTTATGTAAACTGAGGGCCTAGGGTAGATGGACAAACAAGGCAAGGGACATGGGTTTGGAAAGGAGATTTTAAGAAAATAGAAATCTGGAAATCTCTCTGTTGTTGACTTATTCCAGGAACACAGTCTGTCTTTCCATCTCTACTTCTGTGTCCACTGCCTATGTCCTTTGCTGAGGCAGCAGGTTAAAGAGATCAGCAGGCAACCCACAAATACAAGAAACATAAGAGGCATGGAGCCAGATCCTGTAAGGGCTTTCTCTCATAGGAGGAGCCAGATTTTCTGCTCTACAAAGTAGTATCATCACAGTGAAGAACAGAGGCTCGGCTGAGTCCCTGTTGACAGGGATCATGGAAGGATGGAGAGAACTCCAGAAGGCATCAGAGGGCCTGTTCTGGAATTCTGGCTCTGAATTTACTAATGAAACTCACTGATCACCTTCCTCTTCCCAGGCAACTCTATGTAGAAGGCTCTATGTTATGGAAGGTTGCTTTAGTTCTATTGGTAAAGGGATTCTCCATACTGGGAGGTATCTATATCTATACCTATATCTATATCATCTACACCCATACCTATACTGTATCTATCTCTACCTCTATCTATCTATCTATCTATCTATCTATCTATCTATCTATCTATCTATCTATCTATCTATCTATCTATCTATCTATCTATCTATCTATCTATCATAAGCCTGAATCTCCCGTTCTCCCTGTCCCCAGGGAACTTTTTTGTTTATTTTTCAGCTCTTAGCACAGTGCCTGACACACTGTCAGCACTTATAAATAAATAATCCTTGTTGACTAAGTTCTTTTTCATTTCTAAGGTTCTTGGATTGTAAAACTCTTTAAGCTAAATTTATTGCTTTCAAACTCCTGCTAAGCTCTGGGTAGTTTTGTGGTCTGGGAGTCTCCCTGCCTCCAATAAATGCAATTTCCAAATTTCTTACCATGGAGTAAGTAGCTTGGGGACTGAATAAGTGTTCATCTTTTGATCATGTTTTTCATGAAATAGGCACAAAGTATTCTACCCATCTTACATGTAGGGAAACTGAGGTCCAGAATGCTTAAGTACTTTCAATATTCTGCAATGAACTTAGAACTGAAACTATGCCCCCTTCCCAGGTTTCATTATTTCTGAGATCAATAGAAAAGTTTCGGTTGAAGGATCTGAAAGAAGAGTCTCAACTCATCTCAACTCTTTGCAGCAGTAACTGTTTCCTCTGAAGGCACTTATCTGCTGGGACTGCTGAAATCCCAAGAATCTGATTACATAAGGGATTCATTTAGAAATACTCTGAATTTTGGTCTGCTCAGGTACATCTTCAATTCTATGAAATTATCTGTTCAGTCTGTTCTTTCCTCTGCTTTTTTTCCCCTGGACTTAAAAAAGGTAAGATTTTAATAGATGGGTGAAGGGCCAAAGTTCATTGGGAGACAGAGCCTGCATCCTGAACAGTGGTTGAATGTTTTTTCAAATGAGAAAAAGTTACAGGCAGGAAGTGACACAAGACATTTTCTTGTATTTCTGAGCAGCATTTCTCAGAAGAGGGGAATGTGGAGAAGGGAAAGTTAAAAAAAAAAAAAGGATACGACACATGGAAAGCACAAGCAATGTTTGGGAATGCTGAGAGAGAGAAAACCCTTAAGTCAGGTTTGCTTCCCTACGGTATTCAGTGTATGGCAGCATCCCGCTAACTATTCACGCCAGCTTGACACTGAGATGCCAGGGGATGTGTTGGGGGAGGGGAGACACAGATCTTCTAGTGAGTCATTCTATTCCCTGATGATTAGAATAAAACATATTCCATTTGCATCTTCGAACAATGGTTCTGGATTTCAGGAAGCAATTTTCAGATAAGAGAATACCACCCCAACCAAATTTTTTACAACCCCTTTGTCTCCTTTTTGAAATTCAATGAATGTATTAGAACTCTCCATTCTTCCAAAGGAGACAATTAAAAAAAACAAGTGATAAAAAATTACAAAGCATGAATATTCTCTAATGGTTCCAATAAATGAGCAAATTCCTGTGTTTTAATTTTCTTGTGTGTGCTCCTGTGCACAGGACTGAAGTACACAATACTACATAATAGGTGCATAATAAAGATTTGTTGATTGAGACCTGGCATTTTCTATGAGTTGAAGGCCTCACGTCTGGATTGACACCCCTGGTTTCTCTTAAAAGGGTACTCCTCTTCTTAACTGACTAGTGAAGAAACCTCGACGCTCATGAATCCACAATTTCCATCACCAGCCGACAAATTACCATGTGTTCCTCAGATTCTTCTCCATAACGCTAACTAACATAATGAGAGAAAGGTGTGACATGCAAGTTATTTCACCCCCAAGTACATCAGATGCTACAAAAAGGAGCAAAATTTATTTACTAAAAAGCCATGTTAAGATTCGAGAAAAGTAAATCAGATGTTAGATGTGAAAACTGAGCTCACTGCTGACTATAAACCTCATTACAAAACATGAAACTAACACTGTGATAGAAAAAAAATCTACTTTGTGCATTATTTACAGGGGAAAAGATGCTATGGCTTTCCTACCTTCTCCAAAATGGCAACCTGATTTATAATAGATCTTACATACACATAGACTATGTATATATATAAGTATATATGCATTCATGAAGCTACAACCAGTTTATTCTACATCCAGTGTGAATGCTTAGTTTCAGTATCCTTCTTTTCACAAATTTAAATCATGACAAGGTGAGTGTGTGAAATACAGATGGACTCATGGAGCCAGAAATGGAGTGGGGCCTGGGGTTCTGACACTGCTCCTTTAATAAGGGGTTCAGATTTATGCCATGCAGCCACAGCTATTAAGCTGGCTCTGTCAATGAGATGATGTAGCATTGATTGCATTGTTTTGACTTCTCAGAAACCATGCCTGTGCTTCAGGCAGACTCAGGTAAAAAGTTCACAGCTGGTGAATGCTCGCAAGATGTGTTGCTCCAAGCAGCTAAGAGGTTGCATACACAACCCAGCTGGAAATAACCTTGTAGGAGTCTAGGAAGCAATCATGTAAGGGAATGATTTGAAAACCAGAAAAGGTAGCACTCTGGAGATAGACAGGCAGTGAAGTCAAGCCTTTTTTTTTTTTTTTTAAACTCAAGCCTTTTCTCAAAGAATTTTGGAAGTGAGATAATGGAGAGAAGGAAATGATAAAAGCAACTCAAGATAGTGGCTGAAGAGTATGGGTGCTCTTTTCTAACCTAAGTATGTGAATACACAAAGGATCTGTGATTTCGACTTTATGGGGGATTCCCAGCATGGGAATTCCCTCTAACAACACAGGTTCAACTTTCCTCTCCCTCATCCCTTATATCCAATTAGTGGACAAATCTTTTTTTTTTTATTATACCTCAAATCATTTCATATTCTTCTTCCTTTCTGCCCCCCCCACAGAGCCACTATCTTATTTCAATTGTTATTAACTCTCCGTGAAATATTTAATCCAACCATAAACATTTATTAAGCGCCTAATAGGCACTGAACAAGGGACTGGGGATATAAAGACAAAAGTGAAATTGTCCCTGCCCTCAAGGAGTTTACATTCTAACAGGAGGCAACACATACATATATAAGTAACTGAAAATAATGAGAGCAAAGTATGATATGCAAATTTCACCTCTGAATACACCAAGTTTGAGGAGGAGGTCACTAGCAGCTGAGATAAACAGGAAAGTCTTAGTCTTGGAGGAAATCAGGGATTCCAATAGGTAGTGGTGAGAGTGACCTCCAATCATGGGGGATGCTCAGTGCAAAGGCATGGAGCTTGGACTCCTTCCTTTAGTCTCTTTTTTTGTTTTTGTTTTTGTTTTTTGGTGAAGCAATTGGGGTTAAGTGACTTGCCCAGGGTCACACAGCTAGTAAGTATTAAGTGTCTGAGGCTGGATTTGAATTCAGGTCCTCCTGACTCCAGGGCCGGTGCTCTATCCACTGCACCACCTAGCTGCCTCCTGTAGTCTCTTTTGAAGCCATGCTCCACATAACTTGGCCAGTTCTGGCCATGCCACTCCTATGCTCAAGAAGCTTCAGTGACTTACAATATCTAGAACAGAAAAACAAGTCTAGAATGGAATACAAAATCCTGGTCTGATTTTTAATGCTCTCCACAATCTGGTTCCAACCTATTTACTATCTCTCCATACTGGTATCATTTTATTTTGACTCACATGTTTCACCCAAACCAACCACATGCAACATTCCCTTACTTCACACAGGCTGGAATGCACTTCCTCTATACTTCTGCCTTGTAGAAGCCTTCAAAGCACAGTTCAGATGCCACCTCCCATAGGAAGCGTTTTTCTGAACTCCCCAGGTGTTAATAATCTCCTGGCTCCTTGAAATTAGCATTTGCTTCCTATACTCGGTATAGACATCTCTCTATATATTAATAATAATAATGTTAATAGAATAACAATAATATAATTCTAATAGAATATGAGCTCCTTGAGGGAAGGAACTGTTTCATTTTTGTCTTCATCTTCCTAATATAGTGCTTAGCACAGAGTAGACTCTCAATAAATGCTTACTGAATTTAATTGCTTTGGGTTAGTAGGTAAATCCTTAAAGTTAAGTGGCTTGCTCAGGTCCACATAACTAGTAGGTTTTAGGGCATGATCTAAACCTAGGTGTTCCTGACTCTAAGCTTTCAACACACTGAGGCAAACTACTTCCACCAAACTTTTCATACACACATAGCAAATATTCAGTATTACATAATGAGATTGAGCTATTTTCTCCTTCCAAACTAAAAATTATTTTTCACAATGTTATAGTTGGGCTAATTTGAACTTACTGATTCCTTTTGTTTTCAAAAAGCCTCCAAAATTCTACATCTAAAGTTAGTCATGATTTGCTCATTTCTTTCCCATTCATACAATCTAGTTTGTCTAGTGTTCATTTGAGTAGATATTTATCATAGTTTTTACCATCCAAGTGTCTCAGAATTCACTTGGGTAGATATATATCATAGTGTGTGTGTGTGTGTGTGTGTGTGTGTGTGTGTAACAAACAAGAATCTCAAAGTTCAAAGGATCTTAGAGGTCATGTACTCATACCCAAAGCATTCATTTTCCTATAATGGCCATGACAAATGAATGATTGTTCTCCAATGATAGGGAACTCACTACTTCCCAAGACAACCCATTCCACTTTTGTATGGTTTTAATTATTAGGAAACTTCTCCTTCTATGGAATCAAACCTGCCTTTCTGCATCTTCTGTCTCCTTGGTCTTCTGGGGCATAAGAAAATAAATCAAATTTTCCTTTAACATGATAGCTTTTCAAATATTTGAAAACAGCAGTCATGTCCTACTCCAAGTTGTCTCCTTTTTAAGTTAAACATTTCCAGGTCTTTCAGCCTCAGCTCCATCATGATTGTTGCACAATGTGTTCCTCAGTGTCATAAGAAGAATCAAATCTCCTTTTGCCTAAGGATGCTCAAGCTCAAGACTAACAATAGTCTATGTTCATGAGGCAAGTGGCAAGATTTCCTAACAGTTTCCTAAAAGACAAGTGACAACCTCATAGCTGATCAGTGGTAGTGCTGCCACTGGTACCCTGGACTACTAATGCCAGCCATGCCCATAAGACAGACTCACAAACTGGGTTGGGATAAACTCTAAGCAACCATCTTGTTGTTTTTGTCTATGTGATACTAAAAAGCTGAATATCTGGAAAGAGAAAAATTTTTTCCCTTTTTATAGGGAAGTTAATAGAGCCATATTAACATTGTTTCATTAGACAGCTTCTACCTATTGCTTGATCTGCCTCCAAGTAGCCAACTAAGAGTTCCAAACTAAGAAATGACTAGATTCATAGCCTCAAACTAGAAAGCTAGCAGCCCAACAAGAAGCTGCATTCTTAGCAAACTATCAGGAATGTTTTTGTGTTAAAGTGAACAGGAAATAGCCTATTTCCACAATTTAGTGTCTGAAGAAAAGTTAAAAAAAAAAGATTTAGAAGAAGCTTTGTAAGTATGTCTAATACATGTAAAAATGCAAATATGCTAAAGAAATAAGAAAATATTCTTATTCGATCAATGTTTTTGTTCAGCCCTTCTTCTTTCTCCTAAAAAAAGTCTAACTTGAATGAAAGGGAAGTATATCTTGCATCAGACTCAGTATGGCAACTTTTATTCATTCTCATGGCAAAACAGAGCAATTCTATTTCCAAAGAATATTTCAGTAGAAAAAACTTCAGCCTTCACCTGCCCACTGTTCTGTGGGACCAAGGACAAGGAAACTGCTTCAGGAAGTTAAATGGTTTAAAAAGTGGTATACTCCATGCTTCATCCTAATCCCAGTAAATGATGGTCCAGGGACCATCTGGCCTGGTCTGGTCTTGGAGAGCTTGATCCAGAATAAGGAGAGCCTGAATGGTTCACTCTGGTGAAATATGGTCATTGGAGATCCGATCTAGGTCATCCCCTTGTCCACAAGACCAAAAGGTGATGCTCTGTTCCTGAGCCAAAGCATAGATTTGGATGTAATCTAAAACAGCATCCTCAAAATGGCTTTTAACCAGGTTTCCAGAGGAGTTAAGCCTTTGAGGCTAGGCCAGATCTGACCCACACATTCAGAGTCTCCTCAACACTAGTATGAAGCAAAACAATGAAGTTGTCTTTGGAGTCCCTTAGCTTCTCAGTTCTGTGGCTTTCCCCCCTTTAGTGTTGCCTAGTGTCATATGGAATATGGAGAAAACTTGTTGATTTTTTTTTTACCACATTCAGACAATTCCCTGTTTGTCCCCAAGTCTATGTAAAATGGAGAAAAAAGTCCAAGTGTATTCCAGTATGCTGTTTGATTCATTATTATTCCCCTAACACTCTGAGAAAAGCATGGGTGTTAACTTTGAAATGCTGTTCCTCTGGGAAGGGGCCTGAAATCCACATTATGAATTTTGGAATAGAGATTGCTTCTCATGAGTTGGATCCATATGAACAAGAAGGGACCTTAAAACCCAATTTCAAAACTCCTCATTTTATAGATGAGGGCTAGAGTTGTAAAGTGATTTATCCAAAGCCATAGAGAGAAAAAGTGAAAAATCCAAGATGAAAATCTAGGTCCTTTGATTACAAATATAGCATTCTTTTTATTATACCCCACTCTCTTTGGGTACCAGGCCTGATATTACAATTATTTATAACAACTTACATGTATATAGTGTTTTAAGGTTTATGAAGTAGTTTCCATATCCTCTCATTTGAGCTTCACAACCTTGTGAGGAAGGCTATTATTTCCATTTTACAGATAAGAAAACCCAGTCTTAGAAAGGTTAAGTGACTTGCCCACTGTTCCATAGCTAGTAAGTATAAGGTAATATTCTAATTCAAGTCTTCTTGCCTCCACATCCAATGCTCAATCCATGGAGCTAACCTTATTTTAAAGAATGCCTGCTGTCAAGGAAGAGGGAGACTAGCTAGGCATCTTTTTAAAGGCATAGAGGAAGCAGGATCCTCTTACATTGTGCCCAAAGACTCTGGACAACTTCAGAGTGGCCCTGGCTTTCCAGTAGCTCATGTTGATTGGGGGAATTGTTTTATAGATTTATGGAAGAAGAGATGATGGTTTCTGGGTACGAGATTCCCCACGTCACTTTATTGGATCCTGCTTCCTTCCTTCTTCCTACCTTGTGTAACTCATTTGGGTGGAGGAATTCTGGGTAGGAATTCTATATCTACCAATGCAGAGAGGCAACTATTCTTCAATTTCTTATTTTAGAGATGGACTTGCCTAGGGTCATACAACTCATATGTATTATTACATATTAAGAATCCAGGTCTTCATGACTCAGGTTATCTCTTGAGAGATCTATGCTACCCTGATATGTTTTCTGTTCACATAGAATCAAAATCACAGCTTCATTCAATGTTAGAGCTGGATAACACTTTTGGTCATCTCTCAATTTATATGTCCTTTAAATATCTATTGATGGGCTTGCAATTGTGAGCTCTCAGAGGGTGAGAAATGTATCCTTGGAAGTCTCTCTAAGTAGTACACAGTACTTAGCCAAAACTATTTTAAATTTGCTATTTAATAGATTTTAAAATAATTATTATAACAATGAAGTTTTCTTTGGATAAAGAACAAGTTGAAGTAAGATAAGATTTCCCAGACCTGGCCTGGTCTGGACCTAAAAGACCAGATGAGACTAGACAAAGAATTGAATGGGGTGAGCAACCTCTGTACATTGCTTTCAATACCAGAGTTCCACGGATTCAAATTTTCCCTTTTTAATACGGAATTAGTCTTTTCCTTTGTATGTGATTTTCCTCAACAGGTTAGTTTCTGTTTTACTGATGATGTTCATGTTTCACATTTGTATAGGACCTTTTGGTTACAAAATACTGTCACACACATTATTTCATGTAATCATCACAAAACCCAACCTGTGAGGTAGGTAGTGCAATAATGATAGTAACAAGTGAGGAGGGACATCATGGGGTTGTGGAGGGAGAACTGGACTCTGGCACTGCCCCTCACCCCCAAACCCAGACATAAACACATCTACTGACTGTGTAACTCTCTGCATGTCACTTAAATGGGCAAATCTTTGAAACTTCACTAATGTGAAGAGAGAAGTTGCCAATCTGCACGGGTCTGGGGAATTTCCTCATGGTCTAGATAAAAGACATATTTATCTAACATTTGCCCTCTGAAAAAAGTGCATACATGATGAAGGAGGCAAAAAAGGGTTAACAGATAAACTGAGGCTTGAGTCCTTATCAATAATACCTAAAAGGGTTAACAGAGAAACTAAGGTTTGTGTTCTTACAGTAACCAAGAGGGTTTGTCCCTATCAACTCTCTCCATCAACAGAGATTGTAAATAGGGACCATTAACCATTAATAGCCATTAATATTTCTAGATGACAGGACACCTAGAAACCAGATCTTAAGTAAAGAGATTATCATAAACACAGAGACTCTCTGGGTTTGACAAGTTTAAGCACATCTTTATGAACATGCGCAGAGAAGACCAAATGTGTCCTTAGGTTGACTTTATGATATATAAACCACAAAAACACAAGGAAAAAGGTATTCCAGGGAAAAAGGTATCTGCCTTGGAGGCTGTTTTAGGAGCCCAGGAAGTCCAGATTTGGATAAGACGTCCCATGAACCTCCCACAAGGAGAAGATTAATATAATGAGGAGATAATCTACTTTTTTCTCACTATAAATATAATCATTCTCATCTCCCTATTCAAGACACCTTCCTGGTGGTTTCCCTGTGGTCACTCACAGTATTGCAATAAAACCTGGGAAACTGAGTCACTGAGTCTTGTAATTCGTTGGGATGGCTCATGATCAATTTGATCAATGAAACCCACCCCCCACATCATACATATTATTCCTACCTTGCAGATGAGGCAACTGAGGCTCAGAGAGACTAAGTGACTTAAGTGTGTGTGTAGCCACACAGTAAGTATCAAAGGTAGGATCTGAACTCATACTCCTGATACCAAATCTTGTCAAGCCTAGTCAACAAGCATTTATTACATGCCTATTATGTGTCAGAAACTGGGCTAAGCACTAAGGATACAAAGAAAGAAAGAAAGAAAAAGACCCTTTTCTCAATGAGCTCACATTCTAATGGCAAAAACAACATGCAGACAAGCCACGATAGGACAAATTGGAGCTAAACTTGGGGAGAAGGAAAAGATTCTTGTAAAAGGTAAGATTTTTTTCAGGGACCCGAAGGAAGTCAGGAACCCAGGAGATAGAGATGAGGAGGGAGAGAATTCCAGACATGGAGGACAACCAGTAAAAATACCTTGAGCCAGAGCAAGGAAGATCATAGAGTCTAGTACTCTATTCACTGCATGGACCTTTCCTTTAACTATTATTAGCCCAGTTTATAGATGAGGAAATTGAGGCAAGGCCTAGTTTTTACAGGATCTCTTGACAGTGCTAGGACTTGAATCCACATCTTTAGACTCAAAAGCTCTTCCTACTACCCACACATTTCTCCTCAGCAGCAACATTTCCCGATGTGATGACCGTCTGTCAAAGATAGACTGACACCATTTAAAAAACAACCCTTCAAGACACGGAACGCCTTTCAAAATGCCTTCTCCTGCAACACAGAGCCTGCATTTAAGCAAGTAACAAGGGGCCATTTCTGTGTGAGCAAATGTGTTTCTTGCAGCCAATGACACATCCACATAACAGTAATGTTTCTATTTCAGCAAGTAAGTCTATTATATCAGTAACTATCCAGCCACAATCATTCAGAGCACAAAAGCCAGCACATAATCCCTGTTCTCTGTGCAAGATAAGTAAGGTTCCCATAAATGAAACACTTTTCTTCTTGCAGATTAAATCCCCATTTGAAGATTGTGGTTTTTTTGAGGGGGTGGGGTAGGGTGGGAACGGAGTTGTTTATCACCCTTTTTAATCAGCCCCTGGTAAACAAGGATTTAGAACCTCAGCAGCCCCGCAAAGCCAGCCCTTGTGTATGCTCATGTGAATGCATAGGCCTGGTCATTTAGATAGGATAATATCTACCTAGGGCTCCACTCCCCACACTCAGCAGCTGCCTTTTAAAGTCACATTTCTTTACCTTCCCAAAGAGAAACTTCAAATACCATCCATTTTTAAGCAAGTGGTTTCAAGTTGCAGCCTTAAAGGTTTGGGTTGATCTCTGTACATAATTTAACTCCTTCCTCCCACCCTGTTGGCTTGAGGGTGATGACAGAATTAACCATACTTTGTAAACAGGTCCATGGAACACACAAGAAAATCCTTGCCCAAGAAGGAAGCTTTTTTTTATTTGTTTGTTTTTGGTTGTCTATGGTTAGGAAAATACCTGCTAATAGAAAAGCTCTCAACCTATGACACCATTTCCTGATTCAACAGGTTCTCTTTTTAATGTAGGCAAATGTCAACAAGATGGGTGATTTTTATTAATTGTCTTCTAATGGCTCTGAGTCATACTAATGATGCATGGCTCACTTTTTAAAAGAAACACTTTGGGCTTAATTATATTCACTTTGCCATATAAGAATTCTTATAAAAGAACCAAATCAGAACAACGCATGAGGTTATTGGTAGGTTACATTTGAAATTCACATTGGGGTGCAAATGAAATTATATTTGGGGTGCTGTCTAGGTTACCAGCACATAATGAGATCTATTGCATCTAGATTCTTATTGGCCATTGGCCTGTGGGCAAGTCATTGCTCCTTTCCCGCCTCTGTTATGCTATCTAATCTCAGTTGGGCTCTCATTTACAGCAATGCAGTCCTTTTACCCCTTCTTAATGGATTCTTTCCTGCCTTTGCACCTCTGTATTCGCTGACCCCTATGCCAAGAATGTATGTCTGATTCTGAGAATCCCCAGTTTCCATCAAGCCTCAGCTCAAGCGCTCCCTCCCCCGCCCCCCCCACCTGCTACACTGGTCTCTCCTGCTCCCTACTCCCTCAGCTGCTGGGGCCTTCCTCAAGTCATCTGCATTTGTTCTGTCTGTATCTATTTTGCATATACCTGTAAAGAAGTGGGGATTCTTTCCCCTGACCTCACCAGCTCAGTTGATGGAATCATGGGATACGATCACAGGTGATGAGTTGTTAATATATTAAAGTGTTAAATACCTAGTTGTCACTTTACAAAATACCTATGAACACTGCTCTCTAATTCAGCTGAAAGGGAGCAATGTCAATGGACAACAATGATTTGCCTTGTCCCTGGGTGACCCTTGAAACAGATTTTTTTAAAAAAAGGCAGTCAAGGCTGGGAGCAGTTGTAGAGTGTGACTCCTCTCTCACCCCCACTCTCCAGCCTATATCAGAGAACAAAAGTGGGGGGAGGATAGTTTCTCTTCTTCGTCTTCTCCCCTCCCCTCCTCACCATAACATACACCACCATATCAGCCATGGTTGCTTCATGCCTAGAAAAGGGCATCCCCACTGGCAGCTAGAGATTCAGTTCTAGAGAGTTCAAGGTAGAGTCAGATATTCTCCAGACCCAGATGCAGAGAGGCAGTCAGTCATGCAAAGTTGGAAGCATTTTCAAGAAGTAGAACTTCTGGAAGCAAAGTTGAACCAAGAGAACCAAAAAGCAAAAGAGAACCACAGCCCCGGAAGGTCAAATGGCAGAGAAGAGGGTTGGAAGCCCAAGTGATCAGAGGTGTCCTGCCCAAGGGCAAACTTCCTAAGTATTCCATGAGGAGTAAAAGGACATTGAGCCTCTGCCTTGGTCACACATTTTTCTTACGTATATGTCATGCTGCCCATTCTTCCCACAGACAGTCTGTGTGTTTGTGGGAGAATATGACCCAAGTTTATAAGGGCATGCTTTTATAGGTGGCACAGTGGGCAGCTAGATGAGAGAGCCAGGTCTGGGGTTAGGAAGATTCATCTTCCAGAATTCAAATCCAGCCTCAGACACTTACTAGCTGTGTGACCCTGGGAAAGTTGCTTAATCCTGTTTGCCTCAGTTTCCTCATCTGTAAAACGAACCAGAGAAGCAAATGGCAAATCACTTCCAGTATTTTTGCCAAGAAAACCCGAAATGGGGTCATGAAGAGTTGGACATAACTGAAACGACCAAACAACAACAAGGTGGCACAGGGGATAGATAGACTGCTGTGGTCTTGGAATCAGGAAGTCTTGAGTCTAAGATCTGCCTCAGACATTGTCTAAGTTGTGTGATCCTGGACAAATCACCTAATTTCTGTCTGCCTCTATTTCCAAATCAAAAAAAAAAAGGATAATAACTCACAGGGTAATTGTGAGAATAAAATTAAATAATATTTGTGAAACACTGCAAATTTTAAAGAATTATATAAATGCTAGCTACTACTACCATTATTATTAGCTCTTATTATAACTATTTGTCTTTACCATGGCATCATAATGTTCAGTCATTTTCAGTCATATCCAACCATTTGTGACCCCATTTGGGGCTTTCTTTTTCTTTCTTTTTCTTTTTTTTTGGTGGGATAATGAGGGTTAAGTGACTTGCCCAGGGTCACACAGCTGGTGTCAAGTGTCTAAGGCTGGATTTGAATTCAGGTCCTTCTGAATCCAGGGCCAGTGCTTTATCCACTGCATTACCTAGCTGCCCCCCATTTGGGGTTTTCTTGGCAAAGATACTGGAGTGATTTGTCATTTCCTTCTCCAGCTCATTTTTCAGATGAGGAAACTAAGGCAAACAGGGTTAAATGACTTGCCCAGGGTCATACAACTAGTAAGCATCTGAGGTCGGATTTGAACTCAGAAAGATGAATCTTCCTGACTCCAGGCCTGGCTCTCTATCTGCTTGTGTCACCTAGTTACCTCAAAGGGAGAGATGACTTTCAATTGGGGGAATCAGGGATAGCTTTGGGGAAGAGATGTCACTTGAGCTGAACCTTGAAAGAAGATAATGTCAACCAGTGAAGATAAGAGAGTAGGTTCTAGACATAGGAGAGAAAGTGAATATAGAAAGGCAGAGGAGTATGGGATAAGACTCTAAATTAATTATAATAGCTGATATTTGTATAGCTCTTTAAAAATGCAAGGCATTTTTCATATATTAATCCAATTAATTCTTACAATGTCCTTGCAAGGTAGGTCCTATTTTTTGGTTTTTTTTTTTTTTTTGCAGGGAAATGGGGGTTAAGTGACTTGCCCAGGGTCACACAGCTAGTAAGTATCAAGTGTCTGAGGCCGGATTTGAACTCAGGTACTCCTGAATCCAGGGCTGGTGCTTTATCCACTGTGCCACCTAGCCGCCCCTGGTAGGTGCTATTTTTATCTCTATTTTATGTTTAAGGAAATGAGTTAAAGAGAAATAAAGTGACTTGCCCAGGGTCACACTGCTAAGTGTCTGAGACAGGATTTAACCTCAGGTCTTTTTGATCCCAAGCTCTGCACTTTATTCACTAAGCCACCCAGAACACTGGAGGGGAGTGATGTGAAAGAAGATTGGAGGCCCACTGAATGGAATTGAATCTAAAAAGCTTTATAAATCTTAGATCTACTTTATAAATGTTGAGCCAAGT
The DNA here is from genome assembly GCF_019393635.1 of Dromiciops gliroides. Taxonomy (NCBI): domain Eukaryota; kingdom Metazoa; phylum Chordata; class Mammalia; order Microbiotheria; family Microbiotheriidae; genus Dromiciops; species Dromiciops gliroides. Next base: position 514,460,164 of record NC_057863.1, read on the forward strand.
AATAGATGAAAAGGTGGAGATGGGATTCACCCTGCCTCTAACTCATACTGGCTGAGTGACCCTGGGCAAGTCATTTAATCACTCAGAGCATCTTGACTTGTTAATGTCCCATTCTAATGATGATAAACTCAGCTTGTCTCCCTGTCATATTGTCCATGAAAACAACTCTTTATTGTCTGAATAATTTCACTTTAGGCTGGTACTCTATATCTCTGGTCTTAGGTCTTGATCCCAGACCTTTCTCTGAGCTTTTAGCTATAAATAGAAATGGCCCTGTCTATAAATACCCATATTTATACTTTCTACCTGTGAGGAACCTGTTTTCTATATTCCCTGTACTCCCAGAAACCTGAACTACAATCTTGGGGCATAAACCTCCCCCCACCTTCCCCAGGGTGTTTAATATTTATAGTGAAAACCGTTGGCCTCTCCATTAATATTGTAGCAATAGTGAATAATTCAGTTGATTGTTTTATATTCTGTGTACTATAAGTCCTTCTCCATCCTCCCAACACACACACACACACACACACACACACACACACACACACACACACACACACTTATTTTTGAATGTAAATCTGACCTCACTAAAAAGTTCTCAATTTTGCTTTTGATTCATTCTCCTGCTCCTTAGAGCTGCCCTCCGTTTCTTTTCATTTGGTTTCCCCATTGCTAGCTTGATTCTCATATGGTGAGTGGGTTGAATGTTGAAGAGAACAATAACAATTTCATGAGTGAAATGGATTCATTGCCTGGGGTTGGAATGGCATTATAGAGCTGGCAGCACCTTTGATATTCTGGTGAGCTGGGTGCCAAAGGTTTAAAAAACATTTTATTTTTCCATTAATAACTCAACCCCAAATGGATAAATTCTTGACCTTTTAATTAATTAATTAATTAATTTTTTTGTATAAGTTCCATTGTTCCATTGGGAATCATAGACTTTTTTTTTAAACTTGAAAAGAAATTAGTGATCATCTACAATGATCATATTACAGATGAAGAAAGAGAGATTGTGCCTTTTTTTTTTTTAACTTTTTTTTTTTTTAAGTGAGGCAATTGGGGTTAAGTGACTTGCCCAGGGTCACACAGCCAGTAAGTGTTAAGTGTCCGAGGCCAGATTTGAACTCAGGTACTCCTGACTCCAGGGCCGGTGCTCTATCCACTGCGCCACCTAGCTGCCCCTGAGATTGTGCCTTTTGTTCAAGACCATATAGTGGCAACCAAGGTCAGGGACAGAAGCCAGGTCTTGAGTCCCCAAGTCCAATCCTTTCCATTATATCACACTGAGTAAATGTCTCCTTACAAAATCAGAGCAGTGGCTAACTAGAATTACCAGGCCATGAACTAAGACATTTGAATTTAGAATCACATAAGGATCATAAATTTAGAGCTGAAATCCATACCTTTACAGAGGAGGAAATAGGGTCAGATGTTAAGTGACTTGCTCAGAGTCACACAGCCTATAGATGTGTGTATGTTGGTGGAGGGTGGGGGTATCAGAGGACAATTCTCCATCTACTACCCCATCATTAATACATATTTGTCTACTACTGTGCTAAGCCCTGGGGATACAAAGAAAGGTAAAAGACAAGTCTATACTCTCAGGGAGCTCAATAGGAAAGAAAATATACTAACAACCAATCACATGCAGTATAAATAGGGAATTAAGTGTCGCAGAATTTGAACCCTGTCTTCCTAATTGTAGGTCCCTCAATCCTCTATGTCAAGCTGCTTCTCTTTAGGTTGTGTGGGACTTCACCAGATTTTGGCACTGAGATTTCTCAGAGATCTCAAAGAACTCTGTGTGTATGTGTGTGTGTGTGTGTGGTTTTTTTTATAGACTATAGTGACAGGTACTGGATACTGAGAGAAAAGATTCAATTTAATTTGACAATTATGTACTGTTACCAATACAAAGATGAATAAGACAGGAAGCAAGTTTACAGAATTCCAGTGGAATATAATCTTCATGAAAACATTTGACTTTGTTTTGTTTGTCCTTTGACTTGTTTTGAATTTATTTATATTTGAACCCAGCCCTAGACAGAGAGCAGAAGAGGCGTATGTGCTCTTAGCCACATGGCATCCACAGAAAGGGGAACCATTTGGTTGAAATGGTGTGAATTTCTGAACCCTTTCCACCTATTAAGAGAAAGTTCCCAGGCAACAGAATCCCAGAGCCTGGCTACCTAATAAGAGAAGGATCTCCTGAGTAGTGACAGTTTGGGGAGTTACCTGTTGGGTAGCTTTCAGTTTGGGAATTTGGGGGATTTGCCCTTTTCTTGACAGAAGGGGAATTCCTTGGGCAGCATGTTGATGTAGAGTCTATGTCTCAGAAAGCAGAAGCAAAGGATTAAAGTCATAATTTAGGGGGACAAGGGACTTTATCAATTATTCCAATGATTCGGGTGCATTGGGAAGAAGGTTACCAATTATGTTTCTCTTCTGGAAGAGTTAAGCTGTCAGAAGGTGTCCTTGGCTTGAAAGTGGGACTCAACAGAATGGAAGAAGAATTACATTACCTTTTTTTATGGGTTTCTGTGAATCTTTTAAAATATTTTTACATTTTTTTTTTTTAGAGTGAGGGAAAAGCTATCCTGTACCAGGTATTATTATCTTAAATGCTTGTACAGGATCTGGGAACCCCTTTTTTTAAATCAACATCAGTGGAGAGTGAGAGCTATATTTGGAGATTATTTCACAGTAAACTCTATATAGGTATGTACAGACAGCTAAGTGGCGGAGTGGATAGAGTGTTAGACCTGGAGTCAGGAAGACATCTACCTGAGTCCAAATTTGGCCTCAGACACTGACTAGCTGTATGACCCTAGGCAAGTCATTTAATCCTGTCTCCCTCAGTTCCTCATCTGTAAAATGAGCTGGAGAAGAAAATGGCAAACCACTCTAGTATCTTTGCCAAGAAAACCCCAAATGGGGTCATGGTGAGTCAGACATGACTGAAAAATGACAGAACAATAGCAACAGTGGTATAAGCTAAAGAGTATGATTTTTTTGAGAGAAAAAGCATTCCAAATATTGGACAAAGTATATGGCAATGGGCCACATGTTACATTTGTTAACCACACCTATGTGTGTATGTAGGATCATAGATTTAGAGCTAAAAATTTCATTAGGGGTCACCTATGAACAGAGAAGTTTGCAAAGCCAAAAGAGACATCAGAAACCATTTAGTCCAATCTACACATTTTATAGATCAAGAAACTAGAGCCTAGAAAGGATAAATGACTTCCCCAAGGCCACACAGGTAGTAAGTCCCAATGGTTGGACATGAACATGAATCCAGGTCCTCTGACTTCCCGTCGAGAGCTCTATATGCCCCAGCAGGATATAAGCTCCTTTGGGGGAGTTAAGATGGTTTCACTTTTTGACTTTGTATCAATCCTTATTGGATTGGATTGAAAATAAAATTTTCAAAGTACAGTGGAAAACCATGGAAGAGTTATAAAGTGTTATGAAACTTCAAAGGAGGAAAGAAAAGGAGGGAGCGGTCACTTCCCTCAGGGCATTGACGAGATTCAATGCTAAAAAGATATCAAATCATTTTTTGACAAGGGTAGAAAAGCGAAATTCCTGTCTGAGACTTCAGTTATCCTCTAAATAGCCCTCTCTGATGGAATCAGTGAGCCCCCAGGCTATAGTCTTCACTTTCTCTAGCTCCTCTTTGGTGCCAAACACAAGGAGCACTCAATAAATAAACTGATAAGGAGCAAAGAAAGGCCAAGGGACAAGAGGTTTAGCTTACACTTTACTTTCAAATGTTTTCTCTAAAATGAATGGCAAGAGAGAAAAATAAAGGGAGGAGGCAACAAACTTGAATATGGCAGTAGTCTCAGGAATAATTTTTTTTTTCTTCTCTGCCTCTTTAAAGTCTTGTTGCAAAATTATTTCAGAAAATCCCCATGATGGCCAAAGTTTAGTTATTTAATGTTATTTATATAGAAGGCAGATAAATATAGTTTCCAACAGTACTCTTGGAGGGAGAGATGTTTGGGATATTTCATGTTTTATGACACACTCACGGTTTCCTCTTCCATTAAAACTTCCTAATACATCACACTCGCCAACAAAAGCTACGGCCTCTTCTGGTTTGTTGGTTTATTTAAAAAAATTATTATTTCTATCCTTGCAGCAAATTTGAAACAGATATCAAGTAGCAAGGAAATTAAGCATGCTGTATATTATGTCTTGCTGGTAGCAGCATGTTTTAGTGGAGAGAGCATTAGACTGGGGTCAGAGGAAGGTTTGGGTTCAAATCCTGCAACTGCCACTTAGTAGTTATGTGATCCTGGGCAAGTCACTTTCCTTTTCTGGGCCTCAAGTTCTTAATCTGTAAAAAGAAGGGTTAGAACTGACCTCTAAGGTTCCATTGAGCTCTAAATCTATGATCATATGTATTTCTAAGAGCATATATGAGTAGATTTGTATTTTACAGGAGCATGCTGGTATGCTCAGTTCCATATTTGGTTTTCTCTCATTCAGACACAGAACACTCCTTTTTCTTTCAATTCCTTCAAAAGAACTTACTGCGGCACTATGGGGCCTATACCGTGAGATTTCCTTGTCATGGATTACAAAAGTAAATGTGAAAATGATGCCTGCCTTTATTGATTCAGCTAGGTTTTGGTATACTTTCCAATGATCATATTTTCATACCCTTTGGTGGGAGAAGGTCCTACTCCTAGCTGTAAGGTTCCACTTTGGGACTGAGCTGTCCTGATTAGTGAGTGAGTGATATGTGTGTTGTGTTGGATAGAGACAAGGAGAAAATGAGTTCAAAACTAGGTTCTGTCATTTTTTGTGTGACCGTGGAAAAGTCACTTAAATACCACATAGGCATTGGATTAGAAGGCCTCTGATGTCCCTTCCAGTTCTAAATATATGAGTCTATGATATAGGGAGCCCTATGCCATGCTTCATATCCTATTGACCCAACCACCAGGATACCAGGACCTCCGTGGCAGGTATGTCTTGCCATCTCCTCTGCTTATGCAAGGTCCCTTTTTGCCTCTTATTCTTGTTCCAAGAGGAATAAACAAATCTATATTACCGTTCCTGCAGGAAAGGGACTTATAATCTACTGTTTTATGGCTCTAGTCACAATTCCTATGGTTGTCTAGACCAATATCTGTTTTTCGGCACCACTGTCCTTTATGTGTTGCATTTCTTTATTAGAAAACCTCCCAGAGGGAAGGAACTGCCGAGTCTGTATCTGTATCCTCAGGACCTAGCATATAATACATCCTTATTGACTGATTAATTCTTCTTCCATACTAACCTTCCATACTGTCCTAACCAGGTCTCTTTCCATTGCTCCTTCCCCCTAAGGAAGATATTTCAACGAGCATCATTAGCTATTTGCCAGCCAGGTTCATAAGATCATAGACTTAGAGCAGAAAGGACCTTAGAGCTGCCTAGTATAAATTTTACAGACGTGAAAACTGAGGCTAAGAGAGGATTAGGGACTTGACTAAGATGACTTAGGTAATAAGCATTAGAATTTGAATCCAGGCCTTCTGATTACAAAAGCAGAGTTCTTTCTATCACACTGTGCTTCTGCTTCAAAAGTAACCTATTAATGAATTATCCTTCTTGTTATATTGGTTGAAGAGAAGAAAATCTGAAATTTATACATAAATGTGCATAGATAGATAGATAGATGAAGAGATAAATAGATAGCTACTATGGATACAACAATAAGCTATCCATAAGATATCCTATTTATCTATATATTTTTATATACAGACATGGGATTTCACCAATATGGAAATTCCCTCTCCCAAGAGAGATCTCTAACCTACAGTCTTAGAGAGATGCATGGGGCACTGAGAAATTAAATGACTTCCCCATGCTTACACAGCCAGTGTGTGTCAGTAGAGGAACTTGAACCCAGGCTTTCTTGATGCCAAGGCCAATTTTCTATTTACTGTGACACAGTGACGCTCACAGATGGATGTACATGGACCCCACGTGTATGTATGGATTACAATGGAAAGTTATTTCTCAGTCATTTGTGATGCCTCAGAGAGAGTTGCTTGTGGTAGGTAAATGAATCAAACCTAGAACAGAAAATGGTGTCTTGTTTGCTGCATATCCCCTGGCAGGAGCATCCGCTACAAAGAGATAGCCTCACTTTCCTCTCTTGCTCTGTTTACTGTTTTCTCTCCATGAAAGCTTAAATTGATACCACATGCACCAACACCAGAGTAAAGCAGCAGGGGCCCTCTCCATTTTTACTGAAACACACTGACACAAACCCAAATCTTCACAGCTGCCTGCCTCAGCTTCTCACAGAAACCTCCTCCACTCGGAGCCCGGCTGTGGTCCCTGAGGGATTCTCTGGCATCTAAGTTTGGCAAGAAGTCCCATTCCCATGGAAGTCAGTGTGGCCTTCACACCACCATCTAATAACATGGCAATTCTCATTCTCATGCATTTCATTCATTGCTTACTGCCCTGCCTGGGAAGCACATGGCCCTTTAGGGCATGTGGATGTCACCAAGGCCAGTTAACCAGGAAGCAAAGTTTTCCCTGAACTTCACATGTCCTAACAGGGAAAAGATGCTCATCAACTCCTCTCAATGTTGCTGGTCCTTTGAGGACTGGGAAACAGGAACTAGAGGAATTTGGACCACTCTTCTCCTTGTCTTCAGAATCAACATTATTCAGCAGTTTTACATATTGAAGTTGCCAGACAAAGTCCTTTGAGTGATGCTGGACCCATAGCCTTTCAGTCCTGACCCAATTTCAAGTATTCAGGGAAAAAAATGAACAGAATATTTATAATAGCATGGTCTGTCACCAAAATAACAAATAGGAAGAGACTTTTGAAAATGATCAAATGCATCTGTAGTTGAAAAGAATAGTAACTGGAATTTAAATGGCCTTATAAAATATATTTTGTAGAGAGGCAGAACTACTGTAGTGGACAGAGAGCCAGCTTCAGTATCAGAAAAACCTGGTTTCAAATCCTAGCTCTGATAGTCACTGATTGGGCAAGCAACTCAATCTCTCAGGGCTTCAGACAATTCCCTATAATATCTATCTATCTATCTGTCTGTCTATCTATCTATCTATCTATCTATCTATCTGTCTATCTATCTATCTATCTATCTATCTATCTATCTATCTATCTATCTATCTATCTATCTATCTATCCATCCATCCATCCATCCATCCATCCATCCATCCATCCATCCATCCATCCATCCATCCATCTATCTATCTATCTATCTATCTATCTATCTATCTATCTATCTATCTATCTATCTATCTATCTATCTATCTATCTGCTGGGCAATGAGGGTTATACAGCTAGTAAGTGTCAAGTGTCTGAGGCCGGATTTTAATTCAAGTCCTCCTGAATCCAAGGCCGGTGCTTTGTCCACTGTGCCACTTAGGTGCCCCCAATTCCCTATAATTATAATCACTAAACTGTTGCTAGTGGACTTTGGTAGAAGGAATTTCCCTACCAGGGAGTTCCCTACATCAGGGAACTCACAGGTGTGGACCCCTTTTCCTCTATCTATCTATCTATCTGTCTGTCTGTCTATCTGTCCATGCATCCATCCATGTATCCATCCATGTATCTATCTATCTATCTATCTATCTATCTATCTATCTATCTATCTATCTATCTATCTATCTATCATCTATCTATCTATCTCTCTCTCTATCTATCTCTCTATCTATCTCTCTATCTATCTATCTATCTATCTATCTATCTATCTATCTATCTATCTATCTATCTATCCATCATCTACAAATAATCTATCTTCCATCTGTATATAAATAGGTATATGTACACACATATGTCTGTGTGCACATTATTACTCTATTGAAATCATTAAAAAGGAAACTCAGAAATTCATTATTTGGCTTAGATTTTTCTTCTTGACTCCTCCCTCACCCTCATTCCCTATTTTTTTCTTTCTTAGCCTTTCCCTTTCTAACTATACTGCTTCTCTGTGTCTGCCAGTTGGTATTCCTCTGTCTTTGCCTTTGTCTATTCAGGGCAAATGAACAGAACAATTGAGTCAAAACTTGATTTTTAATAAGTCTTTTGGCAACAAAAATGCAGTTTTTTAGGGATGAATGGAAAGTTTGGTGGGTAGATGCATGCACATGATGAAAATGGTTGAAAAGTGGCCCTGCCTCTCTATAGGCTCATATACCAGATACTGTGAAGCCCAGTGAGGTCACTATGGGAACAACCCAACAAATGGCACCTCCTATCTTGGTCCCTTTTTAAGTAGAATGGATGGCTCGTAGATCCTTTGTCTCAAAAAAACAAAACAAAACACCCCAACAAATTAACAACATAAAAATCAGTTTAGAACTTCAGATTTTAATAAGACTATACCCATCACGACTATATGAATGAGTCATCAGAGCTTGCTCCTGCCACTGACTGTCATTTTGAAGAAACTCCATCCTTCCTGTCCCCTAGAGCTGTTCTTAGTATGGTGCTGTGATGTAGAGAAGTCCCTGATCCCATTTCTTGGGCTGCAGAGTGTGGGAGGAAAAGTCCCTGTTCCTGTTTGCAGGGGTAGCATTTAAAAGGGTGGGGAGAGGCCTCCTATCTCTGCTGTGGTAAGAAGTGATGAAGAATGAAGAGGATCTCTTGATCCTGTTACTATAGGGGCAGAAGGGAGTAAGGCCAAACTGCACACCTGCTACTAGACCTATGTAGGAGGATATTTTTTTCCCTACCATTCTCATTCAGAACTTGGAATTCACATTCCCAAAGAAACAAGGTTATTAATCAGGGTTAGTTTCTATAGTATTATAAGTTCAGAAACACCATGAACTGCTTCAGGGGGTAATGAGTTTTTCATCACTGGATAGTTTCAAGAGGAAGCTGAATGCCTACCTGTTTGGGATTTTATGTTCTAGTAGAAATTCCTGTTCAGGCGTAGATCGAAACATAAATAAATACATTTATAAATAAATAAGGGTATTTCCAATTCTAGGATTCTATGATTGACTATCTGTCCATCTACCCATTTATTTGGTGCCAACTTAGGAACTTAACCATCATTTACAATACTAGTTCTATGGGAAAATGCATTTTTAGTTTTAGAAAACCCTCTTATAAAAAGACTTTTAGAAAAATAACAATCAATAAGTTGGGAACTGATTGAGTATACACACACACATCCTGATAAGTGTGTGTGTGTATACATATATTCTTTTTTTTTTTCCTGCTAAGAATGTCCATCTCATTGCTGGAAGCTTTGTTACAAAATTCTTCCTTATTTTGCTTGAGAAACTTTTACCTGATATATAGGTATATAAAATAGGTATACATAACCTTTTACTGTTGCCAATTTTTTTGTGACTCCCACATTCAGTTACAGGACCCAGCAATTGAAGTTTAAGAAGCTTTGGTCTAATCAATGTCTGCTTGCTTTTTAAATAGCTGTTACCAAACCTTGTGGGTACCATTTTTTTTGCCTTTATTTTACAATCAGTTTGGAGGCTGCCATGTAAACAACTCCCTTTCCCTCTCTCACTTCTCTATGTTGTTGTCCTCTATATTTCCATAGGTAGCGTCAGCAGTAATTCTGTTCTCAAGGGAGTGAGAGATTGAAATAATCTATTAGAGCCGAAATGAGCTTAGATATGTCCTGTTCCTTTCAACACTGTCAATTCCCTGTCAGCCATTCTGCGTTTCTCCTGGGCATGAGCTGAATGTGATATAATTCAGCAAATGAGCTGAATGTGATATAAACCCCAATTCACCAGGGAGTAGGACAAAACCACAAACATATTTTCAGTTGTATCCTAATCAGACTGTCACTTCATGATTCTTATTGCATTGGAGAGGAAAGAATTGAAATCTCTTTAGACAATTAAAAAACCCAGCCACAAAACTTTTATCTAGAATTTCAATGAAAAATAAAATTTCATAAATTTCTTGCTCACAGAACCATGAAAATAATAATTTTAATAGGTTTTCAGTTAGTCAGGTTTGAAATATATTTTGGGTTCAGGCGAATGATGAGTATAGAAACTCCTTTCACCATGCAATGTGGCTGAAGCACTGAGATTAGGTAGATCTAGTCCAGGGTCACATGGCCAGTACATATAGTGGACAGGACTTGGACCCAGGTCTCTCGGACTCCAAAGTCAACCCCTATCTTCACTAAATCATGTTGCTATCCAATGGCAAGCATATATTCACACATCTTAAATTATAAAACAATATATTGAGTTGAACCAAAAAATAACACAGGAGGTCCTCATTATTTGAGGACAATTGGTTCTGTAAAAAAGGTTACTTAAAAGGGATTCACTCCTAATAAACAATGAAAATAAAGATTGAGTGGGGATTAATCTTTAAAAACGAAACTGAAAATTCTAAGAATATGTTTATTTAATTTTATATACTTTGATAGTGTGCTTTCTTTTCTCAAATTATCATGTATTTACTTAAATATTTATTAAGCAACTACTATATGCCAGCTATTGTGCTAAGTACTGGGGATACAAATACAAATAAATACAAAGACAGTGCTTGCCCTAAAACTTTCAATCTAATGAGGAAAGAAAACATATAAAAGGAAACTGAAAAAGGGTAGAGGAAAGAGGAGGTTTAATATATCATTTCTCCCAGTAGAACATACACTTCTTCAGGACTGATACTGTTTTCTCTTTCTTCCTTTCGTGTTGCTAGTCCATAGTACCTTGCACATAGTAGGCACTTACTAGGTGTTAGCTGAATTGAATTGAATAATTCCCTCCAAAAGCAAGGGAATGAATGGCCTTTCTTCAGTACATCTATTTCTATCAATCAATCAATCAGCCAGACAGTATAAGGCATGATCTGTGACCTTGAGAGAATTATAATTCTCTTAAGGAGACAAATCAAGTCAATTATTTATTAAGGCTAACTATGTATAGGGCATCGTGCTAAGAACTAGGAATGCATGGTAATCAAAAATAATTACAGTCTCTGCCTTGAAGCTGCCTTCATTCTAACAAAGAAGATGATACAGAAAGGGGGCCTGAAAAATCAGGAGAGAGGACACAGGGACATGGAGGAGAAGGCTGGGGAGTCAGAGGAAAGGACATAAATGAAGGAGTGAATGTGGTGGTTCTAAGAAGAAACTCACTAATCAAAGGAGGGCCTCCAGGGTGGAGGAATCTTCCAGGATAAGAAGGCTGCAGGGATAGAGGCAAGTTCCAAGATGACAGGACAAGATCAACACATATAAAATAATACAAAACGGAATATATTTCTGTGTGGTACTAATGATACATATCCCATGATTCTGAAGGCCCTCTCAGTAATGATTGAGGGCCCTATATCTGAAGTAACATCATATTTTTGTGTTGAATACTATGTTTTTAGTCACAAAGCACTGGTTCTGGAGTTAGAAGGTGAGGGTTCAAATGTTGCCCCTGAACCTTGTTCAAATCACATGGCCTTCCTGGGGTTCAGTTTCTTCAACTTTAAAATGAGGAGCTTGGATTAGATGGCTTTTGTAGTGCCTTCCAGCGTGACATTCATGATTCTGTGATCACTATCCAATGACTGACAAAAATGTTTGATAACAGATTATGATAAGGTTTATTTTTAGTGGAAATCTGACATTAACAGTAATACTTTTCTTGAGGGGAGGGAATAATGGAGAGAATTCTCTGGATAACATGTTAAGGGCCTCCCTATCACTGTAGCTCTAGCCCCAGGATGCAAATAGATCCAACCAAAGTATCAAGACCAGACTTGTTTAGGCCTAGATAAGACTTTTGTTTTGCCTGAGTTTTAGAGGATGATCAGGATTACAGAAATTTACCCAAGTATATGCAATTTTGTATCTCAATTCCAGAAATAGGTCTGAACTGGGCTCCAAAGACTGAGGTGCGATGGAGGAGAAGATGCTATTTCTTGAGACCCTAAAAATATGACATTTGATGTTTGCTCAGAAACCCAGTTTATTGCATTTTCACAGCTGAGTATTTTACACAAAGAAGCTCTCCATCACTATGTAATCAGTTGGATGGAAGGATTAAGTTCCTCCCTATGGCCATTAACATAATTGTTTTATTTACTTTAAGAGTATCCAGAGAAAACCATTTATTTATCTCTAGTTCTTCCCAGGAAGAGAAGAAAACAGCTGCTAGACTACCTAAAGTTAAATATCTTGAATCTTTGTCTATTGAATATGCATCATCTATTGAACATCCTTTGCACATATAAATATATAACAAATATGTACAATAACACAGATAACATATATACACAGCCAAATAAACATACTTTATTTTTCCTCTACAGAAAAACACAATGTCATTCTTTGGAAGAACCTTTAAAAGTTACTGGGAAGCTGTAAATAAGTCTGACTCCCCATTGAGGGTACTTCTCAGGAAAAAGGGCATGGGCTACATCCCAACACTGGCTGTGTAGCCCATTAAATATTCATTTATAAGTTTTACAAGTATTGCCACAATAATAGAAATGTTCAGCATCCAGCAACCAAAACCAGCATTATGTCAACAGGTCTGACTGGTCAAATGAAATTACAAGGAGAGGGACAGTGGGCGGAGACAAACAAGCAGTTATGGGAAATGAGAGACAGCCTAACATAGTGAACAGATAGAGCTAACTTTGGGGCCAGGAGGACTAACTGCCTCTGACACATACTGGCTTATCTCAACCTCTTAGTGCTGACCTACATTGTTTGAAGGAGTTTCCTAATATGGGAGTTCCCCATACCAAGGAAATCACAGGCCCAATCCCTGTCCCTGTCTTATAGTGGAATTGTGTGTTTCTTTGAAGATTATTGTCCTCAATTTCCAACAGTCAGTCAGTCAATCGGTTAATAAGCATTTATTAAATGCTTACTCTGTGGTAGGCACTGTGCTAAGTATTGGGGATACAAAGAAATGCAACCAACCCCTCTAACCACCTCAGCCCTAGTCCCACCAATGCAGGCCTAACCAAGGTGCTCCCAAGGCCAACACAAACTTCTTTAGTCCTGGGTTTTAGAGAATGGTCAGGACTGCGGAAATTAACCTGAGTCTACTTGATTTTGTACCTCAACTGCAGAGTAAGGCTAAAACTGGACTGGCTTCCAAGGACTGGGGTGGGATGAAAGAGATGTTATTTCTTGAGACCCTGAAACAATGACATTTGATGAAGGCCCCAAGATTGGAAGGCCCTACTCTCAAGCAGATCAGTAGACAGAATGAAGGAGGACTGATGGCAGAGTGGAAAGGGGCAATAGAGAGCAAATAAGTGGGACAGAGAGAGAAGAATGCCATGGTGAATAGATGGCTGAATGTGGAGTCAGGAAATTGAGATATGAATCTCACTTCGGTCACTTATTAGTGTTATAAGCATGCACCTTCGGTCCCAGTTTCTTCATCTATGAAGTGGAGACAAGAACAATTGTACTTCCTGCCTCACTCCACGGTCTTGAGGGAAAAACTTTGTAAACCTTAAAGAGCTATAGAGGTATAGGTTCTTATAATCATGGTTATAATTCACATTCCAGACTCCTTGTATCAAACCATGAGCCCTATCTGCTGTATCCAGGCTGCATGTGGGGGAAGGTAGACAGATTCGGCAGCTGAATAAAGGGGGAATAGGTACCTTGCCCTCGTTTTGCTTCTGAGACCTTGGAAACATCATCTTGCAACATACCTCCTCCAGGAAAACAGCTGTGAGGCTTTACCCTCTTCAGCTCCATACAATGTGTTGCTCAGAGAATAATGTCCCCATGATATTGTTCAGGTTCATTGCATCCAATGCAAATTTTCCACCAGAGGGCTCTAATTAGTATCCCAAGAGCTGTGTCTGCTTTGTCAGTGTGTTCATGTGTATGTGAGTGTGTCTCTCTGTATGTTTAAACTCGGGCCCCACTGCCGGCTTGAGACCCAACAATGCAGATGGATAAGATGATTCATTAGCATTACATCTCCCAGATCCCAGAAGTCTAAACATTTTTACAGTCCTTGGTTTCAAAAGTAGAGCTGCTCATAGTAAACACCTTCGGTCTTTTGCTTCTTAGTACATGACTTTAATTAACCATTAATGTGCAAATGGCATGATTAGTTTATAGCTTAAATGGTTTTTAACTTCCTTTGGATTCTATACTTCCCCTCCCCCCACTCAACCTCCTCCTGAATGGATAACCAGCGGCTGCTGATTAGAAAAAGCAAAACTAATTAGAATGGGCGCAAAGGGGGCGCTTTGGGTCACCTACATTAATGCACATTACAGTTAAGGATCTGTCAGATTTTCCATTAACCCTCCTGCCCAACCTCCTTCCCATCTCCAGGATCAAATCATCTTCTCATCCCCTCAGCCCCCCTTCTCTTGGTTGGAAACTTGACATTCAACAGGCAAAATTACCCTGTTAACACTGCAAACACACAACCTCCATTAATGAGATTGATGCATGGATGTAGGTCCTGGGATGGGAATAATATAAACCATTTCCTCATTCAGAAGACTAGAATGAGCTGAACTATTTTTCATAGAGTAATGTTCACTGTCCTTATTGGATCTATATAAACATAAGTATACATGTATATATGCATATATACATATTCAGAGGAAGGGGGGCAGACAGAAGAGGAGAGATGGGAGAGAAAGTAAAAGTGATGAATAGGAAAGGGAAGAGAGAGAGACGGGAAGAGAAGACAGATGAGTGAAGCCAGTTACTATAGGTATAATCCCTTTATGGACTAAAAAGCAAAGAAAGGAAAGGAAAGAGAGACAGAGAAAAAGAGAAAGAGAGAGAAAGACAGAGAGAGAGAGAGAGAGAGAGAGAGAGAGAGAGAGAGAGAGAGAGAGAGAAGGAAAGATAGAAGAAGAGGAAAAAGGAAGAAAGAGAGAAGGAAAAAAGATAAAATAAGAGTGAAGCCTGTTATTACAGACTGAATCCCTTGATGGTGCTCTGAGATTTATAGACCAGGGCAAGAAAAATAGAAAATAAAAGAGGATACTTAGGAAATACAACTCTGCTGTGCAAACAGTTAAATTAATATTTTACAAAGATAATCTCGCAGATTTAGGGGGAAAGGATTAAATTATTTGGTTTCAGTTCCTAAGGTATCTATTAAAACTCCCAGTTCTAAATCCATGATCTTATGACTAGAATTTGGACATAATTATGGCCAATATTATGAAAGAATCAGTGTCAGAAGAGCCCTTAGAAGTTCAGCTAGTCCCACTCCCTCATTTTACCGATAATAAAAATGAGACCCAGAGGGATTAAATGATTTATTTGTCCACAGCAATACAGGTGGCAAGTGACAGAACCTATATTTGAACCCAGGTGTTTATTACAAATCCACCATTGCATCATATCACTTCCCATTAATCAATGAGAGACTCCTTTACAATGAAGCTTACTGAAAAAAGGGAGTGTGATTTCATTGGATCCTGGCAATAATAAAAGGAACAACAACAGAAATAGCTGCCATCTAGTATTTTTAAGGTTTGCAAAGCATCTTCCCTCGCCTATCTTAGTGGATTCTCATGGCAACTCTGTGAAGTAGGTGCTATTATTACCACCCTCATTTTACAGAAGAGGAAGCTGAAGATCAAAAAGGCACAAGTAACTTGCCTATAGACACACATGCCTGTGTACATGTGCGCACGTGCATGCACACACACAGACACACACACTTTTGTATCAGAAGTGGAGTCAGATACAAAACTCTCCTGGTTTCATGTGGAAGGCTTTTGCCACTATAGTTCCTCTAGAAGAACCCCTATTGTATGCTCAATACAAAGCCACAATTATAGATAGCGCCACTCAATGTGTTCCCTGGTGATAAAAAAAAAAGAGTAATGAGCAAATGTTACTCATAGGTTAAATTCAAACAAGTTCCCAAGTTTTGAGACCCAGAATCTCATTAAAAATTGTTTTCAGTAGGGATCAGGAGTAGAATGACTGAAATGCCCATTTAGCCCCACTGGCAGGCTTTCTAGTCAGATAGAAGCAAGAAAGTGCGTGAAGAGAATGAGAACACAGGTCTGAGAGACTTCCTGACCTACTGCCAGACTCAGGGCTAGAGACATTCAGGCAAGTTGGGCATTTTGGTATATTGTGCTGCCAAAGGCACGTAGGCAGAGCCAAACAAACAGCAGAATCACAAATCCTCATAGTCAGGAGGGAAATTTTAGTTCGATTTGTACCCAGACAGGACTAGTGACTGCAACTTTCATGTTGGTGGTAATTGAATCCTCTAGTGATGGGGAACCTGGCACAAGGCACAAGGCAGCTCCCACCTCCCCCTTTTGGATATCTCTTATTGTTAGGGGCTGCCAGGCAGCAAGATGGCACAGTGGACAGAATGCCTGGCCTGAAGTCAGGAAGACTCATCTTCCTGAGTTCAAATCTGATCTCAGATATTTAGTAGCCATGTGGCCCTGGGCAAGTAACTTAACCCTGTTTGTCTCAGTTTCCTCATCTGTTAAAAAAAAAAAAAAGAGCTGGAGAAGGAAATGGCAAACCACTCCACTAACTTTGCCAAGAAACAGACACACTGTTTGCATGTTTTACATCCACTATAAGAATGTGATCTCCTTGAAGGCAGGGGTTATGTTTTTGCCTTTCTTTGTATCCTCGAGGTTTAAGAATAGTACCTAGCACGTAGTTAAGTGCTTCACAAATGTTTGTTGACTGAATGACTCATGCTGTATGATTTCCAGGCTCTTTGCTGTTCTGGTCACCTTCCTCTGGATAGGCTCTGCCTCAGAAAAATTCTTCATAAAAGATGGTATCAAAAACTGAATATAATATTCTTGATGCAACTTGTCCACAGCAGGGAATAATAGCATTATAATCTCCCTTGTTCTGGGGAAGGGGAGAATATGAAGGGAAATAAACATTTATATATAAACTACACGCCATGTGCTGTGCTAAGTACATTTTACAAATATCATCTCAGTTTTCCTAACAACAAGCATGAACAGTGGTGCTATCAGCTGAGGAAAGCAAGGCAAACAGAGATTAAATGATTTGCCTAGGGTCACACAGCCAGTAAATTTCTGAAGCTAGACTAGGAATGAAACCTAGTGCACCATTAACCTAGACCAGCTACCTCTGGGTATTAGGTTGTTGTTGGGTTTTTTTGTTTTTTTGTTTTACTTTTTTATTTTATTTATTTTATTATTATTATTTGTAGGACAACTAGGGTTAAGTAACTTGCCCAGGGTCATACAGCTAGTAACTGTCAAGTGTCTGGGGTAGAATTTGAACTCAGGTCCTCTTGAATCCAGGACCCATGCTTTATCTACTGTGCCACCTAGCTGCCCCCTCTCCCCCTCCCTGCCCCATTAGAGCATTCTTCAAAGATTATTCTCCCTGGTAGAGAAAATGGGGACAAAAATAAGAGTTGAATAGTTCTTCCCATTATCCATTGTCATCACCTCATTCACTCTGACCTCTCCATTCAACTTCCTATCTTTTCTGTTTTTATTTTGTTTTGTTTTGTTTTGCGGGGCAATGAGGGTTAAGTGACTTGCCCAGGGTCACACAGCTAGGTGTCAAGTGTTTGAGGCTAGATTTGAACTCAGGTCCTCCTGAATCCAAGGCCAGTGCTTTATCCACTGCGCCACCTAGCTGCCCCCATCTTTTCTTTGACCTTTTTTACCTTTATTGTAGCTTTAAAAAAAGAAGAGTACCCTTTTCATTGTCCTTAACATTTATTACAAGTCTCAGCTTGTTCTGAGCTTTAGCGTTCCAGAAATTATTCTTACCACAATTCACCATCAGTTACATATCCTTGTCTTCACATGTACATGTACTTTTAAAATCTAATATGATCTATGAGTTCCTGTGCATTCAAATTAGTAATTTTAGACAGCTTCATTTTTTCTTTCCCATCAGAATTATTTCTGTTTGTGTTACCAAAATTTCTTGAGAGGAGTAGTATCCTATCTTCTCTGAGGTAAACCTGCCTTGTGTAATTTTAGGTTATAGAATCCTACCCCTTTTTTTTCCTTTCTGACTTCTTCAACAGCTGTCTCTCCCCCAACTCTTCAAATACCAATTAAGGCTGATGATGTTCAGCTTTTCTCTCCTTGTGCATTACAAAATGTCTGATAGCATCTTCACTTCCTCCCAAGTTCCCATCATTTCTTCCTAGGCAGCTAGTTCTTCCATATTGGTCAGAATTAGATTAATATAGTATGTTGTCTCATTACTCCCGCCATCATTTAAAGAATGAAGGCATGCATCCTTTAAGGCAAGTCAATAATTTGGGCCGTTCTACCTTTGGTAAAGAGAAAATGCCTGCAGGTGCCCAGATAGTTGAAATCCGTGATCACTACTCTGCCCTGTCTTTGTGAAATTTCATGAGCTCTTTTTTGAACTCATTGACCATTTCCTCATTCTAGCCAGGTGGCCCAAAAGACACTTTAAAAATATATAGTATTTTATTTTTCCAATTACATGTAAAAACAATTTAAAAAATGTTAATTCCAAATTTTCTCCCTCCCTCCTTCTTTTCCCCCTCCCTAAAACAGTAAACAATTTGATATATGGGTTATATATGTTGAATTGTACTTTCACCATAAAATGCTAACCCAAATGTTCTTCACCCCATATTCTGCCCCTCTCAAATTTATGGATTTCATGTGGATTGCCAAATGAGCATATCCTCTTGTTTTACAATGCTATTTTATTTTTGAATGCATAATAATAATAATTATTATTATTATTATTATTTTTTGCACGGGGCAGTGAGGGTTAAGTGACTTGCCCAAGGTCACATAGCTAGTAAGTGTCAAGTGTCGGAGGTCAGATTTGAACTCAGGTCCTCTTGAATCCATGGCTGGTGCTTTATCCACTGCACCACTTAGCTGCTCCCCTGAATGAATTATAATTATTCATAGCCATATTCCTGTTATGAGTCACATTCTAACCAAGTCTCATATTGATAACTGGGAGAGACATTGTGGTGTAATGGAAGGGGCATTAAACCTGGAGGCAGGAGATTTGGGTTTGAATGCCAGCACCAATATTTATGAGCTGTATGATCATGAGGAAGCCATTTAATCTCAATGAGCTTCAGTTTTCTCATATGCAAAATGAGAAGGTTGGATTAGGTGAATCCTAAAATGAATGAATGAATGAATTTTGAAAATTGATTAAGCCCTTGTTATGTGATAATAATTATTTTGCTGTGATTGTAAGTAAAACTATCACAGTAATAATAAATGATACTATTCCTATGATAAGGGTTGGGGATACAAATAAAAAAAAAAGTGAAGACAGTCTTTGTTCTCAAAGGGCTAGCATTCTAATGAAAGAGACAACACATCTAGGGAAGTGGTAGCCTGGGAGGGGATTTTTGTCTTGGAAAGTTACCGGGATGGTGAGTGGAGCCAAAGGAGAGTAGATTGGCAGGCAGTCCCCTCTTTGATTATGCTTCTAGAATTAGAAAATGGGATGGGGGTGGGGTAACATTTGCTTTTGGGAAGGTAGTAGGGACTAAAGTAAAGCAGAGCTGCAGTCTGTTTTAATATAGTGGCCCATGTGAGGCACTCACTATTTGGGACAGCAAGTCTAATATTCTATGACTTCCAGTTAACTTAACCTCTGTGTACCTCAGTTTCCTCATCAGGAAAATGAGGAAGTTGGACTTGGTTGTCTCTAATGTTCTTTTATCTTTGAATTCTATGAACACTATAGCAATCATTTTGCATATTACCCATGCTCTGCAAGTTTGTGT
Source organism: Dromiciops gliroides (assembly GCF_019393635.1). Taxonomy (NCBI): domain Eukaryota; kingdom Metazoa; phylum Chordata; class Mammalia; order Microbiotheria; family Microbiotheriidae; genus Dromiciops; species Dromiciops gliroides. Next base: position 514,479,886 of record NC_057863.1, read on the forward strand.
ATAGACAGCTGAAGCCATGAGTTTTATTACTAGCCCTTTTGGATATTATTTCCTGTGAAATGCTCTTTTCCTATCCATGGGTATTTTTCTTCTGCATATACCCTATCTACTATATTTGTCGTATCTGGCAAGATAGGTTCAGTGAACTTACTAAGGGAGAAGGCTTATTCCTAAATTAGAAGAAAAAAAGATTCATTCTTACCTGATTTAAAGATAAGAAACTGAAAATTTTAGAGATTAATGACACATCAGGCTATTTTCAAATGGGTGTAATTTGAGGACTTCTGGAAGCCCAGCATGCAACAGTTTCCCTAACATGTCAGGATGCCTGAAATTCTTTTAGATTCATTCTTTTTGGTTCATTAATTCATTCATTTGGTTCCATATTCAAGAATTATCTACTAAAAAATAAAAACTCCTAGGAAGGGTTAGGACCTCTCATTATTATCAACAAAACCCTTAGTGGTGATTGGTCGTCTGCTAGCCAGGAGTAAGGCCTTACTGGAATTAGATATAGGAGAGGTACCTGGGGATGATGGAATCCCTGGAGGAGAAAATCACATCACTGTCAGAAGAGGTGGGAGGGTGCTAAAATCACACTTTCCCCATCTCACATTTCTGGTTTGGGGACAATCTCGATGGTACAATGTATTAGCTAACATTTCAATAGCACTACATGCTTACAAAGTGTTACACCTTGATTTTCTCATTGAATCCTAATGACAATCCCATGAGGCAGAGAGAACAAATATTTTCACTAAGAGGTGGCTAAGTGACACAATGAATAGAGTGCTTGGCCTGGAGTCAGGAAGATGTGTTCAAATCCAGCTTCAAATACTTACTAGCAGTGTGATCTTGGTCAAGTCACTTAACTTCTGCCTCAGTTTCCTCAACTGTAAAGTGAGGATAATAGCTCCCATTTCCCAGAATACTTGTGAGCGTCAAATGATTTACTATTTGAAAAGCACTTAGCGCAGTGCCTCAAATAGGCACTATATAAATGCAAGCTATTATTATTATTATCTTTATTTTATAGATAAGGAAACCGAGACTGAGAGGTAAAGCAATTTGCCCAATGCCATATATTTAACACATAGTGGAACCAGGAATCAAGCCCAGATCTTTTGATGAATGCCATTGCCCTTTCCACTACCCTATACTGCCTTTTGTCTCCTTAAGCCCTACTCTTTATTTAATCATGGTTATATATAAACAATTACAACAACACTTATATTTGTGGGGGAAATTACTATTATTTGCCACCAGCCTAGCAAGAGTTTCCTGGAGTTCTATTCAGTAATCATTTCCTCCACTTTCTCTCCTCTCATTCTCTTCTTAAGCTCTTACAATAAGTTTTTAGACCTTATCATTCCATGGAAACTGCTCTCTCCAAAGTTACTAATGATCTTTTAGTTGCCAAATCCAATGACCTTTTCTCAGTCCTCATTCTCCTTGACTCTCTGCAGCCTTTGACACTGTTGATCATTCTTTCCTCCTTGGTACTTCTTTTTTCTCTAGGTTTCTGGGACACGACTCTCTCCTGGTTCTCTGCCTACCTCTCTGACAGCTCCTTCTCCCTTTCCTTTGTTGGATCCTTCTCCAGATTACATCCTTTCACCACAGGTGTCCCTCAGGGTTTTGTCCTGGGCCCTTTTTTCTTCCTTCTCTAAAATTACTTTACTTGGTGATCTCATTAGCCCTTCATAGATTTAATTACCATCTCTATGCTGATGATTCTCAAATTTACCTATCCTGTCCTAGTCTCTCTGCTGACCTCCAATATCGCATCTATCATTGCCTTTTAGACATCTTGAACTGGATATAGACATCTTAAACTCAACATGTCCCAAAGCAAACATATTATCTTTGCCCCTAGACCCTCCCTTCCTCCTACCTGTCCGATTACTGTGGAGGATAATCCACCATCCTCCCAGTATCTTAGGCTTGCTCATCTCAAACACCTCATCATCTTTCACCTCCCTTTATACATCAGTTGTCAAGACCTGTCAGTTCCATCCTTGCAAAATCTCTCAAATATATCCCTTCTCTCCTCTCATATTGCCACTGCTCTAGTACAGGCTCCTCATCACCTCAAGCTTGGACTATTGCAATAGTCTGATGGTGGGTCTGCCTTCCTCAAGTCTCTCCCCATTCTAATCTATTCTCCATTAAGCCACTAAAATAATTTTTTTAAAGTGTGGTCTGATCACGTTATCCTCCTCCTCAATAAACTCCATGACTCCCTATTCTTCCCAGGATCAAATACAGAATCCTCTGTTTGGCATTCAAAGCTCTTCATCACTTATCCCCCTCTCACCTTTCCAGTCTTCTTATATATTACTCCCTGATACATACTCTTTGATCCTATGACACTGGTGTCCTTGCTGTTTTACAACAGAGCCTCCTGCTCTTGACTCTGGGCATTTTCTCTGGCTATCCCCCATGCCTGGAATATTCTCCCTCCTCATCTCTGCCTATTGGCTTTCTTGGCTTCCTTTAAGTCCCAGCTAAAATCCCATTTTCTGCAAGAAACCTTTTCTACACCCTCTTAATTTTAGTGCCTTCCCTCTCTTAATTATTTCCTATTTATCCTTTTTATAGCTTGTTCATAAAGATTTGTTTACTTGTCACCTTCCACATAAGATTGTGAACATCTTGAAAGCAAGGACTGCCTTTTGCCTCTTTTTGCATCCTCAATGCTTCACACAGTGCCTGGTACATAGTAAATGCTTAATAAATATTTGACTGACTGATATTCCTTTAAAAATGTCAAAGGATAATTTGAGTGTCAAAGACAAAACTCAGACTCAAAACTTATGAGAACTAATAAGGATAGGGAAAGAGATAGAACCGGTGACTTCACTGGTCTGGGGAATTTTCATAGGGAGAAACTCCTACAAATGTAGATTGGTGCTTTCTCTGCAGGTTGGAGAGTTTCTATGAGCACTGAGAGGTTAAGTGACACCCAGCATCACATGGGTTGGATTTGAATCCAGGTCATCCTGACTTTGAGGCCAGCTCTCTATCCACTATGCCAAGGTGACATTTATTGTTTACCAAAATGAATTTAATTGAAACCCCAATAGACAAAGTTCATAAATAAAGAATTTTAATTCATTATTGTTAAGCAATGGCCGGTGGCTATAAAGGTATTATATGTGTAAAGTTTCAGGACAAGTTTTCTAAAACTGCTCATATTACTTCTTCTTCTTCTTCTTCTTTTTTTTAGTGAGGTAATTGGGGTTAAGTGACTTGTCCAGGGTCACACAGCTAGTATGTACTAAGTGTCTGAGGCCGGATTTGAACTCAGGTACTCCTGACTCCAGGGCTGGTGCTCTATCTACTGCGCCACCTAGCTGCCCCTCATATTACTTCTAAATTCAGAAAATGGAAAAACAAGCAAACACATTACTGGTTTCTTCTCACATAACGTCACTTGTGGTTGAGGGCATCTTCCTGACACTTCTTCAGTGTACTGAATTCATGACTAATATTTGCTCAGTGGAGTTTCAGTTCTGTGCTTTTAGGACACTACTTTCTTCTTCCCCATCACTGTCATTAACCAATACTGTAAAATCACCAGAGGATATTGTCCTTTTGGCTCATCCCAGAAAGTGAGCAAGCATGTGATGAGAAGGCCTCTGGTCCTAGAACTGGTTGAATTTATCTATCCATCCGTCAGCAGATATTTCTTGAGCACCTGGTGTGTGCCTAGCACTATCTAATCCTGGGGAGTGTAACATCTGCCCACAAAATACCTGATAATCAAGTGGAGTTCACAGAGTTGTTGTTGTTTATCCTTTGTTCTTTTGTTTTGTTTTTTGCAGGCAATGGGGGTTAAGTGACTTGCCCAGGGTCACACAGCTAGCAAGTGTCAAGTGTCTGAGGGCAGATTTGAACTCAGGCACTCCTGAATCCAGAGCCAGTGCTTTAACAACTGCGCCATCTAGCTGCCCCTATCCTTTGTTCTTGAAGAGGGCCATGACATCAGGTGGTGATGTTATGCCTTGCAGTGAATTGGATTTAAGTGAGGGAGGGATGTGCAAAGTCACCAGTTTCATTTTCTCCTCCAGAGCCAGAGGCAAGATATACATCAGGATGTATATATCAGGAGGTGGCCCCAGGTGTTTAAGGCAGTTGCGGTTAAGTGATTTGCCCAGGGTCACACAGCCAGTAAGTGTCAAGTGTCTGAGGTGAGATTTGAACTCAGTCCTCCCAACTTCAGTGCTCTATCTACTGCACCACCTAGCTCCCCCAGAGTTCACAGAGACAGACAGAAGGATCATAGGTTTAGAGCTAGAGGAACCTTAGAAGTGATTGAGTCCAATATTATTATTTTCAATATGAAAAGTGAGACACCTATTGTTGTGTGATCCTGGAGAAGTCACTTAACCCTATTTGCCTCAGTTCCTCATCTGTAAAATGAGCTAGAAAAAGTAATGATAAATCATTCCAGTATCTTTGCCAGGAAAGTTTCAATTGAGGTCATGAAGAGTTGGACACGATTGAATGACAACAGATAGTGAAAGACAAACCAAGAGAGGCAAATGAGAGATCCGGACAAGGTCTTTTAGGAAAATATGGAGCAGTTAGGTTTGAGCTAAGAGAGGGAGGTAAGAATTAGCACAATGAATATGCTTGCATGTTTTTGGGGAAGGAAATCAACCTGCTTGAGGAGAAATTCGTTAGTGTATAGCAGGAGATAAATTTGGAAAGGTTGAATGGGAACAGATTACAGAGGGGTCCTGAATGTTACATTGAGGAATCTGGACTGAGTCCAAAAGAAAGAAGGTAGCCATTAAGTCAGAAGAAACTCCCTATTCTTCTTTCCCAGAATTTTTGGAGATGGGTGAATTCTAAGCTAAATATGCAATCTACTTGAGTTTTATAGATCCCAAATTAGAAATTCATGCTTTTAAGCATTTGATTACATAGCTCTGAAAAAAGGACCGTGCTTCTTGGTTAAAAGGGAAAAACCTCTTTGGAACAGAGCCTCATGTGCCTTGGACAAAAAATAAGTCCTCCAAACCTAAAACAAGCATTCAGCTACTTGGAAATAAATCGGAAACACATGCACTTATCCTTTCCCTACACCCTGTCTCCCACTTCTCAAATAAAGCGGGGAAGAATAACTAAGTGAATGAGGTGACTCCATCTGCCAACTCACAGACATTATCAGAACTGCTGAAGACATTTTGTGAAACCCTAAATGCTACTAAGTCTCCCAGCCTGAGAGAATCAATGTCTGTATCCTATCTTGGACATGAAACAATAAGGGTTCCTGCAGCAAGCCAGTGGTGTGTTTGCTCAGGAATGATTGCATTCCTGATATGAAATGTTTGGGGCAGTGAACAGAGGGGAGGAAGAATGTCCCAGGGGTTGGCTCCTCTTTGAGCTTTCTTGGGCTGGCCTGGATGGGCAGGAGGCTGTGAAAGGTAAAGAAGGCCACTTCTCTTCCAACCCCTGCTGCCAAAATGCCCACACCAGATCCACAAGAATTTGCCCTTCTGCGCTAGGGAGCCAAGAAGATCCTTGACCATTTCTAAGGCCAAGAAGGCTCCAGTTATCAAATCCCATTGCAAATCTTCCCAAGTTTGACACAAAAATGAGTGTGAGAAGCAAAGAAATTATAAGACTAGCCTTTTCACTCAGGAAGCTCGAGCTGTTAGGCTCAAGAACAGTTACTTATTTTCCTTCCTATCTTAAGACATGAAAAACAGAGATAACTATTCCAGGACAAGAATACAAATTTCTACAGTCTATTGTGGACAGTTGAGTGAAAACACCTCTGAACTGTGGATGCCTGGGCTATAGGTATTGTCTAACTAGAAAGTAATGAGATCTAAAAAACCCCCCCAAAATAAACATGTGCTTCATCTTTAAAACAATTATTAATAGCTAATTATGAATGGAGCGTTGTGCTTGGTGATGGGAAAAATACAAAGGTTAGGTAAGATATGGTCTGGGTCCGCATGAAGCTTATACTTTAGTAGGGGAATAAGACACAGACACAAGTCCCTACAAAACATAGTATTTTATGATAAACAAGAGATTCAACAGTACCAGATGAAGCCTGAGGGGTAAGGATGTTATTCATAGGGACCAGGATAATGCAGAAAGTGAAATTTTAGATAACCTCAATAAAGGCAAGGAGTCAGGAGAGCAGTAGGCGTGTTCAAGAATACAGAATACTATGATTTGCTGGAGTATAGAGTGCATGGACATCACTGATATTTGCTAAGGGAAGAAAGGTTTGATTGTGATAGATTGTGGAAGGCCTTGAATACCAGTATACTATGTTGTGGGTATCTACCCAGGCTCTGTCCTGGGCCCTCCTGTCTTCTCCCTTTATACTGTTTTTCTCAGTGCCCTTACCAGCTCCCATGGATTCAATTATCATCTCCATTCCAGCGATTCTCAGACATATTGATTTAGCCCTAACCTTCCTCCTGACCTCTAGCATCAAAACTAATTGTCTATTGAATGTGAACTGGATGTCTGTAGACATCTTCAATTCAACATGTCCAAAAGTGAACTCATTATCTTTTCTCCCCAAACCTTTCTTCTTCCTAAGTGCCTTAGTGTTACTGAGGTTACCACCATTCTCCCAGTCATCCAGATTAGTTATTGTCCTAGACTCATCACTCTCTCACCTCCTCTGTCCAATCACCTACCAAGTCCTGTCATTTCTACCTTTGTAATATCTCTTATATATGCCATTTTCTTTCCTCTGACACTGCCACCACTCCTGTCCAGGTCCTGGACATCACTTCCTACCTGGACAATTGCAATAGCTTTCTTATTTGACTGCTTCCAAAAATCAAACTCACTCCCAGAAGATGAATGATAACCACTACTGAGCATATTCAAAATAATATGTCAGGGGCGGCTAGGTGACGCAGTGGATAAAGCACCGGCCCTGGATTCAGGAGTACCTGAGTTCAAATCCAGCCTCAGACACTTGACACTTACTAGCTGTGTGACCCTGGGAAAGTCACTTAACTCCCATTGCCCCGCAAAAAGCAAAAACAAAACAAAAACAAACAAAAAAATAATGTCATAGGCCCTAGAATAGCTCCTAAAGGGAAATCCCAAACAGAATTCAATCAATGGCCTCCCAAAGTGACAACTCTGAAGGGGATGGAACTCATTTAGATTTAAAATGTCTGGTGTACTTGCCATACTTCACAGAATGAGAGAGTTGAGAGGGAACTCATGAGATGGTCTTCATATACCATCCAGCTGTCCACCCTATCTTGCCATCTTCCCTCTTCTACCACTGCCATTGCCTCTCTCTAACCCATCCCACTTCCAACAACACCATATAGACACTATGATACCTCCAGAAACTATGCCCCAAATTCCTGGAGAAGGGAATGTATTCAACTTTGAAATTTCTGCCACAGGACTGAGATGTCTTGATAAACTCGTCTAGCAGCCCCGGACCTGAGCAGACATCCTATTCCATTGTTTTTGCTGGCCATTTTGCCATCTTCTCTGTTATCACTTGTAAACACTCTGTCCTCTTGTCCACCTCTTGTTCTGAGTACAGTAATTAAATCAATACTACCCTTCCTTTTGGCCTGTGGATTAATTCACCAATCATGACACTCCCCAGGCCAAATTTCACTTCCACATATAATATCCCATTATATGTGTTGTCTTGCCTTTAGGGTAGGGACTGTCTTACTTTTATATTTTTAGTCCCAGCACTAGCACAGAGTCTGCCACATAGTAAACACTGAATAAATGATGTTTTTAGTCATCCATTCATCTGGTCCAATCCCCCTTAAGCGAAGGGAAGCAGGGATATGCCTCTGTGGTATGATTTGAAGGGTGCCAACTCCTTAGTATTCCTTTACCTCAATCAGTAGTATTTCTACTGATAACCTGATATGATACCCACCAATGCCCATCTTTCTCATACCTCTTTAGTTAAGAGTGTGTTTAAGGATATGTGGAATGAGATTGTGTTTTGGTATTATACTACCTGGGAGCAGTAACACATTAGCTGATGAATGGATTAGTAAGGGTCTATTTATCTCATTAATTCATAACCACTTACTGCCAAATATCCAGAAAACAGAGATCTAGAGCTGAAAATGACATTTAGAGGTCATGGAATTCAGCCCCCTAATTTTACAGATAAGAAAATTGGGACCCAGAGAGATTAAGTAAGTGACTTGCCCATGATAATACAGGTAAGTGGCAGAGGTGGGATTTGAACCCAGGTCTTTTGACTCCAAATCCCACATATTTACATTGCATCATGGAGTCCTGAAGAAGAAGGGTGCTACCTGGAAGGGTCATATGAATAGGGGGATTAGAATAAGGGCACTTTGGAGGGGAAGTGCTAAAAGCTGAGTAGATCGGCACCAAAGGCAAATTTAGCTTACTTCACAATTTTACATTACAGTAGCTCCGGAGGACACTATGAGTTGAGATGGATGATCAGGGCTAGAATAGGCCTGAAGAGGAATATCAGTGATTAGAATAGACATGAAGTTTCAAAAGGAGATAGTATAGATTGAACCCAACACCTTAATGCTGTTTGTGGAACACTTTATATCCTTAAATATCCATATAAATACTAAGTATCATCAGACGGGAGAGAGGGGCATTTTTCTTTAGCATTGTATATGTTAAAGGCAGGGTGATGGTAGAATGTAAGCTCTTTGAGAGAAGGGATTGTTTCATCTTTTGAATATATCCCTGGTGCCAGGCACAGTGCTCAGCATTCAGAAGAAGTTTATAATGATAAACTCCTGTTGACTGACTGATTGATACAGTAAATACAGGCCTGGCCTTTGAGTAAGAAAGGCCTGGATTCATGTCACGCTACCTACAAATAAATACTAACTGTATAGTAAAGCTTATATGCTGTAAGCAAGTCATAGCAATTTCTCAGTGCCCCAAGCACCTCTCTGAGACTATATGCTACAAACACATTGCCAGTCGACATGGATGCCAGCATTTCTCTACATTGATAGAATCAAAAGTTCAGACCTCCCCCCTTAAAAAAATGTTTGTTAGTATCTAGGATCCATTCTAACACTGTTCCTTCATAGTCACCTTGTAGAATTTCTGAATATTGTGGATGTCTTTTTCAATATGACATCAGAACTAAGTTGCACAAAATCCTGGTTTAGAAGTGACCCCACCCCCACCACCCAAATGCTGTGACTACGTCTTAAAATGACTTTCCTGGAGCAGACTCTAGGCTAAGTCCATTTCCATGATCTGAAGCCAATAATGCCTCCCTTACCATGATTTTATGTTAGTTTCCACTTGGTCATAAGTGTTCAGTTTTGAGTCATCTCTTTTCGGTTCAGTTCATCAAACAAAGTACTCCAGGATCCACGAACTGTCATTTAAGTTAGGCTGGGAAGATATGTTATATTCTTTCCACATGTTTGTAGGCCAGTGGTGGACCTGACAAATTAAATTCCCAGAAGAGAACTCAAACATATTTCCCCAGGTAGGGTTTCTACTTAATAGTCCCTTTGTACATCAATTCTTACTTAACATTCATGTTGTACACTATAGGCAGTAGAATAAAATTCCTTTAATAATGCCTACGTTAGGGCAGTCTTATTATAGAATCTGTATTAGAGCTTGTTGAGTAACAAGCTCATTATTAATGATCTAAATTCTGATCATTAAGTTCATTGTTCTAGGCTAGAAGGTACCTGAGAGGTTCTGTTGTCCAATTCATTTTTACAGATGTGAAGATTCAAGGCCAGATATGTTAAGTGATTTGTTTCCACGGGTAGTAAGTGTAACACCCAGGATTTGAACTCAGGCTCTATGAAACCAAGTTCTGTATTCTTGCCAGACTAACACTGGGCCTCCCTCTGCTACCTGAGAATTAGAGTCTACTAGAGAAAAAAAACCTTCGACTTGGAAGGGATCTTAGATCCTGCCTATTCCACTAGAGACCCCCCTCCCTGGTGACATGGATCCATTAGTGATTGTACTTTGAATACCACCCATTCCCTTGATTCCAGATATATCTGACTACTATTATCTAGACCTCATCTCTCTATTTTTTCACAAATTTAACATCAGAGATATTTTCAAGGCTTGGCTGAAATGTAGCTATCTACAATATTGTCATGATCTGCCAGATGAGTAACTCCGTCAGAAAAGGAAATGAGGTTAGTCTGGCATGACCTATTCTTGATGAAATCATGCTGGCTCACAGCAACAATCACATCTCTTTCTAAATGCTCACAAACCATCCTTTTAATAATGATGTGATCTTCTCCATAGTCAAGGGCTCATGTTCACTACTGTCCCCCATGAAAATAAATAAAAATACTCTCCTCCAAAAAAAAATCTCAATGCTGGATTATAGAATGTTATTAGATTATAGTTAGAAGGGTCAGAGGTCATTTAGTCTAGAAGTCAAACACTCAGCTTGACTGCCAGAAACACTCTTGAGTGTGGCCTGAACCAGATGAAAACGTAATTGGGAAATCTTTTTTAAAAATAAATAAAAATACAATAAAACATAGATAACATCATATTTGAAAAACTAAGTTAATATGTGGTCTTCAGGGATTCTTGTGCACAAATTAGTGGTCCCCATTTCCATTTGAGTTTGACAATACTGTTCTAGTCCAATCCTTACTGAAAGCAGGAACTCCCTCTACAATATTTCCCACGGATAGTTATCCAGCCTCTGTCTGGACACTCTCAGTGAATACTGGGGGTCTGCTGTATTCGTAGGCAGCCTATTCAATCTATCTATCTATCTATCTATCTATCTATCTATCTATCTATCTATCTATCTATCTATCTATCTATCTATCTATCTATCTATCATATATCTATCTGTATGTATATATCTATATCTATATCTAGATTATAAGTCATAGGACTAGAGCTAAAAGGCAATGTATGAGGAGGTTCTTTCTTATACTAAGCCAACATCTATTTCTCTAGAATTTCTCTTCATTATTCTCAGTTCTTCCTTCTGGAGGAATTAATCAGAACAGATCTAATTCCCCTTCCACATAGCAACCCTTCAAATATTTGAAGGTAACTATTATGTCCTCCCTGTCAACGCCAACATGCCCCAAGTCTTCTCTTTGGCTGGATTTTGTACAGAGAGCTAAAGAATGAGGAAAGACACTGCCATCTTTGGCTCTGTGCCTGGCATCACACAAAAATGTCACACACATAGAATGTCAATAGATACTCCTGTGCTTGGGAAGTTGGATTGAAAAGCTCTTACCTGTCTATGTTGCTGAGAGACTGCATAGGGCAATCCAGAGATGGGCTGACCTTGCATCTTCTGAAGCATGATCTTTTGCTGTAGTGGGAGGGATGACCTTAGAAGAGTCTGTGTAGACAGGGTTTGGGACTGGGGTGGTTGCTGCGGCTGTGGCTGCTGCGGCTGTGGCTGTGCAACAACTGAGCTTTGTTGTTGCTGTGGTGGAGGTGGTGGTAGTGGTGGTGGCTGCTGCTGCTGCTGTTGTGATGTCTGCTGCTGCTGCTGCTGCTGTGGCGGCTGCTGCTGCTGCTGTTGCTGGGTATAATGCAGAAGAGAAGGCTTGCTTTGGGAAGCCAAAACTGAAGGCAATCGCTGGTTTGCTTGTTCTGAGTTAAAGTGGAACAAGGGCTTGGTGTTGCCATGATGCGGCTCCAAAGGTGGGTGAGGGTTGCTCATGAAGTTTCTGTTGATGTCCTGAGACTTTTGTTGTATGAGGACGTCCAGGTGACTGCCCTGGGTGGTAGGACTTGCTTTGTACATGTAGTTGGCCATAGCTTTTGACTGACTGCCATTCACCGGCACCCCAGGGATGGCTGGGCTCTGTGGGCTGAACTGTTGCTGACGGAAGGAAGGACTGGGAATTTTCTCCTGGCCAAATGGCCCTGGAGAAGGCACCGCAGGGGACAAGGCTGACCAGCTGGAAGGCTGGTTTGGCTGGTGCTGTTGTTGTTGTTGTTGTTGTTGTTGCTGCTGCTGCTGCTGCTGCTGGATTAGGGCATGCTGCTGACGATTGGCAGCTATCTGCTTGAGTTGTTGAGCATGAGACACTTCTTGCCAGTTGGTCAGGGGCCTACTTGCCCCTGAAGAAGCCTGGGGCTGATTCTGGCTTGGGGGTCCAGAGGGGATTGGGGAAGAAGTAGAAAGGGCAGAACTGGCCATAGAAAAGGCAGGTCCTGTTGAGGGTGGCCTCAACTGAGGGGAACCAACTGGGGCCTGGGTCAAGCCTGGTGAGTACTCACTCTTGATCACCATCTTCTCCATCTGCAAAGGGGGTCTTGGAGTGCTCCTCTGGTTCTGCTGGCCCAAATCAATGTTAAATGGGTCATCCTGCTTTATGGTTGCATTGATCATATTTTCCAGCTCCAGGTCACTCATAGGAGGCACAGATATATTTGTCAGCTCATTAAACAACTCCTGGAGCTCTGGATCCATCATCATCTGTTCCCCAGAGGCATCTCCATATCTATTGGGAAATATATTTTCCTGTGTCATCTGACCATCCAAATGCTTGCTGCAAGACACTGTCTCCCCAGGTTCTTTCTTGACCTCCTTTAGTCCCAGGTTATACATACCATTCCCAGGAGAATGGGCACTAGCTGGAAGGGTGCTGGCCTTCCTCAGAGGCCCCTGGCTCATAGGCATTAACTGGCCTTGCCCGTTGTTGACATGATGTCCAGTTTGTCCTGCAGGGAGATTTTCCCCTACTCGTATTCTCTTAATATCCAGGAAGGAGTTCTCCACAATGCCATTGGGCCTTTTGGTGTTGGCTGGAGACAGGTTCACCACCTGCTTTCTCTTCAAGGAACCCTGAAGCTGAAAGAGAAAACCAAGAGAAAAAATGACTAGATTATACTTACAACCTGTACCTAATAATAATCAAAATTCTGCCTATCTCATTTGAATATTTCTGTCTTTCACATGAAAGAGCCTATAAGGAAGAAAAATTAATAAATGTAGCAGTCAGGGAAGGATAGCAAAGCTTTCAATTGTATGAGCAATAACAAAATAAAAGAGTTTGAGGACCACAGGGCAATTTCTATTAGGGGGTAGGGACCATAATGAAACTCTGTATTTCAGGGCTCAGCAGATGAACAATCTTTTTTTCTTTTTAAATTAAATTATATTTTAATTATCAAACATTTATTTTTTTCTCCCTTCCACCTCCCCTTCCCTCCCCAAACTGCAAAGAAGCAAAACATTATGACAAATATAGTTAAGTGTTCACCTGCGCGCGCATGCGCGCACACACACACACAAATTCCCATATATTAGTCATGTACAAAAATGTGTCTCATTCTACATATTATTCTATCACTTCTTTGTCAAGAGGTGGGGTACAGTATTTCACAATCAGTCCTCTAGAATCATGATTGAGACAATCAGTGTCTTTTAATGAAAGTATTAAGAGAATGCTATATCTCTCTCTAAAATGTTCCACACCCACACATATCCACAGAAGGCCCAAAGGGTTACATTTTGGCCCCAGACCAGAAAAGGAGCCAATCAGGGACCTGGGGCATAAACTCAGAACACATTCACAGGCCCTGTTCTAACCTCTCCATCACTATCACCCTCTAAATAAAAATCCCGAATAGTTGCTGTTGGGTTCCAAGGAGCTTATTCAGTCTTTTGTTCTTGTACTTTTCTAACTGTGATTCCACTGCTAAGTCCCAAGGTCTAGATAGTTTGAGTCTTATATGCTGTAATAACCAGGAGATTATATCTTATTAAAAGTGAGCATCTCCCAACTGTAAAGCAGCCCCACAGATTTTCCTGGGATGGAGGTGGGGTTGCAGTGGGGGTTGGGGAGGGCAGGCTGGTCTTCTTGTGTTGCCTGATCACAAAACTTACGACCAAAATCAAAGCTAGAATGTGGCCTCTACTCCTTTAAGAGAGGGGAAGCTTTAAATAAATTGTTTTAAGTGCTTCATTCATCAACCTAATAGAGTGTATAATATGAACTTCAAAAATTGTAGAGATTGATTCTGAAGGCCATTCCCCCATATCAGCAAATTAGCAGGGGCCAGAAAATGCCCATCATTGATCCTCAGGTCCTCGTAAAGGCTTCTTATTGATCTGACCAGCAAAGTCCAAAAATGGCATCCATAAAAAATGGTCTTCCCAATGTGGTTGGACCATTTAAATTATTTACAAACAATTACATAAGATCTGGGGAGGAGAGATATTTTTCCAGCCACAAAATTCAAGTCGTCTTTTCCCTCAACCTTCATTTCTGACATTTCCCCACTGCCTCCAGACATTTTTAACATTTATATTCAATTCATTAAGCACATATGATTCACTAGGCAGGTACCAGGGAGACAAAGGCAAAGGTGAAATAGGCCCTGTCCTCAAGGAGACTCCATCCTCTACTAAAGCATATGATAGGTAAGAGGGAGACAGTATTAACAAGTGATGGGAAGGGCAGCTAGGTGATGCAGTGGATAAAGCACCGGCCCTGGATTGAGGAGTTCAAATGCAGTCTCAGACACTTGACACTTACTAGCTGTGTGATCCTGGGCAAATCACTTAACCCTCATTGCCCCATAAAACAAAACAAGTGATGGGATCAGCAAAAGTTTTCATGGAAGGTGGCATTGGGTTTGACTTGGAAGGAAGCTAGGGATTCAGAAAGAAGGGCATGAAGAATGAGTTCATTCTAAGCACGAAAGCCAGTCGGTACAAAAACATGCAGATATCACGATGTGTGTCTGGGAAGAATGGAGTGGATCAGTTTGTTTGGAATGTCAAATGGACAAAGAAGAATAATTTGGAATATCTGGAAAGGTAGGTTAGATGACTTTGGGTCCATCCCCCTCCATTACCAATCATGGTCTGGTGGTGGTCCCCTCTATTATCTATCCTGTCCTCATATCTGACCCTGCTCCACTGAAAGTTTAACCTAATGGTTTGTAAGGACATAACTCAGGACATAAGAATGAGATATAATCTCCTGGTTGTTACTGGACATAGGAGCTTGAAGGTATTTTAGAGGTCATTTAGTGAAATCTACTCCCTTACTCCACAGATAAAGAAACTGAGAGTCACATGATATATGTAGTAATGGAAAGGCCCAGTTTCAAACTCTGGGATCTTCATTTTCTACTAGACAGTGAGAGACTTAGGGTAGTTAACAGAGAAAGATCTCGTGGTCACCTTGCCCAACTGCCACCACTAGCTGATATTTATTTAATAATTTGTGACAAAACACTTTGACATATATTCAATCTCATGCCCCACAACAACTTTGTGGGATAGATAGTAAAAGTATTATTATTCCCACTTTTACAGATGAAGAAACTGAGGCACATAAAGATTAATATAGCCAGATTCATATAGCCAGTAAAATCAGAGGCTAGATTCAGCTTAGGTCTTCCTGACTCCATGTAAGGAATCATCACTCTATACGCATCAATAAACTGGCATGTATCCAGAGGAGGTTGACCAAGATGTTGAAAAGCTTTGGGTTTATGATATAGGATTGGTTGAAGGAAAGAAGACTGGGGATTGGGGGTTGGTAACTGTGTTTCAAATATCTCGAAGGGGAATAGATTTGTTCTGTTCAGCTCTGGGGGGTAGAATGAGGACCAGTGGGCAGAAGTTGGAATGAGACAGATTTAGTCTCTGTGACAGGAAAAACTGTGTAACAATCAGGGTTGTCCCAAACTGGAACAGGCTGCCTTGAAAGGAGGTGGTACATTTCCCCTCCTTGGAAGTCCTCAACCAGGAGCTGGACAACCATTTGTTAGGCACATGACAGCAGTGATTCCTTCACATACAGACTGGCCTCAATTGGCTGCTGATGTCCCTTCCAGCCTTCTGAGACTCAGAGACATGAAGTAAGATACACAGCAAGTTCTGTGTCAGAACTAGGACTTAAATGACATATCATACACTTTTCATTTTATTGTTACCGTCATCATCATAGCTAACATTTCTATAGCTCTTATTATGTGCTAGGTGGTATGCTAAGTGCTTTAAAATTATTACCTCCCTTGATCCTCATAACAACTCTGGGAGGCAGGTGCTATCATCACCCCCATTTTACAATTGAGGAAACAGACAAACTGAGGTTAAGTAACTTGCTCAAGGTTGCACAGTCCGAGGTCAAATTTGAACTCAGGTCTTTTTTACTCCAGGCACAGCACTCTATCTATCCACTGTGCCACCTAGCTGCCCATAACACTGACTCCCATCATACTGGGGGTGGGGGTGTTAAGGGTTAAAGAAAGAGAATATCCAGGAAAGACTTGGGGCTGGACACATATTTGCTAGCATAAAGATTATTGTCAGTGTCCTAAGCTCTTTCTGTGTTTCCCTTCACCTAAAGCTGTGCTCACGTCTACCCACCTGGCTATTCTAGGACCCTTCAAACTATAACATTCAGGAGAACAGCAAAGCTGCTGTCTGTTTACATGAGAGTGAGACCATCATAGACTTTGGGGCTCCACTCATGTTGCTCCAGTAGTCTGCATGTTGTTTCTACCATTAGAATGTGAGCCCCTCGAGGGCAGGGACTGGCTTTTGACTTTTTTTTGTATCCCCAGTGCTTGGGACAATGTCTGGGATCTAGTAGGTATTAATTAAATGCTTATTGACTGCTTGAGAAAATCCAGATGGTGTAGTGGAAAGAGAGATGAACCTGGAGCCAGGAGAAAAACAGTATCAAATCTGGTCTTTAATATTAGTAGGGTGACTTTGGGCAAGTCGTTTAACCTTCTGAGCCTCAGTTTCCTCATCAGTAAAGTGGAGATAAGAATACCTGTATTGCTGAATTTGCTGAGCTGTAAGTGAAGAGTCTGTAAATCTTAAAGGGCTTTTGCTCTCTCTTAAGCCTCATGTTGTACTCAGAGCCATTCTGCCACTGAGCAGATGGACAGAACCTATAACTGTTCCCACAAAGAACAAACAGAGGGTGGTGAATTCCTTAGTTGGTGCTTGGGTTATCAGCCTTTGATTTATTTCCCCACTGCCATGAGAAAACCTGTTCATCCAGATTCTCCCATTGCTTTAGCCACTCCCTGGGTTGTAAGTGAGGCACCCTGGGAAGCAGCCTTAACTCTTTCAAGTCACCAGGCCCCTATTAAACAAATTCCTGTTTGTCCAGTACCCCAGTATCTTGAAAGTGGTCATGTGACTTTGCTAGTGACAAAGTGGACTTAGAGGCAGGAGATCTGGCCTTTTCCACAGACTTGCCATGTGACCTTGGGTCTCCCTTCACTTCTCTGAAATTCTGTTTTAGGGGGCAAGCCAATTGATTTCTCTCTCTCTCTCTCTTTCTGTTTCTCTGTCTCTGTCTCTTCCTCCGTCCCTCTGTCTCTGTCTCTTTCCCCATTCTCTCTTCCTCTCTCTCCCCGCCTTCTCTCTCTTCTCACCTCTTTCTTCCTATCTGTCTATCTGTCTCTTTCTCCTTCCCTCCCTCTTTCCTTTCTTTCCTCTATCTCTGCCAGGCTGGAAGTACAGTGGCTACTCATAGACCCATGGCATGGGAACTTTGACTTGTTCTGTTTCTGAGCCAAGCTAGATCTCCACTCCTCTTCTGTTCCCTCGCTTCTGGGAGCTCACCATATTGGAGAGTTAGTGTGGAAAACTTGACTGGCTTAGCTCTATGCTAGCTTGGAATTCCTGAGCTCAGGGGATCCACCATCCTTGGTCTCTCTAGTAGCAGGGATTATAGACATGCCTAGAACCTATCCCTAACTTCCTATGAGTCCATGACCCTTATAAGCTGCCTATCTCAGGAAGCAACTGAGGCACTGGCAAAGTCTGGATCACCATACATGCTCCTGGGTAGAAGAATTGTTAAACTACATAATATTCAAAGCCATATCATGGTTCTCACGTAGTGGGCTGGCAAAGCTCCTTGGTGATATTATAGAAAATAGTCCCACAAGTGGAAGAGTTCTAATTATTGTCATTAGTAATAGCAATCATTAAGACCCTCTTTATGGATGGCATTATTCAAAGAGAACTTTGCCTCTGCCCTTTAGGGGCTCACAGTCTGAGAGATAACCAGGGCCAGCCTTATGCATAGATGAAGGAGGCAGCTGCCTATAACACTGTATGATGCCAGAAAGACCCATCTGTCCTGAAATCTTTCCCTCTCTGTTCTCAAGTTCTAATATTATTCAGGTTTTGGGATTAGGTTATTGTAGCTCTAGAAGACTCCTGTTAAACTGCAAATTCAATTCAATCCGTTTAGTGCAAAAATATTGAAATACCCTTTATAGTTCAAGGTTTTAAGTCCTGCCACCATTTTTCTTATTTTTTAAAAAATCTCCCTTTCTTTGTTCTTAGGAGTGACCTGACCTCCTATAGTTTAGGGCACTCTGTTGGTGCTCAGTAAATTCTTTGTAATCGACTGACTGACCTTTGGTTTCTTTCTTTCCTTTACCATCCTGGAAGACACAGGAATCATTCCATGACTGGTTCATGGTACAGCCTCCACCCAGTTATGTTTGAATTGCTTGCCACGTCCACTCCCCAATTCCTGTTAGCCCTAAAATGTTTTTATTTTTTCCTTTCCTATAATATGAATATTTTCCTGTTTATCAACCAACAAATTGTCTCATTTATTTATTAGTTCATTCAGCAAACAAGCAAGCAAGAATTAAGTACCCACCATGTGTAAAGCTCTCTGCTACAAGCCAAAGGAGATGCAAAAATAATTCAAACCTGGTCCCTGTCCATATCGTCTTTTTATTCTCTTTATGTCCTGGACACTGATCCACAACAGGCCTGACTTATGAGTCAACCCTGGGCCCTTTGCGCTATATGTATTTGTGTAAATGTCATATTTCCCCTGATAGGTCATAAACTCCTTGAGAGCAGGGTCTGCCTCATAGGCATCTTTGTAACTCCCTTAGCACCTAGCAGAATGCCTGGCAGATCATAGACACTCAATAATGTTTTTCTCTTCTCTTCTCTTCTCTTCTTTTTTCATGGTGATCTTCAGAATAACAAGTAAAATCTGGTTTGCATATGAAGCATGAGTCACTGTATTTTCCTTTTTAGAACCAATAAACTATGCTGCTTTTCACTGTCATCTTTGTTCTCCTAGTTGAACATCTCAGTGTTATTTCAAATCCTCCATTTTGGCGTGAGAATCCTTCTGATGACACAGTCCCCAGTGGGTCTGACAGCACGAGAAGAATGAAGGAAGGGCTGGCAAATGAGGGGAGAGATAGGCCTGCAGAGAGAGCAACTTCAACTCAAAGGTGGAAGCAAGGGTGATTTTTCTCAGTGAAATGTTCATTTTAAAACAGCTTTGAAACAGTCTTCTGAAATACTTGAAGCACACACTTCCTGAAATGATTTAAAAACAGGGCTATTGCACAAGACTTCAGGCCTTCCTCTCTCTTTTCACTAACTAAAAGCACTTCATTGTCTATTCTGAAGTCCTACACGAAGGGGATGCCTCAGACAAAAGTCAGCATTTGGTCCATGGGGCATGTCTCATATGAAAAAGTTAAAAGGGCCCTGTCTTGTACTGTGTCCAGTCCTTAGACCATTTTGCTCATATGTAATTCAATTCAAGAAAATTTTATTAGTGGGAGGCACAGTGCTAAGGAAGTGGGAATACAAATACAAAGATGAAAATGGTCCCTGGCCTCAAGCATTCTACATTCTACTTGGCAACGAGTTGAGCTCGACCTGGTCAATGCCCCATCTGTGATTCATTTTGGCATTTCCAGCATGGAGGGAGGCCTCACATACACTTCCTCTTTCGCCTGATTCTGGAAAGTCCATTACCTTATGGTCAGCATCTCTTGCCTCTTCTTCCCAATCTAAATATAGTGTTCATAGAACTGAACTGCTGGAGGTGCCTGTTGTAAATGTCTTCTTAAAACTGGCCTTCCTTCACCTCAGGAGCCTTCTCAGGAAGAATGCAAATAAAGCCTTTACCAGCTTCAATCAGAATATAGGATTCCAAGCTAGAAGAGCAATTAAAGATGATATAATCTATTTCACTTTGGAAATAGACTGGGGGGGCAGCTAGGTGGCGCAGTGGATAGAGCACCGGCCCTGGATTCAGGAGGACCTGAGTTCAAATCTGGCCTCAGACACTTTACACACTTACTAGCTGTGTGACCTTGGGCAAGTCACTTAACCCCAATTGCCTCACCAAAAAAAAAAAAAAAAAAAAAAGGAAATAGACTGGGGAAAGTTGGCCAAGGCTTAGCACTAGATGACATTACAATGGGACCGGCCCTAAAGATGATCTATGACACTTAACTTCCTGCCAGAAGTAAAAATTGTATGGCATCCTCCACAAACTGATTCTAACCTACTTTTCAACTTCACACTACATGACATCTTTCATGTACTCAATGGTCCAGTCAAATTGTTTACTTGCTCATGACATTTCATCATCTCTGGTCTCCAGGTCTTTGCACAGGCTGTTTCCCATGCCTAGAATGCAGTCTATCCTCACTTCTATCTCTTACAAGCCAAACTGTAACTGGTAGCATAAAGCTTAGAGTGTTGGGCCTGGAGGCAGGAAGATCTGAGTTTAAATCTGGCCTTAAACATTTACTAGCTGTGTGACCCTGGGCAAGTCACTTAACTTGTTTTGCTTCTGTTTTCTCATCTGTAAGATGAGAAAACCTCACAGAGTTATTGTAAGAATCAAATGAGATATTTGTAAAAGGGCTTTGTATTGTATCTGGAAAATAGTAGGCACTATATAAATGCTTATTTCCTTCCCTCCACTTGACTTAGAAGGTCTCCAGTGAAGTTCCCTGGGTATCTCTGCTTACCCTTCTACCATTTATCACTTTTATCCATGGCTTATACAAAGGCATGGTTGTAATTCTTGTCAAAGGTAGATGATAAAAATCTAAGGATAGAGAATATACTGGGTAACAGAGTAGGATTAAAAAAAAGATCCTAGAATATTGGGTCAATATATTAAGATGATTTTAATAGTGATAAGCATAAAGTTTTGCACATAAGCTTAAAAAATCAGATTCACAAGTATGAGATAGGAGAGGGATGATTAGAGAGCGGCTTATCTGAGAAGGATCTGGGGGTTCTAATGTACTCCAGATTGAATGTGAAGTATTAGAGTAATATTGAAATCAAGTCAACTAGAATTTATGAAGCATCTACTATGGGCCAGAAACTGTTCTAAGCACTGATATAAAGAATGACAAAAACAGTGCTTGCTCTCATAGAGCTCACAGTCCAATGGGAGAGAGAACATGTAAACAACTATGGACAAACAGGCTATATAAAGAAAAATAGGAGACAATCAATGGGGGAAGGCACTAGCATTAAGGGGGATCAGGAAAGACCTTACACAAGGTGGGATTATAGCTGAGACTTGTAGGAAACCAGGGAGGACAGGAGGCAGAGATGAAGAGGGAGAGAATTTCAGGCATGGAGGGCGACAGTTAATATGAAGAGTTGGGAGGTAGAGTGTCTTGTACAAGGAACAACCAGGAGGACAGTGTCATTGGATTAGAATATGGAGGGGCCCAGTAAGGTGGAAGAAAAATGGAAGCTAGGAGGGGTACAGGTTTAAAGAGCATTAAATGCCACCAGAGGCTTTTATATTTTATTCTGGAGGTGACAGGGAGCCACTGGAGTTTATTGAATGATGATGGTAGTGGTGACCTGGTCAGATCTGCATTTTTAGGAAGATAAATGGGAAGCTCAATGGAGGATGGATTGATTGGAGTGGGGAGATATTTAAGTCACCAAGATTAACCAGCAGGCTACTGTCATAGTGTACAAGTGAGGTGATGAGGACTTCTTACCAGGGTAGTGACAGTGTTGGAGAGAAGAGGGCATATATGAGAGATGTTACAAAGGGAGTGTGATCTTAGGCTGAATTAAGAGAGCCTTAATTGCAGGATTTGGGAGATAATAATTCCATTGTCTTTTTCCCTGTTCAGAGTGTTGTTTGCAGTTTGCAGGTGACATCCTAGCAAGGACATTGAAAAGTTAGAGTATCCAGGGGAGGGCAACCAGCATAGTGAGGACCTTGAGTCTGCTATATGAGGACTGGCTGATAGATATGGGGATGTCTAATATGGAGATGAGAAGACTTAGGGGAGGGAGGATGCGATAGCTCCCCTCAAGTACTCAGAGGGCTGTCAAGTGAAAGAGGGAATAGACCTGTGTGGCTTGGCCCCAGAGTGCAGAGCTAATAATAATGGGTGGAAATTGTAAAGAAATAAATTTAGGATTGTGGTAAGGAAAAGCTTCCTAATGATTAGATCTATCCGAGAATGGAATGGGCAGCTTGAAGAGGTAGTGGGTATCCCTTCACTTAAGGTCTTCAAGCAAAGACTGAATGATCACTTGTCAGGCATTTGGGAGAGAAGATTTTTGTGTTTATAATGTGCTTTGCCAACCTGAAAGCTAAATATAAATAATAAATATCAGTTAGTGCTATTATTATAGATCAGTCTAGATGGCCTCTGAGATTCAGTGATTCTGTGAACGATTTTCAGGCATTTGCTAGCTCAGCAGAGCCTGGCGCCCAATCTGATTGTAAGATAATTCTCATTATGACCTGAGAAGGCTGGGTTATGCCTTTGGCTTGTTCTTACTACCCATCCTCAGACAAGTCAGACAGTTCTCCAACCAGGGATGCTCATTCTATCACAACACAGAGAGAAAGGACTAATCTTCTGGATTCTGAATCCCAAGGGAAGAAACTCCAGGATTATACCAACTCACACACGAAGAGGAACAGGGATGGCAAACTGATGACCACTTAGGAGTGTTCCTCCTTGACAACAGCCAACGTGGCATACAGATAATGATACTGCAAACTTGCTCTTGCTAAGATGACCATCCTGAAGAATCCAGTATCAAAGGACATGCTGATGCTGTCAATCACTAGCTAAAGTGCTGCAACATTTGTATATGGGCTTTCTGACTCAGACATTCCCTAAGTGGTTGGATCTTTATAGGGGCATGAGCACCCCTAGCTTTTGCAGTTGCTTCTGGGCTAGAAAGCATTTCCCACTCATTTCAGAACTCAGTATGGAGATGTAGCCACTTCCTACAACAGACCTTCCACTCAGCACACGTTCTTTCTGCCACAGTGGGGAACATTGGGACTGAATGGCAGTTCTTGGATATCACTGGTTCATCCCCCTTCTGCACTGACTGGTACCCAGCCCTGGCCACTTCCTGTGGCTGAACCCAAATCCTCTAAGTGCTTTTCCTCAATTTTTGTCAAACATGGGATTTTGGCATTCTCATTCTCAGCAGCTACTCTGCACTTATAACTACTACTTATTTGGCACTTAGATTTACTTGACTTATTGATTATTATTTTCATCTGTCTCATCTTTCCAACTGAACCATAAAGTCTTTGAGAACAGGGACTCTAACCTTTGTATTGCCTCCCCCCACACCCCCCGATAATTAGCAAAGCACTGGACACAGGAGAGAGATACAGAGATTTATATAATGTAAGATATTGAAGGGACCTTCTGAAGCTCCCAAGGGCAAGTGACCTGCCCAAGGTTACAAAGGTGGCAGAGTTGTAAGGAGAAGGCATATCTCTGAGCTCCAAACCCAGGGTCATGGGTCCATTAGACTCCACCTACTGTTCAATAATTGTTTTTGATTGAATGGATGTAAGGGCATAAGGAAATTGGGCTTTCCTTTTCAACTGAGATCTAGGGCACTGTGGCTTAGGAGCAAGCAGCTGCTCACAGATATTCATATTGAATCCACAAGAGACTTGATGGTCAGGGTAGAGTTTTGTTCTGAGTGTTTGGTTTCTTCTAACTCCAGGAGTTAGGGGTAGGGGTGAAAGTCTACAGTCTAGAGCCATGAGAAAAAAAAACAACACCTTTTTCCTTCCATTGAAACCAGTGCTACAAGGCTTTGTACAGTTCTTTAAGGAACACTGGGAGGTACAAGGTTCCTTTCACTTCACATGCAAGACTATTTCTTAGTGGAACAGATCATCTGTGAGTAATATATTCTGTTTCGTTGGTGCTGAACAGAATATGGGGTCAGATTCAGGCTTAGTGTTTTGGGCAGTCATGCCTCTGAAAGACACAGCGGGCAAAGACAACCTCTCCTATGCCTTCCAGCCCTCTGCCATCTGTCTGTATGCCTCGGAACCTCAAGACTTCCTGACTCCTCTGCCACTGCAGACCACACTCCTTCCCTAAGTTGATCTCTACTGTAACCAGATGATAAGATGGCAAAATTTGTGTTTTTAGTACTCTTTATAGGGCAGTGCCATCAAAACCTTCAAGGTAGATCTAGGATGCCTAAGTGATCAATGTCTCAGAGAATCATAGAAACTTGGAGTTAGAAGGGACCGAAGAAGTGAATCATCTAGTCCCAAACTCTGACCATTGTATGAATTCCCATTACTACATGAATGGATATGCCAA
The DNA here is from genome assembly GCF_019393635.1 of Dromiciops gliroides. Classification (NCBI taxonomy): domain Eukaryota; kingdom Metazoa; phylum Chordata; class Mammalia; order Microbiotheria; family Microbiotheriidae; genus Dromiciops; species Dromiciops gliroides. Next base: position 514,504,258 of record NC_057863.1, read on the forward strand.
GCACTATGCTAATTGGGACAGCCTCTGTCCTCACATAACTCATTCTTATAGAGGCTGAGAAGGGCCCATTTAGCCTCTGAACAAATATCTATGTGATCTGTTCATATACTGAACCTATACTTATATAACTAAGCAAGTCTTAAGGAACAAATCACAACATGATAAATCCAAGGAGGACCTCAAAGTTTCCTTCCCATTCTTTGTCCTGTGGTTTCAATGGTGCCCATCAACTAATCACTCAGTCATTCATTTAATAAAAATTTATTAACCCATGATAGGATATGGCTAAAACCCAAGAAATTTAAAGACAGTCCTGCACAAAATCTGTTTCAGAGAAGCTCTTGAAACATATTTTTTAAAAGTAGTATACCTTATTAAAATATGCAACCTACCCAACTTAAATCTCTTGTTAGTTGCTAATTAGATCAAATATTTTCTAGATATTGCTTTGAGAATGACAATGATAAAGGCAGAAAGCAACTGTCTGAAGAGGAACCACTGAGGTGTCTACTTTCAACACTGTTATCTCAGAGCCAACAGTTTCAAGTATCTGTGACTAACTGTTGACTCCATGCTTAGTCATCTCAACCAGTTGTAGCAATGAGAGAAAAGCAAGGAATGGCAGGACCTATCATTCTAAATTAGCTCCACTGAGTTTAGCAGGGGGAAAAATGAACTTTTTTTTCTATGTGAACCTGAAAGAATCAGGTCCACTATCCATGAAATGCTTTCATCATGACTCAATTTTTTTTTTTTTGCCTAAGATTGCTGTCCTGTATGTGTCTTGTTTGTACATTGAAATTTGTATGTTGCTTCCACCATTTCATTGTGAATGCTTAGAGAGCAGAGACTGTCTATTGCCTTTCTTTTTATTCCCAGCACTTGTTGAAGATGTAGAGAAGATCCTTCTTCAGGTTGAAAGAGGTGGCCTTTCATCCTTAAGATTTTTTGATTCTATGAGATTTTGAGTTCTGCCATAGAACCATGTTGTACTCCTCTCTCACATTCTTCTGCCAAGATACCTTAGCCCTGCTCAGCAGGGGCCACATAAGTATTCAGAGGGAAGGACAGACACAAAGCTAGTCACCTCCTGGTTTCTACCAATTACAGCTAGGCAAAGGAGGGAGCCTTGGATGCAGGGTTGTCCCCAAGGCATTGGCCTGAAACAAAGTCACACAGGAAACCCACCAATTACCCAGGAATAATGGTTTTCATTCAGAGCCTTCTTGGACCAACTTCAAAGGAGCACCCTACAAATGAATAGCTCACTCCCCTTTCCTGCTCTCTTGTGTCACCCACTGTCTGACACTCAATTTCAGTTTAAAGAGTGATAGACCAGGACAGAAATGGAGATGGCTTATTTAGAAGGGTCTAACAGTTTTACTTACTATTCATTTACAGCAAAGCCCCTTTAGAAAGCTCTTAAATATAACACAGGGCACCATACATGGTAATATAAGTAAAGGTCTTCTCCCAATAAGGTACTCAACAAAGATTATCTTGTTTCTAGTCCATTACTATTATGTGTTTGCAACCTAGTAAATACCATTTATAGTGTAACTTTGGGAGGTCCTGAGAGCAATGAATCGTAGGTTCAGAGATGCAGAAGACCTTAGAATCATCTAGTTCGACTTCTCTCATTCACAGTTGAAGAAACTGAGGTCCAGGAAGGCCATGTGACTTGGGCAAAGTCTGAGAGGTAATACAGTAACAAAGTCAGGATTCTAACCTGGGTCTTTACATTCCAAATTTAACGTCCTTTCTGCTGTGCCACGATGCTGTGTCTATGCATGGCTTCAGTAATTCAAAAGAAAATTTTGGAAAACAACCTCTCCCCCAACCCCAACAAAACAAATCCTATTTGAATCTTGCTTGCTTAGGTTGGGACTTGGCTGGTTTAAATTTGTTCATGCCTAGAGACAGGAGACTGGGCCATCTGACCTTTTGAAAGGGCTATCCTGGCTTTAGGCTCATCTCTAACTCTGGGACAAAGGAAAGAGAGGCAGCATTGAGAAAGGTAGACCTGGCAAAGCACCTAAGAGCACCAACCCGGCCCTTTGATGTTCCTGGCCCTTATGTCATGAAACTTTTAAAGAGACATTTCTCTTATAGCAACGGTATCTATGTTCCCCATGCAGTGAGCTGTTGATGTGTGTTTTCTCTCCTCTTTCCATCAGCTCTGACGACTCTGAACTGTATAGACAGAGGCTCTTTAGAGTGTGCCTTAGCTTTCACTCCCAGTCTGTGTTTATTTTAACATCAAAGACTCATCTAGGGGGAAATTGCTTAACTAGCTCCATGAAACACGAAGGGCTTTGCAGAGAGATTTGGTTGCAACTAAAAAAATTTTTTTAATATACTCTGGCCCAGTTTGTTAAACCTCTATTCCCCTGAAATCAGAAACTGTCTTGACAGATGGGGCTGTTCCCTGGCTCTTCCATGAATGTCTAAGGCTGAAATGATAACCAAGGCATTAGACTCCCACCACTTGCCATATATTTATGGGGAAAAAAGGGGATCCAGCTAATTTAAATGATGGGATTAAATGAGGGTGGGGGAGAGGGAAGTGCCTCTGTGCTCTATTGTTCCCAGTTTAGCTCTTTGAAGCAAGTGGCCCATGACATAACAATAGCTAAGCTTTGATCCAACTTGTTGTAGCTATGTAATTATCTCCCTGAGCAGAGGTCTCTACCTGACAAATCAGAATACTTCATAAGTAGCTATATTTTTTTGAAAGTGTGTGTGTGTGCATGTGTGTGAAGCCCAACCAAAAACACAAAAGAAAAAGACCTTTAAATAGGTCGAAGTTGAAAAATCAGACGGGAGCCTGCTGATTATTCTGTGCCAAACAAGTAGGCTTGAAAGACCTCCCTTCTTCATACCAAAGCCTCTATGTATTTTCTGAAGTGTGCTTATGTTGGTCTTGAAAACTCTCCCCGACCATCAATATGTCACAGTGCCTTGAGGTGAACTGTTCCTGAAATGAACATCAATGGCTATTCTCTTGAAATATTGTGTGAAGAGTAAACTGACCCAAGCTTTGGGAAATTCAACCGCTTACTGATTGGATCCTGATGAGAAAGAAGTACCAAGCCGCATGATGAATGTGGATAGGGATAATGAAGCATGTAAAAGAGGTCATCTTGCACCATCCTTACAAGGAGAACATCAACTCTTTACAGGGTTGAGAAGTCTGCTTAAAATATTAAAAGCCCAGTCTTAACAGAAAAAAATGTCTAATCCTCAAAAAGGACCCTACAGTTTCTTTCATTTGATTTTTAGAAATAATGTGGGGGCAGATTTAGACTGAGCAAGATCTCTGGGAATGACCTTACAAATTGCTTTCAATGCAGATGCCAGCAAGATTGATGTCACAGAGACCTTTATCACCAACCCTGGAGCACATGTGTTTCCCTTTACCTGCCTCCAGATTATCGTCTTTTGACTTCAAGCCCCAGTTTTTTTAAAAAGCACCCACCCTGGCCTATCTATGACACTCTTGTTAGCCCTGTGTCTGCATTTCCCTTTGCCCAGATTGCCATAGAGGCTAGAGCACTGGACTTGGAGTCAGGAAGATCTGGGTTCAAATTTTGCCCTGTCTATGGGAGGCCAGGGAATTCAGTTGATAGCCATGATCTTCTGTAGTTAGAAAATCGGGGTAATAACACATATTATCAACTGGTAGCATAGGACTATTGTAAGGCTAAAGTGAGATGTTAGTAAAGAACCAGATAACATACCTTGTATGCATTTGTACTTATTTATTTTATGCTGTGGATGTTTTTAGATGTACTTCTTATCTCCCTCACTAGAAACAAGCTCCTTTTGAGTCCAGATTGATTCTTGTTTTCCCAATTCCTAATGAAATGTTTGGCATATAGTAGGTGCTTAATGTAGCCAAGGTTTCTACCTAAGCCTAGGACATTTTGTACAATACTAATTGGTGGAGACAATGCAGATTGGACATCTGCGTGAAGAGTGGAGATGGCACAAACACTTTGGAAAGGAGAAAGTTTCTTCATTCTTTCTACCAGAAAGAGACACTCATGGTTCTAGACTCTAGAGAAGAGAAAGATTCTCTTGCAGACATGTAGAGAATTCAGAGCCAGACTATCATCATTTCATTACCCCATGTCCTCTGAGAACAGGTATACACAATAGACACCTTAATAGGCATGTTGTCCACTGGACTGTAATGTCACAGGTCTTTTTCAGTCCCTCTAGCATGATAATATCCACTGTTATCTTCTCTCTTTTTTTTTGGTATTCCCCCACTGGGTCTTATTCAGTACTTTGCATACATCAGGTACTCAGGAAATATTCATGATTAAGATTATTTAGTCAATCATTCAGCTAATATTAATGAAGCACCCACTATGTGCCAGGCTCAGTGCTAAGCACAGGGGATACAAAGAAAGGCAAAAACCAGTTCCTGTGCTCAAGGCACTCACAGTATAATGTAATTAGGTTAAGAACAAAGTAATCTTACTTCTACCCTAACAGTCGTTTGAGGGAACATAGGAGTAATAACCAGCTCCTTAGGCAAACAAGTTCAAAGCACAACTCTGTTGAGCTATTAGGGGGAAACGTGGCCTTAAGACAACTCTGGTTGTTTTGGTACCATGTGAAGAACATTCGCTCTGGACTCAGAGAGCCTGGGTTGAAATTCTGCCTCTGACAGCTACAACCTATGTATGTGACTTTGGATATTTAAACAAGTGCTTATGAAGCATTTGCTATGCACCACACACTATGTTAGGTCCTAGAACACAACTACAAAAGTGATACAGTTTTTCCCCTCAAGAAGTTTACATTCTCCAGGGGATTTTGCATGTTCATAGATAAGTACAGTAAATATAGACTATTCAAAAAACATGCTGTGGGGAAAGGAAGGCACTGAGGAGAGCAGAGGTAGTCAGTCAGGTTGGGTTAAGGTGAGGGGGGTCGGATCCTAAGGAGAAAAGAATGGTGGGGTTCATGGGGTGCTTTTCCTTCCTGCCTGCATCCTATTAGAGTCACCTCCTCAGCATCCATACATCAACCTCTACTCCACCTTGGACCTGGACCCTTCTTTTCTCCCCCCCCCCACTTAATAGTATCTTATTTTTTCCAATTACATGTAAAGATAGTTTTCAGCATTCTTTTTTATAAGATTTGAGTCCCAAATTTTTCTCCCTCCCTTCCCTTCCCTTTCCACTGCCTAAGACAGCAAGCGATCTGATATAGATTATACATGTACAATCATGTTAGAGAAATTTCCACATTAGTCATGTTTTGAAAAAAAAAGAATCAGAACAAAAGGGGAAAACTACAAGAAAGAAAGAAAAACCAACAACAAAAGTGAAAATATTGTTCTTTGGTCTGCATTCAGACTCCCTAGTTCTTTCTCTAGATGTGTAGAATATTTTCTATCATGAGTCTTTTGGAATTATCTTGTATCATTGTATTGCTGAGAGGAGCTAAGTCTATCATAGTTGATCATTGCACAATGTTACTGTTACTGTATATAATCTTCTCCTGGTTCTGTGCACTTCACTCATCATCAGTTCATATAAGTCTTTCCAGGTTCTTCTGAAATTCCCTTCCTTATTATTTCTTATATCACAATGGTATTCCAATATATTCAAATACCACAATTTATTCAGCCATTACTCAATTGATGGGCATCTCCTCAATTTCCAATTCTTTGACATCACAAAAAAGCTGCTACAAATATTTTTGTACATGTGAGTCCTTTTCCCTTTTTAAAGATATCTTTGGGATACGGACCTAATGGTGGTATTGCTGAATCAAAGGGTATGCACAATTTTATAGCCCTTTGGGAATAGTTCCAAATTGCTCTCCAGAATGGTTGGATCAGTTCACAACTCTGCCAACTTCCCCACATCTTTTCTAACATTTATCATTTTCCTTTTCTGTCATATTAGTTAATTTGAGAGGTGTGAGGTGGTACCTCAGAGTTGTTTTAATTTGCATTTCTCTAATCAATAGTGATTTAGAGCATTTTTTTTTCATGTGACTATAGATAGCTTTAATTTCTTTTTTTTCTTTTTTTTTTTTTTGGTCAGGGCAATGAGAGTTAAGTGACTTGCCCAGGGTCACACAGCTATTGTCAAGTGTCTGAGGCTGGATTTGAACTCAGGCCTCCTGAATCCAAGGCCGGTGCTTTATCCACTGTGCCACCTAGCTTCCCTGATAGCTTTAATTTCTTCATCTGAAAACTGCCTGTTCATATCCTTTGATTATTTTTCAGTAGGGGAATGACTTATATTCTTATAAATTTGAGATTCTTTTTTCCCTTTACCTCTCTAAGCCTTTATCTGTAAAATGAGGGGGCTGGGGCTAGGTGACCTCTGAGGAGCTCTTAGTCTATGATCCTCTGAGTCTATTTTTTTCTATTTCTTGGAGCTATACCTAGGTAGGGGAATAATAGATTTCGAAGACGTTGACTACTTGATATTCTAAAAGTGTAGAAACAAGCAGAGAGTTTAGCATTGAATGAGCAAGGACACTAGTTGATAGGAAGTAAGCAGATGGGTGCTGGGGGAGGCAAAGAGGGGAGTTTCTGCCCAGCCGCAAAGCTGCCCTCACTGCCAGGTTTTTTTCTAGCAGGGACCTCAGGACAACATCTTGGGATCCCAGTATCTCTCCCTAAAAGCAGAGTCCAGTACTCCATCCTGCAAAAAGAAGGGAGTATTTCAAGCAACTCATAGAGCACAGTTTCCAATGGCTGCTCCAGGTACAATGCTTCTGGATTAAGTTTCTGATATCTACTCCTAGGTTCTTGGCTCTATTTGTCCCCTCTCTTTCCCAAAATTTAGGGGAAGTACACTATGATGCGGCAGTAGCTATTTCTTTCATACCAAATGTCCCTAAGACTGAGATGTGGATGAGGTCTGATGTTAGAGAATGAAGCCACTTCATTTCCTACCCTTCTTTCAGAAGGTTCTCCTATAACATGGATCTTATTTGAAGAGGTCATTTCCTTCTCATCCTCAGGCTGTAGATTCCTCTGAACTCCTGAAGGTTTTTTTGACCTCTGGTGATCCTTATCATACCCTGGTTCTTTCCCTGTAGTGATTTGTGAACATGTCTTATCTTCCCCTATATATCATAAACTCCTTGCATTTCACATAGCTCCTATAATAACACCTATTATGTGTAGATGTTCAAGAAATATTTGTTTAATGAAGGATCATAACATTATTTTAAAACATTTTTTCTTGATGATCTATACTGTGAATGATGAGATTCATTCATTTATTCAAAAACCCTTTACTAAGTGCCTGCTAATGGATAGAGCCCTGGCTTGGAGTCAGCAAAACCTGAGTTCAAATCCAGCTTTAGACACTTAAAAGCTGTGTGACGCTAGGCAAGTCACTTAACTCTGTTTGCCTTGGAGGAAGCTTGGTGGTTCAGTGGGTAGAGTGCTGGTCCTGGAGTCAGGAAGAACAAAGTTCAAATCTGGCCTCAGACACTTACTAGTTATGTGACCCTGTGCAAGTCTTTTAATCTCTGTTTGTCTTAATCCCCTGGAGAAAGAAGTGGCAAACCACTCCAAGAAAATCCCATGGATAGCATTGGCATACTATGTTCCATGGGGTCACGAAGAGCCAAATACAACTGGGGTATTTGGTTCTTTTTTCAATGGTTTATTTGCTTATTCTACACTGTAGGTCAGGTGGGAAAGGGAGATCTGGCTCATGCACTCCAGCTGCCACCTCCCTGAGGTTGAGCCAAGGAGGGTGGAAGGCAGAATAAGAGATGTGATATGCAGTACGCTTACACTCAGTTTTACATGTGCCAGTGTAAAAGAGAACAAGCTCAGACCGTATAGAAAACAGAACAATAAAGTGCAACCTTTTGCAGTTTGGGGTGTAGAAAGGAAATAGCAGAGAATGACTAACCTTGATCTTTGAGAACATGATGAAATACATTTCCCCCATCTCCCCAGGGAGGTAGGTAGGGTCTATGGGTGCAGAATCTTACATATGCTGTCAGGCACAGTTACTTTGTCAGCTGGTTTTAACTGTTATAACTTTGTTACAAGGGAAGATTCAATGAGGAAGATATATGTTTATAAATGGCTTTTGTATAAAAATCAGAAGCTATCAATGGAGATTTTTAAAAAAAAGAATTTAACAGTGACATCAGATATAAACTTCCCCAGTTTCAAATAGAATGTGATGATGCTTCATGAAAGTTATACCATGTTTTATATATTCCTAAACTATAAGGGAGGCTTTCCCTCCTCACCTCTCTCTTGTGGAATCCCAGGTGTCCCTGGAAATATTGCTTAGATGTCACCTCTTATAGGAGATCTTCCCTGGTTTCTTTCAGTTGTTAGTTCTCTCTATATACTCCCTGAAACTACTTTGTGTTTATTCTCTATATATTTTGTTTATATTTATTGTTTTCTTCAAGTAGAATGTAAGCTTTTTGAGGGCTGGGGTTATTTGTTTTTGTGTTTGTATGCCAAATCTTGGTACACAGTAAGTTCTCTATAAAAAAACACAAAACTTTGTTGAATTGATTGTCAATTCATCACATAGTGCAACCTGTCTATAATTTAGAGAGTTAACTGAGGTACAGCATTTTTAAGTGATTTCCCAGGGTCATACACTTACAAAATATCAGTGAAGGATCTGAACCCACATCTTCATGAATCCAAGTTTAACAGTCTATCCACTATTGCATGTTGCTCTCTATCTGTAAGCTGGAAACACCTTGCCTATCTACTCTAAGATGTTGTCAGGAGGATCATATGAGATTTTGGAGGGAAAGAGCTTTGTGTACTGAAAGCCCCTAATAATTGCCAGTCACTAAGGCTACTGTTAGCTGGTACAGTAGAGAGAGTGCTGGGCCTGAAAGTCTGTTTGTTTGTTTATTTTTGGTGAGGCAACTGGTGTTAAGTGACTTGCCTAGGGTCATACAGCTAGTAAGTTGTCAAGTGTCTGAGGCTGGATTTGAACTCATGTCCTCCTGACTCCAGGACCGGTGCTCTATCCACTGTGCCACCTAGCTGCCCCTGGCCTGAAAGTCTTGAAAATTCATCTTCCTGAGGTCAAATCTGGCCTCAGACACTTAATGGCTGTGCGACCCTGGGCAAGTCACTTAACCCTGTTCCCCTCAGTTTTTTTATCTATAAAATGAGCTGGAGAAGGAAATGGCAAAACCTCTCCAGTATCTCTGCCAAGAAACCCCCAAATGGAGTCACAACTGAAAATGACTGAATGACAACAAGCCTGCTACTACTTGAGCTCAATATACGAACATCTCTTAGTGCATCAGGATGGGGCCTAATCATATTCTAAATTAGGTTTCCATTCAGCAATCACATTTGACCAGACAGCTTCATGATTCTGAAAATGAACAATCTAATGAAACCTGTTCCATGCCTAGTTCTCATCGTGGCTTAGCAAACCTATCATTGCATCTTCAAAGCTATTAGAATCCGGAAATGTTGAAGAAACACCCTAATGTATATGTGGCACTTCAGAACAACCTACAGCACCTATGTTAACCTCTCAAGCACATTTCTTCCCACTCCCCTACTTGCTTGTCATTCCATTTATGTCCTTTCAGCATCCTTTTATAACATTACTAGTTCTCTGCCATACATGGTGGCTTAATATGCTACAAGTATTTTATTTCTTTCTCTTGATTACTTTTGTCTGCTGAAAAGGAAGATTCTCCCCACTGTGACCTTCTTCTAGTGCTGGCAAATTCATTGCTTGATGTGATAAGCCACCCCTGGCCATAGCAGATGCTATTTGGCTATTTAACACTAATCATTTGTGTGTGCAAGTTCCCCCTTCCCCCTTCCATTGTTTAACCTCTTTTTAACTTCATCCAAGCCTCTCTGATCAGAGTATAGGATTCACCTGTTTTTCTTAGGTACAGAGCTTAAAAAAAAGGCCACCTCATACTTCTAAGACTTCAGTGCTGTTAAGGAAACTGTCCAATTCCATTAGTCTGGAGCCACATGAAAAGATGAGAATGCAAGGTTTTAACAGAGATTGGCAGACAATCCGCCCACCCTCCTGGGCCTTGATGGGGGATACTGTTCTCTGCCTTGGAGATCTACTTCATAATTAAAGGCAAGCTTTTGAGTAGGAATAGGGCTGTTTGATTTTCATGCTGAAACATTATTACAGGAATGCACAGCGCACAGTCAGCGCTGTCCAAACCGGAGCATGGAAATTGTTCACACAAATCTTTTCATGAGGCTGACAGAGCCTTCTGTATTCTCTCCTTATTCTGTTCCAAAGGGATTGGAGGGGGGGGTTGGGGTGGAGATCAGTGATGGAATTTAATTTCTTATGATTTCTTATGTGTCCATTCACAAGGTTAGGGTATTTTTTTTAAGGGAGAAAAGTTGCTATGGTAACAGCCACATATCTCAGGGCTCTTATCTGAGTCCTAACAAATACTGCTTCTTAAAGAAATAAACAAATCCCTGGGCCCCGATGAAGGCCACAGAGAAACATCAGCATATCTACCCATGGATAGATTTGGCACAAGTTGAAAATGAACATTTCTTAGGGAGAAGGAAGCAGAGGGTGTGATGGACAAGGGGAGGTGGGGAGCCCTCCCTGATTGTCAAGTTGGGGTATTGTTCCTCTGAACAGTGCCAGGAGAACAATTCCTTGGTTGCCAGGGCTGACAGTTTGAAAAGAGGTGCAAAAAAGGAATGGCTGGCTCAGGAAGATCACAATGCAACCCTGAAACTCCAGCTTCCAAGAGACCAGTGTATGTTTGATCTGGGCAGCCATGCTTATGGCATGAGCAGTGTGCAGTGAGGTGGCAGCCTTCTGTTCCATCCCTAGCAGACAGATGATATCACAGCCGGCCCCTTCGGCAGTGGCATGACAATTTAGTCAAAGCTTCCGTTCAATATCCTTTTCCCTCTCCCAGGGATGTTTAAATGGCCTGCTGTGCTCTGATGCCTGGGTGTGGATCCACCAAAAGGCATAAGCTGGTGGGCGTGTCGTGGCCCACTCTACATCCCACCGGGTCCATGCTGGTTTATTCTTCTCTACTGAGAAGTTCTGAGCTGGAGAAAGGAAAGGGAAGCAGCACGAAGAACTCAAGAGAGGCTGCAGAAGATTTCATGTCATAGCATTGCCTGTAACTTTTCCTTCCCAAACTTACCCTTTGAGAGTGTGCTTCCCAGGCCAATTATCTGGACTGAGGGTACAACTACTACTAACCAGCATTTAAATAACACTTTAAAGATTGCAAATTGATTTTCAGATATTATCCCATTTGATGTTCACAACTCTGTGAAGTAGATGATAAGGTATCAGTATTCCCATTTTACAGATGAGAAAATTGAAGCAGAGAGAGATTAAACAACTTGATCAGGGTAATCCAGCCAGTAATTGTCAGGGGAGAAATTTGACTTCAAATCTACCTGCCTTAATATGTACCATCACCTCCTAGCACTAAATGCTTGAAGATTAGTTATCTTCAGATCCAGTGCTCTATGTATCTATTACTTCATCCTACCTCTTATTTATGTTTTCATTTATACCCCTACTATCTATCCTTCCTTGGTCATGCCTACAGTCATTTTATAATGGTACCTGACTACCAGCTGGTCTACCTTCTTATGGCTCTGTCTTTAAGAATGCACAGTTGACCACAATAATGAAGGTATTTTGACTAGCCTAATTTTTTTCAGTACAATGATACTAGGAACAAAATTTGGCCTAATGGTAGTATGTCTCCGAAAAAAAAAAAATTGAAGAGGAAAAAGCCAAGAGATGGAGAACAAACACAAGACTTGCTCCAAGGCTAAAAAGAGGAAATGCTAAGATTCCCTCCGTCTGTTTGTTAGCTAAAAGCAAAGCTTTTGTTTTACACAATGTGCCCACTCTCCTTGCATTTGAGTCATGGAAAACAAGTGAGCAACAGGCAAGAATGTAGGAATATGTCTGATCCCTCACAGTCTTCACAAACAGACAAAATTCAGTTTGGATACATGTGTGCTAATACAACAACCAACTAAGGTTTTCCTTTTAAAAAAGAAAAGAAAAGAAAAGAGAGAATACCATAAGAAAAGGCTTTTAAGAAGAAGGAAAAATGCTTCACAGTTTTTCCTCTCCTTAATGACAAGCAAGAGACACATTTAAACATGCTGTGGAAAGGCAAAAAAAAAAATTGGGTCCAAACTTATGTGAAGAGAGCTGAACTACACTGGCATTGTTTTTCTTGTGATTTTAAGTTACTGAAAATCCGTAGTTTCGAATTCTCTCTTTGAATAAAGATTTCTATACCCATAGGCAGACACATTGGCTCACTCTGTATAGGGACTCTCATTACAGCAAGCAAGAAATCCCAGGCTTGATTAAGTGACCCCTTCCCTCTCCCCCAATATAACCTGTATTTGAGTTTTCTACCAGCTTTCCCCAAAGTCTGTTGGCTGCCAAACTATAAATGCTATTTTTGACTGAGTCACTCAGACAAGAAAAAAAAAGAAGGGAAAAAAAGAACAGTTTTTTACTCCAGCTCCTAATGTTTCCCCAGCTCAGTTGTTTGACTAAAGGGAACATATCCTTCCGTGGGTTTTTGTTTGCAAAAGATGTGGATGACGGAAGAAAAAAGTGGAGGCTCAGAACAGGGTGTTGGGCCCCAAGGGAGCATGGAGTAGTCTGCCCTTCTTGTACAGCCACCAATCCCCCAAAGGGTGATGTTCTCCTATCCGTAATTAAACATTACAGGGGTGAGAACTGAGCACCACTGAAAGGCATTCAAAACTAGTTAGTTGTGTAAGTAAGCACACAATGTCTCATTTATTCATGAGGAGAAAGTATTTGGAGTCCCTCATGGTGGGCGTGGTTAGAAACACCTCCTGGAAAAATGAAAAATAAAACATTGGATGAAATCCTGCCTGGGGAGGCTGGCATACTATCTCAAGATTTGCATGGTTTTGGTGAAATCAAAAGCTAGTCATGCATTCTTAGGGAGAGTTGAACCACTCTTTAATAGACCAGACCATGACTAGGGCTGGGTCCTAGGTGGAAAATATAAACAAGATTTATTTTGGGTTCTTTACTAGAACCAGAGATTATAGGATCAGAAATTTGGGGCTAGAATGGACCTTAGATGTCATCTACTTCAACTTCCTAATTTTACAGATGAGGAAACTCAGGTTCTGAAATGAAAATTGACTTGCCCAAGGTCACACAGGTAAGAGAGACAGTTTGAACCTGGACCTTCTGATTCCAAAGCCAGTGATCTTTTCACTGTACCAACAGATTAACTTTCTGGAGGCAGGGTGGTTATCCTGCTAAAACCCCAACAGGAGGTATGGTCATTTGGCTGCAATCAAATCAAAAGGTCTCCATGTCTTCCTTGTCAATTCCTAAATTCCTTGGCCACTTCCCAGGATACCAGCACTACCAGTTTTATGAACCTTGAGTGGAAGCTCTTTGTTTACACTCTTATGAGGACTTCAAGTTTCCAAGGGATTAATTATCAACTTGATGCCAGTGACCCCCAGATTTATAAATCCATTCCTAGTTTCTTTCATAGCTCTAATCTACAAATTATCTATTGGATGCTTTGAATTGAATGTTCTATAAGTATCTCAAACTGAACACGTCAAAAACTGAACTCATTATCTTTCTCTTCAAATCTACCCCTCTTCCAGACTTTCTTATTTTGTTCAAAGGTACTCCCTTGCTCCTAGTTGCTTGGGTTCACAGCATCATTAGCATCTTTGATTCCTAATTCTTCTCACCACTTGTCCTAACTTTTGTCTTGCCACTGGACTTTGATGAGTCAAGGAAGAGAAAGTGAGGCTGATGACTTTGGCAGCTCTGCCTCACTGAAATCCAATTCACACAGGAGTCAAGACATTACCCTGTGATGACACTGATTCTATTTGAAAACAGACAAACAACACCATCAAAGTAATTGCCAGATCTTGCCATTTCTGCCTGTGCAACATCTCAGGCTTGCACCTCCTTTCCACTCACACTGACACTACATTGGTTCAAATGCTCATGATTTCTCTTCTGGATTATTGCAAGAGCCTCCTAATTGGTCTGTCATCCTCGAATATCTCCTTCTCTAATCCACACTCTGCATAATTGTCAAAGTAATTGTCAGGCCTGACCATGTCACTCCTCTCCTCAATAAACTCCACTCATTGCCTCTGGACCCTCTCTTTGGTGTTAAAGTCAAATTAACAAGCACTTATTAAATATATACTATATACCATGCACTATGCTAAACTCTAAGGATACAAAGAAAGGCAAAAGCCAACAAACAAACAACTTAGGCCTTGCTCTCAAGGAGCTCCCAGTCTAATGGGAGATGACATACAAACAACTATGTACTGACAAGATAAATACAGGATAAACTAGAGATAATTAACAGAAGGAAGTTATTAAGATTAAGAAGGCCTGGAGAAGGCATCTTGCAGAAGGTAGAACTTCAGCAAAGACTTGGAGGAAGCCAATGAAGTCAACAAGTGGAGAAGAAAAAGATTCTTGGCATAGGGAAGAGCCAGTGAAAATGTCCAGAGTTGGGTCCAGTGTCTTGTTTGAGAAATAGCAAGGTGGTTTGTGTCTCTCAATCAGATGGTACATGAAGGGCAGATGTTAGGGCTGGACAAATGGATCTGAGAATCATTTGCATAGAGATAACTGAATCTACAGGAGCTGATGAGACCATCAAAATTATATAGAGGGAGAAGAAAAGAGAACCTAAGACAGAGCTTTGGTGGACACATGTAGTTAGCAGATGTGATCTGGATGAAGATCTAGCAAATGAGACTGAGAAGGAGCAGTCAGACAGGTAGAGGGAGAACTAGGAGAGAGTAGTATCATGAAAACTTAGAGAAAAAGGACAGTATCAAGAAGAAAAGGGTGACCAATAGTGTCAAAGGTTGCAGACAAGTGAAGGATAAGGCCATCAGACTTGGCAATTAAGAAATCATTGGTAACTTTTCAATTTCTTCACATTTAAATCCCTGGCCCCATATTACCTTACTAGGTTTATTAGCTATCTAACTCCTTAACATTCACCATACATGAATTGGTCTTACTCTTCCTCACACAAAACACTCCATCTCCTCTCCAGGCTTTTACATTGGCTGTCCCCCTTGCCTTGAGCACCCTCCCTCCTCAACTATCCCTCTTAGAATTATTTAACTCCTTCCATGCTCAGCTTAAGCATCATCTTCTTCACGAAACTTTTCCTGATTCCCTCAGTGGCTTGTGTTTTTGGCCCCTCCCCCAATCACCTTGCATTTATTTTGTATCTATATATGAATATGTTATTACCCTTGGATCAAGGACTGGATTGTTTTGCTTTTGTTGCATCTCCAGCAACTATCACAATATCTGGCATACAGTAGGTACTTAATAAATTCTTATTGATTGCCTAATTGAACACAAACATCCATCCTCATTTTTGCCTATACTTGCTCCTAGGGCTTATAAACTGGCTGGTTCTCATTCCAAACCCTCCCTCCATGCCCAGCCACAGCAGCTCAGAAATATTTTAGAAATGGGAAAAAAGAGGGTGATATCAATAGGATGGTGGTCATTAAATGCCTACTCTGAAAAGAGAGCCTTGATCAGAGAAACAAGTCATGTTAATATAGCCAAAGAGTCCATCTGTTTTCATCTCAGCTGGGTTCCCCTCATTACTGCCTGATGGGTGAGAATTGGGTAGAGGAAAAGATCCAGCACTCTGGATGACAACGAGGAAATCCAGCACTGGGATCAGCTTACTAGGCTGGGGTCAGAAATCCAGAGACCAGGATTTCTGCGGATGGAGAAGCAGTGGACAGGAAATAAAGTGATAGGATATTCAAGTCATGTCACGCTGAGGTTTGGAACACAGCAGACTGGAGGCAAGAGGTGTTGGGGAAGCACTGAGCTTCAGGCTCATGGGCAGGAACAGGAGAGGGTCAGGGAAGTAGACTGCAAACAGTGGGGAGAGGGGCTATGGGCCTGAAATGTAAACTTCTTTTTTTCAATATTAATAATATTTTATTTTTTGAAGTTACATGTAAAGATAGTTTTCAACATTTGTTTTTATAAGATTTTGAGTTCCAAATTTTTCACCCTTCCTCCCTTCCCTCCCCACTCCACAAGAGAGTGACCAATCTGATGTGGGTTATGTATGTATAATCATGTTAAACATACTGAAATATAAACTTCAAAGGGGGGCATTTAAAGCCTTCCTGAGTCTGAGTCTCATCTACAGTTTCAGACATTTCTTATTACTCCTCTTCTCACACTCTGTTACAGCCAAACTACCCCAACTCAACACTCCATTTCCTGCCTCTGTGTCTTTGAAAAGACTCTCGGCAGTGCCTGGAAGGCTGTCCCTCTTCCCTTTTTCCTCTTAGACTTCCTAGTTTCCTTCAAAGCTTGGTTCAAATGCCAGCTCTTCTCCAAAGTCTTTCCTGACTTCCTTAATGCCTTGTCTTTTATCTGTGAAAGCTTAGCACAGTTCTGGGCACACAGCAGGTGCTTACAAAATGCTTCTTCTCTTCTCTTCTCTTCTCTTCTCTTCTCTTCTCTTCTCTTCTCTTCTCTTCTCTTCTCTTCTCTTCTCTTCTCTTCTCTTCTCTTCTCTTCTCTTCTCTTCTCTTCTCTTCTCTTCTCTTCTCTTCTCTTCTCTTCTCTTCTCTTCTCTGCCACTCCCTCTCCCCTCCCTTTGACTGAATGTAAATGCCTTAAGAGCAGGGACTTTTTGTCTCAATGGCCTTCATAGTGCCATGGGGACTTCTTGGTCCATGTTCTAACTATTCAGGATCATGGCCTTACACAAAAGTAGGTGGTTATTGAGTAGTTATTAAATTGAATAGAATTTTTTAAAGCTTTCTGAAATCCCTTTTGTATCTCCCCACCATTGCATCTTAGCATAGAACTTTGTATATAATAGCTGTAATAAAAATGGTTATTGAATGGATTTTTAAAATGAACTAGTTGATCCTCAGCTAGGTGACACATTGGATACAGCACTGGGTCTGGATCAGGAAGATTCAACTTCCTGAGTTGAAATCTGGCCTTAGATACTTACTAGCTGTGTGACCCTGGGCAAGTCACTTAACCCTCTTTGCCTCAGTTTCCTCATCTGTAAAATGAGCTGGAGAAGGAAATGGCAAACTACTTTAGTACCTTTGCAAAGAAAATTCCAAATTGGGCCATGAAGAGTCAGACATACCTGAAATGATTGAACAATAGCAACAAAGTTATTGTTATTAGTGGCAAAGTAAGACTATAACTCTTGACTGTCAGTTCATTGCTCTATGATCTGTTCAATTTTCACTTACTACATCAGAGATATAACTAACGCTTATTTTTTATTAACTTTCTTCCTTTCTTTCTTTCTTTCCTTCCTTCCTTCCTTCCTTCCTTCCTTCCTTCCTTCCTTCCTTCCTTCCTTCCTTCCTTCCTTCCTTCCTTCCTTCTTTCCTTCCCTCCCTCCCTCAATCCCTCCCTCAATCCCTCCCTCCCTCCCTCCCTCCCTCCCTCCCTCCCTCCCTCCTTCCTTCCTTCCTTCCTTCCTTCCTTCCTTCCTTCCTTCCTTCCTTCCTTCCTTCCTTCCTTCCTTCCTTCCTTCCTTCCTTCCTTCCTTCCTTCCTTCCTTCCTTCCTTCCTTCTTTCCTTCCTTCCTTTTGCCTGGAGCAATTCAGGGAGAATAGGGATGCAGGCTACTTTCAAGCTCACCTGGGGTACTACAGGCCTTGGCTGGGAAGAAAGTAGACCATCTGGCAGCTTCCGATTTGAACTAATTATTCTTGCTAACTAGGTGCTAAGCTCAGTTCTTTCTACTCTGTGGAAGGTGTGCAAATGCCTTCAATATTCTCTAAATTTTGGTGTCCTGGACTAGAACCCGAGTAGTACCATTATGATTACACTCTGTTCTGAGCTGTTTTTGTATCTTGCCACCAAGGATCCCCTGGCCTTTCCCAGGTTTTCAGCAGGACAAAAGCAGAATCAGCTCATTCTATATTGTACCTCTCTCTGTGATCTACTATGGTCTTGACAACATGACATGTAGGAGGTCTTGGCTTGCGTATGCAATTCAGAGACTGGTTTTGTACTTAGCTGCTAAGCTTTCTGATGCCTAGCCACAGGAACATATGGAGTCAGGCTTCTCCAGTGCTCTGCAGTGTTAGGAGGCAGAAGGTAGGGGCAGCAGGAAAGTATAATAAGTCCATGTCCTGGACTCCCTGAACAATGACCCCCTGGGCTTAGATGATCACAAATTCCATCTCCTGCATGGAATGCAGTTCTGTTCAGAATTACTCACTAATATACCGAGGAGAGTATACACTAATCAACAATTTCTGAGTACCTACTATGTACAAGGGACTTTACTGGGCATCCGTGGGAAATGAGGAGAACTATCATTATCCAGTGCTTACTGGAGCCCCCACTATGTGCAATATACAATAAAGGATAGGTAAGAAGTATAAGGAATGGTCAGTGGTCTCAATGAGATTACAATATAGTTAGGGAGGCTTGGGTCTACACTTGTGTGTACTCTTGGGGAGGAAACTCCCTGCACCTATGCCCACAAACAATTATTCTCCAGCTTACATTCTTAGAGATTTGCCTGGGGATACTGAGAGGTGACTGACTTGACCAGCATCATATGGCCAATTTGGGTGGGAGTAGAGGGACCAAACATTTATTTAACACCTACTATGTGATATGGATCCCACGTTAAGCACTTTACAAATATTATCTCATTTAATCCTTTTAATGACCCTGGGACATAGGTGTTGTTATTATCCCAATTTTACATTTGAGAAACCTGAGACAGGCAGAGGTTCAGTGACTTGCCCAGGGTCACATCTACTAAGTGTCTGAGGTTGAATTTTAACTCAAGTCTGGGTGGTGCAGTAGTCAGGAAGACTCATCTTCCTGAGTTCAAATCTAGCCTCAGTAACTTACTAGCTGTATGACCCTGGGCAAATCACTTAACCCTGTTTGCCTCAGTTTCCTCATCTATAAAATGAGCTGGGGAAGGAAGTGGCAAAGTATTCAAGTATCTTTGCTAAGAAAAGCCCAAATGGGGTCACCTAGAGTCAGACATGACTGAAAACAATAAACAACAGCTTCCCAATTCTAGGCTTAGTGCTTTATCCACTACTGCCCACAGTTGTTCCTGACACTAGAACTTTGGACTGTCATTTCATTATCTTTTTTCTGTCCACTTTTTGCTTCCCAAGTGTCTATTTCCTATGCCTTCAATACTTCTCTGTTGGGGAGATAAATCATAAAATCAACAATATAAAAGTTAAACAGCACAAGAAAACACACAGGGTAGTGCGTGATTAATTACCAAATAAGTGGCAGGCCCTTTTAGTGTTACAAGTCAATGGGAGGGGAAAATCTCAGTGAGTTGGACTGATCTGGGATGGTTTCATGAAGAAGGTGGTATTTAAAAGCTTCCTAGGAGGGATTGGATTTTGAAAAGAAGTATAGCATCATGGGTGAGTCAAATGATATAAGCAAATACACAGAAGTGAGGTAAAGTCAAGTCCTAACATGACACAAGAGGGGAGAACTGGCCTTTACAAAGAGTTTGATTTGACTTGGCCCAGCTTGTAACAGGCATGCTTCTCCAGCTGCAAGAGTATTGGTGATTGGTAAAATGACTGTGCTGGAGAGGGTGGTGGCAGAGAGCATTCCACTCTGAGTGGGAAAGAGAAATAACTAAGAACAAAAAATTTCAAACAAATAATTAAATATTGAATTCTATCATCATGTGCTACCTCACTCTCAGGGTCCTGGAATTACAGTAGCCAGAGATGAACTTGTGGGAAGCCCTCCAACTTAACTGTAAATTAGCTGAGAATCACATTCAGTGACAATGAACAGAAACATCAATTTCTAGAACTTCCAGATAAAGATTATAGGAAGAGCCCCAGGGAAAGCACCTAGTCTGGCTTTGAAGAAGATGGAATCTGCTTATTCTCTGGGGACAAGAAGTTCAGCAACCTCCCTTAGTAGCCCATTACAGTGTTTAGCCACTCTGAGGTTAAAATGCCCAGTACCTTTCAGATCAAGAATAAACATCCTCTAGACCAGGGATTATGAACCTTTTTGGAGTCACAGACCTCTTTGGCAGTCTGCTGATACCTATGAAGCCCTTCTCAGTATAGTTTTTTTTTAAATACATAAAATAATATATTTATACATATATGTATATATATAAAACAGGATTACAAAGGAAACCAATTATACTGAAATAGTTATCAACTTTTTTTTTAAATAAAAAAGTTCATAAACACAGATTAAGAATTCTGTGCGTCTAGACTAAAAAGGACTTCCAAGATCCACTCAAAGCTGCAGAGAACCTCACTGACTCATTATGGACTAACATTCCTTGGTGAGGCTTCTGGGAACATTTGCTTGGATGTGGCAACTCCATATGTAACATCAGCCAATAGGGAAACTATGAACAGATTTGGCAATCAAGACTAGGCTTTCATGCTCCCAGGTCATTGCTCTAAACCAGCAAATTATGATTCATTATCAATTCAGTAGTGATTTCAGTATTTAATGCATCTTCTCCAGTTCCCTTCCCTCTTCTTTTTTTCCCTTCCTTTCCCTTCTCTTCCATTTCTTTCCCTTCTATATTATATTAATTAAAGAAGCACTACATTATATGCTATGGAGTTACAAAAATAATTATGATAAAAATATATTAATAGAAAAGAAGTATTTAATGAGGATAATAATAAAATAAAAGGAAGGCCTTCATCCATTAATAAATGTATTTTCATGGGGATATGGTTATAAGGACAGGCCAAAGAAGGGTTAATAACAGTGTTTTACAAACATCTCACTTTATCCTCCCAACAACCCAAGAGGCAAGGGGAGGCACTGTTATTATCTCCATTTTATAGATGAAGGAACTGAGTCTGACAGAAGTTAAATGATTTGTCCATTGTCCCAGAGCCAGTACATGCCTGGGACTAGATTTAAATGACTCCAGATCTATCCAGCACTCTAGTACTTTATTCCTTAATAAACAATTAGAAAGCTTCATTAAATTATGCTTTATTACATCAAATAAAAATTCAACCCTGTAAGCTATTTACTCATTAATCATTATGAATTCATCTGATATTAACATGACTGCTACAACTAATAATAATTAAGATTAATGGTAACAACAACAATAACAAAAATTATAATGGGTTAGACCCACTGGCAACCTTTAAATTACCATCCTTTAGTGGGAGGCCCTATAATGTGCTAGTGTAGGCAATAGCTAATAGAAGGGACTGGGGCCAAGGGAGGGCAGGGGATACCGTTAGGAAATCTAAGTGGAACCACTGAAAATCCTTCAGGCCAAATCATTCCTTTCTTTGGCTGGGACAGGGATGACAAAAAGAATACTCAAGTTGTTCAGTCTCTAGAAATTATGTCTCCAAGGCTACAATAAACCATAACACCTGCAGGCTTTTATTTTTCACAGAGACCACTGTCAAAGCAGCCAGTCATTTGGAATTATGGGTGGTATAGAGGCAGTGCAACAAATTCTAACAGAACTGGAAAAGATCAATAATCCCATCCTGTACGTGCTCAGTCTTGTACCCAGAAAAGCCCCTTCTAAGTGAAATGAGAGTTAGAACTGCAACTAAAGTTGGGGAGATGCATCTGACACTTGGATTCTACAGAGAAGAGTCCTCTATGGCACGGGAAATCTAGGTACTAGAGTCATGGAGCTCCATAAGCAGGGGCTCTTAACCTGGGGTCTATAGGATTAAAGGGACTTGGGGAAAAATTACATCGTTATTTTTACTAATTTCTACCTGAAACTTCGGACACCTAGGTGGCACAGTGGATAGAGCACTGGGCCTAGAATCAGAAAGATTCATCTTCCTGAGTTAAAATCTGGCCTCAGACACTTAATAGCTGTATGACCCTGGACAAGTCACTTAACTCTGTTTGCCTCAGTTCCTCATCTGTAAAATGAGATGGAAAAAGAAATAGTATCTTTGCCAAGAAAATGCCAAATGGAGTCATAAAGAGTTGGACACAATTGAAAAACAACTCAACAAACTGATTTCCTCCTTTAGGGATTTTGCCTAAGAGGTCCATAACAAAATAAACGCTAAGAATGTCTGCCTTAAAAGAATAAGAGGAAGGATTTAATCAGAAATAAATTTGAGGAGAGAACAGCTAAGAGGATAGGCAAAAGGGCTGATGTTTAGTGTGACAAGGAATTGTTGAGGTAGGGCCATTGAAGTGGGGTCACTATGATAAAAAAAGATAATAGTCTTATTGTCCTGACCTCCACTTGTGAAAAATGTTATACCAAGGGGATATATATTTTGGCACAGATATTAGCATTGTTTCTGGGCAAGAATAACATGTAAGTTCATGAAATGTTTCCATTATTTGCCTCTATTCCTTTGTATGGGTTGGTAAGGTATGTCATTGTTTGTCCTTCATTCTTGAAGAGGACCATGACATCAGGTAATGATGTCATGACTTGCAGTGAATTTGATTTAAGTGAGGGAGGGCTGTACAAAGTCACCAGCCTCATTCTCAACTCAAGAGCTATCTGGGTCCAGTGGCAAGATACATATCAAGATGGCTAGAGATGGCCCTGGATGTTTAAGGCAATTGGGGTTAAATGACTTGCCCAGGGTCACACAGCTAGTGAGTGTCTGAGATGAGATTCGAACTCAGCTCTTCCCAACTTCAGGGCCCAGCGGTCTATCCACCACACCACCGAGCTGCCCCAATTGGCTGGCATGGTATAGTAATGGATGGAGGGCTGGAAATCAGAAAGACTTAGAGTACATTCAGATCCCACTTCTGCTACTTAATACTGGTGCGACTATGAGAAAGACATAAAACTTCTCTGGGTCTTGGGCAATTCTCTCAGATTTATCTTTTTAACTGATGAATCATTGCCTTTTCTCATTGGCTCCCTTTGCCCACTTCCTTCCTCCCCATTGCTACCTGCTGAGATCCTACTCATTCTCTAAGACCCAACTCAATCTTCCATTCCATTCTTTCCATGAAGTTTCTTCTGTCCTCTGACCTCATACAGCATTTTGCTCACCTTCCTTTTAGTCATCCAGGCTCAAGACCTAGGAGTCATTACAGACTCATCCCTTTCCATCAGCTCCACAAATGAAATCAGTTTCTTAGTCTTGTCATTTCTACCACGGCAATAGCTCTTTCTTCAATCTCCTCCTTTCCATCTTACTGAGATTACCCCACTTCCTGCTCTTCTGTCTTCTTGACCAGATAATCATAATAGCTAGAAATCCTTTCTTCATTGCATCTTCTCTCTAATCTATCCTTCACATCATTTCCTGAGTAATCTTCTTATCCTCTGATCACATTACTCTTCTATCATAAAACTTTCAATGCATACACATTGCCTGCATTCTCATCTTGACATTCAAGTCTCTCAGTACCTTTCTAGCTTTACCTCATACTACCACATTTGACAAAGTTTTAATTCTATTCTTGTGGTCAAGGTGGAGTTCAGTGGATTTAAAGATATACCATTTTTTAAGCATTTGAAGGGCTTTCATGTGGAATTGGTATTAAATTTGCTTTGTTTGGCCCCCAAGAAGAACAAGTTGGTGGAAGTTGCCAAGATGTAGATTTTTGGTTTAACTTAAAGAAAAAAAAATGGTGCAGTGGATAGAGAGACAGGAGTCAGGAAGATATGAGTTCAAATCCAGCCTGAGATACTTAATAGCTGTGTGACCCTAGGCATGTCATTAACCCTGTTTGCTTCAGTTTCCTCATCTGTAAAATGAACTGGAGAAGAAAACTGCAAACCACTTCAGAATCTTTACAAAGAAAATCCCAACATGACTGAAACACAATAAAGAAAAATTATCTAACAAAGCTCTCTGACAGTGTAATGGACTGCCTCAAGAGGGAGTAGAGGAGGTAGTAAGGAGGAGGAGGAAGAGAAATAGCGGCATTCCCCAACTTCTGTTGGGATTGGCAGGTTGGGTCCCCAGAGTATAGTGACTACTATGACCAGATAACATTCCCCTTCATGTACACTATATTTTGACCAAGCTGGACTATGCTCTCTTCTCTTATCTTACTCCCTTAGTCTTAAAAAAATTTTTTTTTGTGGTACAGTGAGGGTTAAGTGACTTGCCCAGGGTCACACAGCTAATAAGTGTCAAGTGTCTTAGTCTGGATTTGAACTCAGGTCCTCCTGAATTCAAAGCCAGTGCTTTATCCACTGTGCCACCTAGATTCCCCACTCCCCTAGTCTTCATTCCTTTATTTACTCTTTCTTCTATGCCTGGAATAGACTCACCATCTCCATCTATTAAAGTTCTTCCCCTTCTTCCCTCACCTCACCCAAGCCTTTTCCCCTGGAGGGAAGAGAAGCTCCCTATACTTGGAGAGAGTAACGCCTATGCCTACATTACTCATTACTGTTTATGTCAGTCAATCTGTGGGCTCAATGACCATTGAGCCTTAACCACAAAATCAGCCAATGTCCAACCAGCTTGTTTGTGATGGAAAGGAGTAAGCCACAGGTGGATAGCAAGAGTTTTTCAAGGAGTCATAGAGCTAGAGTGTGACTCGTCAAGAGAGAAGATAAAAAGATCCTACTTGAGTCCAAAGAACTTCCAAAGTAGCTCCCAAGAGCATTGATTTAAACTTTTGCCATGGTCCTTAAAGATGCAAGGTATGCCAATGCAGTCAGAAAGAAACAAAAATGCCATTTGTTTCTCACTAATGTCCTAAACTAACTGACCTAAAAGTTCATACAAATGCTTTAGGGGCAGGGGTTAGAAACAACACCCTCCCCCCAAAGTGGGATGCAAACACTGAATAGAAATTATTTATGGTATACTTATGGTATGGTCATGTAGCAGAATTGACCTTAAATAAGGTCATTCTAAATAGAATGAACTTTATTTAGGCTTAAGGGCTAGAGTGTGACTGGTCAAGAGAGAAGATAAAAAGATCCTACTTGAGTCCAAAGGACTTCCAAAGTGGCTCCCAAGAGCACTAATTTAAACTTTTGCCATGGTCCTTAATTCCTGGGATGACTTCTTTTTTTCAGACTTCAAGAAAGGGGAAGAGCAAGGGCAGAGATGGCACATAGATCTTGAAAGAGATAGAGTTGTGATGGGCAACCTCTGATATTACTTCAGGGCCAGCACCAATTAAAAACAGGTATATTTGGCTTCTAGTTACCTAGGTAGTACATTAGATGGAGTGCTATGCTTTAAGTCTGGAAGACCCGAGTCCAGATCTGACCTCAGACACTTTCTAGATTTGTGACCCTGGGCAAGTTACTTAACTTCTGTTTGCTTCATTTTCTTCAACTGTAAAATGGAGACAACTAGAGATGGAAATGGCACATCACTGGAATATTTTTTCCAAGAAAACTCTACATGACTAAATGACTCAACAACAACAACAACAACTGGAAGTTAGAGTAGTGGATAGAGGGCCAGCCTTGGAGTTAGGAACATTTTGTTTCAAGTGCTGCATTTGATCCATTCTCTCCATATGACCAAGGGCAAGGTGATTCTCAAAAACTAAATGACAAGAGTTTCCAAATTGTATCACTGGAGAGAGTTTCCAGATGGGGACTTCTCTACACCATTAAACTCATAGGTTTATACAGAAATTAACAAAACAAAACAAAAAAACCCAAAGGGGCAGCTAGGTGGCACAGTGGATAGAGCACCAGCCCTGGATTCAGAGGACCTGAGTTCAAATCTGGCCTCAGACACTTAACACTTACTAGCTGTGTGACCCTGAGCAAGTCACTTAACCCCAATTGCCTCACCAAAAAAACCCCACCAAGAAACAAAAAATTAAAGCTCTGGTGGGTCAGGTCCTTTGAACATCATGGACATAGTGCAGGGTAGGCTCTCAAATGTGGTGAGCTAAGAGAAAGAGCACATTCAGAAATCATAAATGCATTATTACTCTCTGTCAGTTGTAGAGCTGTTGTGACCAGTTTGTTTTATTTACGACCTGAGCAGCTTCTGACATGTTACTAATAGTGTAGTGAAAGGCAATAAGTAAAGTCCTTCAGCAAGAGAGGCCCAAAATGAGTCATTTAATCATTTTCTCTTTCCCTTCTTTATCATGTACTAGAATGGCTTGTGGTGCTGCGTTATGCAGAATAATTATGTGGGTCTGCCAGCTAGGATGGAGAAATCACTAAAGGATGAAAGCATTCTTTAAATGGATGCTCATCTGCTGGAGGACCAGAGGGAGTAGGGAAGAGTGGTTGGTTACTACTGCAGAGATGGGCAGGGATAGAGTGGGATGGGGAGCAAAAAGAACCCTGGACAAATGGGGTCAGAGCAAGGAAGACAGCAAGTCCATAGTGGCAGAAAACTTCCTACCCTGTGGGTAGTGGCAGTCTTTGGAATAAAAGCTTTCTTTCTGATGCCCTGAACGGTAAAGCCAGTCCACAATCATTAAAAGTCTTTTGAACACATACCATGTAGAAATAATAATAATGTTGTTGATGATTACGATAGGAAGAACTTAGTGTTTTAAGGTTTATAAAGCACTTTAAAATATTATTTCATTTTAACCGTATAATGATCCTGGGAGATGATATTATAACCTCCATTTGCAATTGGGGAAACTGAGGCAGATAGAAGTTAAATGACTTGCCCAGAGTCAACCAGCTAGTAAGTGTTTGAAGCTGAATTTTAATTCACATCTTTCTCATTTCAGACCTAGAAGCTCTTATCTACTGCATCAGCTAAATGGATCTGTGGTTTCATTGTATAGGAAGCTCCTGGTGAGGAATGTCTTCTCTTGATGAAGACTGGCGTCTTCTCTGTAACCTAGAATCTTAGAGGGCTTCCTAAAGCACTAAGAGGTTAAGCAGCTTTCCCAGGGTAATAGAGTTAGTATGCATCTGATGTCCATTAACATCGTACTTTGACTTCCCAACATGATGCAAGCACAGGGCAAGTTCTGGTATCTTCTACAGAGCCGAGGATGTTTCAAATGTGGGCCATGTATGTCTTTTATCTAAGGACCAGCCCAGATAAATTTGAAAGGGATCCAAGAGATCGGCCATGAAGTGATAGATTCTGGTGGCCATCTAACTCATGAAACCATATACTCTGGTTGATGAAGTAGTAGTTTTCTGGGTTGGTAGGGGAGTTTCTATGCTGAAGAAATTACAAATATTTTGAAGTAGTGAAATAATATAGAGAAGACACTAGTCCTGGGCAGTAGGTGGAGAATCTGAAAAATTTAAGATATGATCCCAATCCCCAATGGCTTCATAATACAGTTGTAAAGGTTACATCTAGATGTGGAAAAATAATTAATGCAAGGTGGCAAGTTATAAGTATTAAGTGATTGGTACATAACGAATGTTTTCATAGTTTATGATAAATCATTTGGAGTTGTGTTGAGGAAGACTTTATAGAGAAGGTAGGATTTGAGCTGACCCCTGAAACATATGAGTAAGGTTTTGGTAGACAGAAAATGAAGAAGAAAATGCCAAATAGGAAGGGGTGGTATTATCAAAGTCTTGGATGACAAAAAAACCCACAGTGCACTCTGGGGATAGTGAGTAGTCCACTTTGTCTGGAAAAGAGAAATATAGAGGTCTGGAGAGATCAATGGAGGTCAGGTTGTGGAGTCTCTAGGATGGAAGGCTAAGGGGGGTTTTGTAAGGAGCTTAGCCTTGATGAGTATGGGCAGAATAAAAAGATAATGGGATCAGCATAAGGGATGAATGAGGGCAGGGTGAGTGATGGAAGGAAGGGATGTGGTTAAATGAAGGGCTTTCTAAAGTTGGACATGATGATAGTGACCATACTAACTACCAGGGCACCATGAGTCTCTAAATTTAATTCTGGGGTCAAGAAGCTACTTCAAATCTGGCTCACCCTAACTCAGGAAGGTATAATCATTCACATCATCTTTTTCTGGCTCAGTTTTTCAATCAGGAAATAAGAGAACTCATACCCACTGGTTCTTAAAATCTTTTGTAAAGCCCAGCAGAAAGTTGGATAAAATTGTTTAAGCATACATGTATGGGTTCTTTCCACCTCACTGAATTGGTCATGGGATTAATACCATGCTGGGAAATAAGGCTAACAGGTTGGCCAATACTTAAACCTCAAGCCTTCTTGCTGCTCTTCACTGCTTCAGTCACTGCTCAGTTAAAGAAAAGTCTTTTCTCTAGATTGAATGGTCCACTGTTATTGGATTATTTATTAAAGAGGAATGATAGGTTGGAGCTGTTTCCACTTAGAGCTTGTATGAAATGTTCATAACTGAGATGGAGAGTTACCATAGTTACCTGTGAGGGTTGTTAAATAGAGCACAGTTACTGTTATAATCTATCCATCAAGGTCAACTAGATATTTTCAATCAACACCAAACCATTTGTTGCCTAATGGAAGTTAACTGAAATTATTAAAAGGAATAGAAGGCTTTGAAAATAAAGAAGAAAATAGTTGGTGTTTTTTTTTAGGGTGAAGGGAAGGTGGTAAAGCCAGCCATTTTTGTAGAGTTCTCACCAGCTGGAAATTCTACAGTGTGACTGGACATCTGGAGAGGGATTGAGAGTAAAAACACATTTAGATCTTGGCACAGATTTCTGCCTTTGAATCCAGCCCATCATTAACAGCTTCTGTACAGTATTGTTCTTCCTCTAGGGGCTGTAAAAATGAACAAAACCTTTGTTCAACCTAAACTTCCTTTCCTTGTCTACTATTCCTGCTGACTTTCCATTCTAGGGGTCTTATTGTTTCATTTGGAAATGTCAGAATGGAGATTTGGAAAGACTGCCTATTCTATAAGGAGCATCTTCCATGTTAGAAGGCCATAGAGAAAAATAGTATGAATGTGTACACATGCATGTATACACACATACTACTCTATTATGCCCTCATTCACTACCTTGAAGCCAATGACCAACATTAAACCCAGGCTGCCCTTTTGATGCTTTCATGCAACATAAATGCACTTTGTCTATACCTACCCACTCATCTGGTTTTGTCTGTATAGGTGCTCATGGTTCACTAAAATCAAACGTTTCCACAATTTCCTTTTCACCAGACCACTAGAACATAGTTTTCCATGTTTTCCAATTCAAGTTATACATCTTCCTTTCCTACCTTGCATTAGCACATAAGAAAAATGAGAAACTAGTAAATAGCTTAGACATTGGTCCCAAGGTATAATAGAATTTGATTTATCTACACTCTTTAACAATGAATAAAGGCACAAGTTGAAAGTAAATCAGTCAGCTCAAGGCAAATCAGAATCCCATCAGTTTATGACATTGACAAAAAACATGGGAGCAGTGTTATTATTTATTTAAAATATGGCTTCTAGGGATAGTCTTTCCATATACACATTTCATCCATGTCAGTTTCCAGTGCCTATAGACCACAAGTGTGGCACAATTTAAGACAAAGGCATCTGAGGCAGAAGAGTTAAGGAAATTAGCAGGTTTCTTTATACTTAAATGTACCAACTATCTAACTATCCCTCTGAAAAAGAACCTTGTGTATTGTCACTACAACAGACTGTGTCCACTTTCTGAGAACCAACCCAGCAAAGTACAGAGAAGCTTCCCCTTAGCAGGCTGGTCACTTGGTGATGAATTCTTTGGCTATGGCAACTCAGGAATTTGGATTATTTCATCTAGAGAAATCCATTGTTGAAATAGAAAGGACATTTTGTATTGGGGACAAATTACCCACAAAAGCCAAGTCTACCATCAAAAAATCACTGGATGATCACTTCATGCACGACTTTACTTGACTCTGTTTGAAGTTCACACAAAGAAAAATACAAACAGGTAGAACAATAGGATAAAACTATAGCTTTCTTTCTTTCTTCCTTTTTTTTTCTTCCTTTTTTTTTTTTTGCGGGGCAATGGGGGTTAAGTGATTTGCCCAGGGTCACACAGCTAGTAAGTGTCAAGTGTCTGAGGCCAAATTTGAACTCAGGTCCTCCTGACTCCAGGGCTGATGCTCTATCCACAGCACCACCTACCTGCCCCCAAACTATAGCTTTCTTGAAAGACTGATGTGACCTGAGTTTGCCTTATTTTTCAGTTCATCTTGTAACAAGGTATTTTTAAATGTGAAGAATCAGTAGTAATCACTATAAGGCTAAAAAGAAAAAGTTGTCTCCTTTGTAGCTGTTTGAGATAAATCATGATTCCCTAAAGTCAATACTGACGCCATATACTTTACAATTATTCTAATGGTAATAAAATGGAGGTAAATTGGTAGAAAATGCTATATTCACCACATAGATGCAAAGTTGTGGAACATTTAACAGTCATAGTCTGCTTCTATCATGACTCTTCTAGGGAGGTTTCACTCCATTCTACCTTGAGTGCCCTTAGGGACAGATTATTAGTTCTATGTTGTCATTTATACTCAAACATATGTGCTCTGCTCAGTAGCGAGGCTTTTTTTTCCCACCTCTAAGATTAGATATAAATTAGAAAAATATAAAATTTGATGTAAATTGATATAAATATGTAAGTAAAATTTGATATAAATTTATAGATAAATCCAAATCAACAATATTTTTTCAGGGAAATTTTAACATACTTCCTGTTTCATAGATGCCATTTTATCTGTTGTCCCACATGGATTCATGAGAGTTTTCTCCCACCAATCATTCTCAAAATCTAACATGAATATAGCCTCTTGTGGTGGCAAGAAATGAGAGGGGCAAAACAGCAAAAAATGAAAAAAATTGAAATATCCTAATCAGGTCAACTTCTTAATTTGCACTATGGTTGGTTGTTTAAATCTTTGGAGAGAGTGTCAGTTACATTGATGAGGTAGATGAAGTAAGATACATAGCTTGGGTTTCAACTGGATTTAAGGGCATTCACCAGAGTCAAACAATGCTTCCTTCTTTGTGAAGCTGCTTAGATAAACTGTTCACACAGATTAGAAGCAAAAGAAATTAGCATAGTATCAGCCATTATCATCTGAACCTCCATTTAAATGAACCATTGAATCTGTCTACCTTGACTTTGGAGACTTTGTTGATATCCCAGTTTTGTTGCATTTAAATAATTTAATAAACAAGATGGGTATGGAGTCAGTTAGATTGTTTACTAGCTGATTTCTTTCCTTAAATTTTAGTTTGCTTCAGAGTTTGATTTAGCTAGTTTATTTTCTTTTATATATTTGGGCTCCTTTCAGGGCTCAGCAAATATGTGTGGGGGGCTCTGGTTTATGGCTAGTTTGGTTCAAATATATCATTGGCATGGAAAGACAACTTCTAGTCTTTGGTGTCTATCATAAATAGAGGCAGTGGAATGGAAAATTTCTTGAGTATTAAGTATGTGCAGAAATGGGGGTGCAGGAAGAAGACCAGATTTGATAGCTCTCTTCTGATGGTCTATTCGTCTGCCAGTTTCCGTGTAGATGGCTGAAATGTCAACAACATACACCTTAACATTTCAAACTTTTAAAGCTAGAAATCAATCAAAATTGACAGATAGGGGGCAGGTAGGTGGCACAGTGGATAAAGCACCAGCCCTGGATTCAAGAGGACCTGAGTTCAAATCTGGCCTCAGATACTTGACACTTACTACCTGTCTGACGCTGGGCAAGTTACTTAACCCTCAATGCCCTGAGGAAAAAAAAAAGATCAACATGTAGCAGATATAAGGACAAACTACAAAAGATTATTGTGGTTTTCTAATTGATATTTCACACATTGATTTGAAGGATTAGTGTGTGTGTGTGTGTATATATATATATATATATATATATATATTAAACAAACTGCCAATGAAAAATCTTTGTACCTTCAAAAGGTACCTAAAAGTATTATATAGGATACACACACACACATATATATGAACAAATGTTAATGCTAAAGACTAAATTCTAGCAAATTCTCAGAAGAGAAAGACAATGAATTGCACTTCTTTTGATACTTCTATTTTCGAAGATACTTATTTTCTTTTTCTTCAATTAGTACTATGAACGCATTACCATATCTTTACCTTCTGGCTCCCTGTTGTGAAATGTATCGGGAAATTCTAATAGACATGTGAAAAGTGAACGTTTCATTTATTAAAGTACTGATCACAGAAGAAATTCTCATTTACACAAATAAACAATCATTCTTTATACTAGAGGCAAGCTTAGAAGCTAGTTCTTTCCCAATGTAGACATCAGCTCTGCATGAATGACAAGCAAATTAGTCAATTCAGTGAAAAAAAAAATCAGTCAAGCTGGATAATTGGTGTTCTAGGTCATTAGAGGTGGCATGGCAGAGTGGATAGAGAGCTGGCCTCTGAACCAGAAAGGTTTAAGTCCCACTTCTGACACATACTAGCTGTGTAACAGTGATCTAAGCAATTCTGAAAGTTTCAGAAAAGGTTCCAGCCTGCATTGGTAGAGAGAATTTCCTCATCTAGGAATTTCTCATACAAATGAAATTACAGTCCCTATCTCTGTCCTTTTTTTTTTTTTTTTTTTTTTTTTTAGTGAGGCAGTTGGGGTTAAGTGACTGGCCCAGGGTCACACAGCTAGTAAGTGTTAAGTGTCTGAGGCCAGATTTGAACTCAGGTACTCCTGACTCCAGGGCTGGTGCTCTATCGACTGCGCCACCTAGCTGCCCCATCTCCGTCCTTTTATAGAGCACTCCTCCCTCTACTTGTCCTCCAAACCATCCACCAAAAGGCTTTCTGACTAATTTTTTTTTTCCCTTTTCAACTAGTTGTGTTGGGGTCTTTTAAGCCAAGGCATATACAGAAAATAGAATGTATGGTTTTATTCTTCATTGGACCATTACAAATATCCCAACATTAGTCACACATGACATTTAAAATAGTCTTTGGAAATTTACAGGCAGATTGTGCCTTCTGAAATTTGTGTCCTTAATCCTAGTAGACAGTTACCATTCAACTTAGTAGGAATGTAAAAGTGATTTTTGTACAGAAAAAAATGTTATCTCTAAAATAAATTGGATATGACTTTTAAAGGAATGTGCCGTTGGTATCCATGCAATGTCAAGCCATCTGGAGGAAGGCTTCTAGCACTTGGGGTACCTTCTCCTCTCCTCCATTTTCATGCAGGATTTATGGGAAGACAGGCCAGTGACCACAAAGGATGAATGAGAAGACATGGAGGGGCTTCTATTTGCACTAGTAGAGAGAGTTCAAGAAAATCATGGATTCATCAAAATCAATATGGAGTATGATAGGTACAAGGCACTGTGCTAATCCCTGTGGTGAGTATGAAGAATAAAATAGGGCCTCTGCCCCCAAGAAGTTGACAATCAAAGGGTATATAAAACAGGTATGCATGTGAATAAAAAACAAGGTAATATGTGATGTACTCAAAAGGGGATGCAAACAGAGTCTCTGGGAAGATGAAGGGAGGGAGAAATCCTTTCAGACTCATGTGGAGTTCATTATTCATGCATGGACTAACCAAAGATGAGTACAAATCTATTTTATTTAGTTCAAGCCCATTTAGTTACCTAAAACAATACTAAAAAGATAAACCAAGTGTTCCTCTGAATGTTATTTCTACTCCATTTTGTGCTTTAGAATAGTCCCATGATACTGTATTCATATGCACAGAGTGCATGATCTGGGGTAAGATGACCTGGGTTCAGATCCTTGTGTGACCTTGGGCAAACCACTTGACCTGAGTTTCATTTTCTTTGTCTATTAGATGGAGAGGGGCAAACTGGAGGGAGCAGTGAGCTAAGGTCTCTTCCTGCTCTAAGTCTGTGATCTTAGGGATTCTCTCTTCTCACTGTGCACAACTCTATCTCTGGATCTTTACTCTATTTGAA
This sequence comes from Dromiciops gliroides, assembly GCF_019393635.1. Taxonomy (NCBI): domain Eukaryota; kingdom Metazoa; phylum Chordata; class Mammalia; order Microbiotheria; family Microbiotheriidae; genus Dromiciops; species Dromiciops gliroides. Next base: position 514,538,049 of record NC_057863.1, read on the forward strand.
GCATGCAATAGTGTGTTGGTGCCTTACTTAAAAGAAGCATTTCTTTTAAAAAAATTTTTTTGTGGGGCAATGAAGATTAGTTGACTTGCCCAGGGTCACACAGCTAGTAAGTGTCAAGTGTCTGAGTCTGGATTTGAACTCAGGTCCTCCTGAATTCAAAGCCAGTGCTTTATCCACTGTACCACCTAGCTGCCCCCAAAGAAGCATTTCTTAATGTCTTTCATTCAAGTTCTTCAGCACTATCAGTCATGCCCTAAAATTTTCTGCAAGATAGATATTCCACAAATGAGGTGATCCCTACAGTCTCCTGAGGAGATACAACATAGACACATATAAACAATGAAAAAATACATACAGGGTATCCCAGAAGTCTTAATGCAGTTTTTAAGCTTTAGGAGCTTTCAGAGGTGCAATCTCTTATGTGAGGTGTTTCTTGATCTCCTCTTCCCCTGCCTCCAACTAAATTTATTTGTATATCAAGTGTCCTAAAGGTCTTGGTTCTGTTTAAAGCTTTAGATCAGGATAGGCCTTATATGGGAGAGAATAGGAGGAAGTATATTCCAGGCACAGGGACATTCCATGAATGAGTAATGGATTCAAAGACAGGAGATAGGTCATGGAACATCAGGTTTCAGAAGAATCAAAATGATAAACTAGAGTGCCCACTAGAGTGGGTATCACTTGGCTACTACATTTAACCAATGATCATTTGCACTTAGAAGTGGAATGAAAGACACTGATGGGGATATGTATGACTGAAAAAAAGAGTCGAGCCATGAAGTGAGAATTAGAAAGGACAGATGGACCGGCTCTGCGTTATATGGGCAGACCAGAGATGTGTAAAGAAGCAAAGGAAGGTCTCCTTTATGTTGGGTTGGTCCTCTGTAGAGGACCTTGCAGCCTCGTAGTCTAGATGGAAATCCTGCCTCTGTCACTTATTGCCTATGTGAGGAATTAAATCACCTCTTTGGACCTCAGTTTCCTCACCTATTATATTTTGTTGTTGTTCTATTATGTTTGACTGTGACCCCATTTGGGTTTTTCTTGGCAAAGATACTGGTGTAGTTTGCCATTTCCTTCTCTAGCTCATTTTACAGATGAGAAAACTGAGGCAAATGCGGTTAAGTGATTTGCCCACGGTCACACAGCTAGTAAGTGTTTGAAGTCAGGTTTGAACTCACGTAGATGAGTCTCCCTGATTCCAAGCCAAGTGCTCTATCCAATGTATTATCTAGTTGTCGCTTAGCTATTATTATATGGAGGGAGTTAGAACAAATATTTTTAAAGTCCCTTGCAGTTCTAAATAAGTAACCCATGATATAAGTGAAGATAGGGATATGAAGATGTGAAAGGATTGTAACCTGCCCTGGTCTGCCTTGATGGAAAATGAAGAATGTATGCTGCTTCTTCTTCTTTTTCTTCTTCTTCTTTTTTGGTGAGGCAATTGGGGTTAAGTGATTTGCCCAGGGTCACACAGCTAGTAAGTGTTAAGTGTCTGAGGCTGGATTTGAACTCAGATCCTCCTGACTCCAGGACCGGTGCTCTATCCACTGCACTACCTAGCTGCCCCGAATGTATGCTTCTTAAAGACAAGGATTCTTTTTGCTTTTGTCTTTGTCCCCTCTGTGCCTAGCACAGTGCCTTGCACATAGTAGGAGCTTAATAGATGCTTGTTGAATTGAAAAAAAAACTGCCCGTGTGACCACAAAGGCCATAGAGTCCAACCCCTTCATTTTACAGATGGGGAACTTGGATCTAAAGACCTTTAACTGACTCGCCTAAGGTTGTGCAGGTAGTAAATGGCAGAGCTGAGTTTCCCAGCTCTAAAACTATCCTTCTTTCCCCACTGTTCAGTGCTGCCTCTCAAGGGTGTAATCCCTTGGATAGATTGATGGATGTGTGATTTCATTAAAAGGTGCCATTAAATGTCAGCTCAGCTCTTGACCAAACATACAACTTCTGTATGGGGGTGGGTGGGTGATAGGGTGAGGGAACAGCATGTGGTGGACTTGAGGTTTCTCTTTATTGAAATTGATCCATCTGTTCTACTTTATTTGTAATTCTATATCACAGTATCACCTTAGCCACTTAGTAGATTGAGATTTTCAAGCCATGCTTCCAGGGTTTACTTCTTATTCAGCTCATTGTGCTAAAAGGTGAATGACACATTATAGTTAATCTATAGAGGTAACCTTTGGATCCTTTATTTCCTGTAATTAATAGGGGGTAAATAGAAGTGGTTGCCATAGAGAATCACAAACATCAGAACAAATTCCTTTATTTGCCAGTCATTTTTCTACCTATGCAACTTATTAGGAAAGTATTATTAAAAAATACATAAAAGTGTTTCTTGTAAAGATGGAATTTCAGTCCTTTGATGGACATCTGATGGAGAGTTGTGATGGGAGCAGGGATAGCAGTCATCTTCCTGCCATCCTCTGTCATTGTGCTCATTTTCCTGCTTTCCTCAGGAACTGGGCTTTAGGCAAGTGATTATAGATGATTTTTTTTGGCCAAAATAATCTATCTTAGTTCAACTCAGAGTATATGTCAATGCCTATCAGTGGGCTTGGTGACCTGGATACCTTTTTTCTGCACTATACCCTTTCCATAATGTTCCTCTTGGTTCCTAGACTGGAAGGGAATCTTACAGATAAAAGCTACCCTGGAACAAAGTGGTCTCCATCTCAAATTTCTTTGAATGAGGTTCAAGATTAATCCACTGATTTAAAACACAATAGAATTGAAGTTCCTTGAGGACAGGGATTGTTATTGTTATCTTTCACAGTGCCCAATACCTGACACACAGGAGGTGCTTAATATAAGCCCATCGAATTTAATTGAATAGAATCTTACTCTTAAGGCAAATAGTGCTACAGAGAAGATTACTTATTTATGACAATCTACTCCCTTTTCACAGGCAATAAATCTATCCTTTGACTATTGGAATCATCCTATAAAAGGTCTATTGAGCCAGTAACTGGAGGCAGAAAGCACAGGGCTTCATTTGAGGGAATTCAAAGTATGTATATGTTGAACATAATAGTAAGAAGAATTTGTTGTTGTTCAGCCTTTTTTCAGTCATGTTTGGCTCTTCGTGACCCCATTTGGGGTTTTCTTAGTAAAGATACTAGAGTGGTTTGCCATTTCCTTCTCCAGTTCATTTTACAGAAGAGGAACCTGAGGCAAATAGGGTTAAGTGACTTGCCCAGGGTCACACAGTTAGTGTCTGAGGTTGAATTTGACCTCGGGTCTTTCTGACTCCAGGCCTGGTACTCTATTTACTACTAGCTGCCCAGTAAAAAGAATAATAATTGCTTATATGTGCACAACATAGAAATTTTTTTTCAAAGCACTTTGGCAAGCCATTTGTTCTTTATTCCATTCCTACCCTCCCCAATATGTGGTAATAAAAGTATTTTATTAGACCATTTTATAGATGAGGCAACTGAGTTCCAGGCAGCCAAATCAAGGTACTTGCCCAAGGTCATATAGTTAGTAAGAAAAGAATCCAGGACTAGAAATCAGGTCTTCTGACTCCAAATTTAGTGGTTTTTCCATTATACAGAATCCATGTCTACCTAGTAAATTTAGGGACTTGCAATAATAATATTAACAAGTAATTCATACTGTACTTTAGAGTCAACAAAGCACTTACCTCATACTAACTTTGGGAGATAGATGCTGCAAATATTATTATCACCATCTTACAAATGAAGAAACTGAAATTCAGATACTTGCCAAGGGTTATATAACTAGCAAATGTCAGACCAAGAATTTGAAGCCAAGCCTACTGTTTTCCATTATATCATGCTGCCTTGAGTGGTATGCATTCCATAAATACATGTCAATTTGATCTCACCAAACAGTAATCTAGTGTCTAATCAAACAGAAGCTCTTTGAGGGCAGGTACTGTTTCATCGACTTTATATCATGAGTGCCTAGTGCAGGCCCTTGCACACAGTAGGCACTTAGATGCCTGTTGAATTGAATTTGGGTTTTGTAGCTAGAAGTAAGATAATTCAGGCTCATACCTTTTCCTCCCACAAGTCTTTAACAGGGCTTCTCCCCCCTTTTTCTGTCCTGGAATGAGCCATGTAATTGGTTTAATGTGCCACTTTCCTTTGCCAGATGTAGCTATACATAGAAATGTAATACATACCCACATAAACACTAGTTAAAGTCAATTTGGATAACTACGGACAAGGAATGAAATCCTTAATGATGTTGCTTCCTATGGTGTTATCACAGTCTGTCTTGTTAGCATCCCACTTTTGGAAAAACATCATTAACTCATCTTGGTAGCCTATTGACCTATTTGTTTATTTATATTCCAAGGGCTGTTATTTTCCTTACAACTCCAATTCATGGCTGTTTTTTTCCTGCTTTCCTATCCAAAGGTAGGGGGTGGGGAGGGAAGGGGGAGAAATAAATGCTTGTCATTTCAGCATTCTGAGTTCATAGCATACTTCTGAGTGAGAAGTGTATTTATTGAACTTTCATATATGAAGGTAGGCATCTGTTTTTCTTTCAACTGATGACAACAGTTAGTTTTCCCCTGAATAACAGAGGCATTTCAGAGTTCATGAAAGCCTACTCTCTGCTTCATTTCCTGTAAATAACTTTACACTCGCTTCAAAAGCTGACCTTTCCCTTAGAAAGAAATCCATGTTACCAAACACTCAGGGAGGAGAAAATTGAATCAACTAGGGAGACATGGTAATCATTTTATGGAGCTTTATTTACCATAGTTGGAGCACCTTTGTGGCTTCATCATTCCTGGGGATGCCCTAAACATTCAGCAGAAGAGATCTGCCAAAAATCACATCTGACCACTGACTGCCCTGTTATTTTTTCCTCTGTGGTGTTTCAGAGCACGCCATCAGGGAAACTTAACAACAGCTCTCTCAGTGTCGTCAACTTTCCATAAGTTCAGGCAGGCCCAACGCACAGGTCTCAAACACACACAAAACCATAGATGGAAAGTAGGTTCAAAGGAGGGTATGTGAAATGCTCCCCACCAGAACATGAGGTCAAACATTCAAAAACAGCTACTGCCTGCCACTGAGAAATGGGAGCAGGGATACATTCCCTCTGTCAGGAGGAGGTTTGCAATGAACTCACCGCTCTTTGCTATATAGGAGCAGAAGGCTTTTAAAGTAGTCACCATTCCCTCTAGCCTTTCTTCCACACCGATTTTTTCTTACTACCTCTAGGAAGTCTGAGCCCAAAGAAGTTTAACCGATTTCAAATGAGCTTTCCTGAAAAAAGCTAACATATTTACCTCCTCAAGAATTTGAATGCAATTTTAAGTTTAACTTTAGTTTTTATGATCCCGATCTATGACTTCACTGGTGTAGGTGAAGAAATTTCCTCTGCCAATACAGATTGGCAACTGACCTTCAACATAGAGGTAATAGTCACACAGTCAGTAGGTATCAGAAGTGGAACCTGAGCCTGTGTCAGGTAGTTCTCTATCCATTATGCCACCCTGCCTCTCAAAATTTATCTTAGTGGCTACTTGCTAGGAGCTGTAACATCACATCTGCTGGAAGTCAGAAAAGAGTTCCTTCATGTGATCTGAGCACTGAAACGCCTTTGTCTCCCTGAATCTCTTTCAGAAGGATGATTATTACTGTTTGTGGATTCAGTGACTACTCAGTTTTAATATACTCTATTTGCACAATAGAGCATATTCATTCATGTCATGGCTAAGGCTAATAGATGGGCTAATGTTAATTTGTGATAAAAACACTGGATATTGCTGAGCCTTGGCAAAGTGAGGGAGTGTTTGTGTTTATTCTTTGGTTCCCTAATTCTGGACTCATAGAATTTCAAAACTGGAGAGGACCTTAGAGATCACTTAGTCTATCTCCCTTATTTTATTTTTTAAAATTAATTTAAAAATTAATTATTAAACACCCCCTTCTTTCTCTTCTATTGTCTCCCATTGAAAAACAAAATCCTTATAACGAACACTCATGGTATGCAAAAAACCCAATACCACATTGACCATGTCCAAAAAAATAATTCTCAATCCATCCCCATCTTTCTCATTTTACATATGAAGGAGGAAACTGAGGTCTAGGGAACTGCATATGTTACATAAATAATATGTCTTTGGCTGCTTAGAAATAAATGTTTCCATGTTTTAGATTTTTATTTTTATTATTTTTTAATTAAATTGATTAAATTATTAAATTTTTTAAATTTAAATTATATTTTAATGTTTTTATTTTCAGGTGAAAGGAAGGTTGGGGGTAGAGACAGAAGTCTGCTGTAGTCCAGGGAAGGATGGACCTGGTATATGTGCTTGAGTGTGTCACACCAGAAATTTGTTCTTGGTGAAAGAGTTGTTCTTGGTGGCTGGGTCCAAATGAACCCGGTAGCCAGTAACAATCCTTGGTGAGAGCCCCAGCCTCTCTTAATAGACTTATTCAATAAAGCCTGCCAGTTGGGTAGCTGTGGTGAGAACTATTGAGCTATGGCCAATTGAAAGATGAGTGTAGAAAATTGAGGAGCATTTTTGAGAAGTCAGGCTGGTTATCAAACCCTTTGGCCCAACTTGGGACTCTGTATTTGATGGTCCTACTGTCTTTGCTTCAAATCACCATTTTCTATCTCTGACACTTCAGCTTTGTACTGAACTCTGGCCTATTCTACTACTATTTGAAGCCTTACATTCCTCCCTAAGCTGGAACTTCTTGTTCATGGCTTTTCTTTGCTCTCCAGACAAAAGAAGCATCTATGTGCATGCACTCTGGAACACTCTCCACTTCAGCCAGTGAAAAGTACTGTCATCAGCCCTGACTTAGGACTGGGCCAGGAGCAATAGTACAATAAGTGGCTGAGCTACAATGAGAACCCACATTTTCTGGCTCCCAGTCCTGGGCTCTTCATATTACTTTTCTTGTTCTTTTTTTAAACACATTTTTGATGTGTGCTAGGAATATTAAATGAAGATAGCACCATTTTGTAAAGTAAACAAATGAGTTACAAATAGGAGAATCACAAATGGAACAACCTACCAATAATAGTTGGAGCATGATGAGTTCAGAGAAACTTATATGGGAAAATTTGTACGAAGTGATAGAGTTGAGAAAGCAGAGTCCAAAGAACAATAAATATAATGACTACAGCAATGTAAATAAAATTAACCTGAAGACAAAATTAAACTCTGGTCAATTACAATGGTCAATAGTTAATCAAAGTATAGGATACAGCCCTTCTTTCTGTCAATCAGTCCTGACATCAAACTACTTTTTTTCAGGGAATGTAATTTGTAAAAGGGTTGTTTTTAGTGTGGTGGGGTATTTGTTGTGTAAAAACCCATAATTATCTCCTTTGGTCCTATCCTATGAAGTATGTACTTTATGCATTATTATCCCCATTTCATATAGGAAGAAAATGAGACAAAGGAATTAAGTGACCTGTCCATGATCACATAGTTGGTAAGTGCCTGGGGTAGAATTTGAACTCAGCTTTCTGACTTCAAATTCAAAGCTCTTTGTATGCTAGAGCATCGATACCTTGATTTATCACTCTTTTCACTGATCTTTGGTGGGCCCTGGCCAATTAATCATGTGTGTTTGCATTTGTGATTTTTTGGCTCATAGGAGCATGCCCCTCAAGTCTCTTTGAGTTCTTCCATGTCTTACACAGTTTTTACAGTAGGTAGTATGGTGCCATGTAATGAATGGTCAGCATTGCTGGTCAGATGCTTGTCCTAAAAAAATAAAATTAGCAGGATGACATGCAGATGAAGATCCCCAGAAACTCAGAAGTTCAACACATAGCATTTTTCTCAAAATAATTACTGTAAAAACTGTGACTACATTAGACCAAAGCAACTGCTAGATTGAGTAGAATAAATTAACCAATGATCCAGCCATTTTGTCTACACAATGACCCCCAAAACTGGTTTGATTGAATGACTAAATGCTTTGGCATTTAGATGCAGACTTGGTCTGTGAAGTATTTGTGTGCCATAGATTTCTATGATACAACTTCTTTGGACAATCTTTTATCTCCCCATAAAGTAGCCTGATCTCTGTCAAGAGATCTGAGTTCCACTTTCAAATCTGCTCCTAATTGTATAATATATATATTTTTGCAAATCATTTCATTTCTCTTGGCTTTAGTTTCCTCCACTTTTAAAAGAGGGGATATGATTAGTATTCCAAGGTCCTTTCCAGGGGTGATATGACATGTACATAGAAACTGAATACAAAATATAGGGATATGGATAGAGAATGGATTTGTGATTTCATTATTAGAGTGAATTCCCAGGGGATATAATGCTCTTTCCCTCTGCAGCTTATAGTCTTAGTTGCCTAGAGCACCGAGACGTTAAGTGATTTGCCCAGTGTCACAAACACAGTATATGCTAGAGACTAGAAGAGTTCTGTCTGGTTTAAAGGATATCTCTCTATTTACAACACCATAGAACGTATAAAGAATAAATACAGTCATTCAGAGAGGGGCATACTGTTTCTCATTTACTTTTGTACCTTTAGCTAGGTATTTATTCACTTGAAATTATTATTTACTTGATATATGCATATCTGTATATATTTACATACAGATATATTATTTGCAGCATATTTGCATATTATACATATAATTATATAAGCACTTGTATATAAACATATGTATATGTATATATATATACATATGTTTGCATGTTCTTATTTCCCCCATTAGTATGTAAGCTCATTATGAATAGGGATTGGTTCATTTATTATACTTGTGTGTGTCTAGCATAATGCTTGGTACATAGTAAGCACTTAATAAATATTTGCTGTTTGATTGTTTGTTTCCCATATCCACTTAGTTGCCAAGTCTTGTCAATATAATTTCCACAATATCTCTTACTTATACAACAATGTTCTTTCCATTTACACAGCTTCAGCCTCCATCAGGCCCTCATCATATATCAAGGTGATAGTTAGATCTATATTTTAGGAATATAAATTTTGCAGTTATATGGAAGTTGGATGGTAGGGGGAAAGAGGCTGGAATCAGGAAGACCTATGAAAAGGCTATTCTAGGAGCCCTTGTAAGATGTGATGAAGGCCTGCAGTGGGTAGTTGTCCTCCATGTGTAGAATGCTCTTCTTCCTCAAATTACCTACTTACTACCTTCCTAGCTTCCTTTACATCCCTACTAAAATCCCATCTTTTACTGGAAGCCTTCTCATACTGTCTTAATTAGAGTGTTTTCCCTCTATTATTTATTTTGCATTTATTCTGCATATAGTTTGTCTTGTATATATTTGTTTGCATGTTATCTCCTTTATTAATGTGGTAAAAAAAAAATGAAAGTTTTTTAACAGTCGGTTAGGATAACTGAAAGATGCCAGTTTTTCTTTAAGGACCACCCTTTCAGGGAGGAGACCAACAGCATGAGCTACGCATGCCAGTCGGCCTGCTAGCACTCGACTTCTGGGGTGCGAGCTTAAAAGGCAAGGAGAGAACGGAAGTGGGATCTTTTTTTCCTGCTCTGCTGGCCTCCTGACTGCGCTGCACAGACAGATGCTGACTGGAGTTCGACTTGGCCCAGCTCGTGGTTAGCAGCAGCACGCGCTTGACATGGTCTCTCTCTCTCCCCAAAGGTGGCCTTGGGCTTTTGGTGAGTTTTATACGGAATATAGACTAAGCTTAGACTTAAGACGATTTGTTTTGTATTTCTACTTTCCTATCCCTCTAATCACCTGGTAACTACCACACAATAAAAGCTCTAACTAGAAAACCAGAAGCTTCTTCCATTTACTAGTCTGGGAGATAAATTAAGGGAAAGGTTAAAGAGGGGAGATTTATGATCTAATATCCAATTTAAAATCTCACATTAGATTGTAAGCTCTTTGAAGGTAGGGATTGTCTTTTGCCTCTTTTTCTATCCTCAGTGCTTAGCACAGTGCCTGCCATACAGTATGCCTTTAATAAATGTTTATTTGAATGAATAAATGACAGACTTCATCCTCATTTCTAACTCTTAAATCTCTAGCTTCTTTCAAACCACAGCTCAATGCTTCCTTTTATGAGAGGCCTTTCCTATCTCTAGTAAATTTTCCTTCTGGAATTATGTATTACTTAAAATGTACTCTGTTTTACCGACTTCCAGACATGTTATATCACCTCCCCTTACCCTGTAGAGTATAACAGTTCCCTGAGGGCAAGTACTGTCTCATTTTTGTCTTTATAACCTCAATTCCAACCACAGAACCTTGCTCAGAGTAGACAATTAATAAAAAAAGTTATTGAATTGAAAGTATGTTGAGAGATAGAATTATCATTTCGGCACCTTTGGACCTAACTGTATCATTGTTGCCCCAAAGAAACTGATCTTAATCAATATAAGCAGAATATCTGTGCCATCTGGCTAAAATCTTGTGAATCAGAAATGCCTCCATGAATGGGGTCTTTTCAGGGTAAACGTTCCTTGATTTCAAACTTGGACTTATTTGATTTAGGAACATCATTCAGCTTGAGGATCAGCAGGTCTAGCCTGAAGCCCACTACTGACCTTCCCTTGGTATAGACAGCAAGGATATCCCTAAAGAAGCTTCAAAAACCCTACTGAAAACAACCAAGAGTTGGTAGTTTGCATAGCAAATAAATGATGGCAGATCCAATACACTGAAGGCATCTTTGACCAAAAGCACCATTGAAGACCGAGTGGATTCTCTAAATCTGCCCAACTTTGGCTGGATCTGTTTGCTAAATCTGCCTCTGTTGGTTCATTCTATCAGACATATTTCTGAAGACTATCTTTACAGTCACATTAGGGATATCACTTATTCCTTCACTTAAATGGCCATATTGATAGCAAGTGAAATGGAATCCTTTGAGACCCTAATACTATTCCCTCTTAGGGGCTTGATTTTTGTTTTTTACCCTGGTGATGAGACTTCAGGCTTTTGAGGCTTCACAAACTTTTGCTTGTGGATAGATGGTTCTCAACATTAAGCTGTCATTGCTTACAAAACTGCCTTCCAAATTCTGGCTCTGCCTGTCAGTATGACTAGGTGGTGAAGTGCAAGGAACATTTCTGCTTGTGTTGAGGGATTGCCAAGGTGAGCATGTGTGACGTGTGGATTTAAGACCATAAAACTTGCAACATAAAGTGTGAGTTAGGTTAAAGAGCTATTTTATTTCTCATTTTTTTGGAAGTGGGGTGTTCAGATTGCTGACATTACATAATCTCCAAGCAGGCAGTACATTTTTGCATTTTGAGAGCCTTCCCATAGTTTCAGGAAGTGTAGCAAAAGCCAAAATAATTAAATTATTCTTCTTTCCCATTACTTGGTTTGCGGAAAGGGAACTAGGAAGGCTACAACAAACAGCCAGAAATGTCATAGTGACAAGATTACACGAGACTTGTAAAGTGTCTCTCCTTTAAGCTCTGCAAGATTCTTTCTCTTTTTCTTACTCGGGTCAGGAACATTCTTAAAATAATAGGTTCGAGGCTAAGAAAACAACTATTTTTTTGTTTAATTTTAATAATAGGGTGTTGCAGGTTTGACTAATGGAAGCCAGAAAGCTTGATGGTCTAAGATGTTCAGATACTGGCTGATGTGTTAGGAGAAAAAAAATAAGTAAAATAATGCAGGTCCTTGTCTAAATAAGATTTATAAATGGTGCCAGCTAAATGGGAAAAAATAGCAATAACCTTTTAAAACATTAATTTAGACTTTTATTGGAATACAAAGGAACTCTAGTGTCTGAAAGCAAGCATTGTCTCTTCTCTTTCTTTCAATAGAACGGAGTCCTGAATGCAACACAGCAGGGTGTGTGTTTTCTAAGGCTGGGTCATTATCAAAGTGTTCACTGCAGTTTGCCAATAAGCCTTTATTTGGCAAAGCTTAAAACTGCTGACAAATGGGATTCTTCCTGTCTCAGTCTAACATGGCACAGCTAAATATGCCTAATTACAAAAACACACCAAGGGCATTTGTGAAACCCATCGTTTAGGGAAGGTTCAAATGGATGATTCCCCACTTAGGAAAGAGGAAAACCTTTGAGCCCCTGGTCAAGTCCCTCCTCCTCCCATTCTTATGGATTTTAAGTGGGCAGACCTGGAAGTACATTCAAAAAAGATGCCTTATTTTATGGAAAGCAACAGGGCCTCCCCACTGAGGCAGCAGAGACAATTAAGCAAAGGTTTTTACTCTAGCACACTCTCTTCCCTCTGTTTCTGGGGGCCTCTGTAACTTCTCCTTCCCTGCATGTGCACTGAGACAAAGAGACAGGAAGACAATGAGAACACCCTGGTGAATAATGCCTTGCACATATATCATGCTTCGGGCCTCAAAGGATGATGGACAATTCCTTTGGGATGAAAAGGAAGGAGGGAGACAATTTTTGAAATCATTTAAACTGATTCCCCATCTCTAGCATCCTCATTCAAAGCCCAGATGCAAACTCCCCTGGAGCGGGTTTTCTTGGGAAAATGTGTATGGCAAACCTAGCACTCTAATTACAGGGGGGAGAATATGAGGTTTGTTTGGATTCACATGCAGCTTTCGCCAGCCATAATTACACATTTTATTTCAAACACCTAACTACAATGTTTAAAGACTTTAGCACAATGGTACTGAATATCATACCAGAATTTGCAGTGAGGAGAGAGCCAAGGAGGGAAGGAAGCAAGACAGTAATTAGAATGACTTGCTTATAAAGTTTAGACTGATAATGTCAAGGGGGAAAAGATGACTTCGGGGAATGAGCAATGGGCTTTTAGCTCAGACAGAGACTAGGAATTTTATTCCTTATTTCATCCCTATCACTCCCCCAAGTTATTTGGTGTATTTTCCAAAAGCACAATGCTATATGGATATTGATTAATGTTCATGATAACAACCACTATTAAAAAAGTGCTAGATTACCCTGGAGGAAAAGAAGAGGAGCAAGAAGGAGAAGAGGAATATCTCTCATTATGTTTAAGAAGGGCAGAGGGAAGAAGGATCAGCTGGTGAACAACTGTGTGGGGTGTAAACTGAGTCCTAGGTTGGGAGTCAGTTAGGAGACCTGGGATGGAATCCTGGCACTGACACTCACAAACTGTGTCATTCTGGGTAAACCATATAACTTCTCCTGGTTTTTCCCCCTATATGTAACATGGAAAAGAACTCAGGGTTTTTATGAAAGAAAGCATTTTGTTACCTTTAATATGAATTATGAGAAGGAGAAGAACCAAAAAACTATCATCTCATTGCTTAAGACCATATGCATCATTATATGCTTGGGAATCTATGGGATATCTTCTCTTTCTGGGATCTGTACCCAGATATTTTCCCCTGCCTTTTCCTTATTTAAATACTAAAACATTTACAACAACAAGTCAGATAATGCCTTTTGTGGTTTTTGGATACAGGGAAAATGTGTAGAAATGGAAAGATCAGTATTACAGAAATTTCATAAAGCATGAGCACACCAAGTAAAACGGCCAGACCAAGCACAGAACTATGCCTGTATCCTTATCCCAGGCAGTAACACTGTATGAACATGTCTTGTTGAAGATCCAGTGACACCCTTCTTGGAAAACTGATTTTATAGGCTATCACATCTATATCTAGTAGGTTTACTTTGATGGAGCCTTTGAAAACAAAGGGCTTGAAAGTGTGCCATGGGATACTATGACAGGATTAAAACCTATGGCCTGATCTATTATGATTAATAATTTTAATGATGCCATGTGATATTGCTATAGCCAACATCTTCTAACTTTATTCCTTTTGCCCATATATTATTTAAAAATCTTCATTCATAATATTGGTTAATTGTTTCCTTTGCTTTGTTCTCTCATGGTTTAGGCATTAGGGCTGTATTTTATGACATGGAAGGAGTTTGGTAAAGTTCCTTTTTTTCAACTTTTGACAATAATTTGTGTAGTATACTTATTATTCTTTCTTTAAAAGTTTAGTAGAATTCAACTATAAACTCACTGAGACCAAAGTTTTGGTTTTGGATTTTTTTATACCTAGTTAAATTTTTCTTTCTTTTCTGAAACTGGTTTCAAGGTCTCCATTTCAAAATATCTTAATTGGGGTAATATATATATATTTATACTTTGGAGAGGCAAGGTGGCAGCCAGGATAGTTAGCTGACTATGTGACCAAGAAAACTTGATTGTAAGTCCTCCCTCTGAAACATACTGGCTGATGGACCTAGGGCTAGTCACTGAACTTTTCATTGCCCAGGAAACATTCTAGGACCACAAATTGCAGAGAAGGTAAAGATCTGGACAGGGAAAAGAATTTCCAAACCGGGAGTTCCTTCTTCCTATGAAATTATAGGTCCAGTAAAAACTAAATAAATAGATACAAAGATATAGAATTATTTCTTCTTCAAAATTTTGAGTTTTGCTATCATAAGTAGGTTCTGATAACATGTTTTATTTCTCCACTGGGATTTCATGTTGTTCTTTTTTATTATTATTATGGCAATTTGATTTTCCACTTTTCTATCAGGTTAGCAAAATTTTGTTGATTTTGGTAAACTTTTCAAAGAACCAACTTTTAGTTTTATTAATTCTATAGTCTTTTTGTTTCTAACTTATTTCTCCTCTAATTTGAATTTTTTCTTATTTTGGCCTTGTTTTTTCTTAAATTTTCAAAATGTAACAAACTTATCAATAGGTTAAGCTTACTAGTCCTTTAAAATTTTTGTTAATATATATTCTCAGAGACAAGTTTTTCTTCTATTTTAGTCTCATCTCTAAAGTTTTGGGATGTAGTCTCATCATCATCATTCCCTTTCACATAGTTATTAATTTTTTCTATGATTTGTTTTTTGACCCACTCATTATTCAGGATTTCATTATTATATTTTAATTTATGTCCATATCAATTGTTTGTGTTCTCTCTGTTGATTACTATTTTAATAACATTTTATTCTATAAAGGTTATTTAGTGTGTATATTTAAAAATATTTATTTATAATTTCCCTATGCTATCATACATGTCTATTTTTATAAAAGTACCATATATTTCTGATGAATATGTATATTCTTTAATGTTCCTATTTAGAAGATGCCATTAGTCTTCCAGCTCTAAACCAGTTTGTTTAGTTCCACAGTTTTCTTTTTATCGTTCTGTTAGATTTTTAGTACTCTGAAAGAACAATAAGGTATCCTATAATTATTGTAATGTCTAATTACTTACATATGTCTTATTTTAGTCTGGCTTTTTATTTATATTTTGCATATCTTTATTTTTTACCTATTTCTGATATGAAACAAATTGTTGGTTTTCATTTTCTTACTTGTTCTGCCATTCTCTTTTGTTTTACTAGGTTATTTGGCCCATTCTGATGTGAAGTTATAATCATTGTTTCTGTTTTCCTCCATTTATTTATTTATTTATTTATTTATTTATTTATTTTGCATTGTTTTTGTTCCTTTCTTTAAGTCAATATTTTATTTCTACAATTAGTTTGCTTATATTATTTCTAGTCTAGTATATTACCATTGATTCTCTTCCCTCTATTACTCCCATTTGCCTACTCTATCTCAAGTATTTTAAGTTTACTTTAACTATTATTTTTATTTTTCTTTATTTTAGTTATCTATGTCTTCTTATTTACCCTGTCTAGTTAATTAAGCAGCTTAAAAATCTTCCCTCTCCTTCAACCTCTTACTTTTAGTAACTGCAAAAAATTTTTCTTTGTTTTGTCCTCATTGTTTCTTTCCCCTTACAGCATATCCTGAATTTTATTTTCTAATTCTAATTTTTTTCTAAGGTAATTTATAGGGCAGGTAGGTAGAGCATTGGATAGAGCACTGGACCTGGAATTACAAAGATCTGAGTTCAAATATGGCCTCAGGCACTAGCTTTGTGACCCGTGGCAAGGCACTGTTTGCCTCAGTTTCCTCATCTGTAAATAAGGTGGAGAAGGAAATAGCAAACCACTCCACTATCTTTGTCAAGAAAACCCCCAAAGGGGTCACAAACATTTGGACAGAAATGAAATGCCTGAACAACTACAAAATCTAATGTATACCCTTACTTGTTCCTTTTTTATTCTTTGTTCCTCAAAGGGTTAAAGTTTCTACAGTACAAGATTGAACTCTCTCAGCTATCCAATTTCTATGTGACTCTACTATTAAAATAAGTATCCATGGTATGAACATAAATAGTGAATAAAGAGTGGGTTGTGTGCCAGCACACCTGTCCCATGCTTTATGAACACCTATGTATATGAATGATTTTTAAAAGACAAAATTCAAATGGCTAAAAAAAGATGAAATCCTTAATCAAGAGAAATCTGAGGTTTCAGTTCACATCCTTCAAACTGACAAAGGTGATAAAAAGTCAATTATTAGAGGAGGAACATAGATAAACTAATATACAATTTGTGGCTCTTTGAAGGGGTCTCATTGTTCTAGAAAATTACTGTAAATCATGTGAGAAGCATTGCTAAACTATTCATGCGCTCTGATCCAGAACTTCCAATATTGGGAAGGTTAAGAACAGAAATTAAGGTCCTCTATACACCAAGCAATTTATACTGGCACTTTTTGTGGTAGCAAACAACTACAAACCAAGCAAGTACATTCCCATTAATTGAAGAATGGCTGAAAAATTGTGTTATATGGATATTATTATGCCTTGAGAAAAAACACATATGAAGAATTGAGAGAAACATGGGAAAACTTCTATGAACTGATATAGTATGAAACAAACAGAACTGAATGAACCAACAATAGAATAATTACAATGATGTAAATGAAAACAACACTAAAAAATATTTGAACTCAGTGTAATTATAATGACTAATCTTGGTCTAAGAGAACAGACAATAAAACAAACTTCCTGCTCTCTAGTAGAAAGGTGGGGGATTATGGGATTGGAATATACCGTTCAGCACAGTCCTTTTGTCAGTCACTTTTGCTTAACTGCTTCTCCTTTTGACAAAGTAGGGTTCAATATTTATACTGAGGGCATATTGGGAAGAGTCTGTAGTATAAAAAAATTTAAAAATGAATCAATAAACTTAAAAAAAATAGTATCCATGATGTACAGGCTCCTAAATGGTCCATATGACCTCTTTCATTTCTTTTTTTTTTTTTTTTACGGGGCAGTGGGGGTTAAGTGACTTGCCCAGGGTCACACAGCTAGTAAGTGTCAAGTGTCTGAGGCCAGATTTGAACTCAGTTCCTTCTGAATCCAGGGCCAGTGGTTTATCCACTGCGGCACCTAGCCGCCCCCAACCTCTTTCATTTCTTGATCCCAAATTATATTTTCCAACATAGTTTCTATCACCCTCTCCTATGCTAACCTTTGTATTAATGTCATTGAGTGCCAACTATATATTGACTTAAATTAGGCTCTTGTCAAAATCTTCAAAGTATTTCTTTATTTCTTCATCCTCTGCAATACAAGTTGAATCATAAATTGCAATTATTTTCAGAATGGTCTGTTTGCTTTATGCTCATAATAAGCATGAGCAAAGTGAGATAACCAAGTATCCTATAAATGATGTTTTCACGGGCCCCATGATGAAACTGACTCTACCAACTCTTTCCTTTGCTTGCCTCTCAAAAGAGAACTGAGTTGCCTTTCCCTTTAGGGACCATGCCTTGTCTTTTTCTATCTTTCTCAGTAAGAATGTTTATATGAATGAGGTTCAATTCCTTGAACAATTTTTTAACTCACTGGTAACTAGACAAGGAGAAACTGTTAAATGAGCATTTTTTAAACAGTCTAAGAATTATATGATTCTTAGCACCTTCTCTCCCTATTTTTTTGTCACTCCACCATGGTCACTGTGGAAATGGAAAGGGGCTGCTGCGTAAGATTGAGTGCCATTTTGTATTTTGTTTCATGGGGCACCATAGCCATCATCAGCATCAGCATCAGCATCACCACCATGATCAGTATCACCAAGGGGACCAGGCTTCTTGTGGTGAGCATTCATGTACTTATCTTTAGTATACCTTGGATAGCAGAAAAAGTTTGCCTCTGGATCCATACTCATAGTCTTTTGTATTTGTCACACATATCAAGTTCTGAGGTCCCTGGGAAAACCTTCAAGGGCACAGAGACACCTCTTTGCTATGATGAGTCATCAGAGCAGGTCTTCACTGAAAGTGAGTTCTCTCCCTCTCTCACTCACTCTCTCTCTCTTCTCTCGCTCTCTCATTCTGTCTCTGTCTGTCTCTCTCAGTGCTTTTAACCTCAATATTTTCTTGCTCATGCCCTACGCTGGAAGTCACTGAATACCATCATCTCAGAAGACTCAGTTACAGGTCATGCAAAGGCAGTGGAAGAACACATGAAGAGTCTAAGAAGTCTGCTACATCTGACCAATACTGACCTCTGTTTGAGAAGTAGTGTCAAAATATCAAAGACATTTGTGACAGAAAAGGAGGTTGGCTGCCTATGGAGAAAGAATGAGAGACCGCAGATCTACTTCTGGAGCACTATATTCATATCAGAGATTAAAGGCATCCCAGGAAGTCCTCTAGCACCGTTAATGTGGAAGACTGACAGAAAGCTGTGCACTAGACCTATACATGGTAAGAATAATAATGATCACTAGCATTTATATTGCACTTTAAGATTTGCAAAGTTGGAGCAGCTAGATGGTGCAGTGGATAGAGCACCCGGCCCTGGAGTCAGGAGTACCTGAGTTCAAATCTGGCCTCAGACTCTTAACACTTACTAGCTGTGTGACCCTGGGCAAGTCACTTAACCCCAATTGCCTCACTAAAAATTAAAAAAAAAAGATTTGCAAAGTGTTTGACACATATTTTCACCTTATCCACAATACAACCATGGAGCAAGGGAGGGGAGAAAAGGTTCTACTCTTTGCCCCATTTTACAGATGAAGAAACTGAGACAGAGGTCAAATAGTAAAGAAGGAAGGACAGAAGCATTTATTAAGTGCCTGCTCTGTTCCAGGCATCATGCTAAGCGCTTTATAAATATCTCCTTTGATCCTCATAACAACCCTGAGAAGTGCTATTATTATCTCCATTGTACAATTGAAGAAACTGAGGCAGACAGAAGATAAGTGACTTTCCTAGGCTCACACAACTAGCATGTATATGAGGTTGCATTTGAATTCAGATCTTGATGACTCCAGGCTCAGTCAGTGCTCTATCCACTGTGCCATCTGGCTAACAAGAGAGTTGTGGAGAAAATTCCCATACAGATGAAATCACAATGCAATCTAAATTTCCTAAGTACTATTAATGATAATAACAAGACCTTAACTTCACCTAGAACTTTACAAAAGCACTTTCATTTCCTTTGTCTCATTTGATCCTTATTAAAATCCTAATTGGGACAGCTAGATGGCAAAGTGGATAGAGTACTGGGCCTGGAGTCAGGAAGACTTATCTTCCTGAGTTCAAATCTGGCCTCAGACATTTACTAGCTGGGTGACCCTGGACAAGTCACTTCATCCTGTTTGCCTCAGTTTCCTCATCTGTAAAGGGAGCTGGAGAAGGAAATGTTATACCACTCCAGTATCTCTGCCAAGAAAACCCCAAATGGGGTTGTGAAGAGTCAGACACAACTGAACAAAAACAACCAAAGTCCTATGAAGTACACAGTACAAGGAAAACCCCTATTTGAAAAATAAGAAAACTGAGACCTCAGAGCAGTTAAATTACCCAAGGTCAACTAATAAGTAAATGGAAAGGAAGGTGGCTTGGACTCAAATCCAAGTGTTTGAACTCCAAGATTGGGCTTCTTTCTGCTATGCCAGCTTCATGAGGCACTTCTTGAATTCCTAGAGGCCTTAGAACATGGTTGTACTGGCGCAAACCCCCCCCCCCAATCTCCTCCATGTGGACATTGCTTTCTAAACTTACGATTTTCTCTATCACCTCTACCAGCAAATCCAGGATCACCTCCATAATGAACAAAGGTTATATGTTTGAGAGGGGAAAAATGTGATTTCTTTAATTTTTTTCTCCATAAACTGAAATAAAACAGCAAAGACCAATAGCCAAATATTTCCACTTTAGGGTTTCTTTCCTATTTCTGACTAGGAACTAACTTGAAGCAAAGGAACAAAGAATGATGTTTGATTAGGTTGGAAGGAAGCAGTATAAATGAATCCATAGTGTATGTTGTCTCCTATCCTCAGTCTACAACACACAGACCCCTAGTGGTATGGTCAGGCAAAGCTCATGCATTTGGATTACCTCCATTTTGTTTTAAAAAGGGGATTTCTTTGGCTATCTTCTCAGCTCCATGGAGTGCAGGCCGCATAAAAGGACAATCTGTCTCATGCTAGTCACAGCACCTGACACTCTGAATGAATAGCAAGGGACCGTAAGTTTAATAAGAATGATGCCTAAAACGCCCGGTGTTTATCTCTAGCTTTTCAGATAGAAATCCATTCCCGTCCTCAGTGAACCATCTCCCAGAACAAGACCACAGCCTGTATTCATCTCTCCTGCATATACACGATGAGTACACCTCATCCGTCACGTCCAGACATGTTAACAGGAATCTTCTTTCACCGCTCCTTTCCACTCTGAATAAGTAATTATGAAAAACAAACCAGCACACTGTCTCTTTCTTTCTTTACTTTTATTGGGTTTTGTCTGCCTGCCTCCCATAGGGCATTAAGATTTGTTCTATTCATTCAGATTTAGTGATTTTTCTTTCAAGGTTGGTTCAGATAAAAGAGGCCCTATTGTGTTTGGTAAAACAGCTTTGGGTGTCTCTGAGAGAAGCCATGCATCTGAATCTGAGGGACAGATGTAGTTTAGGGTTGATTTAGTTTTGAGTGAGTTAGGTGGTGATAGTATAGTGGAGGTCTGTGGAAATGTTGAGATGTGTGAAACAATGATAACTAGCTTGTCTGGCCATTCCTCAGGAAGATCCAAGAAAGGACTGTGGGTAGTCTTTGATTTTTTTTTTTTGGAGGGGCTGCCTCTCTTTCATTACCTTGAAATTTCTACTAAGAGAATAAACCCTTTTGGTTAACGCATTGTTTCACAAGAAGGCCTCTGTCAAAATAGACATATGTTAGCTAGGAAGGGCATCACATTAAGTCATTAAAAGCCATTAACACATTAGCACAGATTACTTTATCAGATTATCTAACTGGTCACCTTGAAAAGCACTGAGATGAGCCTAGATGGAATAGAAAGTAGTGTAGGTCATTTTTGTTTGGGGAGGGTAAAAGGATGGGTATGGAGAGAGAAAGGTCTGGAAAAAAGTGTGTTCCCCTGATGAGATACTGGGAAATCATAACATAAATCAATACCATACACAAGAAATGAGTTCTTTCACGCACTCCCTAATCCTGGGCCTTGTTGTTTTAGGGGTTCTCAGACATCTTCAGCCTAGGATCTACCCTCCTTATTTCTTCAGAGTTCCTGTGATCCCATAAGCCTCCTTGTCCTATATCACCCCCTTCACCAAGTAATGAAAGCCTAAAGTTTCTCTTCTTGGCATTAAACCAGGTCTTTAAAGGGTGGGAGAATCATGGGAAGCCTACTCAGGAAGTGAAAAGAGGTCTAGTGAGTATCTAATTCTGCTACTGCCAGCAAAGAGCAGATCATATTCCTATAGCACTGGGCTCTGCGACTTCCAAAGAATTATCTGCCAGGGGTTTTAATGATTAGAGTGAGAGTCACTATCTACCTCTTTCTCCCATATGTAGTCTTACCCTTCCCAAACATCTTAGTGACACAGGATATGGTGGACAGAAAAGACCATTGAGAGAAAATTCTCTGTCTTCTAGCCTAAGGGTTGCACTTTGTAACTCTCATTTCTCAGTTTAAATGGGATGATGTGACATGTCCTGGGCAAGAATTCAGGAGCACAAAACCTCTTGCTTCTTTTCTTAAAACCTAGTGAGTATGGTAGTTTTCACTACATTCACTCTTACTTTCAGGGCATTTTGTGTTTTACATGACACTCTCTATATAAAGGACAGTGGACTTTGGCACTAATTAGTCTTTTGATCTCTGGACACATTAAACATGTTTATCAATAATCTATCTCTTATAGTCCAGCTATGCAAGGCAAAAGAAGCTCAGAACTGGCTCAGCAATAATATTCAACATTTGGAGGCAATGAAAATGAGCTGCCTAGGTAAAATGCTGATTTGGTCTAGGAAGGAGAGGGCTGTCACAGGTAGCTTCGAGAATATCAATGTATTGTAACAAGACATTTCAAAGGCATCAGGGCATTCTCAGTGACCAGCTCCCAGTGAAAATCATCCCATTGCAATCAGCCCAGCTGCCAGCATAAGGGTCCTTCTGAGCATATAGGGAACAGCTCAATCTACCTCATCAAAGGTGAAGGGACCAGGGAGGGCAGATCTGCTTCCATTAAGTGATTCTAATTATCCAATTCAGTCAGAAAGAATGCAAGGCATTTTCTCATGTTGACTCTTCCAGCTGTGGCTGGCCTGAGGCACAATTGTGAAGGAGGCTGTTTGTCTGGAGAACCTCCTCCCCCCCATTTCATGCCCCTTCCCCACTTTGGAGGTCTTCTCTCCCTCCCCCTCTCCCTCCCCCTATCCCAGTCCCAGTGCCATCACGTTGCAGCCCCAATGTCCAGAGCCTTTCAAAGGGACACTCGGCAAAAAAAAATCTGGTTTAGCAAACATTAAATGTTAGTCTACATACCATCAGCTAAAATGGAGTTCTGGCGATGATCCAGCTTGATCACTTTACACAGTCACTCTACCTAATCCAGGCCCCAAAGGAACTTTCTTTCTTGCCTCTGAGAAGTATGTCTTTTGTAAGAAATATCTTTGAATGTGAAATGTCATAATGGCTATCGTGAACTGGATGTCCTGTCTACATCTGAAACATAACATATCCAGAACCAAACTCATCTTTACCCCAAATAATTCCCTTTTTCCCACCTCCCCTATTACAACTGAGAGAAAACCAACCTCCCAGTCACCCAGATTTGTAAACAAATTGTCAGACTCAAACTCCTCACTCTTTCTCGTCACCCATATGCAATCTATTTTCAAATCCTGTGGACTCTCCTTTTTCTCATCTCTGTCTCCTACTCTCCTCTGACACTACTGCCATGGTGGTTCTGACCCTCATCACCTCACCCCTGGACTGCTGCAATGGCTGGCTGGCTGGTCTCTCTGCCTCAAGTATCTCCCCAATCCAGTCAATAAAATGATCTTCCTAATTCACAGCTCTAACCATGTCACCTCCCTACTCACTAAACTCCAGTTACTCCCTATTACCTTCAAGATTCAATAGGAAATCCTCTGGCTTTTAAAGTCCTTTGTAACCTGGTCTATACATACATTTGGAGACATACCTTCATATAGTGGATAGAGACCCGAACTGAGTTAGGAAGACCTGGATGTCACATATATTGGCTGTGTGACCCTGGGTAGACAATTTAACAGCTCAATGCTCTGGGCACTCCTCTAAGACCCTCTAAGACTCTGTATCTTAATACAGAACAGCTGATAATCATTATCACTAGAGATTATGAGAGTTTCATTCTCAGGAGTTCCCTGAACCAATGAAATTACAGGGAAGGACCCCAAAACCAGGGATATCTATATCTATAGCAATATCTATATAATCAATACCTATATCCATGTTTATATTGTAAAGAATTAATTGTTATTTGAGGTTTTTATGCCTCAGCGCACAATAGCCTGGGGCTCCCCAAACCGCACGGTGCTCCACCCACTGGTTATAGCTATTGCCTTGGCGCTGGCACCTCACGTCATCACCACTCGCCGGCACCTCCTACATGGGCCTGGCAAAATTATAATGACTGGAAGCCTAGTGAGGGCAGTCATGTGACTGTCAGAGCAGCTATCCCATTGGCTGGGACTGTGTGGGGTTTTTCTGGGATTGGGGGAGGAGAATTGGGCATTCTAAACTGGACGCTGGAAGACAGGAATTCTGCTGCGTTTTCTCAGCTGATTCCTGGGCAGTGGTATCTTTTGAGGTTGTATAATTTCCCTTTCCCCATTTTATTTCCTTTCCCTTGATCCTACTGATCCTGTTTGCGTTTTTTTTTTTTTAAGTTCGTTCTTGTTAAAATAAATCCTGTTCCGTTTTGAGGGAGGCTGCCGGTCTCCTTCCTTGCCCCAATATTGCGGTGAGCCGCTTAGCTAACACTCCCCAATTAAAAATTGGTCCCCACAATATTTAAACAAGTTATATCTACATAGTCAAGATTACATGTATGTTTCTATTTAAATAAATCATATCTATATAATGTATTTCTATATCTAAGACAAGGATATCTTTGGCCAGCGATGAAAACAAGGGGGCCTGTTTTCAGCAAGGGATTTCTTTCTATATATTATAGAGACATAATATATATATATATATACACACACACATATATATATATAGACATATAGATATTATATATTATAGAGCTATATGGCATATATTATTATTATCATATTGCCATCACAATCACTATGATATAGATGTATAACAAAACAACCATCATTCTTCACTTTATTCCCACTCTCTAGAAATCTCTCCCACAGCCTCACCCACTACCAATCATGGAGGAGGTAACCAATGGAGCAGGTATCCAGCTTCTCTCTGCCCTCTCTTTCCTGCTCCCTCCAGTTCTAGATCCATGAATCACAAGCAGATTGACTCTACCATCCCTTCCTGCTGAAATATATTCCTCTAAGGCTCCACTGGCCATTCCTGTTCATTTCCAGACTTAAGTGCCTTTCTCTGACCACTGTTATTCTATGTGTGTTTCTGCTCTATAAGAACATAAACTCCAAGAGGGAAAGGCTTGTTTGGGGGTTCATATTTGTATCCTCAGAGCTTAGTTTGGTGTTTGGCATACAGTAAGCTATTGATAAATGCTTCTCATTCATATCCATATTCTAAGTGCAAAGGCTTTGATGCTCATGGATATCACTTTTGTACATGTGTGTGAGCATGCATATACACACACACACACACACACACACACACACACACTCCGAGGAGGTGACTATAGTACATTGTTAGATGCACTTGCAGCCTGATTCTCAAGTTCATTGAATCACAGAATCTTTATAATATCTCCAACAGGTGGTCATATAGTCTCTGCTTGCACCCTTGTAGGTAGACCCCATCTGGAAAGCTCTCCCTCCCACTGGAATCTTTTTCTGATTCACCCAGTTATTAACTGTCTCTCCTTCTTTCCTTCTTGAAGTTGCTTTGTATTTGCTTGTGTACATGTTGTATATTCCCAGCAGAATATGGATGGTAGGGAGGGTTTCATAGGACCATCTTTATTTTATATCCATGATATGTTTTCCTATATATAGCTTGTTTATACATAGTAGTTTGCGTGTTGTCTCCCTCAGGAGAGGGACTGTGTTTGTTTTGCTTTACTTTGCATCCCCAGTGGGTAGTACTGGGTACTATGTGTTTGGCACATAGTAGGTGCTTACTAAATATTTATTGATTGACTGACATTGCATAACATAGTACCTTGCATGTGGTAAGTGAAATATTTGTTGAATGAATTGAATTTGCAAGGAATGTATTATACCACAGGCATGGCATCCATTCCATCTGGGGACTGCTTTTACTTTAAGGAAATTCTTATAGTGACTCTAAATTTGTCTCCCTGTGACCTCCATCCATTGCTCCTGGTCCTGTTCTCTTAGGAAAAATGACAAGGAAAAATTTTGCTTCTTCTCCCATGTAATAGCTCTTCAAATTTTTGGAGACAGCCATCATATCTCTTTCAATCTCCTCTTCTCTATGATAAATACCTCACTCCCCACCCTCTACCCCTCCATCTAGGTCCTTCAGCTAGTCCTCAGATGTCATGGTCCCTCATGCCTTCACCATTCAGGTCTCTTTTCCAAACCTGTTCCAATTCTTCAAAGCTCCTAGTTTAGATTTTTGGCCAGCTTGCTCCTGAGAACATCCACAACCGCATCTTGTGAGTCTTCATGCTCACATCATGACACAACCTGGCATTTTAAATGAATACTTGGAATTCCATCACAGTTGTTCCTGACACCCCCTGGAGCTCTGATTTCCTAGCTCAAAAGACCAGTTTTTTCATGAGGACTGGGGAGAATAGCAATGGTTTGAACCCAGAGAGATCTAAAGAGAGTAACCATGCCAGACACAACCCTAAGAGGTGCACATAGAAGCACTCTGGGACCTCAGCACAATCCCCTCTCTATAAATATATTTCCATATTTTCATCATCCTTGTTCACATCCTTCACAGCAAGGAGCAAGCGTTGTGTCTTTTCTCTCTCCCTCACGATGACCAGCACGGTGTTCGATACACAGTAGGTAGCTTAGTGAATGTGGTTGCCTGCCTGGAAGTGTGGTCATTTTCATTCTGTCTCAGAGGGGTGAGAGGAAGTCATTCTTCCATACTTGGATCTGTATGCTCAGGGCAGGAATGTGGGATGCTTTTCTCAGAACCCCCAAGGGCCTTGGCAAAGCAAATTATACTTGTGGAAAGGAGGTTTCCACCCTCAGCAAGGGTACTCAGAGAATCTGTGACTCAGAAGTGATGAGACAGCTTTTGATCATTTGAATACCATGAATAATTACAAAAGGGAAAAGAAAAGAGACTATTCTCTATTAAAAATAAATGCACAGGTTTAGTGACACAGGATTTTAGAGATCCTAGAGTCTTATTCTCTCATTTTATGGAGGAGGTAATTGAGGCCCAAAGAAATGAAATGATTTTCCTCAGGTCACATATTCATTCATGTGTTCAACAAGCTAGTAAAGAGCAGTCAGGATTTGACACCTCAGGCCTCTGATGCCCAACCCAGTGCTCTTGTCTTTGCACCATACTGACATGATGACATGCGTCTTCATTTCATTTGATCAAGGCCAGCAAAGGAAAATTGTTATGATGAAACCCTCTTGGTTCATATTTCTAGCTCATCACAGACTTGGCTTTAGGCCTCCCTACAGCCAGGAACTGTTCCTGCTCCCTTGACATGCTTGGCCTTGGTGATCAGGTGTCTTCATCTGTCTGTGTGGCCAGACTCCGTCTCCTAGACCACTTTTTGGAACCTGTTTTCTTCTGATCCCTTCTGTTCTCATCTTACCCCCTACCTCCCTTTGCAGGTTGGAAATGACCCAGCAGGGCTGCTTGCCTGTGTCAGTCTGCCCCAAGTTTCTTGCCTCTCCCAAAGAGAGATCATTATATTCGTCACTTTAACTTTTAACATTTGATATGCAGGACACTTGTTTTAACTTCCCAAGCAAGATCAAGGCTGTTCCCTGGTATAATGTCGGTAGGCTCTTCCCTGAGAGGGCAAGCAGTGTTGTATAATAAGAAAAACAGGTCTGGTTCTAGAGTAAGAGAACCTGGGTTCAAATCTCACTTCTGATGCCTAGTACTGGGGAGACTTTGGACCTTATCTTCCAGACTCCAAAAGGAGAGAAACAGACTAGCTGGCCTTTGAGATCCTTTCCAGCTCTCCATGCCTGATCCCATGATCCAGTTTATACTGAGTTTTACTTTGTATTCATGACCAGAATATTGATGTTGGGCAGCATAGGCTGCTGGGAGGAAGGGAAGATCACTAATCCAAAATGGAGGTTTTTAATTCCCCAAAGGCTCAGCTCTTGCCTCAGATGCTGATAGGCTAAGACAATTGCTACAGTTTTTTTTTAATCCAGTAAAAAGAAAAAAAAAACAACAACAACCAGGACACTGTGCCCTCAAAGGGGTGACTTAAGGACAAGTGAAGTAATTTCTGAAAACCACTTTGAGATCCGTGATTTTGACTAGAAAGGACAGAAAATGATTTGTGTTCAGCCAAGTGTTCTGTGAGAAAAACCTTTACCTGATTTTTCAAGGGACTGAAAAGCACATCCATGGAAAAGCAAGCCTAATTAACTCTCTTTGCATAATTTTTCATTTTGGGGCTGGAACTTTAGCATTATAAGGGAGGGGAAAAACAAACAAACAAATTAAATATAATGTTCTCTTGGGTCCTTGTCTAGATGGACCTCATGATTCCAGTGATGGTAAGAGTCCCCACACTGTCTCAACTGGGCCCCATCTTAGGGATTGCAGGCAGCTACAGTGGAGGGAAGTTCAGCTCATTCTTTTGGCAGTGTCACTGCGATTCAGTCAAAAGAGAAGGAAAGTAGCAGAAAAACAAGGAATATAAACCAGGTTTATAGGCACGCATTGCCAAGTTGTCTTTGGATAAATGTTGGTGAAGTTTTAAAACTCTGAAAGTGAACAAGAGAACATAAGAATGACCAGCACCAGGTTGGCTCCTGGGTCTCACTGACTCAGTGCAGTATGGTCTCTGACAGTGGCACTACATGGGTTGTCCTCCTTGGAGTCATCCCCCAAAGTTATAAGTGTTCCTCCCTAATCCAGTAATTATTAGATCCCTTCTTTCAAGCTTTAAAACAGACTCCTAGCTCTAGAATTTGACTCAGTTTTGCCAAATTCCTGTCTATTCTTCTAATTGTAAAGCCTAAGTTAGAAGTCACCTTCCATGGAAAAGAGTGCAAGGTCTGAAGTCAGAAGACCCAGATTCACCATCAGCCTCTATTACTTACTACCTGTGTAGTTTTATCATTTATTCTTTCTCTTCTCAGCTTCATCTTAAGACTTGCTCCTCAACAATCTGACAACAACAAATGTTTACTAAGTCTACTGTGTATAGAGCATTGTCAGGTGCTAGGATAGGTACAAGGTTGAGAAAAGACACAATCCCTATCTTTAAGGGGCATTCTTTTTTTTCTCTCTTATAGCACTTACCACATTCTTCCTTACATGAAAACATGTTCATTTTTGCTCTCCCACTAGACTGTAAGCTTCCTGAAGGCAGGAATAGTGCTTCTTTTCCTTCACAGCACATAGATCAGTGTGCTGTGATCCAAGTTTCACATGGGTATGCCTTGGAACTCCTCCCTATACCCCATAACTTCCACATTCTCCAAACGCCATCTGCTACCTGCTCTAACTGACTTAGTGATGGAAAGGCCAAAATAGCATCTCTAGATGTTTGAAAAGTAAACCCACCTCTTTCTCTGTGAATCCTGGGCAACTAAAGAAAGAATAGGATAAGGAATTGGGGAGGAAGAGAAAGAAGAGGTAGAGGAATTCAAGGCCAAGGGGTCCTAGTACATGAGCATCCTTCCTTGTCACTATCATCAATGTGCAGTCTGACTCTATTCCTCACAGTAAAGAATACTATCCAACCAGCAGAAAAATGTGGAGAATGAATGACCTAGCAAGGACTTTGCATAAATTAGAAGTCCAATAAGTGTGTTGCTGAATTAAATCAAATTCAATCTAACTCAACAAGTATTGCCTGCTACATGCCCAGCTCTGTCCTAGCTGCTGTTTGCAGGGGGAAGGGGGGAGCAAGAAAAATCAATTAATCCATCCATAAGCATTTATTAGGAATTTATCATGTGTCAGGCATTATGTTTCCAGGGACACACACACAAGGAAAAAGAAGTTCCTGGCTTCAAGGAGTTGACATTCTAATGGTAGAGACAATATGTAAATAAACAAGTATATACAACATACATATAATGGAAATGGAAACAAAACTCAGAAGTCAAGGCTTGAAAGAAGCATAAGGCCCATCGTTACTCTAACGAGTTTTCAGTTTTATTGTAGAGAAATACTATATGCAGATGAAACAGGTCACTCTATCAGACAGCATCTGAGTAATGCTAAAATGTGCAGTCCAGATACTTAACTGAACTGTAGAAGTCCAAAAAAGGGAGAAAACCATGGGGCATTCTGGGGTTTTACAAACAAATCTTTGTACATCCTAGCTATACCTTTTATGAGCTAATTTTTTGTCTTCCAAGATAGAAATGTCTGAATCCCTTTAGTCTGTTCTCATCTGATAGCACCTCTTTCCCCCCTCACCCTGCCCTTTGTAATTTTTTTTTCTTTTGGTTATCCTCTGGATCTTCTCCAGCTCTGTCTGTCTTTAAATGACCAAGTCTGCATGCAGGAAGGACTGTGCACAGTGGTGAGCTCCAAAGACAGCAGTCACGAAGATTTACCATCTGTCCAGGTTTCCCTGAATAGTATGAAAAAGAATGGGGCTTTCTGGGAACCTCAGAAGAGTTCTATTTGGACTCTTGTGGTGCCACAGAAGAGAGACAGTCTGGAGTTGACAGATGCTCTCACTCCTGAGGCCCCGGAACACACAGACTACAAGTAGAATCCTAGGGTTGAAGTCAGGGCAGGCTTCTAGTGGATGCGGGCTGGAGATAAAAGCTCATTCTCTGTGTGTATGCATATGTGTATGTGTATATGTATATGTAAGTGTATGTGTACACATGTGTGTATATGGATATGTAATAGGGATAGATGATAGAAATGTAGACTTCTTCTCTGGTATGAAGGGAGAGACAAAAAATTTTACTTGGTTTTTCCAGATTGGCAGGTGGAGGGTGGTGGTGGTGATAGTGGTGGTTGTGTTAGGATGGTACCACACCCCTAACCCATTATGTGGAAATGATGACTATATGTGTATATATGTGTATATACACCCACATAAACACAGTTTTCTTTTCACATACATCAATATTTTTTCTTTTTAATGGGGCAATGGGGATTAAGTGACTTGCCCAGGGTCACACAGCTATTAAGTGTCAAGTGTCTGAGGCTGGATTTGAACTCAGGTACTCCTGAATCCAAGGCTGGTTCTTTATCCACTGCGCCACCTAGCTGCCCCCACATCAATATACTTTGATCAGGCTTTGAGATAGATGCTATTAATACTGCTTAAAATCTCCATAGCTGTTCATCTTCCAACCCCTTCCTGGCTTTACCTTAAGTAGAGTAATCATTCAAGTGACAATCCCTATAAGCAACCATAATGTAGAAGAAGTGTCAGCCATGCCTTATTTTACCTGCTTTACCTGTCTGGGTAGAAAATAAGATTATAGTATAAGGGCCTATTGGAGGACAAGGGTGATTGACTAGAGAAGGTAATATAAAAATGACCAAGGTGTGTTCCCATGTTTTCCCAGTGGAGCAGGTGTGAACAAGATATTCTTACTGTGATGATAAAGGGAACTTATGATTGGTCTCCAGTGACTAGCATTGTATCAGAGATGAATAGCAACTGAGAGTCAGTGAGGATGGGCTCTTGTTGAGGAATCTCTCTACTCCCCTAATAGTTTCCATTAATGGTAACTGGAACAGAGTCTATCTTTCTGCTTGATAGTCTTTAACAAGTGAAGTCATGTTGCCTTTGTGATGGGATCCAATGGGTTGACCGAATGGTTGGGGTATGTGGGTAGACAAAGGCAAGAATACACGTGGGTCCGGTGACGAAGCTTTGCCAGGTGACCCTACAGGTTCTCCTCTAGTGAAATAGATTGGCTGAAGAAATACTACTCTGGGGTAGCTGCCAGGGCCTTTTCCCCTCCAGAAATTAGCATTGTCCAGAAGTCACCTTGTTCCTTATGACGCATGCTTAGTAAGGAGGGTGACATGCTTTCCAAGGGGAAGGAAGGAGGGCTGGAGCTGCTACTTGTCCTACCCCCCACTACACTGGGTCTGCCTCTGGTGTTTCCAAACCATGCTCTGGCCCTGATCTGATTCCTGGGTACTACTGTGGACTGTGGAGGGGAACGAGATTTAGACTCCTTCTAACTTGATACTATCCTTTTTCTTGGACTCTGAATTCATCAAAAAATTTTATTTTCTTTTGGACCCTAGGAAGGCACAACTACTTGGGAACAGAAGTCCTAATCAGCCTAACATAAAGATGGTAATAAATATACTTTAAGGTTTCAAAGGTCTGGGAGATTATATTGGCTTGCCGACGTCCTCCATTGCTATAGATCCTAATTCCATCACATTGTAGCAAACAGTCGTTGTGAGTTGTTTTAGCTGGGGAAAAAAGTCACCAGTTGGTGACTTGTCTTCTCATGATGACCCTCTCTAGGCTTAGCCATGCTGGTCCTTGGAAGTTAGAGACACATGGGATTGGTTGCCAGTTTCATACTCTAAGCTTTTCCACCCTTTGGTCAGGAAACTTGGGGGCCAGGAAGTGTTAAGAATGCATTGGAGGGGGGAGCTAGGTGGCACAGTGGATAAAGTCCCACCCTGTCTTCAGGAG
Organism: Dromiciops gliroides; assembly: GCF_019393635.1. NCBI lineage: Eukaryota > Metazoa > Chordata > Mammalia > Microbiotheria > Microbiotheriidae > Dromiciops > Dromiciops gliroides. Next base: position 514,570,087 of record NC_057863.1, read on the forward strand.
GACCTGAGTTCAAATCCAGCCTCAAACACTTGACATTTACTAGCTGAGTGACACTGAGCAAGTCACTTGAACCTCACTGCCCCGCAAAAACAAAACAAAAAAGAAAAAAAAAAGAAAAAAATGCACTGGAGAAAACAAAAGGGAGAAATTTCCATGGCCTCTATGAATCAACCACCAAAGAAATATGAATTTAAGAAAAAAGGACTTGGGCAGCTAGGTGGTGCAGTGAATAGAGCACTGGCCCTGCAGTCAGGAGGACCTGAGTTCAAATCCGGCCTCAGACACTTAACACTTACTAGCTGTGTGACCCTGGGCAAGTCACTTAACCCCAATTGCCTCACTAAAAAAAAAAAAAAAAAGAAAAGGAAGAAAGAAAAAGAAAGAAAAGAAAAAAGGACTTTCATTGTATTTAAAATATGTTTATATTGCTCAATCACAATAAAGCAGAAAAAAACAGTGTCTTTGAATTCAGAAGACCTAGATTCATACCCAGGCTTTGCTACTTTGTGAGTGTCCTTGGGCAAAACAATTAAATCTCCCAGAGTTGATGATCCTCACAGCAACCCTAAGAGATAGGTGCTATCATTATCCTCATTTTACAGATGAACCTGAGGCTGAGAAAGGTTAAGTGACTTTTCCAGGGTCCTACAGCTAGTAAGCTTTGGAGAAAGGATTGAAACCTAGATCTTCCTGACTCCATATTCAGAATTCGATCCTCAGTGTCATACTTTTCGGGACCAGCATTTATGTGCTTTTCCAGTATGGCTAAGTGTAACCTCAAAGTGTCCCTAGGTCAAATCTGTTTATATAGGTCCTTTCCTTAGAAGGAAAATGGTCTTTGTGAATGGAGTAAATTAGTAGCTACACTCAGGGTCTGAGAATCTCAAGAGCACCAATAGCACCAATGTACAACACCCTTGAGGAAAATCTCGTAAAGAAAATCCCAAAGTCCAGCCAGTCTACCCTTCTTCATGGAGGGCCTCTAGGGTCATCCAAATGGCACAACCCATTTTCTCCATCACTCCAGACACTGCTACTTGTTCAAGGGTGAGGTGAGTCCCTGAAGGGCTCTTCTCAAAACTCCTATGCAAACCTGGCTTCCCAAAGCTCAAGGGTTGGACTTATCCTTTCTTCTTTTCTTTGTTTTAAAGGCCCTCATTTGCAATGGGTTCTGCATACTGGTCATATATCCATGTCATTATCACTTCCTGGCTGGATTAGTGTAATCCATGCTCTGCAGGTCTCTGGGCTCTAGTATTTCCTCCAAGGATTTGCAACTTTCACAAAACCCTTGCTTTAGAATGCTTACCAGAGCCAAGATTTCATTACTCACATTACTCCTTTGCCAAATGTGTGTCACTGGCTTCTTTTAAAAAGGAGAGCAGGGTTTATAAAGGTCTCTGGCTTAAATGGTTGAACTATAAAGTCTACCTGAAAACTAAGGCTGTCCCTGATAAAAACGTTACCCCACACAACTCCCAACAATGTTTTGCTAAGGTGCTCACTCCAATCATGCCCTAACTGAGGCCTCAGGGCCTCCTTTATTGTGGCTGGTAGATATTCTCAAGGGTTGTTTGCCTAATTTAATTCAAAGCAAGTCAACTATTTTTTCCCCCTATTCCTTTTCACATTTTTATTGATACATTTTTCCAATCATCTTTATTTCCATATATATTCCTCCCACATTCTCTGCATTGAGAGCCATCCCCTGAAGCCAGTAAGAAAGAGGAAAGAGAAGGAAATAAATAAAGGCAGTTCAGGAAAACTAACTCACACAGTAAGCAGATCTGACAGCATGTGCAGTATTGCATACCGTATCCATAGTTTCCCACCCTGGCATAGATAGATAGAAAGGAGAAAAATTAATTTTCTTATTTCTTATTCAAGGCCAAGCTTGGTCAAAGAGAAAATTTCAAATGTAAATTAGACACTGATCTCTGTCCTCATAGTTTACAGTTTAATTCTCAGAATCATAAAATCCTAGAATTTTAGAGCTGAAAATGACCTACAAGGCTACAAATGAAGAAACTGAGGCCCAAAGAGGCTAAATAACTGGTCCAAGCTCATGTAGCAAGTTAATGGCAGAGGTAGGACTAAAATCCATGCCCCACTGAGGATGAGATAAACCCAGAGCTGCTTACCTGTTGTACTATAATAAGCTCTGGACTGAATCTGTGATGTCACTGATATAGGGAATTTCTGGATGAGGGAACTCTCCCTACCAATATAGGTCAGCACCTTCTCTGCAATTCTTAGTCTACAAAAGTTCTAGGAGTGCTGCAAGGTTGTCATTTGACCAAGGTCACACAGCCAGGATGTGTTAGAGAGGACATGAACCCAGGTCTTGTGGCTTGCTCTCTATCTCAGAGGCAGCTAAGTGATGCAGTGGCCAGAGCATCTGAAGTTTAGTCAGGAAGACCTGAGTTCAAATCCAGCTTTACTATCTGTGTGACCCTGGGCAAGTCACTTAAACTTTATTTGCTTTAGTTTCCTCATCTGTAAAATGGAAATAAGAATAGCACCTACTTCCTAGGATTCCTATGAGGAGAAAATGAATAATATTTGTAAAGCCCATTGCAAAAAAAGCAAACATATAAATGCCAGCTATTATGATTGTTACAATTATTGTTATGCCATGCTACTTCTCATGCTATCAAAATAGACTATAGTATATATGGTATGTTTTATATATATACAGTATAAGAATATTATAATAGATACTCTATGGCATAGTCTAATAGATACTATTTGTATCATAAGAACAGCTAACATTTATGAATAATGTTTTATAAAATATTTGCTTCTCAACAACTCTTCAAGGTAGGATTTCAAGATTTGAAATCATGGGGTCTGGGCTCATATTCCAACTTTGTCATTTATAACTTGTACAACTTTGGCCAAATCACTTAATCTGGCCACACTTCAGTCTATACATCTTTACAATGAGAGCATTAGGGAACAAGCATTTATTGAGTGCTTGTTATATGCCCAGCACTGCACTAAGTGCTTTATGAATATTATCTCATTTGATCCTCACAAAAACCCTGTGAGGTAGGTGCTATTATTATCCCCATTTTACAGTTGAGGAAAATGAGGCAGACAGAGATTAAGTGACTTGCCCAGGGTCACACAGCTAAGAAGTAGCTGATGTCTGATTTGAACCCATATCTTCCTGTCTCCAGGTCCAGTCTATCTACTATGCCACATAGATGCCTTCAATAAATGACTTCTAAAGTTTTCTCCAGCTCCATCTCAATGATCCTGTGATAACTTTTAGAGATGAATAAACTAAACCTAAGAGGTTGTAGCTTGTCCACAGTCACACACAGCTAGCAAATAGCAGATCCGGTATTCTCACAGGGTTGTTGCATTCCATTTCCAGTGTTCTTTCCAGTAGCCTCAACTACAGCCTCTAAAGAGCCTCCGACTGAAACTATTGTCTTCAAAATAAGATACATCTTTATCTTCTGGTTGTAAAGCACCAGCTGCAACATCTGCTACTGGGCAAAGGACAGATGCCCTGAGCTCTTGAGCTACATCTCCTTTTGGTTCACCTAAAACTAAAATGCTCTAAAACAGCTTTGCAAATAGGTTCAGAAAACAAATCGGCCATCTGATTCCTCCTCCCAATTATATTTTTGCGTTTGTATTTTGATGGCAGCTTAATTATCCGATATGGAGGGTGGGTATCCTGGGATTATTTTGGCATAAGGGGAGGTACTCTGTGAGAGCAGGCATCCTTGCTATCAGTAATTGTGTGATCTGTCAGACCAATGTCATGAACCCCATACAACCTCCAAAGATTCTTCCTAGGGCATTGCTGCTTAGTGGGAGGGATCCTGATTTTCCTTCTTTGGGCTCTGCAGAGATTTGGGAGAGCAATGTGAAAGAGTAAGTACTTCACTCATTACTTTTGACTAATGGTAGTCATCTGGAAGTGTCACAGGATTGATTTTAGGTTAAGTCAGATAGTTTATGCTGGACAGAGGGTGTTGCTACAAATAATATCACAATACAAAATGGCAGCAGGTCCCAGATCTAGGCTGAGTATTACTGTATCAAAGATTACACGGGATAAGGGCGACTTCATACCTGTGAATAACAGCCCACCTTTACTCAAATCTTATCACAGAATCAGAGAATTTGGGGCTGAGAGCAGGACAAAACAGGAATTTTGTACTATTAGGACCCTAGGATTAATGTGGTCCTGCAATATTATGGGCTGCCCGAGCAATGAGCATCATGCCAGCCAATGCACATTTTAGGAAGTTGGTTGCCTGGATGCTGATGACAGCTTAGCTAGGGATAGAGGATTCTGAGGTAACTTAGGGTACTTCTCCCCCTTCTCTGTGTCATTTTGTTACTATTCCAGCAATGCTAGAGCAAAGAGCAAACATTAGTATCTTCCTTGCCACCAATATATAACCAGGGTCTGGGAGTTTGGGGGGAGGTATGTGGCAGATTGAGTAGGTAGTGCTGACTTTTTTTTTTTGGTGAGGCAATTGAGGTCAAGTGACTTGCCCAGGGTCACACAGCTAGTAAGTGTTAGGTGTCTGAGGCAGGATTTGAACTCAGGTCCTCCTGACTCCAGGGCTGGTGCTCTATCCACTGTACCACCTAGTTGCCCTGGTAGTGCTGACTTTTAGCCCTCTGCATCTCCAAATGAGACAACATCTACAAAGGCTCATAGGAAGTGTAGCATAGTGGAAAGAACACTGATGAGAAATCAGGAGGCTTGGGTTTTAGTTTTTATTCTACTTCTAACTAGCTATCACTTCATCACCATAGATCTCACTTTTCTCATTTGCAAAATAAGGAATTTAAAGGAGATTAAAATTAACTGAGGTCTTTTCTAGTCAGAGGTCACTTTGCAGACACTGTCCCATTCGGAGAAAGCACCGGTCAAATACTATCTAGTCCTGACCCTGCTTAGCTTCTGAGAGTTCATATCTCTTAGGAAAAAAAAAATAGCTTGTACCTTAAACAATGCTCTTGATACTCGAGATAGGAGCCCATGGAATAGAATCAAGTTGATTTGTTAAACTTCAAGGGCTTCTTTTGGCTGCTTCCAATTCAAAGGTGACTTGGCAATAGCAGAAAGCCCAAGAGTGTCTTGGTTCAGATTCCTATTCTGCCACTAATTAGCTGTGTGACTTTGGACAAGTTACTATATCTCTCTTGGCCTCAGTTTCCTTGGCTTTAAAATGAGGGGGTTGGACTAGATGGCCTGAAAGGTCCCCAAATTTATGATCCTATTGTGTTATCCCTACTAAAGAAACAGAAAATGAAAATGGGCACCATCAACCTGAATGGAACAACTCTGGTGCTCTAACCCAGGGCTTCTTAAACTTTTTCCACTCATGACCCCTTTTTGTCTGAGAAATTGTAACATGACCCTGGATATATAGGTATATGAAATAGGTATATGTAACCTTTTACTGTTGCCAAATTCTTCGTGACCCCCACATTCAGTTATGAGACCCCATGTGGGGTTGCGACCCATAGTTTAAGAAGCTTTGCTCTAACCTAATGATTATAGACAGGCTCATAGGCTTAGAACTATATGAGGTCTTAGAAATCATCTAATATAATCCCTTATTATACAGATGAAGAAACTGAGGCCCAAAGAGAGGAAGTGTGACCTGTCTGACCACCAAGACAACCACTGCATTCAGCCAACCAATCTGTCAGTTGAATTCAGTCAGATGACTAGTTAGTAACCAGTTTGCCTAACTTAGTTATTTTAAGAATAACTGGTTGTCACAATGAATTCAGTTATCCCCACCCTGGCCCCACCCCTACCAGTGTGTCTGCTTGCATAGCCTTGGCCATTATAATGCCTTTCAACTGCAGCAGGGAAGTTAGGAGACAGAGAACTCTGGAAAGATATTTGTGGCTGCTAATCTTTGGAAAGTTCCAGACCCAGCTGCCCTCACCCTCAAGGTCTTTCTGGCATATCCTCTTCAGTTGTATCTTTCCTGAGAGAATTTTGCATTCTTAGACTGTTTTCTCGTGGGCTAGAAGCCTTGAGATGTGTGTTCATAGGCTCTGGGGAAGGTGAGCCAGCTGCTACTGCCATCCATTGTCCCTCTGAGCTATGGAGACTATTACGGTTTTTGGTGGGGAGGAGATGGAAATTCATCCCTCAGAATAAAAACAGGGATTCTGCTGTTTAGGCCAGGAGTTTCCATTTTAGTGGGAGAAGACAGCACGTCCAAGGGAAATGAAAAGTAGTTGGGGGTGCTGGGAAGTACCCATAGGAGGAGATCAAGGTGTAAAAGTTCAGAGAGTCAGGAACTGAGTTGGGTTAGAAGTTCCTAATGTTCTAAACATCATCTTATTTATGTTTAACAAGGATTTTCAAATGGCCAAGTACTCTATCACCTCCTGGACATAAATACATCATGAATGTGAAATGCTCTTGGCCTTTTCACTTCAGATAGATTGGAATGATGGGATGCAATGGATTTGTGGTCAGAAGACTTTGGTTCAAAGAGATACTGATATCACTTATAACATCTTATAACATCACTTAACACCTCTGAACCTCAGTTTCCTTATCTGTAAAATGATAATGTTGGACCAGATGGCCTCTGAGGTCCAACCTTTCTAAGTCAAAATCTATTCTGCTATGCTCATGTTCTAACAATCTCATAGGTATACATTCATGAGGAATGGGAATGCTCTGGTCTTTTGCAATATACTCTTTTTTTTTTTCAGGGCAATGAGGGTTAAGTGACTTGCCCAGGGTCACACAGCTAGTAAGTGTCAAGTGTCTGAGGCCAGATTTGAACTCAGGTAGTCCTGAATCCAGGGCCGGTGCTTTATCCACTGTGCCACCTAGCTGCCCCTGGTCTTTTGCAATATAGACAAGCTAAAATGAAACAATATAAGGAAAACAAGCTCTTCCATTAGACAGTGAGCTCCTTGAGGGCAGGGTCTGTATTTGTCCTTTTTTTTTTTTTTAATCCCCAGCATTTAGCAAAGTACGTCGAATATAATAGTGCCTATTGCTGTTGTTCAGTCATGTCCTACTCTTCCTGACCCCATTTGGGGTTTTCTTGGCAGAGATACTGGAGTGGTTTGCCATTTCCTTCCCCAGATCATTTTACAAATGAGGGAACTGATAAATGAATGTAAGCTCCAAAAACAAAACCAACCGCCCCCTCCCCCCCAAAAAAAACAACAACAAATGAGGGAACTAAGGCAGACAGGGTTAAGTGACTTACCCAGGGTCACACAGCTAGTCAGTATCTGCAGCTAGATTTGAACTCCTGAAGATGAGTCTTCCTGACTTCAGGGCCAGTTGCTCTATCCACTACAATAGCTACCCTATAATAGTGCTTAATAGATGTTTATTGACTACCTATGGAGACAGAAGGTCTGGATTTAAATTCTGTCTCTCTTAACTACCCTTGTCACCTTTGGAAAGCCACTCTCTCTGGGACTCGGGTTCATTATCTATAAACTAAGGGGGATTGGACTAGTCAAGCTCTTAAGTCTTCTCCAGCTCAACATCTTTGATCCTGTGTATAGAGACTCTTCCCCAAGGGCCAAAGACAGGCCCCCAGAGCCATGCTCCACAAAAAGGGAGCCTGGAAAACTTCGACTGGGTAAACTTCCACTGATTGCACCCTGTTATGGGCCCTCCCTTCACAGCATGTCTGAAGAAGGATGGTCACCTAGATGGTCATCGCAGTGAGGCTGCTGCATGTACAGAAACCATTCTAAAGCCAGTTGGGGCACAGAAAAATTATGTTAGGTGATATAGGATTGTATTTCTTTTTTAAAAAAATTAATGCAATCCAACATAGCTGATTTTCCATGACTAAGCAAAGCAGAAATCATATTTTTGGCTCCTTGGCTCCTGGGAATTGCTATTCAGACTGGAGCCACAGGGACAGATTCATGCTGAGATATCATCAACATTGTTGTTATTATTACTCTTATTATCTGCCATTAACTAGCTGTGTGACTTTGGGCAAATCACTTAACATCGATGACCCTCACTTTCTCCCTTTGTAAGCTGTTAAATAAGGGGCTTGGCCTAGATAAATTTGAAGATTTTCTCTGGCTCCAAAATTCTCTGATTCTATGCTAGATCAAGTCTTATCACCACTACTTTCTTTTTGGATCTCTGATTTCATCTGTCCTGCAGAAACTCCTTCCATTCATGCTACTATTAACCTCCAGTTTAAAATCCTTAGAGCTGCCTGCAAGGCCTTGTGAGTTAGAAGACACAGAAGTATCCCCCAGCTAGTATCTGTCACAAGCTGAACTTGAGTTAGGCCTTCCTGAGTCTTGAATAACCTGCTAGAGATCAGGACCACTCAAAAAACATTCATGAATCCTGAGGTAAAAATAACAACCACTTACAATTTCATAGTGTTTTAAGGTTCACCATAACTTTATAAGTTTTTTGGGTTTTGTTTTCACCGGATCAGTGATTTCACTGATGTAGGAAGTGCCAAATGAGGAACTCCCTCTTTTAGGGCAGGTTGACCCCTTCTCTCAAAGTTATTTAGAATAAATTGTATTGACCCATTTCACAGATAAGAAAAATGAGACTCAGAGGGGTTAAGCAGGTTGGCCAAGAAGCTAGTAAGCGTTAGAGCCCTCATTGTAATCTAGATATCCCATGCTCCTTTCACTACATCAAATAAAAACTTGGAGAGGAGGGGTTCCATCCAAAGTCATATCCAAATTTATATCCAAAAGGTTTTCAAAAAGCTTCCAGGGGCAGCTAGGTGGCACAGTGGATAAAGCATTGGCCCTGGATTCAGGAGGATCTGAGTTCAAATATGGCCTCGGACACTTGACACTAGCTGTGTGACCCTGGGTGAGTCACTTAACCCTCATTGCCCTGAAGAAAAAAAAAAAAGCTTCCGATTGCATATTTTTGAAACTCACACCCAAACTATGTTAAGTCTTGTCACAAACTACTTAGTGAAGTCAATTTCCTTGAGAAGGAGGGCCTCCCAGCTCCAACTCTGGGCAAGGCAGGAAGAAACCTGGACAGGCCAGATCTGTTGTACATTATGTTGTCTCCTAGTGCCTGAGATCCTTCCTTTGCATAATAGAACTCATCATGTTTTTTCAGGCTTCATCCCAGGGATTCAATGGTTAATAGTTAAATGGCTGCAGAGGAAGATCTCCCCCTGCCCCCACCCCTTTATCTGTGAAACTAACTAGCATTCCAGGGCTCCTGGTTATTTGGGTGAGAGGTAGCATGTGCAGAACAGGGGGGAGACCAGATAGTCTTCTAGAAACAATGAGATGGGTTTAATTAACCTATTGTTTTATTTGATCATAAATCCCATTCTCTCTTGCTCAGGCAGAATTATTTCTAACTTATGCATCATCTTGAGGGCTCATTAAAGAAGATGTCATGGGAGAGGACATAGCCAGGGTGCTAATAGCAAAGCAAAAAGTGCTGGATGTTCTCTCTGCCGATTTAGCCATCTGGGAACATATTTCTCGGGACATTCTCCTTCTCCTCCTGAAAACACACACACACACACACACACACACACACACACACACACACACACCTCTTTTGAGATGCTACAGTAGCTTTAAAAGAAATGTATTTTAATTGAGGTCCAATGAGATCCTAAGATCTTAGATTCTAAGAGTTAAATTGCTAAGTACTTGTCCTAGTTTTTCTAGCTAAACATTGTTCTGATCAGTCCATTAAGAGGTAGATGAACTCAACGCAGTAAGCTGGAAAAAAACAACACAGGACTGGATATTAGAAGTTCTTAGTGCAAGAAGGTCTTGGCTCTTTCTGATAGTTACTAATTAGTCAAATCACTTAGCCCCTCTGAGTCTCAGTTTCCTTATCTACAAAATAATAACAATAATAACCCACCTGCTCCCAGGTCACTCTGGACACGATTTTGTATATATTTGCATTTTATTTTCTATGTATAGTTTTCCCCTCAGAGAATTAAGCTCCTGGAGGACAGGGACTGTTATTTTTTTTGTCTTTGAATCTTCAATACATAATATGGTATTTATTTGGCACACAAATATAATAATAGTAATAACTAGAATTTATGTAATGATTTAAGGTTTGCAAATCCCTTTACATATGTTATTTCATTTGATCCTCACAACAGCCTTGGGAGGCAGGTACTATGATCATTATCCCCATTTTACATATGAAGAAACTGCAGTTGAAAGAGGTTAAGTGACTCGTTTAGAGTCACACAACTAGTAAGGGTCTGAGAGAGTATTTGAACTCAGATCTTTCTGATTCCAAGTCTAGCACTCTTATCCACTGTGTTACCTAGCTGCTTCTGTTCTAGGCATTTAATAAATGACTGTTGAATTGAATATCTATATAGCACCATGAGACTTACAAAGTTTTACTCATGACAAAACAAGTCTTTGATTTAGAAGGTGCAAGTTTTTGTGGGTTTTATTTCTTAGAGGAGAGCAGAAGGGTCAGAACCTATGACTTAGTAAGTATGGGAGCTCCCAGTATGGATATTCCTTTCCTCAATGCAGACAGGCATCTGTAATTTATATAATCTGAGAACTGCCCAGGGTGCTATGAAATCAAATGACTAGCCCAGGGTCACATGACCAGGATGTGTCAGAGGTAGGATATGAATCTCCTGTAGTCAAAAGCAGCCCATTATCTGCTATGGCAAGTTTCTTCCCTGTACTACACATAGTAGGTTTTTTTAAAATGTCATTAAGCTGAATTAAATAATGCTAAGCACTTTGTAATTAAAAACAATGTAAAAAATTAATAGTATTAGTCTTGCCTCTGTAAGTAACCAGTAGCATGGCCTTGGGCAAGTCATTACCACCCTTTGGGTCTTAGTCTCCACAGTGAAGTGGGATGCTCTCCAAGGCCCCATCCAAAGCAGAGATACAGTTCCTCAGGGAGGCCACTATCCTGTCAGTTAGTGAGTAGCAATAAGTGACTGAACACATGTTGTTGGGCCAAAAGAGTTAATTCACCTCCTGAATTAAAACAATTTACTCCTCTACACTCACCCTCAGGGTCACTTTCCAAATGTCAATCACTTACAACACTCCTTCGGTTTCAGAGGCAAAAACAAAGTGTCAGCCCCCTGTCATGAGTACTAACTCTCTGTGCCAAAGCAAGCCAGTGGAAAGACACACCTTCAACAAAGAGGTTTTCTTTTCTTTCCTCTGCTTTGCAAAAAAAAAAAAAAATTAAGTTGCTCAAGCGTTTTATCAGTAAGCTCACAAACTTACCATGTGGAATGATGGATGAACAACCCAGAGAACTTTTCACTCCCTCCAGGGGTCAAGAGGAGAGAGGAGGCACAGTGGACAGGTGGGTGGCTGATTTCTTTCTAAAGGAGCTTAGTGTCAGGAAAAGGAAGGAAATAGTTTGATGACCTATCATCTCTATTCTTGGACCTTTCATTAAAAGGAAGTTACAATTCTTATTTGCCGGGGACTGGCCTCCTGCGAGAGGCTATAGACTGAGTAGGGATAATCGACATGAGGACATATTGAATAAAATTCTAAAATATGTTGGCAATAATATTGCTGCAGTCACTTCCTCATCTGGTTCCACAGATACTTCATGTATACCCTATCTTCTCTCTTGTTCCATCTCATTCCCACACTTACATATAGAGAATCCTCCATTTGGCAAGAAAAAACCAAAACTTTACTTGATCCCAACATACCATCACAAATGTAGATCTGGGAGTAAATTTGGGAGTAAGCTAATCCAACCCTCCTCATTTGGAAAACAAAGAAACTAAGCCACTGAGAGGCGAAGTGATTTGCACAAGGCCACACAGGTAGTAGGGGCAGCTAGGTGGCACAGTGGATAGAGAGCCAAGCCTGGAGTCAAGAAGACTGATTTTCTTGAACTCAAATCTGGCCTCAGACAGTAGCTATGTGACCTTAGGTAAGTCACTTAACCCTGACTGCCTTGGTTTCTTCATCTGTTAAATGAGTTGGAGAAGGAAATGACAAACCACTCCAGTATCTTTGCCAAGAAAACCCCAAATGCAATCCCGAAAAGTCTGACATGATTGAAAAAAAAAATGACTTATACACGTAGTAAGGGGTAGAGCCAGTATTCTGAACCCAAAGCTTATGACTGCAAATCCATGGCTATTTGCAAAGCTTTTCCAGGTCAGAGACAAGATCATTTTACCTGAGACTATCATTCTGAAGATGAGATTTCCATCTTACTTGGCAACCTCTTTGCTGCTTTAGGCTGTACCTCTTTAGGTTTTCTATCAGGATTCTGTGGCAAATTTATAATGAAAGATTATAGTTGATAAAAAAATAAGCTTCCATAGAGAAGGGACTGTTTCATTTTTGTTTTTGTATAATGAGGAAAGACCGGTCAATGGGAATCCTAACTGTCCCCAGAGCATATTCAATGAGCCTGTTTCCAGAAGTACAGGGTTAATAATGAGTAAGGGAAGGGTCCTCCTCTCTACCTCAGAGAATGTGCAGATATCCTCAGGCTGTTTCCTGTGCACTTGATGCACAGTGGAGAAAATGCTTTTCAATTTGCTTTGTATCCCCAGAGTCCAATTCAGTGCCTGGCAAATAAGAAGAGCTTAATAAATGCTTTTTCCTTCTCTCTCTATATCTCTCTCTATCAATCTATCATATGTCTATCTAAACTCTTAGGTCCCTTCCAGCTCTGGATCCACTATCAGGAGAATTTCTTTAGCAAAGGTAAAGGGATCTTAGTCTTCACTAATACACACCCTTCTACTGAGACTGAGGATGAAGGTAGGACGGTATAAAATGATGAGGTCCTGTAACTCCTTGTGTTGCTTGGTGTAGCAGAACTGTGGGCAATGGAGATCCAAATGTACATGGCTGGGGATACAGGGGTGATGAGAATCCCATTCAGCCACGGGTATGCCTTATTGCTTTCCTAGAAAGAGGAAAGAATGCACAAATTAAGGCACATGATTGCATGAACCATAGGCATCTTGCCTTTTCTCTAAGGCCATATGAATAGTGCATACATAGGTGAATGACATAAAAGTCTGGCCCTGAGGAGAAAAAATTGGAGGGAGAAAGTCTAGAATGGGAGAGGGGTGATGAAGAGCCCAAAGACCCAGGGGAATCAGGAAAGCCTTCATGTAAGAGCTAATACTTGAGTTGAATCTGGAATCCAGCAAGGGATTCCTAGAGGCAGAAGCAAGGAGGGAGAGAACATCCCAGCTAATCCTGTGCAAAGAATTGGAGGTGGGGAAATGAAACTTCACCTATGGGTTCTGAAGTCCTCTCTCACTGGCTCCAGTGTGAAGATTTATACCTCTGAAGTCAGCAAATTACAAATCAGGCCTTAACTTATGGCTTTGTTGATTGTCTAGACTTAAGAAAGCAATGGACAGGGGCAGCTAGGTGGTACAGTGGATAGAGCACCGGCCCTGAGTTCAAATCCGGCCTCAAACACTTAACACTTACTAGCTGTGTGGCCCTGGGCAAGTCACTGAACCCCAATTGCCTCACCAAAAAAAAAAAGAAAGAAAGAAAAGAAAAGAAAGTTATGGACAAATATGAATAACACATATTAAACTTAAAAGTGTCTTGTGTGTCTGTTTCTTTTCCTGGAGAGCCAGTCGTTAAACATTTACCAGCATACGGCTATGCCACGGGGGACAGCAAACAGGTTAGTTTGTCTGGAATGTAGAGGTGGAGCAGTATGAAATCAGTTTGGAAATGGAGGTTGGTGCCAGCTTCTGAAGGCCAAATACCTCAAATAGGGGACTTTATATTTTATCCTAGAAGAAGCAGCAGCATTAAAGCAGCTTGATCAAGGGGGGTTGCATGGTTAGATCTGTGTTTTATGAATACCAGTTTCGTAGCTGTGTACAAATTGCTCTGGACTCGCCTCCCATCTTTGCCCTGAGGCAGGGATGGGGTCGGTGTTATAGAAAGTACTAACTTTGTAGGCTGGGGTCCTGCTGTTGAATCACAGTTTCTGACTGTGTGGCCCTCTGCAAATCTCTTTACTTCCTCTGTTTCCTCATCTACTAAAAATGAAGGGGTTGAATTAGATAATGGCTAAGCATTCTTCCAGCCCCGGACCATATGATTCTAGGAATGAGCAATGGACATTCAACCCCTGCATAGCTCCTGGATATTGGTGGTAGACATCTTGGGGTGGGGGAAATGAATGCAGATCGTCCTTACAATCCTTCCTCTTTCTTTTGGGCTACTCCAGAAAGAGAATAAGAAATAGACAATTTTGAGGTGATTATGTAGCGTATAGGCATGAGGGGATCATTTCTATCTTCAAACTGGCAGTTGCTAAGACTCTCAAGGACAGGAAGGGGAGAACTGATCCTGGTGAGTAGCAAATGCTAAATTTCAAAATCCTGCGGTAGAAATAAGTGTCATCCTCCAGTCATCTTTTTTTTTTATTTGGTCTTTTCTTAAATGTGACTATTGAAAACTGCTAGATGAAAATGTAATGGTATTATGGTGTCTCCTGGAATAAATTTCACATGGAGTACTATACATGTTAAAGACATTTATATTCCCAGAGAATGTGGGTATACATTTCACTTGTCCAGTTACAACTTCCTACGAATTTACTCAGCTGGCTTTAATAAAATGGAAAAAAAATCTAAAACCCAACAACTGTGGGAATCTTTTCTTTCTGTGTACATTATGAAGCGAGAAGGCCCTTGCAACAATAATTTCACACCAGCCACGCACATGTGCACAGATGGGAAACCATGAGTAATTCCTGGTCATATGTTTTCCAGCTTCTAGATATGTGGAATACCTCACTTTGCATCAGTGTTAGAGGGAGACAGGGGCACCTTGTGTCACTTCCCAGAGAAGATCCAAGGCTCCCTACTCATTTGCCCCTTGTTGTTGCCCCCATCCTCACAATCAAATTACTTCTGGTATTTATAAGCCCTCTTTTTCCAGAAAGTCAGCCCTCTGTGAACATGCTGCCCTCTTCTCTTTGACAGATTCAATTTATTTCAACTCAACAGGGAGGTAGAAGTATGTTGCTATAGAAAAGAATAAGAGGTCTTGGGTTCAAACTCTGGCTCTGCTACTTACCACATGTATGAACTCAGGCAAATCACTAAATTCCTCGAAGCCTTGGTTTCTCTATCTGAAAAATGAGCCCAAGGATTAGATGACCTCAAGGATCCATTCTAACTTTAAAGGTATGATCTTAGATGGTGCAGTAGATACAGTGCTGGGCCTGGGGTCAGGAGGAGCTCAATGAGTTCAAATCCAGTCTCAGGCACTTGCTAGCTGCACAACTATAGGCAAGTCAGGATCAAAGTTTAACCTTTCTTTGTCTCAGTTTCCTCAACTGTAAAATAGGAGAAAAGACAGCACCTACCTCTCAGGGTTCTTATGAAGATCAAATGAGATAATATTTGTAAAGTGTTAGCATAGTGCCTGACATATAGTAGATACTCATTAAATCTTCTTTCCCTTCTTCCCCTTCTCCCTCCCTCCTTCCCTCCCTTCCTTCCTTTCTTCCCCTTCTTTCCTTCTCTCCCTACTTTCTTCTTTCCCTCCATTCTTTCTTCTCTCCTTTCTCTCCCTCTCTCCTTCCTTCCTTCTTTCTTTCTTCCCTCTTTCCTTCCTTCCCTTCTTTTTCCTTTCCTTCCTTCCCTTCCTTCTCCTTTCTTTCCTTCCCTCCTTCCTTCCCTCTTTCCCTCCTTCCTATTGAATTGAATATTTCTCATTGCACCCTGAGATCACAGAATCACAGATTCAAAACAGGAAGAGTGCATAGAAGCCACTGAGTCTAACTCCCTCATTTTACAGCAAGCTGAGACACAAAAGACATACAGCTAGTAAGTCAAAAGCACAATTTATTTCTAGTCTTCCTTCCAGGTTGGGGTGCTCCCTATTGTGTCACCTGGTTACCTTACTCAAAGCCCACTTCCAAATAATTCCATCTTGGGGCTTTAGTATTGGACAAAGAGTAACTTTATTTCATGGACCCATGAACCCAAAGCCCTAATAATTACAACTGTTTAATATTTACTGAACACCTACAGGGACCTAGGAACCAAAGAGAAGAACATCATAGCAGGCAGTTCCTGTCCAGTGACTTTTTCAATCAATACTCCACACTCAGAAAATTTTTGTTTTTAAAAATAGGGAAAGAATGGCCCACACTCCAGCCTGATGCTTTCTAAAACAAATAATAATTACTGCTGATATTATCACTTTGAGTACTCTTATGTGCACCTTCATTTCTTTCTCCATTGGTTTCTATGTGACCCAGAAAATTATATCAGTCACTAAAAAAAAAAGGATATAGGAGTTACAGGTTCTTTTGCAGCAGGGATGCTATTTCTTATTAGAGGAACTGGAGACAAAATTAGACTTTGTTCTGCGTTTAATGTGTCCCCAATTAAACCAGACCTAGAACTTGCCAGCTCTAATAATGTGAATTGATAGTGTGCAAAGCAGACCAGTGTAAGTGATCTGGTTATGAGACCCTGGGAGGACGCCCACAAATTCAGACTCATAGCTAACATGGGGGGATCAGAGCTTTGCTCCACAGCATCACGATTTAGAGAGTGCTGACAACACTTACGCTCCTTCAGCAGCTTAGAAACAACTGAGTTTAGTACCAAGTTAGCAAGAATAACTAATTAAAATAGCAAGCAAGATGATGTGCTTTTCCAGCCAAACCTTAGGTAAGCTTCCCTACACCCAAGGAGAACTGCTCTGCTTTGTTCTGGGCTACCTATGTTCCTCATCCCCCAACCAAATTTGTCTTTAAAAGCTGATTTAAAGGGTGCTTTGTGTGCTGCTTGCCTCAGCTGAATTTGGTGAAGTTTACCCTATGCACACCCACAACAAAATGATAGTTATAGCTCTTCGTGGATGATTCTGGCTATACCTCTGAAAACCAGAAGAAGAAAATACCTGTTTTGTTAAATGAAGTGTGGGAAACGTATAAAATGTAAACTTCTTAAGAGAAGGCCTATGCCTCATTTCATGTCAACTCTGTACTTAGCCCAACAGGGGTAGTTCCCAACTGACGTCACAAAATTATTTTCTAAACCTGTTATTTAGAACTTTAAATGTACTTTTTCACAGAAACAATGTCAAAAGTACTAGCTAGGCTCCTAGGTCACACTGCAAAAATCTAGATTTGCTTGCTGCACCCTAGTACTGATGGTATTACAAGAAGTTTGTAGATTGTAACATAATATTCTGTTGGAAAATGGCTTCTGAGTTCTGACTTGGCATGTAAGATGACAAGGACATATCTCCCTATTGAGGCTCTGGTAGGAAGAAGGGACTCTCCTGTCATCTTGGCAAGAAGGAAAGGTTCCCTGCCCCCCCACCTCCTGGCTGTGAGAGGTGAAGTCTTTCTGGTGCAAGAAGGGAATTCCCCATTATGTCAGAAGGAAGGGAGTCCCCTGTTATAGGTGACTTTTTGTTTTTGTTTTTTTTTGTTTTTTGTTTTTTTAGTGAGGCAATTGGGGTCAAGTGATTTGCCCAGGGTCACACAACTAATAAGTGTTAAGTGTCTGAGGCCGAATTTGAACTCAGGTACTCCTGACTCCAGGGCCGGTGCTCTATCCACTGCGCCACCTAGCTGCCCCTATAGGTGACTTTTGAAGGGATATTCTTAAGGCAGATGTTTATGTGATAAGTGTGTTATATGTTGTATGTTATGTGTTCTGTGTTCAGTGTGTTAGGTTTTACCTGTAAAACATATGAAATGGTAATGGCATAGCCATGACACATCTGTAGAGCTAATGGAATAATAAGCTCCTGAGGGTAGGGACTGTTTTGGTTTTGTTTTTGTATCCTC
Organism: Dromiciops gliroides; assembly: GCF_019393635.1. Classification (NCBI taxonomy): domain Eukaryota; kingdom Metazoa; phylum Chordata; class Mammalia; order Microbiotheria; family Microbiotheriidae; genus Dromiciops; species Dromiciops gliroides. The sequence continues at coordinate 514,587,878 of NC_057863.1, forward strand.
AGAACATAGCCTGATGCTTGGCACATAGTAGGCATTTCATCATAGCTCTCTAAATGTTGAATAAAAAAAAAAATCAGTGAGTCTTTGGAACACAGACTGCTTTGGCAGGTTGATAGCTAGAGACTAAGTAAAGCTGAGGTATGTAAGTATGGGAAGGATGAGACAGTACAGAGAGTAGAAGACTGGCCTGGGCTGAAGTCTCTTTCCACTAATGAGTAGCTATGGATTCTTGGACAAATCGAAGGCCAAAGGTGAAGTAGATATAGCCCCAGGCCTTCAGTCAGGAACACCCTAGTCCAAATCTGGTCTCAGATCCATACTAGCTGTATGGCCCTGGGCAAATCATTTAATCCTAGTTGCCTCAGTTTCCTCATCTGTAAAATGAGCTGGAAAAGGAAATGGCAAACTACTCCGATATCTTTCCCAAGAAAACCCCAAATGGGGTCATGAAGAGTTGGACATGACTGAAATGATTAAACAACAACAACTTGAACAAATCAATTTTTCTAAGCCTCAATTTTCTCATCCCAAAAATGAGGATAAACAATATCATCACTACCACCTTACAGGGTCATTGTGAGGAAAGTGTTTTGTGAACGATAAAGCACTTAATAAATGAGGGCTATTATTGTTTGGGGTTGGTGTTATTATTATTTTTTTAATTCATACCCATGATTACTCTGTGTGGAAACTTCCTCTACCAATGAAGATGGACAAAACATTTATAAGTCTTATAGTTTTAGAGTTACTCAGGCCACTAAGAAATTAAGTTACATAACCATTATTCCAAAGCCTTCCCTCTATCCATCCACTTTCTACTCATTATTATTATCTATCTTAATTTATCTGGAATCTGGAAGATTAGTTTAAAAGATCTCCCCCAAATGTGGCCATTTTTTCTTTAGATCTTAATGGTTTAATGGCTTAGAACCATTAAAAATGTGTTCATTTTCCTAATTGCATGATATACTAAGTTTCATGAGTTCAAGTTGTCATGGCCAGGGGCCCTTTGAGGATTATGAATCACTAATGGCACCATCTTGTTAACTGGAAAAATATGTTATGGTAGAAGGCAGCTATCAATATTTTTTTATTTTATTTTATTTTTTATTTTATTTTTGTGGGGCAATGAGGGTTAAGTGACTTGCCCAGGGTCACACAGCTAGTGTCAAGTGTCTGAGGCCGGATTTGAACTCAAGTACTCCTGAATCCAGGGCTGGTGCTTTATCCACTGTGCCACCTAGCTGCCCCCTAAGCAGCTATCAATATTAAGGAGAATTTAAATTTTCCTGAAGGGGAACAAGATCAGAAGAGGATGGAACAGGAACAGAGGCAGCAAGGCCAGCTGAGATTTGATTCACATCTTTTCACATCTGACCTGATGGTGGATCTATACTCTCTAAAATAATTTTAATTTTTGCATATAAAAATCCACATGACAACACTGTGAAAAACAGAAAGTAGTGGATTTTCTAAACTAAAATTTGGGGCTGATGCTTGTGGGTCTATAACATATACCTTGGAATTGTGCCTAAGAGAAGCTTCAGGAATATCAAGAGCATTTCTCCCTCTGTTTGAATACCTTTTATCTGGTCTATGCTCAAATTTCATTATGAAGTCCATGCTTCATTTCTATGTGCAGGGTACACAGCACAAAAAGAGACAAATCTATTTTGAATAGGAAGTACCATGGGAGTCATTCATTTCTCCATAAAAAAATGGAGCTCTGAGGGAAATGAGGAAAAATATTTTGTAGGAAAATTCTGGGGACTCCAGGGACTCATGTGACTCAGTGTTGTAGAGCCTTGCTTTTACTTCAAGATCCACTGAGTCATTAGGTCTTTTTGCTCAAAAGCCAATGAGAGAATTGCTTCATCATCTTAAAGCACCAGGCCCTTATATGCCTATTTCTATACATGTTAGAACCCCTGCTACATATATGTAGATATGTGTCCTTTATTAATAGTAAAACAAATTTTAAAAGCATTTGTTAAGCACCTACTTATGTGCCAAGTACTTCAAAAATGGTATCTGATCTGATCTTCACAATAACTTTGGGAAGTAGGTACTATTATTATCCTTATTTTATATATAGGGTACCCTGAGGCTGACAGATGTTAAAGGACTTGTCTTGGATCTCATAGTTCGTGTCAAAGGGCAGATTTTTCAGCTCAGGTCTTCCTGATTCTAGGCCCAGCTTTCTAGCCAATGTGCTATCTCTCTGTCTCTCAACAGAAGCTAGGCATGGAGTTCACAATGACTTTGGGATGAATTTTGAGCTTACATTAAATATATTCAAGCAAGGTAAAAGAATGGACTGGACAGTCTTCTGAAGATTCCCCAAGACCCAAGGTATATCCTGAGGTATATTTTAGTGCCACACATTTTAGTTTTAAAAAATCTACATGCTTTATTGTTTTGTGGTTTTGCCATTTGGATATTTATTGATTGGGAGCACAATGGAACCTCCAATTCCCTTGATTTTACAGATGTAGAACTTGAACCCCAGGGAAGTTAAATGAACTTTCTCAGTCACACAGGAAGTAAACATCAGAGACAGGATTTGAACCCAGCTCGATTGACTCCAGATCCAATATTTTTTTCTGCTTTACAAAAAAGACTTCTTAAATCTAATTTGAATTTTGATTAAATACGTAATCAATATTTAAAAAACTAAAAATTAAAAAAATTTAAAGTGAAGAAATGTAACAATATCCCTTAACAGAAATATTGTTAGGCTAAACACAAACACAAACACCCACTAAAAGCTGTGTGAAATCCTGTTACAAGTGATGAAAGAAGTATCAAAAGACATCCATGCACCTATGCAACTCTCTAGGACTGTTTTATGTAGTGGGATCAAAGCTGTGGGCACCTAGCAATGAGCTGAGATAGTCAAGTAATAAACAGGGTGGACACAAGACCATATCTAGATGGTCATTTTTCTTTTCCTTTTTTTTTTTTTGCAAGGCAATGAGGGTTAAGTGACTTGCCCAGGGTCACACAGCTAGTAAGTGTCAAGTGTCTGAGGCTGAACTTGAACTCAGGTACTCCTGAATTCAGGGCTGGTGCTTTATCCACTGTGCCCCCTAGCTGCCCCTATATGGTCATTTTTAACAGGACAGTGCAGGGGGAGTAGCATGTAATGTGTAGTGAAGTGAGGATTTAAATCAAATTTTGATCTGAAATTTGAACAGAAATCACACTTTGATCAGAAGACAAAGTCAAGAGGAAGGAAAAGATACCTGACCCTAAGTGCCAAATTATCTACCAACTGGCTTTGAAGGGAATAACCTGACTAGGCTGCCTCACTGGTGCAAAAGAATATCATTAGCTGATTTCAAACACACCCTCCCCAGCCCCACAGGAAAAGATTGATGGGTTGACTCGTTGAGAAGTGAAAGTCAGAGAAGGGCAACCTGTCACACATGCTACCCACACGGGGAGGAATGAGGTCATCCTGAAAGGCAGCTCTTATCAGGTTTAATGGTGGGAAATGCCAAACCACAACCATCTTCTGCACAGCTTCTTAGTCAATGTAATGAAGGCCTGAGAGGCCCTTAAACGGCTCTGTCTGCATATTCCAGGTTATCCATCTTACCACCTGAACAGGGATTAGATGTGAGGAAGAGCAAAAGGATCAGAAAGAATTCTAGGCGATAGAAACTAGGAGAGGAATGGCCTTTGGCTGCTGGGACAGGAAGATAAAGCCATGGTGAATTCAAATGCTAGCTTCCTTCTGAAAAGGAATCAAATTGCAATAATCATTGCTCAATAAAATATGTATCTTTCCAGGACTTCAGGCTGCATGTACTTCTTTTTTTTTTAAATTTAATTTAATTTTTTTTTTTTTTTTAGTGAGGCAATTGGGGTTAAGTGACTTGCCCAGGGTCACACAGCTAGTAAGTGTTAAGTGTCTGAGGCCGGATTTGAACTCAGGTACTCCTGACTCCAGGGCTGGTGCTCTATCCACTGCGCCATCTAGCTGCCCCTGTGTGTACTTCTGAATTTGATTACACAGTGCTCTCAGAAAGAGGCCCGTTCAACATTGCAAACCACCCTAGTCCCTTTGCCAAGAAAACCCCAGATGGGGTCATGAAGAGTCAGAAACGACTGAGAAACGACTGAACAAAACTGAAAGCTTCTCTGAGGGTCCGTAAGAGTTATATGACTATCATGTTATGCTTCTGCTTGGCAACATCACGCTGCTTATTATGACAACAAACTTTTCTTTCCCTTCCCAAAGCTTTTCAGATAAAATACCAAGGCTCGTTATAATCACATAATGCCAATCTTTATCCTCCTATAATAAAAGGATTGAAAAATTTCAGGTGCCAGGAGTGAGGAGGTATAAGGAACTCTCTTCCAGTGTAGATGAGCAAGAGTTTGGCAGCTGATGCTCTTAAGGAGTTCCATGGGACACTGAAAGGTTAGGTGATGTGCCCAGACTCACACAGCCAGAATGTATTAAAAGGCAGGATCTGAACTCATAATTTCTCAGCTCCAGGCCTGTTCTATCTCACTCTACCCTGTTGTCTTTCTAATAAAGGCACAGCACCAAGATGATATTCAGGGTCAAAGTAGGCCGTGAATATAACTGCAAGGATCATAACGGAGAATAGCAAACACTTCTATACCATTTTAAAGTCTATAAAGTGCCCTTCATATTTTACCTTATTTTATTTTCATGATAGCCCTGTGATGTAGGTGATAGGGATAATAATAATTATCCGCATTTTAAAAATAAAGAAACAGACTTAGGTTTCACCACTTGCCTAGAATGACAAAACTAGTAGGTGTCTGAGGCAGAATTTGAACTCAGTCCTGTTGACTCCAGGTCTTGCACTTTATGAACTTACCTCAGTCTACCTTTTCTATATCCCTCCTTGTCCTCACTTTAGGCCTATACCCACTCCTAAGGTGCTTAATGCCCTCTTGTCTTCCCCCCTCCCATTTAAAAATCTGCTCTTGGGAAAAGCTCTATCATATATTATAGCAGCTAGGTGGCACAACGGATAGAGTGCCAGTCAGTCATGTTCCTGAGTTCAAATCTGACCTCAGATACTTATTAGTTGTGTGATCTTGGGCAAGTCACTTAATCATGTTTGCCTCAGTATCCTCATCTGTTAAATGACCTGGAGAAGGAAATGGCAAACTACTTTGCCAAGAAAACCCCAAATGGGGTCATAGAGAGTGGAATATGACTGACCAAGAACAACATCATGTATTATACTCAAAACTTGACTAGAATAAGCTTGTCATTGCCTTGCTTTTCTAGATGGTGATGAAACACCACTCAATTTTTCTAACACTGGTTATTCTGCCACTTAGCTGCTTCTTAGTGAGATGACAGAGTAAGGGTGAAGAGAGGGAAGGGATACCTCGGGAAGGGGGTAAGAGACAGGGGAGATCAGGGATGGGGCATTCATGACAATTCTGCATAAGGTTAGTATATATCCTAATGCAACCACAGGAAAAGGGGCAGTAACATTGTCAGCTTGACAAGGAAACAGTAGTACCCTCACCAGGTGGGTAGTTTAATAAATAGCTTGATTGATCCATCCAAATGCCACTAACTTGAATAACTGAGAACTGGATGCACTTGTAGATCCTGACACAGAGAATCCCTCTCTCAATAAATGGAGTTAAGTCCTGTTTCTTGGCCATGTGGAAATTTATTTTGATTTGGGGACCCTACCTTTGGGCTAAGAAACCTTAAAAAGCCTTAGGCCCTCAGGGTCTCTTTTGTGTGAGAGGTGCTGGTGCCCCACCCCCTCTGCTTCAACTGAGCCAAAAAGCCCCATGGGCTGTACAAGACGCTAGGTCAGACAGCTGGAGGAGAGAGCCCCAGCTTCCTCTGACCTGAGTGGATCTATCCCAGAGATCCCGAGCTCGTCCAGGCTGGCCTCTGCCATAGCCCGTGCAGAGGTCACTGGGTGCACAGCAGGGGGCACGGGCCCCTGGAGCCCTGGGTGTGGTACTCACGAGACACCTGAGCATCCCCTCCCCTCAGCCGTAGCCCTGGCTGGCGGATTAGCTTGGTGCGTGTGGGGGCACAAAAAGCCCAGAGATTTGAGAGGAGAGAAGAAATTATACATATAGACCTGGGAGTTAGATGAGAAAGGAGGCTGGCAGACAAGATTCAGGGGGCTGACAAGATTAAGGGAACAGAGAAGGATGCAAGGGAAGACTAAAGGACTAAGAGGAAGGGCGAGGCTGGAAGGTTAAGAGGTTGGAGAGGAATGGACAGAAAGGGGCTACGAGGAGGGAATGGAGACTAGAGATGCTGGAAGGAGGCCAGAAGATTAAGAGGAAAGTTAGAAGAAAGTAGCTGAGCAGTGAAAGTGGAACATACCCTAAGGCAAGAGGCTGCAAGGCCCTTATTGTATTAAAAAAGTTTCAGGCCCAGCAGGTGGAAAGAGATGCCGGAACACAGTCAGGTTGTACATTTTATTTCCCTGTATTCTTAATTTTAAATAGTATCTCATAAATAAACTCTGCTTTGATTATTTAGTTAAAAGGCTTCTTAATCTTTTGCTTATCAATTTTGGGAGTGGAGCAGTGTGGAACTTTTTAAACGGCCCACATTTAATTAATAGCAGTCAGATAGCCAGCCAGTCAAAAGTCCCCAGATAAGTCCTCCAGTCAGATTAGCCCCCCAAATTAGCCCAAATTAGTTAAAATATTTCCACATTTGAATGGTGACCACGGCAGAACTTATGGCCAAATTATAATTTTTCTAAACCTAGAATTTTTCATACACTTATAATTTTTCATAAGTATAATTATATAATTTTTCTAGATTAGGTTAGATATAATAATTAATTTTATTTTTACAGCCATCTGTATAAAAACACTAACCTATACTTTACCTACTAGTCTGATTGCCTAGAAAACTATCTTTTATCTTTCCTCAATGGCCTTTGACCCCATTGCTTCTCCTTTCCTTTCTTTGTCCACCTATGTCAAGGACATGGTGTAGTGGAAAGATCATTGACTGTGGAGTGAAAAGACATGGGTTCAAATTCTGCCTTAGTACTCACTAGCTATGTGACTGTAACAGATCATTACCTCTCATTTGGCTACAGTTTCTTCATCTGTGAAATTAAGATGTAGAATTTAATGGCCTTCCAGCTCTATTTCTAGATACTATATAGACATAAACATTTACAATATAAACTTGGAAATTTGTTTTTATTGTTATGAACTTGATAAATATCCACAAATGTGACCATTTTACCATTTAAAAAAAAACAGAAAAAAGAGGACAGAATGTGAAATCGTGAGTCTCCACTAGGTATGTAGCTTTTTTAAAAAAAGTATATTTTAAACTTAAGATTAGTAGTTTCAACACTGCCCTGCTTGTGTGTGGCTTCTGACATTTCTTCTGCTCTTGGCTGTACATTTTTAGAAAATGTTTCACTAATGTTCTTTCTTTCATTTCTTCCTTTTGGGGAGTAATATCACTATCCCTTCCCCTCCCCAATCCAAACTTCAATATAATCTTTGAGCAGCAAACATTTCAGTTTTAAAATGCAAAAATATAATTTTGGACAAACTATCAAGATAGAGCAAGACAGAGGAAAGATGAACATTTTCTTTAAAGTCACACATTGGGCTTGCAAACCCAGGTCATGAATTATAATAAATTACCGTTATATAGTGCTCCTCTCACAAAACCCCTGAGAGGTGGGGGCAGCTAGGTGGCTCAGTGGATAGAGCACTGGCCCTGGATTCAGGAGGACCTGAGTTTAAATCCTGTCTCAGACACTTCACACTTATTAGCTGTGTGACCCTGGGCAAGTTACTTAACCCTCACTGCCCAGCAGGGGCAGGAACCCTGAGAGCTGTAGAAAACAAGTATTATCACACACATTTTACAGAGGAACAAAATGAGTCCTAGGGAATCAAAGCAGCTAGCAAAGGAAGGGAGTAAGTATTTATTAAGCATTTACTAATTGCCAGACAGTGTGCTAAGTGCTTTTAACAAATATTATTTGATCCTTACAACAACCTTGCAAGGTAAATGCTGTTATTACCCCATTTTGTTGTTGTTCAGTCATTTTAGTCATGTCCAACTCTTTGTGACCCCGTTTGAGGTTTTCTTGGCAAAGAATGGTTTGCCATTTTCTTCTCCAACTCATTTTACAGGTGAAGAAACCGAGGCAACCAGCAGCATGTAAAGTACTTAACAGAGGTTAAGTGATGTGCCCAAAATCATACAACTAAGCATCTGAGGCTAGATTTGAACTTGAGTCTTCCTGACTCTAGGCTCAGCGCTCTATCCACTGTACTACCAATGACATTACTCTCAGAAACTCAGAAGACTTAGTTCAGGTTTCAGTAGTGGTATTTCCTACCATGGCATAGCAGGAAGGCTGATGCCTTCCCATTTCCTAATAGCCCAAGTGGAAACAAAGTAGAAATGCCTCCTACAAAAGCTAAAAGTTAAACTGAGCCATGAAGGAAGTCAGAGTTTTGTTATTAATTCGATGCCTTTCTTCAGCTAATTTTCACTTTGGAAGGCATAGAGAAGCCTTTGAAGATAAGATCTAGAAAAATGTTTCCCATTATTCTCACCCATTCTTTCTAAATTAACCTCTCTTCTTGAATAGTATTTCTAGGAATTTCTCACACCACATATCTGTTCATTTTTTTTCTGAGGTAATTTCTTCTGTAGCTTTACATTCAAGCCGGGTAAACTGGATCTGAATTCCCCTCTGATACTAGCTGCATAATCATGAACAGATCATTCAACATCCTTGAGCCCTTATTTTCTCACTTATAACATGGGGGAAATAATACCTGAACAATCCATTTAACAAAGTTGTTGTGGAGAAAGTTATTTTTTTTGGTAAATTATAAAGTACTATAGAAACATAGATAATATGAATGGGATGATTTTCATTACCTCCTGTGATGCTATTCATCCAAGCTATTACCAGGGTGCAGTTCTGGAATGTTGCCTCAGATCGCTAACTATTGAGAGTATAAAAGGCTTGCATTTCTTTAGTAGGTAGACACAATTGAGTTTAGACCTGAATGATCGAGAAAAATGGGGATAAATGGGAGTTAATGGGAAATAAATGAGAGTAAAAATGGGACTAAATAGGAAGCTGCCACCTAGTATTCTTCTTTCCCTCTTCCTAGTAGGATTATCCCAGGTGACCTCCATCCTGGTCGGGTCCCATCTTACCTTCTACTTTCATAGTAGTCTTCCTATCAGTAGTGCCTTATAGTGTCACAGAATCTCTTCTCAAGGGAGTCAGCATCCCAAGGTCTCTCCCCTCATGGGAGTATAATTCTTTTTTAACCAGATGGTGTAGCTATTTCAAATCTGCATTTTACATTAAGATCCTTGGATTTAGGGCTTGAAGCAACCATAGAGATCATCTAATCCAACTTCTTCACTTTACAGGCAAGGATGCTGAAGAGGTTAAAGCTCATGTCCAACATCACATTGTAAGTGACAGAGCCAGCATTTAAACCCAGATTTCTGACTCCAAAGTCCAATGTTCTTTCCACTGTACCACACTGCCATCACATAGATTGAAGACTCAGAAGAAAACTATTTCTGCTTTGGTGAGCAGTTGGGAATAAGATAATTCAAATATATTAAGGCAAAAAAGTTTCTATTTTTAGTCAGCAAAGCAGGGAGGTCATATATCTCTAATTTCTGCTGTGAGATGAGGGGGTGCCCATTGAAAACTCTAGATACCTTCTTACTGTGTAAAGCAAAGAAAAGTCTGGGATGATGACTATATATGAACTTTTTTTGGAATGAATAAGGCAAAGACTTATTCCCATTGCTTTTTGTACTTCAGGCCTTAAGTTAAAACTTGGCTTTCAAAAGAACTCTGGATATTGTCATTATTTCTACACTCATCCTACATTTCTAAGATCTCTTTACAAAAAAAATAGTTTCTCTAGGATCTGTTCTTTGGCATGAAATCATTTTAGGGAGGGTTTGTGATTTTTTCCCAGAGAAACTCACACACAGGAAGAAGTGCAGAAACGTGTGCTCTCTGCCTTCTGCTGCTTTTGTTTTATTAGGCCAGTCATCCTGAAACATCCTTTAAAGTACGGCATTAAATACTTCATGGCTGGGAAGCAATCTTCTGGTATGCTAAGTAAGGAAAGACTGTGTGTAGGATCTATTCAGAGATGCTATGTTTTAATTAGATGAGCTCTTCTCAAGGAATAGAAGAAAAATCCAAAATCCAACAATTTAGTTCAATATGATAAGCATTTATTAAGTGCCTATCACTGTTCTAGATGCTAGGAAGGCAACAACAGAAATGAAACAGTGATTTCCCTCATTCTACTGGGAATGGGGGCAGGGGGAGAGGAGATATAACATGTACACAAACAAGTATACTCAGTGTAAGGGGGGCAGAAAACTGGGGAGGTGAAATCAGAAAAAAACTTCATAGTACTTGAGGTGATCCATTCATGTACATAGGCATTCCAAGAGGCAAAGGTGAGAAGAGAGGCAGAGAAGGAGGAAATAAAATGTCATTGCACAGGTAACAGCAAGAAGGTCAGTTTCATTCGAATATGGAAGGGAAGAAGTGGGATAATGTAAAACAATATGGATGACCCAGTAAACTTAGAGGCCTATCCATTATCAGAAGATGTGCAGATTTTAGTGGGATGCAATTTGATGTGTCAATGACATAACACAGTAGTAAAAAATACTATTTTGACATTAAGCTGCATTAATTTAGGTACACTGTCTAGAGCAGGGATGCTTAACTTGGGGTCCATGAATGCATGCATAGATTTCAGAGTGTCTGTATACTTAGAAGGGAAAAATACATCTTTATTTTCACTAAGCTCTAAATGAAATTTACCATTTCCTTCAATTATGGTTAAAAAATGTTCTAAGATCCCTCACACAGCTTTGGGGCAGCTAGGTGGTACAGTGGATAAAGCACTGGCCCTGGACTCAGGAGGACCTGAGTTCAAACCCGGCTTCAGACACTTGACACTTACTAGCTGTGTGACCCATAAAAACAAAAACAAAAAATATTCTGAGAAGGGGTCCATAGACTTCCCCAGTTTGCCAACAGGGTCCATGACACAAAAAAAGATTAAGAATCCCTTGTCTAGAACAAGGAAAGTGATAGTCTGGCAGTGTTCTGCTCTGGTCAGATTATATCTGAAGTATTGCATTCAGCTCTAGACAATGAAAATTAAGGGTGATCAAGGTCCCTTCTAACTCCAAGAACTATGAGCAGAGTGCCCAGGACTGTAAATGGATGGAAGTTATGTCCTATGAGGAACAACTGAAGAAACTAGAAAGTACAACCTGGAGAAAAGAAGATTCATGGAAGACAATGTATTTGAAGAAAGTCTTTAGATATCTGAAATACTGTACAGAATTGCTGGAAATAACAGGGAAGTTGTTAGCCATGTGGAAGAGGGAATAACTTTATTATGGAAAGCACCATGTAACTGCTGTTATTGCTGTTGCTGTTGCTACTACTACTTTAAAGAGAATAACTGAGACCAAAGAATAGAAAGTATAAGGAGACTAATTTTAGCTCACCTAAATGAAATTTTTCATAAGAATGAAAGCTGTCTGAAAATGAAATAAATATCAGTGTTTCTCTAGAGGTGTGTAAGAGGAGGCTGGGGAACTGCTTTCCCCCCTTTTCTCCCCCCCCCCCTGCCCCCGTAATGAGGGTTAAGTGATAAGTGATTTGCCCAGGGTCACACAATCACACAGCTAGTAAGTGTCAAGTGTCTGAGGCTGATTTGACTTCATGTCCTCCTGAATCCAGAGCCCATGCTTTATCCACTGTACCACTTAGCTGCCCCTCTTTTCTTTTTTTTTCTTTTATTTCTTTCTTTCTTTCTTTTTTTTTTTGCAGGTCTCTTTCTCCATATAGGGAATCATGCCCTTACCTATGGGTGCTCTACCCAAAGGAATGTTTGTTGGCTGAAACCCCACAAATGGGGTTTACATGCTAGATTTCTTCTAAGGACTACTCCTTAAACCCAAATAACTCTGGCTCTCATTGATTTGCCAATAATAGGTCCCAGCTCACGACTCCTTTGACCATTCTTTGGTCTCTTGATGGTTCAGAGTGGGTGTCAGTAGTAATTGTTTCTATTTTAGCCAGAAACAGAGGGTCTTCCCCCACCTCCATCTATTTATTTATTTGTTTGTTTTCTTTTTGACTAGGAAAAAGATCCGAATTTGAACTCAGGTCCTCCTGAATTCAGGGTGGGTGCTCTATCCACTGCACCACCTAGCTGCCCCTGGAAGCCCTTACCTTAAAAGGCCAAGATCTCCCACAGCATCCAGGGCCATCCCCAGTTGTCCTGATCTATATCTTGCCATTGGACCCAGATGGCTCCAGAGGAGAGAGTGAAGCTGATCACTTTGAACAGCCCTGTTTCACTTAAATCCTATTCACTGCAAGTCATAACATCATCTCCCCATGTTATGGTCATCTTCAAGAACAAAGGACAACAACAACTACTGACTTCCTAATTTTGCCTGAGACTTGATATAATAATCTGAGGCAAGGTTTGCGGACAAAAAAGGAGAATCATATCTGTGACGAGGAGTGAGGAGTCACACTTACCATTAGTCAGTCAACAAACATTTTATTAAGTGGCTACCATGTGCCAAATACTGCATTAACTGCTCGACAGTCAAGACCTAGCTCAAGTCACCCTCCTATTGTTTCCTTTGGACAGCAAAATCTCCGCAACAAGAATCATCAGGAAAGATCCCCAATATTTAGCCTTTTCTAGAAAGTGATGGGAAAAAAATACTTTCCTTGTATGAGAAAATAATCATGTTTGGAATAAGAAAAATGAGAAATAGCCAAGGGTTTAGATTGTTTTAAAAATATACACAGATGCCTACTTTAAGCTTCAAAACTTTTTCTTTTTCAAGCATTCCTATGTTGGAAAAACATGATTGAACAGAGTCAGAGTCATGCAGTCACATCTCCATAACTGAGTAAAAATTCAAATTGGTTCTTTCCTAAATTATCCTGATGACTGGGGGTAGGGAAAAATCAGATTTTTTTTTTTTTTGCTTATATCTTTTAGATTCTAGTCTGATTCTCTGCCGCATTGCTCTGGGAAAAGTAAACCTTGGCTATGGAGAAGTGGTATCCTATTTCATTGAATCCCAAGAAGAATTTGTGATCTGAAAACCATTCAAAGGAAAACATGGTTTTGGGGGGGTTAGCAAGCAAGAAGAGAGAATAGTCTCATTACAGCAACTCAATAAAATAGCACATGGAGATCCTGTGGAAGACAATTTTTTCCAAACAAATTCCATCTCATGTGAACTCTTATGCCCTTATTGCAGCAGTCAAAGCTTTCTCTAGAACGTCTTATAAAAATATGAAAAGTAGGTAGTCCAAAAAGACTGGAAGACTAGGGAAGCTGGAGGGGCGAGTGAATTTGTGTGTGGGAGGGAACTGATAATGGAAACTTGGTAGTGTACACAGAGTGTGGGCAGAGGAAATAAATCATATGTGAATGAACTCCTTACTGGAGAGAAATACTTGGGGGGGGGGAACAAACCCAAACAAAACAGATGAAGTAGCATTCTGTTTTGCTGGTCTGTAAACAGTGGCAGAAAGCTATCCACACTGAGTTTGCATGCTTTTTGATTGAAAAGCTATTGGGGGGAGTAGAGTGGTTTAAAGTTACCCACCAAATGCTAAACCCCTGGTGAGAATTATTACTGCAGTAAACACAAAGTGAACTTTCCTGGATTTCCATTACATCTCTTTAGCAAAAAGGACAATTCTGTGCTGGGCTTCTGATGATGAGTCTTATGCACACCTGCCTCCTCTCTTGGAAATGACTACCTCTGCACCTATTATGCTATCAGCAAATCTAGTTTAGTATCAAGAATTTTTTTCTTACTGCTTTTTCAGGGCACTGCTATTACCCAGTGCAGTCTGCTGTTTTAGAAAATGCATGAAGATGCATTTCCATTAGCCCATCTATAGGGCAGAATCTAATCCTTAGGGCATCCCTAGTTTTACTGAGACTTTAATGCAAGAGTGTGCACTCTGGAACTAGAGGAATTTGCATAAAACTAGCTCTGCTCACAGAGAACCACCTAGTAAATCTTTCTCTACAAATTATCCTGGTATTTTTAATTACAGAGTTTTAGTCCTTAGAGATTGCGGGCTTTAAAATTCATTTTGAAATGAATACATGCAATCCAAGTCAACAAAAAGAGCTACAAAATCTCATACAGGGTTATGAGATTCTTGATCTAGGGAAGATGGGAACCTTGGAAATCATCTAGTACAACCCTTTCAATTTACAGAAGAGGAAACAGAGCCCCACTAAGGTAAATTGACTTGTCTAAGGTCACACAAGTAGTAGTAAGTGACATGGACCTAATTTGGACCCAAGTCTTTTGGCTCTAAATCTTTCCAATGTACCAGCTGCTTCTCTGCATGTAAGTCATACTTGAATCAACACAAGAGCTCACATTTGTGGAAGCCTTAAGGTTGGTGAAGAGAGTTACTTAATCGATTTCCACAATAATCCTGTGAGTAAGGTGTTACCATAACCTCTTTTTTTGCAGATAAGGAAACTGAGGTTCAGATTTATATCCAGTCAACTACCTAGTAATAGTTTGAAGTGGGATTGGGACCCAGGAATTCTCTTCCAAGTTCCATGCTTCATTCATGAGGCCAACCTATCTGTTGTACCCTCAATAAGTATTCATCTAGCTTTGCTTTGACTGCATTCTTGTGGAGTAAAGGGAAACTGCCTTCACATGTAACCCATTCTACTCTGAGATTATTCCATGTATAAGGCAATATTTGAAGCAGTCCTTTCAAAAGGCTTAAAACAGTTGGGGTACGAATATGCAAACTGGCTTTATATCACTAAAAATCTAAAACATTAAAATAATAGCATCACTAGTTGATTTACTTTAACAAAATTGTTTTTGCCATGTGCTATGATCCGTGATCTACAGCAGATATCTAATTGAACTCTCTCTTGCCTCATCCCTTCACTTTTTTGTGGCCATTGAGGTAAGGTCATAGGTATCATTTAGAGCCAGGAGAGAACCTCAGATCATCTAGTCCAACATTCTCATTTTTACAGATGAAGAAACTGAAGCCTAGCAATTTAAGCAAGGTTATAGAAGTAGAATCAGGATTTGAACCTGGGGCCTTTAATTCCAAATTTGGTGTTCTAGTTTCTACTATATTATGCTGACCTTTATCCAGGCAACTAATCTAATGCCAAACAAGCATCTGACTATTAGAAGCTGAATGAAAATCTACCCCTAGGAAAAGGATCATCCTGCTGAGAAATAGCTTGAAATGAGAACTGTGTGAGGCTGTCTCTAAAAGTAGCTCTGGTTTGTTTAGATTCTCCTAAGTAAAAATATGGCGCTAAATTGGAAGGCTATTTCACGCAATTATAATTTTGTGATTTTAAATAAATAAGTCTCTTTATTTCTAAAATTCTTCTCCGATTGCTCTTGATTTGTAGCTACACCAGGGGCTTATGACAAGTTCCAGATGATTGACAGTTGTGTAGCCTGAAGATCTCTGTTTAGTCTAAAACAGGTAAGTAGCAATGACATGGTACCAACTCTACCCCAAGGCTTGTTAGACCTCTTCACCTCTGTTCTGGAAGGATTGCTTTCACAGGGACAGGGGAAACTTTGGTCTTCAAGGTGACTTTTCTTATCTCTAAAGAAGAGAGATCTATTTATCCCTTATTTTGTTCCACTTATTAGCTTTCAAATTACTTCTCTGTAAAGGGTTAGGCTACCCAAGAGAGCAATCCAGCAATTTGGATGTAGCCTGTGGTCTAACCTGCACTTGAGGTATTTTCCCACCATTGGTGATCTCCTTACAGCTTCTAGAAACTCCACCTGGTGATCTAGAATTACAAAAATGGGTCTTCCTTAATTCTAGAAAGTTATCTACCTTAAAATAATTCACCTAGGGAATGAACTATAACATTAGTAATTCTAATACAGTGGTCTATGTGGCCCAGCAGCCATCTTGAATCCCTTCCTGGATGACTGAGGCAGTCTTCCGTTCCTTACAGCATAATGCAGAAGGACTTAACAGCCGTGTGGCATTGTAATTCCCCCTTAGAAAGGCACTGTCGGTTTAATCAGATTGCAAAACTCACTTGGCAGAACACTATGTTAAAAGGCACTCTTGTGGGTTTTGCAAGGTATCCTATTTCTATAACATCTTTAGCTCCAGAATAAGGAGAAAGAGTAATACAAACAGCTAATCCTGTAAGTGGGGTTCAAGAGGGCAGGTTGTATCTTCTGGAACAGAAGATGCAAAACAGTAATATTACACTCCCTCTTGTAACAAAATGGAAATTACTTTTTTAAAAGCTTTATTTGTTCCTTTTAAAAATAAAAATACCACAGTCATTTACTGATATTATCCCCAACCTCAATCCCAATTTTCCTTTGAATGAAGATAACCAAAATCTATGGACAAAAGGATGTCTATGACAATCAACGTATTCAACATTCTACAACTGTAGTCGCTCACTCTCCACTATCTCTGTACCTAGAGACCAGTAGAAAGTTTCATCTACTGGTCTTTTGGACCAGGATTATTCATTGTAATTAATCTGAGTGAAGCTACCTCTCTGAGTTGTTGGAAAATCACTTTTTGAACAAGCAAGGTCTTCTGTTTCATAAACAATCTTTACTCTTCCCCCCCCCCCCCATGAATTCAATTCAATTCAACCAGAATTACTAAGTGCCAACTACTATACGCCTAAATCCATGCTAGGTGATGGCAATAGAAAAAAAAAAAAGACAAGACATTTTCAGGTCCCAAAGAAGGATATAAATTTAATTGTTAGCATCTAACTTTTCTCTATGTGGCTTTGACCAGTATTTTTAAAAACACAATTAAAGCAGCTAGTGAAATGTTTCATGGACCATCTTCCTCTATTCTCTAATTCCTTTTTTTTTTTGTTTTTTTGCTTCTAACTATAGCTAGTCCGTTCAGTCGATTCATGAAAACGCTCATCAAACACCCATGCAGAATACAAATTAACTAAGTGTAGTGACTGGTTGTTGAATCAAAATTATTTGTGGGTCAGTGCCACATCCATAGAGTCAAGTATAGTGGACGGGGGAGACAATTAGCTGGGCAATTCAGCCCCTCCCCCTCCCCCTTTAAACAACAGCAGCAATACCAACAAGGCACCATATACACTACGGTTACTGGGGAAAAGGCCAGTTCTGTGGGACCCGGAGGATCTGGTTGGGCTGCCTCCCTAGCTGGAATCCACCAGATAAATGGCTCAGCCCTTCACCTCACTCCTCCCTCACAAAAGCAGTCTGTGTTAGTTAAGGCCACAGGATTAGATCATTCCAGCCTTTTTTTTCCAGTACAACCTGGTGTTAGATGAGATCAAACCCAGCAAAACTCCAAGAAAGAGAAACGCAGTTTTAAATGTTGCTTCCCTTTGTTCCTGAGCTAAATGCCTCTCTTTCTCATTAGCCAAAGGCAGAAGAACTAAATACAAAATTCCTTGGGGAAAAATGCTGCTTTAGGGGCTGACTCTATTGGCTCCTTTCCCTCCTTTTATTCTCTGGAAGAAAGGCACCGAAGGGAAAGCATTATAAATCCTTTAGAGGCTTAATTCATGATGTCTCCCTGCCCTACAACCTCTTCAGTTGCTCTGACATTTAAAAGAACACTGTCACATAGGTGAGATTTTGTATTTGGAATGAAAGTGATTAAAAAAACCACACCTAATGAGAAGAGATACATTTTCATGATATTTATAAGAAAAAAAAGAGGATTAAAATGTATAAAAGTATTGAACATTTTCCAGTTTTTTCTAGTCACAAAACAAAATCATAGCATAAAAAACATGTAATTTCAAAGAGCTTACAGTCTACTGGGGAAAATAACAAGTAAGAAGATAAGTATATATACAATATTTTGAGGAGAGAGAGCAATAAGAACTAGGGGGATGAGGGAAAGGCTTCCATGGAAGGTGGCAGGGAAGGGCTTTTGGAGAGCATATAGTTTCCTCTCACCATCTTAGAGATGAGGAAACTGGCCCAGAGTCTAGTTTTGGCTCAGTCTCCAAAGATTCTGTTTCCTTATCTATAAAAAGGGACAGTTGGATTTAAAGATCTCTAAGGTCTCTGTTAGCTATAATCATCTATAATAAATCAGTTAATGTATATGGCATATATATACATACATGCATGCATGCATACACACACACATATATGTGTGTGTGTGTGTGTATATATATATATATATATATATATATATATAAAAAATCAGGTCCTGCCATTTCCACTTTTCTTTTTCAGTAGCAGACACATTAGTAGACTATTATAGTGGAATCCTTTGATCATCTCAGTATTAGGGGGCAGGTCTAACATTCCTGTTAGCAGGTAACACTCATATTATGTAGTTGTATTCCAAATAGTTATGTTCAGAAGATACAGTTGGATCTTTCGGTTCATCTGAATCTATACAATAAAGTTCTACTGTGAGAGGTGGCACAGTATAACAACAGGAGATTGTTGAAAAAGCATTGGTCTTCAGGTCAGAAGACCTGGTTCAAATCCCTACTTCGTTACTTATTTGCCAGTCAGTCAATAAACATTTAATATGTGTCTACTACAGTCACCCATCACTGAACCACTCTATATTTCCTTTTAAAATGAGTATAATAATTGATTGTACTTCTTACTTTCCAGGGTTGTGGATCAAATGACATAGTGCATGCATGTGAAGAGGCTTCACATCAAAATGCTTTATAAATATAATTTGTTATAATAATATATTACGTCATATTATAATTATATCTAAATATGCAAGTTATAATTATACAATAATGCCATGTCATATCATGTCATATATCATATCATATTATAGCTGGATAAAAGATGTCTTTAAGGAAGTGTATAATAGGAAGCAAAGATAGGTGAAGGATGAGAGGTAGACACACTGAGATTCCACAAGTACCTTCATGATGTCAGAAGTGTTAAACAGAAGAAAATAAGAAAGGCCTGCTACACACTGGGTGAACTTGTGGGAGGACATGAAGGACAGAAGCACATGTATGAGCTGAAATCTACCTCTGGAGGGAACTTCCAAATAGATGATATTGAAAATACAGTTGAGCATTGAGTATTTGAGTATTAATCACTTCAATTCAGACTAAGGATTTAGTCAAGCCTGAAGAAAGAAAAGGCATTGAGAGCTCCCAACTCTAACCTTTACCTTTTCCTCCATGTAGGACAGTTTAAGAGAAAAAGTTGTTTACATTTTTGATGGAGTCTCCCTCTTGCTTACTGGTAAAATGTGTGTGTGTATGGGGGGAAGACCTTTCCCTGATCTAGCAATACTTCCCAAGCCTGGGGGATGGAACTCAATTCCCTGTCTCCTGGGTGTCAGCTTCACTAGGTTCCTCTGTCACAAAGCCAACAGGCAGGAATTGGAAAAAAAGCATGACTTTATTAATAAAGATTCAGAAATGGACAACGAGAAGGCAGCTTAGTCAGGGCAACTGTTATTATACAGCCACAGAGGATAAGGTTAAATAGTTTAGACTACCCAGAGTTCAGTTCAAAGGGACTTCAGTTCAAAGCAGAGCAGGACTCCTCCCTGAAAAAATTAAAAAAAAAAAAAAGCACTTTGGAACTATAGACTGATCACCCAGAAACAGTGATCCCTGGGGAAATGAGAAAGGATGAGTTCTAGCATCCTTTCTCTCTTGGCTTTCAGATAAGATGACAAGGGGTTAACACTCTCAGTCCCCTAACCCTCTAAACAAGTAGGTAAATGATTATTGGATAAGGTTTATGCAACTGAAATGGTCACTGCTTATTTCAGAATTGGTTTTCTCTATAAAAGTTGCACACCCCTCTCCCTCTCTCTCTCTCTCTCTCTCTCTCTCTCTCTCTCTCTCTCTCTCTCTCTCTAAGCTATTTGGGGGAAATTAGGTGGCTCAGTAGATAAAGCATCAGCTCTGGATTCAGGAGGACCTGAGTTCAAATTCAGCCTCAGACACTTGACACTTACTAGCTGTGTGACCCTGGGCAAGTCACTTAACCCTCATTGCTCCACAAAAAACAAAACCAAAAACAAACAAAAAACAAAACAAAAAAGCTATCAATGATGCAGGCTTACACCCATGATAAAAAGATGACCAAAGTGGGCATTTAAGAAAAAATGGAACTGCCAGAAGGTAGTTGGGTAGACAGAGGTGAAAGTGACTAATGCAAATGAACTGTTTTAGTGAGGGCCCATGAAGGTTACCCACTTTTCTTTAACATTAGAGAAGGCAATGAGCATGGCTCACACATTTCCTTGCAACAAATCTACAAAATGAACAACTCATCCCAATTCCTTGTTCAACTTCCATTCTGGGAAGGGTTAATCATTTCCAATCAACTCTTGGCAAAAACATTTTTCCAAATGTGCACAGCTCTGGGCTTCACAATCTGCCTCCTGCTTTCTTTTGCAGGATTATTCCACATTGTTCCCCTTTGCTCACTCTAAACTCCAGCCAAATTGGCTTACTTGGTGTTCCCTGAAGTCAGGATTTCACTTCCTGCTTTTGCATAGGCTATTCCTATGTCTGGAATGCACTGTGTCCTCAATTCTGCCTCTTAAAATCCCTAGCTTCTTTTAGGGCCCAGTTTATGGGCTGTCTCTTACAGGAAGTCTTTTCTGATCCCCGTGTTTGTTTGTGTTCTCCCTTCCACAGATGATCATGTGGATACTTACAGAGAGCTGACCTTGAAGTACAGAAGACCTGGGTTTATATTTTGGCCTTAGCCAGGATTTAACCCAAGACAAACACATACTACTGGTTGTGCGGTTGGGCAGGCTGTATACCCATCAGTTACCGGAAAGCTGTTGACCATTGGTAGGAGTTCCTTAGAGTAATGAAGCCACAGGTCCAGTCCCTGGTACTGTACTTATTTGTTTACCTATTGTCACTCTGTAGAATTGAAGATCTGTAGAAAAAGTGCTTTCCACTCTCTCTTTGTATACTCCATGCCTACAATAGTGCTTTATATAGGGTAGTGATTGATAAACTGGGAAGTAGTTGGTTCTACATTCCTGGAGGTCTTTAAGCAAAGGTTGGGTAACTGCTTGTCAGGCATGTTGGAGAGGGGCTTGGGTCCCTTTTGTGTATGTTAGATTACATGACTACTGATTGTTGTTGCTTAATCGTTTTCAGTCGTGTCTGACTCTTTGTGACTCCTTTTGGGGTTTTCTTGGCAAAATTACTGGAGTGTTTTGCCATTTCTTTCTCCAGCTCATTTTACAGATAAGGAAACAGAGGCAAACAGGGTTAAGTGACTTGCCCAGGGTCACAAAGCTAGTAAATGCCCTAGACCAAATTTGAACTCAGGTCCAGCCTTCTATCCACTGCACCACCTAACTGCCCTAGGTGGCTACTGAGGTCCCTTCTAAATCCAAAATTATCTGGTATTTTTGTTGGATTAGATCAGATTCCAGTGTGTGTGTGTTCAAAGCTCTTCCTCAGAGATTGTTATCTTCACCCACCTAGTGCTTATCTGCAAATTGGAATCAACAAGCATCTATTAAAGCCCTCTTAGGTTCAGGGCACTTTACTTTTTCTTCCTGTTGACCTATGAATACAAACAGAAGCAACTAATGTATAGACCAAACATAAAGGGATAACATGGATTAACCAAATGAAAAATTAAGTTTAAAAAAACAGTCCTCTTCTTCATCTAAGATGGTGCTCAGGTCGAGGATTTCCACATGGCAAGCATTAACATTCATGTAGGACCATTACTGGGTACACATGAGATGTTTGGGGAAGCAGAATCTAAATTGTGTGGCCCACATGGGGCAGACCTAATATTTACTTTGCTATGGGTCTCAAGAAAACGCTCACACCCAATTGAGAATTGTCATTCATTCAATCAGCCAACAATTGATCAACAGGCATGGATTGAGCACCTAATCTACTATACATTGAGGACTGTATTAGGCACTGGGTATATAAATACAAAAGAAATTTACATTTTACTGGCTGGGACACAGTATTTTTACAGATAGGCATATGAAATAAATACAAAGTAATCTTTTTTACACAACTGTGGAAATCTGGAAAGATCTCTTTAGGAAAGTGGCAGCTGAGTAAGCCATGAAGGGAGTTAAAGAGTTCCAATAAACAGAGGTGAGGAAGTAGGGCATTCCAGGCATGGGGCCCAGTCTATGCAAAGGCAAGGCAAGTAGGCCAGTCTGGCTAGTCCTGGTATCCTGAATGAGTAGAGGTGATATATAATCAACCAGAAAAGATTGGCTTGGGCCAGATTGTGAAGGGTTTTAAATGCCAGAGAAAGGATAAATCAAATGACTTCAGCCTAGGCCTCTGCTGGAAATGCCAGAACTTAATCCTTTGGTCCCATGAACATGTAAACCAACAGTCTCCAAATTTCAAGCACATTATCTATTGTAATGAAGTAAAACAGCCTTTGTTCAAATAGATGAATAATTATAGTTGACAATAGAAATGTAAACATGACCCTAATTACCGAATTTGCTAACAGTTGGTCCCTTTTTCAGTCTTCACTAGCTCAGGTTGGTAATTTAGTTAATTATAACATTTGCCTCTGGTTAGCAGATTCTATGGTTGATTTGTAAGCCCCCCAAAAGTTCATTGCTCAGATAACATCCAAAAGTAAACTAAAAATGTTCATTGAAGTTTTACTTCAACTCAGGGCAAAAAAACTAATTAGAAATTGTTCACTTTCTTGTGTTCCTTTACTAGGAATGAAAGAAATCCCTTTGGGGAATTAGGCTAGGCCTAATTAGAAAAACAAACAAAATAGTTCCCTTATTTGGAAAATTGAAAGTCTGACAGATTTCAGCCAAGGCTGGTGCCTTTAGTTAGCATGATTTTCAGAGTAAAAATTTCTATTTCCTTTAGGTCATGGTTGTACTCCATTCTTCTATTTCTTCCCTTTGAACGATCTTCTAGAATCTGGCATGCTAACATTTGTAATTTGGGGGCAGGGAAAGGAAAGAAATGTTGAGACATTAAGGGTCTGATTGAAAGCCTTCAGTTACAGCACATAGGGGTGAGGGCACAAAAGTAGCAAAGGTCTATGGTACCATCCTATGCCTCTGCAGTATAAGAGAAGGAATGAAGTCAACAAGGAAAAAAAAAAAAGGTAGGGGAGCATCCTCCATAAGAGATGGCTAGGCCCACTTATGAACTTTTTGGAATAATAAAAAATAGGAGGAAGAGGCGGAGGAGGAAGAGGAAGAGGAGAAGGAGAAGGAGGAGGAGAAGGAGGAGAAGGAGGAGAAGGAGAAGGAGAAGAAGAAGAAGAAGAAGAAGAAGAAGAAGAAGAAGAAGAAGAAGAAGAAGAAGAAGAAGAAGCAGCAGCAGCATTTATATAGCATTTTAGGGTTTGTAAAGCACTTTATACTTTATCTCATTTGAGCCTCAGAATAACTGGGGTTACTACTGTCATTCCCATTTTTATAGATGCAGAAACTGAGGCTTAAAGAAGTCAAGTGACTTTCTCAGTATTGCTTAACTAGTGTCTGAGACAGGATAGGAGCTTGAGTCTTTCTGACCATAAGTCCTATGGTCTGTCTTGCTGCCTGTGATTTCATTGTATGGGGAACTCCTAGGTGAGGATCCTCTCCGGCCCCCCCCCCCCCCATGCAGGCCTTCATTTTCTCTACAACGTATTGTCTTAGACTGAGTTGTCAAAAGCTGTGAGAGGTTAAATAAGATTCCCAGAGTCACTAAGCCAATATTCATCAGAGATGGTATTTCAGCCAGTTCTCTATCCATTAAGCAACAATGCCTTTTGTTCAATGGTAGCAGATTTAAATAATACAGTGAATGATCTACATATCTATAGCAAACACTTCAATGAAAGAAGATCAATGATAAAAGGTAAAGTGTTTCTAGACAACTACAAATACTTTAAATATTTTATACAATTAAAATAATTTGATAAAACAATTGATAAATTGCAGGGATATTCAGGAGAACCTCTGATGGATTCCATGATATCCTAGCAAAGTATATGCCTTTCAGCCAAGAGGTCAGCTTGCCCCCTTAGTTGCATGGCAGGTGTGTCAGTCTAACAAAGATTGATGCTTTGGAATGTCACTACATGGACTGGAGGACTACTAGGGATTCTCCTGATCATTCTCACTACAGATACTTCTAGATTTGACTGATCCCATACGTGTAGCTACCCGGATGCTTCATTTCCTGATGGGGATCTGGGGGGAAATATGAAAGTTATGATGGTGTCAAAAAGTTGGCCAGAAAAAAAATGAGGCAAAATGTTCATAAAACCCACAAACATTTAGAATTTTTTCAGACCCATATTCTCCACCAGTCAGCCACTACCCTTATTGGGTACCTATTTAGTGTCAATTAGGCATGACACATTATAAAAGATAAGCTCTAGTTACAACCCCCATTACCCCTTGAGGGGCTTACATTTCAACATGAAAAAGGAACACAAAATAATGAATATAAATTCAACTAACATAAAACCACAATGATGATGATGATGAGGGAGAAGGAGGAGAAGACTCATGTGTGTAACCCCTTTTGGTTAACCAAGATATTATTCAGCAAATATTTATTAGACACCCACTTCATTCCAGGCATTGTCCAGGGCATACAGATTGTTCTGGGCATACAAAGACAGAAAATTCGAACCTGGGTCTTCAGATTTCTACTCTTTTCACCATAAAACTTTGGTCCAGGATTCTTTCCTCTCTACTATGCCACCTCTCATAGCCTCTCCCAAATCTGAGATTCTGTGATGCTAATTGTGAGACTAGATGGAAATGCTATGACATGGGCACTAGTAGTGATCTGACCATGAGCAAGTGCGTGTCCATACCAGAATTTTATTTAACAAATTTACAAAAGAAATGCAATTAATTTTAATTATCTGAAAGCAAAATATGTGCTTTAAATTCATGGCTGTCTTCTTCCCACATATACCAACAGTGGCTATCACATTACCAAGCTATCGACCCTTTCAAATGGGGCACCATCACAGAAATGCTGACACAGCCTTAACTGCAATATCAAGTTAATTGCATAGCACATAATGAAGAGGCCACTGAATGGGGGACCTACCATTCTATGACTGTTTGGAAAGAGAAAAGGCATAAGTGTGGGAGCTTGGGAGGGGGATTACACACACACACACACACACACACACACACACACACACACACATATATAAAGAGAGAGAGATTGAGATTGTCTTGTAACATGCGATATTGCATGAGATAATCTTACTGGTATCTGAATTAAATCAATTCTCTCTTTTTCTTCTTATACTAACTCATTAGATAATTTTTCCTTTTTCCCCTTTTTTCTTCATTCTTTCATCTAATATCTGAAGCAGCTTCCTTCTTAGAACTCCATCAAACAAATTAGACCAGACATCTGTAAAGATGTAGAAACAGAGGTTCGGTGAGGTTCTCTAGGAACCTAAGGTTGGACAGACTGTTATTGTTTAGCTTTTTTCTGTCTCTTCATGACCCCATTTGGGGTTTTCTTGGCAAAGATACTGGAGTGGCTTGCCATTTCCTTCTCCAGCTCCTTTTACAGATGAGGAAACTGAGGCATACAGGGTTAAGTGACTTGCCCAGGGTCATCAGAGTCATACAGCTAGTAAGCATCTGAGGCTAGATTTTGAACATAGGAAGATGAGTCTTCCTGATTCTGGGACCTGGCACTCTATCCATTAGTTACCCATTTGATAGACAACATAGACCGAAATTCACTGTAGTGGAAGAAGACAGTAAGAATGTAGGCTATGCTCTACTGTTTGCTGAATCCCATAGTTTGCTGGTAATATTTTCTCTCTATATATAATATGTGACTTTTACAATGTGATGTCACCTTGGTAAAATGTGCAACCATATGGTTGCTATGTTATTAAATGCTCCAACTGATGAATCATACTATGAGAAATTGCAGTAGTGACCTAATTGTTGTTATTTGTTTTTGTTTTTGTTTTTTTTAACCAGAGATGGTTTTTTGGAGCACTTTTAAAAGTCATACTATTACCAGTACATTTGAATAACTTGGAATCCAAGCAGGGGTACAGTTTAAACCATTTAGGATGGATCAGGAAATGAAATGTTATGGCAAGCAGGCCCAAAGACACCACATGGCATGGTTTTAATTGTCACATTGGCTTCTTACTGCTGCTTTGCGGCCTTCCCCTTCCCTCCACCCTGTGCCTTCCTCCCTCTCCCATGAAGAGCTGCTACTTGCTCCAGGGGTCATCAGCTGGATCCTATTCTCCTCTTCTCACTTGCAAGTTGGTGGCTAAAGACTATTTCCCCATCCATAACCCTTCCTAACCATTTCCACTCCATTTATTCTAAGAGTGAGTTGCCAGGCTATAGTCAACACCCTTCTCCAAATCCATTCTTCCAGTGGAGGCAAAAGCAAAGGGTTCAAGACCTCCTTGAAAAAGATAACCAGCCCTAGGAAAAAAAATCATGCAGA
Source organism: Dromiciops gliroides (assembly GCF_019393635.1). NCBI lineage: Eukaryota > Metazoa > Chordata > Mammalia > Microbiotheria > Microbiotheriidae > Dromiciops > Dromiciops gliroides. The sequence continues at coordinate 514,614,407 of NC_057863.1, forward strand.
AACAGTCGAAAATCAAGACGTCCTATTATAACATGCTGGATTTAGTAATGTGCAGGCAGGAGAGAAACATATATTTAGAGAATAAATATCTGGACTTTTTTTTTTCTTCAGTTCTGGACACCACAGTTTAGAAGGACACAAGTATAGGGAAGTGACCCAAGGAGGGTGAATAATGGTAAGGAGCCTCAAAACCATTCTATCTTCTATAGGATAGGTTAAAAACTATGAGAAGTTAGTTAGAATATCCTTGAAAGTGGCAAGGAGGGTACATGATCTCTGTCTTCAAGTACTTCATTGATCTAGAGCTGAAAGGGACATAAGAGGCCATCTGGTCCAAACTTCTAATTTGAAAGCTTAGGAAACTGAGGCCCAGGATGCTTAAACGATTTACCCAAGGTCATACAGATTAAAAAGCATCAGAATTAGGGGGGCAGCTGGGTGGCACAGTGGATAAAGCACTGGCCTTGGATTCAGGAGGACCTGAGTTTAAATCCAGCCTCAAACACTTGACACTTACTAGTTGTGTGACTCTGGGCAAGTCACTTAACCCTCATTGTCCCGCAAAAAAAAAAAAAAAAAAAAAAAAAAAAAAAAAAGCATCAGAATCCAGGTCCGGGGACACAAGAATCAGTGTTCTTCTCATTGTACCAAATAAGGGTATATATGGAAGGAGGAATAGGCTTATTCTGTTTGACTCTAGAGTGGAGAAAGTTTTAGGGAGGCTGGTTTCAGCTTAATGTAAGGAAAAACAAGGGCAGCTTGGTGTTGCAGTGGATAGAATGCTAGGCTTGGAGTCAGGAAGAGTTATCTTCCTGAATTCAAACTGCACCCCCGACATTTACTAGCTTGTTTGACCCTGGGCAAGTCACTTATACCTGTTTGCCTCAGTTTCCTCATCTGTAAAATGAGCTGGAGAAGGAAATGGCCAACCATTATAATATCTTTGCCAAGAAAACCCTACATGGGATCGCAAAGTGCTGGACACAACTGAAAAAAAAAATGATAACAACAAAGGAAAAACAACGTTACCATCAGAGTTGTCTAAAATGGAATAGATTGCTTCAGGAGGTAATGAATTCCTAGATACTAGAGGTTTTTGAAAAGAGGTTAAATGATCATCACTTGTAGGAGATGTTCTAGAGAGATGGTGCCAAGATCAAATAGAAACTGGGCCATACATAGAGCATCCATAAAGATCCCCTGTGGGCAATGATTAGCTCAGAAAACCATGTTTAATATTATCTATATTTTATGATATGTTTATTTATTTTGTTAAATATTTTCCAATTACATTTTAATCTGGTTTGGACTTGGGAAAGTTGAGGATATTTCTCAGCGCAGGTAAGAGATTGGACTACATTACTCTCAAATTCTAGGATTCTATCATAAAGCTGGGTGTTGTGATAGATGGGGCACAAGACTTGGAGTTGGGAATTACGTGAGTTCATTCACATCCAGCCTCAGATGCTAACTGTCTGACTGACTCTGGTCAAGTCAGCCACAGGTTTTTCATCTTGCAAATGGGGATAATAATAACATCTACCTCTCAGGGTTGCCTGAGGGTCAAATGAGATAACATGCAAAAAGCACTTTGCAAATTTTAGATTCAATACAAATACTGTTTAATATCAATAGATTTAAATACAGATGGTTATTATTCCAAATTTCTAATCTATACATCTAGTTACCTATATCTATCTACTATACTTGTTTTTATAATAATAGTTCACATTTATGTAGTTTAAAAAATGTTCATCAAGTACTTTCCTCTTTTCTGTGGTTATTATTATTAGCATGTACTATTATTACCACTCTACACTTTTAGAAAAGAGGTTCTACCTTTCTGGTGCCCTTCTCAGGTTTTCTTCAGTGGAAGCTATGTGGGTATTTACAAGAAGAAAAAATATACTTGAGTGTCTACCTGGAATGTAGTCTATCTAGCCAAAACAATATTTTGTATGCGCTTACAACTAGGTGCCTGTTTTTGTGCACTTTGTTAAAGAAGTCAAGCACTGTTTTTTCATTTGGTTTTCGTTTTTAAACCAGGCATCTAGAGAAGAGTCTTTGATTGCAATGTGGTTTTTTAAAATGAAAAAAAAATACTAATTCAAAAAATTGGTATACTGTTTACTTTAAGAGGAATAGGTCAACTGTGAGGGCCAAAAAGCCAAATATAGAGACTAGAAAAGACAGTCTTGTCTGAAATATTCAGCTGAGGGGAAAGGCCTAGATCATCTGGATTGGTGATGAGTGTAGGCCAGATTTGGCAGAAAATGGCCAAGTTTTCTTTTCACCCCTGTGCTCTGTAGACCTGACACAAAAGGATCCAGCTGTTCTCCTCTGCTACTTTTTCCTGATCCATATTCATATACCTGAGGGAGGCATGCCAGGAAATAACAATAGTTTGAGGTTTGGAAGTTTGAAACTCCACCTCTTTTCAATAGAGACTCTGCTTCTACATTAAGGAAGCTTGAGCTAGACTTTGGAAATTCCTGAAAAACAGGGATTTTAATAAAAAGAAACTTTGAGCAAATATATGATTTATGGAAAAGGAAGCATGAAAAATAAAAAAGAGAAAAAGTACATAGAATAGCAAGTATTTAAGAGGGCAAGAGTAGGGAGGGGGAAAAAATCCCCCAACCTCCTGAATAAACGTTATAAAATTAAAGCATAACATTCTTTCAAGGTAACTTAAGGAAAGATGCTAAGTCCTCTTCCCTTTGCATTTATTTTATAAAAGAGATTTACTCTGCCCTCAATAAAAAACCAAATAAAAAAACACCCCTCATTTTCTTGTAACTCTGGCAGTGAGTCTCCTCTATTGTAATCTGAAAGTCTGTGGCTTTAGGGCACTCTGAGCTTGGCCCTTTTTCTATGTATGTTCTGTCTGCTGTGTAGCTCAGAATCGCCTAAGATGTCATTTCAATTATTTGCTGGCCCATCTATTAAGCTCCTTAAAGGGTACTGGGTAAACTCTGTCAAAACATTCACTATATTGCCATAGTTGCCATTTAAAAGCCAATATGAGACACCATCTGGGCTTTAGGAAGACTTCTGGATCAAACGGTCCATGGCTCATGCTGAGAATTCCCCAGGTTCAGTCAGATAGGTGTGGCCACTTTAACACTACTGAATCATAAAATTGTACAAACTCTTAGTGGGAAGGGACCTCAAAGGTCATCCAGTCCAACCCACAACTTTAATGTGGCTGCCCTGGGATTCCCCATCTCTAGGCTTCAAATTGATGAATCTGCTCTGTGTGAGGGAATCAGGGAGCCAACTTCAGAGCAGAAGAGACTCTCAGGCATTATTCCTAATTCATAGAATCATGGAATTTCAGACTTGGAAGGGATCTTGGTACTTTAGTCCAACCTGTACTTGAAGAAGAATACTCATGTCAACAATCCTGAAAAGGTGGTCATTTAGTGGCTCTTTGAAAACCTCCATCTTGCAGGAAGCCCACTATCTCCCAAAGCAAACCTTTTGATATCTTCTAAATGTTGGACACAGACAATCAAGCCTACATTTACTTCTTTGCAAGCGTCACCCATTGATCCTGATTCTGCCCCCAGAAAGAAATAGAACAAGTTCAGCCTAAATAGCATCATTTATGGCTCACTCTCAGTAAGAGCAATGTTCCCGCGTACAATGATACCTCACTAATGATTTTGTGTTCTCTCTCTCTTGCCTTAATTCTATCTCAGAATACCTACTGTTCCTGACTAAGCTCTGCCTCTTGTGGTAAGGACCAGTCTTCTACTTTCAGACACTTGTTTCTCCTCTTTCATTTCACTCTCTTTGATGCCCTATCTCACTGGGGATAATGAACCCCACAATGGCTGTTTCAGGGCTTTAGATCATATCCTCTCCCTTCTGGACATACCTCAAACCAAGACTTAGTAATTATATATATATATATATATATATTCCACGGGGTCCCAATCCTTTCCCTTCCCTGTACTTTAATTTTATAAAATCCATAAGAGAAGGGAGGATCATAGCAATATAGATTTAGTGCAAAAAAAGCACTTAAAAAGGCCTTTGTGTACAAGTCCTTCATTTTATAGCTAAGGATACTGAGGTGTGGGGAGATTAAGTGTGAGAGGTAAGATTTACACCCAAGTCTTCTGACTCCAGGCAACATTCCTTCCATAAAGAAAGAATAAAGTCATTATAAATAAGTTAAGGCCAGTATGTGTCAAACCACTGTATACTAGACCCATATGAAATGTTGTGATAGGTTGTTCCTTTTTATCTCTTATACAGAATAGAATAATAATAATAATGATAACAATAGCAATCAAAATGATGGTTACTATTAATATGGCACTTACTCTGTGCCAGGTACTACGTAATGCATCATTTGATCCTTACAACAACCCTGGAAAGGTAGGTACTATTATTATCTCCTTTTTACAGATGAGGAAACTGAGGCAAAGAACAGTTAAGTGACTTGCCCAGGGTCACACAGCTAGTAACTGTCTGAGGTTGCATTTGAACTCATGTTTTCCTGACTTCAGGCCTGGGGCTTCATCCACTGTGTCACCCAGCTGCATTAATGGAATGTGAGGCTGAACACACAGTAAGCATTATCAAGTCCGAGATGCATCATGGCCTGGTAGGATGTCTGGCTGCTCCAGGCCGTGCTACTATTTAAAATGAAGGACTGAAATCCATTTCACTGGATGGTAATAGAATGCTGTCCCCTAGAACACTGTCCAGCGGTTTATGCTTGGGTGTCCCTATGCGGTCAACCACAGAAAAACAACAAACCTAACACCAACATGACAGCCCCACCCTGGGTCTCGCCCTTTACCAACAGAGAAGACGTTGGCGGGCTTTATTTTTTTTTTTTAACCTGATGACCAAAGCTTGTATAAACATATATGGTCATCACTAAATAGTTGTCTCTCTGTTTCAGTCAACAAAGAACAAGAAAAAAAAAAAAAGCCCCCGCTTCCTCTCCAGGAAATGGTGTATGCTTAGAGAGGAAGTTATCTTCCTGTTTTCTCCATAATAACAGCTTTGCATGGTTTTTACAAAAGTTCCATGACTCGGCGCCTCCTCCATATGGAACATGCTCTTCTTAACATCTGGCTATATTTTTTACCGTAGTGATAAAACAGATTTATTTTCCACAAATCATATAAAATATTACTAGCCTAATTTATCATTCATTGAATTCTTAAAGCCCTCCTACCTCCCCCTGCCCACCCCCCCTCCCAATAATAAAAACACAGTGAAAGCAATAGACTCATCCATTTGGATTATTCTCTTGTCAAAGTCTTTGACAAAAGAACATTAACCATTTGTTTCACAATTAGGAAAGAGAGTCAACAGGGCACCTGCTTTTTATTATGTTAGTGTTCCTTAATACAAACCTAATGTGCCTAACACCTAGGAATGAAAGAAAATCCAAGAACATTTTGTACATTAGGATCGGAACTTTGGGTATTTCAGCACTGATTTTTGGGACTATCTGTTAAAACAAAATTTGGAAGAAAACAAAATAGTTCAATTCTCTCTTCTCTGAGCTTTTCAAGTGAACTACGCTACTCTTGAGGTCATTTATTTCATTTGGGTGATGCTTAAAGCAACCAGGTTTAGACAAAGCCAAGTAAGTATAAATGGCAAGGTCCTGAAGTCTGTCTTTGGGCACCTTCCAGACTCCCCTTTCAGCACCTGCTGTCCCAACACCACCCCTCTCTTTCATTTACAATCAACAAATGAGTGAAGGAATTAAGTGATAATGGATAAAGAAAGGGCTCTTCCCAAGAGACACTGGACTATTAATCAAGGACTCTTTTTTTTCCAGGAACCCAAAGGATTAATTGCCAGTGGTGGAATTTCAGGCACTGTTATAGGCAGTTGGGAAGGGGGTATGGTGTAACAGAAAAAGCAGTAAATTTACCACCAGGAGTCCTGAATTCAGTTTCTAGCTTTGACACTCACTAGCTATGTGACCATGGGCAAGTCACTTAATCTCCTCTGAGCCTCAGTTTCCTCATTCATAAAATGAAGGTAACTATCTCATAGAGCTGTGAGAGAGGCATTTTGCAAAGCCTCAGAGTATGATACAAATGTGAGCTATTGTTATACTTTTGGACAGAAGATGCTCACCATATTCAGAGGCCATCCCTTTTACTCGCTAATGAAGATGGCCCTGACAAAGGGATCCAGGGTCTTACTAAGACATAAAATGATATATTTATAATTATTTAATGAAAACCTACCTATAATTAAAAATAAAACAGGGGAAAGATTAATGGGCAAAACAATGAATTTTATATTTGTAAAGAACTTTACAGTCGTCTACAAATATATATCACTTAGATATCTTCCTTTCCTGATCCCTCTTACTGTTAGAGCTTTCCCTCAATTAATTCTCTCTAATTATCACATGTAGGTATATACACATAGGCATATATATACATATACATGCATATGTGTATATCTATACATACATGCACACACATATATATAGAATATATGCATATATCATTTTGTTCATAGTTGCTTTCATATTAGACTGTGAACTCCTTGAAAGCAGGGACTATTTTAAAAAATCTTTCTTTGTATCTCCAGAGCTTGGCACACAGTTAACTCAGAAAAATTGTGATTTATGCCTTTTTATTAAAAAATCAATTTTCTTTTATATTCAGTTCTGAATTCTACCCTTTTTTCCACTTGTCTACCACCTACTTTCTACTTGTGTGACCTTGATCAAGATACTTTATCATTCTGGGTCTCAGTTAGATTATATATTCCCTAAGGTGCCTTCTAGCTCTAACCCCTATAGACTTTTTTTTTTCAGGGCAATGAGAGTTAAATGACTTACCCGCTTGCCCGGGGTCACACAGCTAGTAAGTGTCAAGTGTCTGAGGCTGGATTTGAACTCAGGTCTTCCTGAATCTAGGGCTGATGCTTTATCCACTGTACCACCTAGCTGCCCTTGCTTGCTTTTTTGAGAAAGCAAGAAAAAACAAAAACCTGTTACAAGTCAAGCAAAACAAATTTCTGCATTAGCCATGTCCAATAAAACATGCTTCAATCTGAACAAAGTCCATCAGTCCTCCATCTTTAGATGGGTAGCATGTTTCATCATGAGTCCTTTGGAACTGTGGTTGATCATTATGCTGTTCATCAGCATTCCTAAGTCATTTAAAGCTGCTTCTCTTCATAATACTGTTATTATTGTAGAAACAGTTCCCCTGGTGGGGTCACTTTACTTTGCATCACTTCATAGAAGTCTTCCCAGTTTCTCTGAAACCATTCCTTCCATAATTTTTAGTGGATTCCAAGCTGTGATTTATTACAAATCACACAGCTGATATGTAGCAAAGTTAGGAATAACCTGGGTCTTCTGACTCCAAATTCATCTCTCTTTCCACTAGACTGTGCCGTCTCCTAATATGACTGCTGGAGATGCTGGAGAATGAACCCAGGACCTCACACACTCCAAGTTCCATGGGGCTATATCGCTCCCCCCCCCCGAAAACATTACAAATCCTGTGGTTATGTTAATTGCTATTATGTTTAGTATCCCTGCATGCATTGTGAAGCAGCAGGATCACAGAGTCGTCTACCAAGAATTTTTTAAATTTCCCCCAGTGGGAAGTCAATTTTCCCAGATCATGTTACTGACCTCAAAATGTTCTGTATGTACTCCACACTGAAAATGAATGAGTGGTCTTTAGTGGGAGCCATCAGACTTTGTACCGGACAGTTCCTTACATTTCTATGTAAAGGCAAGTTTTGTATCAAATGTCTCTAAACATAAATCACCTTTAAGGCTCAAGTCTTTAATTTGGGGTTAGTCTTTATAACTCAGTTCAATTAGAATGAGACAACTGTGAATTTACTTCCATTTCCAAATATAAATTTCTCCATAAATTTCTTACTTCTTCTTTTTCCATTAATAATAAAAATCTAGGGTGCAGCTAGGTGGTGCAGTGGTGGCCTGGATTCAGGAGAACCTGAGTTCAAATTCGGCCTCAGACACTTGACACTTACTAGCTGTGTGACCCTGGGCAAGTCACTTAACCCTCATTGCCCCACAGAAAAATAAAAATAAAAAATAAATCTGATTGGATTACCATGGGCAGCATGCAGGAGTTGCAAGATCTGGATTTAAATCCCACCTCTTTCTTACTATTTGTGTGACTTTCATCAAGACCCTTTATTATTCTGGGCCTCAGTTTCCTCATTGCAAAAGTGAGGGAATTAAACTATATGATCCCTACCTATTAAGGTACCTTCTACCTCTAAACTCTCTAGACTCATAAGAACTTTGACCTTGCCTCCACACCAAGTGCATTCTCAGGTTGCTTAGAAGTCACTTCACTTCACTTCACTTCAATTCAATTCAATTCAATTCAACAAGCATTTATTAAATGCCTCCTATGTGTCAGCACTATGCTAGTTGTTGGGGATACAAAAACAAAAAAGAAACCTTGAGGAGTTGACTTGGTCAAACAACCAGTTGGAATCCCTGCCATTCTGTCAATGTGGTCAAAACCCCCCAGATTCTAATATACATAAAACACTAGGTAATCGAAAGCCTTCTCATTTCTTTTTATAAATACAATGCAATATTTTAGCACACATTTGCTCGTATTACTTTTTGCTTATTGGCTTCATCTCAGCAAACTCTAGGATTTTGTAGGGAAAAGTTTGAGGGAAGTTTTTTTTCCCCTTCTACCCTTTTCTTTTACATTCCTTTCTCCACCCACTGCTTCTTGATTTCACTTTTCAAACAATTTGGTTCTGTCCATTTCATTGAGATGTGGTTAGAACTAAAGACTATAAATAACTTGAAACTTCATGCAACAATTAAAAATTCTGGAGTCACAAAAGTTCATAAGTTCAACTAGTAAATTTTGTTTTGTTTTTAGGAAGTTGGGTGAAAACTCTTTAAATATACTTTGCAGCACCCTGAAAATCACTGAAAGCCAGAAGATGCTAAAAAAAAACCCAAACCCCAAACCCAAACCTTCAAACTACTCCATGCTGAACTTAAATTGGCCACAAATGCAATTTACTTGAGAATCTTTCTGTTGACTGCTGTAACAGGGATGCTGCAAAGAATAGTTAATTAATGCTCATTAAATATTCATTCTTTATAATTTTTTGGAAACAGTAGGCATGGACATGACATCCACAGATAATCCTCAGACCTCATTTTAATCATTAGTTTTGACCTTTCCTCCTAAGAAACAGAACTACCAACTTCCCAACTTCCCAAGAAGCCAAGTTAACTTTCCCTCTTTGCACTTGCACAACCTCTAATAGAGTATTAACAAGCATGAAAACAGTTCCCAGATGAAGTGGAGAGGAAAAAAAAAAGAAAGAGGAAGAATAACAAAAGTTTGTTGAACATCAGTCAAAACCAAAATGACAATGACAAGAACAGGGAGGGGTGAGGGAGGCAAAGGTGTTGGAGGAAGAGGAGGAAGAAGAACAATGACAATAAGTAGGAGAAGAAAAGCAAAATGAAGAACAGGGGAATGTAGGAGGATGAAGTGGAGAAGATAATGATGGTGATCGAGTCAACAGTTCTTACTATGTTCTAGGCACTGTGCTAAATGCTGGAGAGAGAAAGAAAGGCAAAACAGGTCCTGCCCTTGAGAAACTCACATTCTAATGGGGGAGACAACATGCAAATAAATAGGTATATGCAAGATTTAGACAGCAGATGGAAAATAGTCACCGAGGGAAAGGCAAGGTCATCTTGGGGTATCTGGAAAGGTTCAAATGATTTTTTTTTTGCAGTGCAATGAGGGTTAAGTGACTTGTCTAGGGTCACACAGCTAGTAAGTATCAAGTGTCTGAGGTCAGATTTGAACTCAGGTGCTCCTGAATCCAGGGCTGGTGCTTTATCCACTGCACCACCTAGCTGCCCTGCTTTTAACTGATTCTTGAAGGAAGCCAGGGAATCTAAGAAGCAGAGGGGAGAAGGAAGAAGATTCTAGGCATGGTGAACAGCCAATGCAAAGACAGAGATAGGGGATGGTGTGTCAAGAATGAGGAATAACAAGTATGGCTGTTCTTACTGGGTGCTCTGATGAAAAAAACAATGATAAGAATGAAGAAGGGACAGGAGGAGGAGGGAAAAACAAGGAGAAAGAATAAAAACAAAGAAAATGGAAGAGAAAAATGAGAAGTGGAGAGAGAAGAAGAAATAATGGGAGTCTATTTTTAAAAATCATGTAGACAGGGGCAGCTAGGTGGCACAGTGGATAGAGCACTGACCCTGGAGTCAGGAGGACCTGAGTTCAAATCCAGCCTCAAACACTTAACACTTACTAGCTGTGTGACCCTGGGCAAGTCACTTACCCCAAGTGCCTCACCAAAAAAAAAATCATGTAGACAACTAATGGATTTACATAATCCAAAAATCAATAATTAACCCTTAACTAGGCTAGAGTTGGCAATATGATAATTCCCTTTGAAATGAGGGAAAAAAGAATTCTTTACCATGGTCTTTTTCAAGTGTTCTGTTTTAATAATACAAGGAGAATGAAAAGAAATATGACTTACAATGGTACCATATATGTTGTTTCTTTTGAGCTATTTTTCAGGGATAAACTGAAGACTATCATTAATTGATTAGATGATTACTTAATGATTTATATTGACTAGTCCTTCCCATGAGTCTTGACTGATGTCTTCTGGAGCAGGAGATGGGGCTTGCTCAGGGAAAAGAATCTGTGAAGCAGGAAATGACGTTCGTTGCTCTAAGCCAAGTTGTACTCCCTCAGGTACTCAGGGCCCACATTTCTCTCCAAACAAAACTTGTCTTCTCTTCTCCATAAGAATAAAACCTACTTTTAGGACCTCCATTTGCACTGATGTATGAATGACTAAGAGAAGCTATAGCGACTCATTTTACTCTGCTTAGAAATCTTTAGTGGCTGCCGATAGATAATTGGGGTAGTTAGGCACAGTGGATAGAGTGCCCAACCTGGAGTCAGGAAGACTCATCTTCCTCAGTTCAAATCCAGCACTTAATAGCTGTGTCACCCTGAGTAAGTCATTTAATCCTGTTTACCTCAGTTTCCTAATTTGTAAAATGAACTGGAGAAGGAAATGGCAAACCACTCCAGTATCTTTGTCAAGAAAACCCCAAATATGTTCATTGGAGTGTTGGACATGACAAAGTACTGATGAACAAAATGATCTACTAAATAGTTGCCTGACATTCAAAGCCCTCCATAATACAACCCCATCCCACATTTCCAGGTTTATTTTATATTATTCTACTCCATGCACACTTTTTTCCAGACAACCTGGACTCCCCTTGAGCTGTGAACATTCTTTGCACTTTCCACTCTCCATGCCTTTGCTCAAGCTGTTCCCTGTGCCTAGAATGCCCTCCTTCTTCCTCAGTACTTTGGTTTTGTTTGTTTGTTTGTTTGTTTTTTCAGGGCAATGAGGGTTAAGTGACTTGCCCAGGATTACACAGCTAGTAAGTATCAAGTGTCTGAGGCTGGATTTGAACTCAGGGCCTCTTAAATCCAGGGCCAGTGCCACCTAGCTGCCCCCCCCCTTGCTTAATGCTTTTTTTTTTTAAAGTCCAACATCTCTTAGTGTTCTCTGATAACCCATAAGTAAATTAACCCGCTTTAGGATCTCAGCACTTTTTTTTATACCTCTTTAACATAGTACACATATTTGTGTTTGTGCCCTATCTCCTTTAGGTAAATGCCATGAGGGTAGAAGACATCTTATCTAAACTTTCTCCAAAGACTAGCACAAATGCCCTATGCACAGTAGGCATTCAATATAAATGTTTGTTGATTGAATTAATAAGTGTTTTCTCCCCCAGGTGCATTTGTATTTAACAGAGCCCCAAGCCCTGAGTTAAAGGATGTAGCTGCAACAGATGGAATTTCCAGCATCAGCTAGTGTGTGGGAGAGCTTTTTATTGAGCACTGGGGACTTCTTGGCTCCTGAAATCACACCACAGAGGCAGTTCATAAGATCATAGCTTTAGAGAAGTAAGGGACCTTAGAGACCATTTAATCCAACCAGTTCCCTTTACAAAAGAAGAAACTGAGGCTCAGAGAGCTTAGTCAGTGACAATGCCAAAATTAATCCTCATGTCTTCTTTACTACAAGTCAATTGCTTTTTCTACTGTGCTACACTGTTTTCCATATGGTTGGGTGGGGTCAAGAGGAACAATTTTTAATAATGTCAAAGATTGCATGATCCATTAAGAATTCCCAAAGACTTTTAAAAAAATACATCACCTTAGAAAGACACACCAAACCCTAAACTCAAGCAAAAGCAGAGCAAAAAACTACTGATCCTTTGAAAACTCCACAAAATATTTTTGTTTTCAACACATTAAAGCACCGCAGACATAAATCATCTGAGATACTGCTTGGGGAAAGTTTAGATGGCAGCTTAAATAGAGCACTCTAAAAAGTAGCAGCTCTTCTCTCTATCATCTTAATAGTTAATCTTCCTGGGAACAGGCTGATATTTACTCATCCCAAGAGAGAGCTGAATTGTCCAGACTCCAAAAGATACCAAGGATAAGGTTTAAAGTTCTCCACCATTAGTCATCACATGGAGGAAAGTGCCACAGTTCTTTATGGATGCAAGACTTTTTCTTTCCCCTTAAACTGGCAGTGGAGACACTATCATGTGAGGGGGGAGAAAGGGGCAAAGTCTGAATTGGAAAATATGCAAAGAAACCCTTCCCTTCCCTGAATGTGATCTCCTCAGCCAGTAAGTAGGATGTAAAATGGCTGTCAGGCTCCAGACCAAAAGAATCTGCTTATAGAACACTGCACTTCAGAACTTTCATCAAGGAGAGAAAGATTTAAATATATACAAAATTATTGTTCAGTCCTGTCCCATTCTTTGTGACCCCACTTGTGGTTTTCTTGGCAATGATACTGGAGTGGTTTGCCACTTTCTTCTTCAGCTCATTTTACAATGAGGAACTGAGGCAAACAGGGTTAAGTGACTTTCCCAGAGTCACACAGCTAGAAAGTGTCAGATGGCCAAATTTGAACCCAGGAATATGATCAGATGAATCTTCCTGAGTGCAGGTCCAGTACTCTGTCCACTATACCACTTAGCTGCCCATTTACAAAATATATTAACTCAAAAGTAAGCATGTATTATTCTTTCTTGATCAACCCTGGTCTTGAATAGGCTATTAGAACTGAAAAGAATTTTAAGAGATGACACAATCACAGGCTTTTAAGAATTGGAAAGGATCTTAGATATCATCCTTTTCAACCTCTTCATTTTTATCAATGAGCTAACCAAGGCTCAGAGAAGTTAAGTAAATTTACCCAAAGTTGCATACCTAGGATAGGGCAGGTATTCTAATCCATCCATGGGCACCTTTCCTTCATTATTTTATAGATGAGACTCAGATAAGATGCCTGAGGTGGACAAGCAGGATGGTAAAAGACCAAGATTTCAAGCCATATGAGTATCAATTAAATGAGCATCCCTATTTCATTTAATTGATACTCATGTGGTTTGAAATCCTAGCATTTTATTTTTTTAATTTTATAATTTTTAAAAATTGTATTTATTTATTTTTTAATTTATGGAATAAAAAGATTTCCATAACATAGTATAATAAAAAAGTTTGGGGGCAGCTAGGTGGCGCAGTGGACACAGCACCGGCCATGGATTCAGGAGTAGTACCTGAGTTCAAATCCGGCCTCAGACACTTGACACTTACTAGCTGTGTGACCCTGGGGAAGTCACTTAAACCCCACTGCCCCACAAAAAAATAAATAAATAAATAAAAAGTTTGCTCATGAATCTTCAAATCTATTATGTACAACTTGCTATTCCTTTTAAATATATAATAAAGATATGTAATTTTTTCCTCCCCTATCCTTTTTTTTGGGGGGGGGGGAGATGAGAAGGGTTTGGGTGGGGGAGACACAATAGTGGTTTTTAAAGTATCTGAAGGGTAATTTAAAAGTCACCTGGAAAAAAGGATTAGATGTGTATTCTTTGGCATCAGAAGAAATAGGAGTAATGGGTGGAAGTTGTTAAGAGGCAAAAGTATGGTTTGATGTCAGGAAATACTTCCTAACAATTAGAGGTATACAAAAGTGGAAAGAGTTGCTTGGGAAAGTGATGGGTTCCCCCTTGTTAGAGGTCTTCAGGCAAAGGCTGGACAACTACTTGTTGAGAATGTTGAAGAGAGGATCCTTATACAGGTATAAATTGGACTAAATGGCCACTGGTATCTCTTTCACTTCTGAAATTCTGATTCTATTCATAGTAAAGAGACTTCCCCTAGATCACCTAGCCATCAGGACTAACTGGTTCCCAGAAATCATAACTCTCAGTCCAATTTTCTTGCTCTGATTTCTTCTGATAAAACAGGCATTGTTTTTAACACTCAACATCTCTTTTGAGCATATATGACCTCAGTGTTATTTTTTTTTTTGTAGGGCAATGAGGGTTAAGTGACTTGCCCAGGGTCACACAGCTAGTAAGTGTCAAGTGTCTGAGGTCGGATTTGAACACAGGTCCTCCTGAATCCAGGGCTGGTGTTTTATCTACTGCGCCACCTAGCTGCCCCAGTATTTTTTTAAAGTAGACTCTTCTTTTATGTCTTCAGCCATGGCAGTATCTATAAACTGAATCTAGAAGAAAGGTATGAGATTGAAAGTCCTTTGAGACTCTACCCCTTTTTTTCTCTGGGAATACATACTTCTGCAGAGGAAACAGAGCTTCTAATGCTGGTGATCTTATTTGAACTCTTCTTCAGGCCAAAAAAATTTAATCAAGAAAACTCCACTAACTTTATTGACACAGTTGTCTTTCAGATGACAAATGCCCACATTAATGTCAGGAATACAGTGTATACTTGCATTAATGTCCTTAGCCAGAATTTCTCTGACCTTTCAGTGGTAATTAATCAGGTCATTTTACTCTTCAAGGGGGATATATAGTGTCCCAAAAATCTTAGGGCAGTTTTAAGCTATTAAAGCTTAGAATGGAAAGCTAAGAAGGTACCCATTTCTGGAACGATGAAGGTGCTTGGATTGTATTCCACAGGCAATCAGTACCTATTGACTGGTTTTAAGAATGTAATTAGGTCTGTGCATAAGAAATATTAGCTTCAATAGTTAAAACTACACTTATACTTTTGGGATACTGTATATCAGAATGTGAAACTGAAGAAATGGTTCAATATACCATAAACATTTCAGGCTGAAGACTCCATACATAGTTGTGTATTCTCTTTTTGGGTTCAGAATTTAATCCATTTTAAGTACTTAAAGAATGACTAAAATGAACACTCATGGGGCTTTTCATGGTGATGGAAAAGACTCTGAGGTAAGTCCAACCCATACAAGTAGGAAATCAAATCTATACCAGGATATCCCTAGTCTTGTCCTCTAGTTTGCAATTGAATTTGGATGTCCTCTCTTCCATGTGTCTTCCAAAAGGTTCCTCAATTTTTCCCTTTATAGCTGGGAAGGGCCAGGTGACTTTTAAGGTTGGAATCAACTGAGCAGTTTGAGCTTCTTTAAGGACCCAGTCCAAAATAATGTCTGCATGAGCAGAGGTATTAACTAGGGAAGGGCAAATGGGGCTTTGACCATGGGTATCAAATTTAGAGGCAGCGAGGTGGCCCAGTGGATAGATAGAGTGCTGGGTCTAGAGTCAGGAAGACCTGAATTCAAATCCAGCCTTACGCACTCACTAGCTGTGTGACCCTAGGCAAATCGCACAACCCTATTTGCCTCAGTTTTCCCATCTATAAAATGAGCTGGAAGAAAGAAATGGCAAACCACTTCAGTATCTTTGCCAAGAAAACCCCAAATGGCATCACAAAGAGTAGGATATGACTGAAAATGACTGAATACCATCACCACTGAGTTTGGAGGTTACCAGCAATACTTGCTGTGTTTGGTACATACAGATGACAATACTTAGTGCCTAGGAAGCAATAATAATGTTAAAATGGAAAGCTAAAAGATGACCAGCTGAGGTCAGCTTTCTTACTCTATTCTACCCCACCTTCCTTAGCTGGGAATGTGCTTTGTATCACTTGCCCCAGGAACAATTTGTGCTACTTACCCCAGTGCAAAATATTTCCAAGTTATGCCTGTGCGTGAGCATGTTCTCTCTGTGTTGTCCTTTACCAGTAGCAAAGGAAAAGTTGTGTAAGAGTTCATGTTGTAAAAAAGTCATCTTTATAGTACAATGAATTGTGTGCTTATGAAAAGTACCATATTGACCCTCTGATAGTAAACATTCAACCCAATACATTCATTCATTTGACTATGTTAAGCAACCATTTATTTAGCACCAAACTATTTAGTAAGGCACTGTAAATATACAGATAACCTAGGTCTCCAACTTCATGGATCTTACAAATAACAGGAGGATAGAATCTATACACAAATATGAATAACCAGGGTGCAAAATGGAATATAAGATCATAAGAAAGGCACAAAATGTTATATAAGAACGGGGGAGAAAATATTATATCTGACTAGGGAGGGGGGAGGGGCGGGTAGGGAAGGATTTCTGGAAAAAAGTGGCAATTGAGCTGGGTATTGAAAGATGGACAGGATTTCAAAGGGTGAAGAAGATAGGACACCTATAATCTAGGTATATGGACAACATGAACACAGACATAAAGCCAGGAAGGGGCAGGCTGTGAACACCGGACAGAGAGTTCTGGGGTATAATGCAAATAGAAAGGGGTAGAATGAGATAAGGCTGTACATACAGGGAGATGCCAGGTTCTGGATTATCTAGAATGAGAAATGAAGGAGCTTGGACTATATTCCATAGGCAATCAGGAGCTATTGAAGGGTTCTGAGAAGAATGGGAATAGGTCTATGCACAAGGATGATTAAGCTGGCAGAAGGATGGCTTAGAAGGAGGAGAGAATAGAGACTGGGAGACCAGCTGAGTGGTGAGTCCATGGAATGAATTCCCCTTTAGTGAATTAGTTTCAACAAGAAATAAAGTGATTTCCTAGGACTATTGATACTGGGCACCCAGCAGCTCCATTATCACCAACAATTAGTCTTTTAAAAATATTATTTTGTTTTTTCATTATCAAGCATTCATTTTTTCTCCCTCCTATTTCGTCCTACTCATTGAAAGGAAGGAAGGAAAGAAAGAAAGAAGGAAGGAAAGAAGGATCCTTTATCACATAAGCAATGGGAAGCAAAACATATTTTCACATTGATAATATCCCAAAGTGCATTTCTTATTCTGCATATTAATTCATCATCTGTTTGTCATGAAGTGGGCAGTGTTTTTTTTATATTGGTCCTCTGGAATCATGGATGTTCATTTATTTGATCAGAGTTAATACGTCTTTAAAAATAATTGCTTTTATAATATTAATATTATATAAATTGTTCTTCCAGTTGTGCTCACTCCACTCTCTCTCAGTTCATCCAAATCTTTCCCTGTCTCTTTGAAACTTTTTCCCTATTTCTTTCAGTGCTATTACATTCATATGACACAACTTGTTCAGCCATTCTCCTATTGATGGGTACCCCTTTGGTTTACAGTTTTTTACCACCACAAAATTTTACCACTATAAATACTTTTAAACATATAGAACCTTTACCTCTTGCTTTGATGTCTTTAGAGGTAAAGGTCTACCAACCTTACAGCTGGGTCAAAGGCAAGACAAAGTAACATTTTGTGCATAATTCCAAACTTCTTTCCAGTATGATTGAGCCAGAGTCCAATGAGAAACTAATATTTCTTGAACTCTTGACTTACCTGGCACTGGACTGAGAATGTTCTAAAGCAGTGGTGTCATACACAAATAGAAAGATCCAAATAAAGATCCCTGGAAGCTGCAAATTAACTTAGAAAACCACCCATTGATATTATCTATGTTCCAGCATGTTTTTATCTGTTTTTGTAAATATTTCCCAATTTCCCTTTGGGGTACATTTTTGATACCCTGTTCTAGAGCAATGGGTGGTTACTGTCTATCTCTGTGTCTCTGTCTGTCTGTCTCTCTCTCCCCCTCCTCTTCCACTTCCTGTTCTTTAGTTGTGTTTTTTTAATTCTTATTTTTGAAGAGCTGTGTGGTCATTTTTATGAATAGTTTCTGAATCAGTAATTTGTCAGGAATTCTTCTGATGAATACACACAGTTATCACCACTTTAGAGATGAGCAAATTTGACGGGGGGGGGGGGGGTAGTTGAGGGAGGGGTCAAAGAGCAGCAATTTGTTGGGTTTGATGCATAGTTCAGGGGGACGATATCGAGTTACCAGTTCACTGCTTAGCTCACTGAGCCGTGATGCCACCTGGAGCCTAACTCACCCTTCATTCTGCCACTTCCTCCCTCACAGCTGGCAGGAGTAAGCCCAGCTGCACTCACTACCACCTCAGCTGTTTTGAGTTACTGCCTCATCTTTTCCTCTCTCCCTCACATCTCTTCTCCATGTCTCTTTCTACCTTATAGTCAAAGAATTTAGAACTGCAATGGATAGTAAAGGCCCTCTAGACCAACCCCACACAGCAATTCCTCTAAAGCTTAGAGAAATTAAGTGACTTCCCCATAATTAGATGGCTAGTAAATAGCAGAGGCCTGGTCTTCAGATTCCAAATCTAATGCCTTTTGTACTCCATCAAAGATGAAACTCCGTTCATGAGTTCAAAAAGTAAGTACCTTCTCTTTAAGATGTGTCAATTCAATAAACAATTGTTAAACACCTACTGTGTGCAAGGAACTGTGCTGGGTGCTAGAGATACAGAAGAGAATGAAACAGCATCTGCCCCCACCCTCAAAGGAGGTAGCCTAGATTTTTATTGATATCTTTTGCTTTTATGTGACTGAGATCATCTCTGTCCTCCCTTCCCCTGGCAAGACACATAAAAAAGAATTGGAACTTATGTTTTATTCAGGGATATGTATGACAGGATCTTAAATATAGAGCTTGGAGGGTTCTTAGGGTCAGTGGTATCAAACTCAAATAGAAATGGGGCCATTAATAAGGATCCTTATGGGCTGTGTAGTTTTAAAGTGCAATATTATGTATGTTTTTCTATATTTTTATTTATTTTGCAAAATATTTCCCAAATTCATTTTAACCTGTACTCAGACTGTAGTCTAGAGTGGTGTAGGTCATGGACTTTGCATTTGACACCTTTTGATCTAGTTTATCCACCCTCATTTTATAGATGGGAGAACCGAAGTCCAGAGAGTTTGTAACTTGCCCAAGGTCACATAGGTAGAAAACATCAGAGGTAGCGGTTGAACTTAGATCTTTGACTCTAGAACCATCTCTATCTTCACTGAACCAAATGTATGAAGACAATATGACCTAAGGCAGATAGCAAAGGGATAGAGGGGAGGTTGGATAAAGTGCCTCAGGAAGGAGAGACCACCATGAGCTGGAAAGATCAGATAGTTTCACGGTGAACATGAAGGTGAAACGGCAAAGATGATACTTTAGCTGAGCCCTGAAGGAAGACAAGAGAAATCTGGACTCTCAAAGCTGGAAGTGTGAGATGGCATGTTGAGTTTGGGGAAAAGATAGTAGTCTGATTTTGCCAGAACATAGAGAATATGAGATAAAGCTGAAAAGATGGGTGGAACCTAAATTATGAGGGGTCTTGAATGCTAAGCTGGGGAGTTCATATTTTATCCCAGAAGCAAAAGAAAGCCCCTTAAGGTTTTTGAGTAGGGGAATGCCTGCTCATGATCTTTATAGAGGAGCCGAAAGAAGCACGAGTGAAAATTCCAAAGCAGAGGTTTCTAGTCAAGCTGTTAATGGTTATTTAACACCTTCCTAACAGCTTCCCCAGCCCAATTCCACAGACAGGGGTCTTTACATATGGTATTGATGAGGGCTTAAGCCCTTTAGAGAAGTCTTCTGGGATAGTGGGGTGTTGTTTTAGGAAGCGTGGAGGAAAGAACTGTAATAAACTCAAAAAGGCTATGTTGGTAGCCTCAATTGAGGAGAGAGAGATTTTCAATTTAATTTCAGCACACATATTATACTCTAGGTCACTGATTCTCCAATATACCATCTTTATTCTGTTCCAGCATCTTTACTTTTGCCCCCTTCTCCCCCTTAACTCAAATCTCTCTTTCTCCCTCTATCCAAATCCTATTAAATTATTAAATGATCAAATCTCAAATATTCTTCCAGGGTTAGCTCAACTCTCATCCCACTCTGTCAAGTCTTCTCCAAGCTAATCAGCACCCTGTGCTCTTTCCTTTGCACAACTTATGGCTTTGGGTACAATAGGATCTTAATAAACAGATGTCAAATTGTTGAATCCAATGAAGTCATTTATAATTCACTGTCTCTATATCTTGTCTTTCCCAGTGGATTGCCAGTGTCTTCAAGATGGGGACTTTATATTTGCTTTTGAATTCTCCATAGTCAGTACCTAGCACTGGGTTAGAAACAAGTAGGTTTTTGATGAATAACGTTGAATAAATGAATTCACCGTGATGCCTTTACTTAGTACTTATGCTTTAAAATAATTGCTATAAAAGAATGACAAATATCAGATCCCACATTCTAGGAAGGGCATTGACAAGCTGGCTTGCTTCCTGAGGAGGGCGACCAGCATAGTAAGAAGGAGCCTAGAGACCGTTCCATCTAAGAGTTGGTTGAAGAAACTGGGAATATTTAGAGGGAAGAACTAGGAGAAATAGGTGGAAGTTTCAAAGATAGAGGTTCTTACTCAATAGAAAGGAAAATTTCCCAACAATTGAACCAGTTCCAAAGTGGAAAGAAAGAGCCGCCTCAGGTAAAAATGGGTTCTCCATCATGAGAGGTCTTTGGGAGGAAACTGGATGATCACTTGTTTGGAATGTTCTTGAAGGCATTCAGGCACAGTTTGGACTTGATGGCCCCTGATGGACTTGAGGTTTCTTTTAAATTTGGGATTCTGGGATTCAGTGAAATAATAGGCCATCTGCTCAATTTGTACCTTCTCACCATCGGCAAAACTTCTTCTAGTTTCCACAAAAAAATTTTTAAAGGCTGTAATTGTGCATTTATTATAAAGAACTGTGATATATTTACATATTATATATGTACATCTATTTCATGTCTGTATATAATATGTATGTAAATATTATACATAAATACATGTACATATAATGCAAAATATATGTATATTTCTATATATTCTACTTAAAGAGGAAGGGTGCATTTCTAAAATACTATCAGTCAACTATATAATAAGTATCAAAAAAGATTTTGATCATAAGCTAACAAATGTTTTTCAGGGTTATCCATATATTTCTCACTTAATAATAAATACACAGGCACTCCCCGTTCCTGGCAAATGAGTCTTCAGAGTATTCTTTTTTAAATGCATATGTCCTTTTTTATTTTTATTTTTTTGGTGAGGCAATTGGGGTTAAGTGACTTGCCTAAGGTCATATAGCTACTGTCAAGTGTCTGAGTCTGGATTTGAACTCAGGTCCTCCTGACTCCAGGGCCAGTGCTCTATCCACTGCACCCTCTAGCTGCTCCCAGAGTATTCTTTCCTGCACATGATGTTCCATCTCTCCCTTCCACACTTTTTCACAGGTGTTGCTCTGTGTTTGATTCTCCTTCCACCTATTATAGGATACTTAGCTCAAAGAGTAGCTCACTCAGGTGTCAGCTTCAATATGAAATGTCCATGATTATCAGCATTCTTTCCCTCTTGTCATTACATTGTCTATACTTTGTAATTATTTATTTCTAGGTATGTTGTTTCCCATCAATAGAATGTAAGCTCACTGAGGGCAAGGAAAGTTTAATTTTTCTTTCTGTGTTCTTAGCACACAGGAGACTACCGATAGTAGGTGTCTGATAAAGACTGAATTGGATAATGGTAAATGGTTTTTCATTTTAGTCCCAAGAACAGGATTCATTAAATAGGTATTACTTATCATGAAGGCTGTAATTCCACATGCCCTGTTATTCTCTTTCTGTTTCACATAAACTCAAACTTCTCCTTTTTAACCCGTGGTGTCTAACTTTAAACCAGAACAGCATAGAACTAAGGGAATAGGAATAATGGCTGGCAACCTTCCAAGTGCTTGCCAATGATCATTGGTGAGACTATATCTCCCAAGGGATATTATCCCCTTTGTTAACATAAAGTTATATAGTCACATATAGCTGCATTACAAGCATTAAGGTTTTGCTTTTTAGCCACCACATTAATTTATGAATTTTTCCTTAATGTAGGCTCTTAGAACTTTTAATGTAGTATAATTCAGTACTTCCTTATAAACCTTCCATAGGAAGATTAAAAGAATTTTTGTGTGATTAAGAACTATCTAGGCTTTGCAGATGCTGGTAATCTATGGGAATTGTGAAGTCAAAGGATTCATGTCTAAATGTGACTTAAATTTTCCCCTCAAATCTCCGTCTACTCTTTCATGATTTGCATTCCTCAAACTAAATTGCTCTGCAGAGTAATTGTTTTTTTTTTCTCTCCTTAAATAAACATAGAAAAGTTGGACATGCAAGCAGTAAATTATCTTTTTTTTTTTCGGAAAACTTCCCGCTTTGGGGGTGCCTGCCTCAAATCCCTGTTTTCTCTCTTTTAAAAAAAAGCTTAGATAAAAATGGTGAGTGAGCTTTTTAAAATTTCTCCACTGTGGTGTCAATGACAAAAGACAGCTGTGGAGCCCTACCTCTATTTGGTTTAAAGGTTGATATTTGATTCTCCCTCCAAATAGCCCTAAAAGCAGTCTTCTCTTACAACTTAACCCTAAGGCACACTGCCTTTTAGGTGAACTCTATTGGATCTGTATCTTTTCATAGGGCTTTCCTGGGAAGCCTGGTTTCCAGTATGGCTTTTGTGTCTCATGGTGGATAACTCAGGGTTTATTTTTAACTTGATGCACAAGGAGCTACTCATTTTGGTTGGACCTTTGAAATTGGTATTTCATGAATCAATATTTAAGATGAAAAAAAAAGAATCTGGCTTGTGGCTGGCTTGCAAGATTTCTTTGCAGAAACATTTCCCCTTTTTTTTATGGACTCTTGTGGTGAAATGGGACTCCCTCCTTGAAGGTGGGAGACAATGGAGAACATCTTTGAGATTACCAACCTAAACCGGGTTTGACACCTCCCAAATGAGAAGTAGGTCTAATATGCTACAGAAAACCAGAGCTTGAAATCCTTCTTCCAACTCCCACTTGGAAATATTTAGGAAATGGTTAGGGTTGGACTATCTCCATAAAGCACAGTAGAGAAATTCCCATGATGCCAGGTCACTTAGCAGCCTTTCCAGGGGGCAGCAGGCCACTGTTGCTTCCTTCCCTGGGAAAGTGCAAAAAGTGCAGGTTATCCCACAGACCAATTCCCAATTGCCCTGTGGAACAGTATAACCCTTTTTGTGAGGGATCTAGGCCCCAGAGACTAGGGAACTGACCAATCCCTACTTAACTTTCATCTAGAGCTTTAGAGCCAAGCATTGGAGGATGAGGTGAGTGCAGCTAACTTGGTGAACTTACTACAGATACCCCTTTCTCATTTCCCCTTTCTTCTTTAGTTATGTCAATACTATGCATCTTTTAAAACCAGCTCAGATCTCACCTCCTTCAAGGAGTTTTTCCTGACTACTCTGGTACCAAAAAGTCTTTCCGTTTTCTAAACTCTTAGAGAACATATTGCCAATGTCATTCATTTGGCACTTACTATATACCATATTACATTGTTAGTTATATTTCTATGTGGATGCATAAAATAAATAGTATTTATATAGTACCTTAAGGTTTGCAGAGCACTTCATACATATGATCTCATTTTATCCTTATAACAACCCTGGGAGCTAGGTGTTATTATTTATTATCCCATGTCATGGATGAGGAAACTAAGGCCAAGAGGTTAAGTGACTTGCCCAGGGTAATACAGCTAGTAAATGTCTGAATCCAAGTCCAGCACCATCCACAGTGTCACCTGGCTGCCTATATATCCTTTATATGTCTTAATTTCCTAACTAGACTATAAATCACTTGAAGGTGGGGGATTTGTGTCTTGCACGTCTTTGTATCTGGCAGTGCTTAGCACAGAGTGTTGTCTGTGAGTAGATACTCAATAAATAAGGTTATCCCTTCCTCTGAATTCTCATGTTTCCACAAAGCTTATGGCTCTCACCACATTCTGCCTTGTATTCCTGAACTTTGTACAGGTGTATCTTTTGTACTTATTGTCTACTTTGATTTTTAGTTAATTGTGTGCCTCTACTAGTCTCCCCTATTAGATTATCAGAGCCTTAGAGGCAAGATTATAGTATAATGGGAAAATCTTTACACTTGGAATTACAGGACCTGAGTTGGAGTCTCATCTCTTCAACTAACTAGCTGTGTGGCCTTTGGGCAAGTCACATGAACTCTCTGAGACTAGGCATGGCTGTCTTCAGAATTAGTGGGTTGGGGGCAGCTAGGTGGCACAGTGGATAAAACACTGGCCCTGGATTCAGGAGGACCTGAGTTCAAATCCGGCCTCAGACACTTAACACTTACTAGCTGTGTGACCTTGGGCAAGTCACTTAACCCCAATTGCCTCACTAAAAAAAAAAATCAGAGGCCCTGGGTTTAAATTCAACCTATGTAATCATGGGTGAGTCATTTGCCCTCTCTAGGCTCAGTATCTTCATCTGTAAAATGCGGGGCTCAGACTAGATGGTCTCTGGGGTCTCTTTCAGCCAGCTCCACATCTATGGTGACCCAGTGGTTTTCTATTCATTAAACCTATGGCTTAAATGACTATAAAATAGCATTAGAAGAGAATGCCATGTATAAGCAACAGAGACATTTGGCCTGATAAAGAGGTTTCTTCCCTTTGCAGCAAGGGGCTTAACGAGTATACCTTGCCTTCTGAGTAACACAGACTTCCTGTCCAACTCTTATTCAGAAGTTCAGTGACTTCTTGTGTTCTTGCCACCTCCCTCCCTCTCTCCCATACTTATCCATTAAGAGACAGCCTGACTGAGTTCAAAGCTGAATGGTCTCCCCTCTAACCTGTAGTTCTATATACTTTCCCCACCACTGCCAAATATTTTTGATTTTTATTTTTTACTAAGAATAACATCCATCTAAATTCATGATGAATTATTTGCATCTGGGGACCATGTTTGACTTGTAAAATCTGGTTACCTGTTTTTAAAACTGGTCCTCAGGTGGCCAATAATTAAAAATAGTCACTGTAAGCTAGTAGTCCAATTGAAATGCCAGACACCTTTTAAAATATAAAGGTGAAGACAAGGTGTGAAAGCATACTTTAGAAATCAACAAGAAACAAATAGGAGTAGGTGGGATAGGCCATATATATATATATATATATATATATATATATATATATATATATATATATATATATATGTGTGTGTGTGTGTGTGTGTGTGTATGTATATGTATATATATGTGTGTGTGTATATATGTATATATATATCCACATATATATGCATATGTATATAGACATATAAATATGTGTATATATATATATATATATGTGTGTGTGTGTGTACATTTTCTTGTGTTTGTAGCTATATTATAAAAAAAAGCAAGGAGAACAGATGCAGCTTAGTCCATAATTCTTTGGCAGTAAAAGGTCCCTACTGTCCCTGTACTACAAGGCCATCATCTGAATGCTGCACTGTCCTTTTCAAATATGTTGTGAGCCTTTCACTTCCCTTGAAGGGAGTACAGATATGGTGTTAGAGGAGGCATGCTGGATTAGGGATCAAAGGCCTTGACTTGAAATCCTCCCTCCGCCTTAACTACTTGTGAGACTTTGGGCAAATTGCTCAACTTTTCTATTCTTGAGTTTCCTCATCTGTGAAATAAAAGGGTAGAACTATATGATCTTGAGAGTCCTTGCCGGCTCTGAATCTATGATCCTATGGTATTTTGGTTAATTCATTCATCCAACAGTGGCACATTTAAGTTTTTGAGGGAGCTAGGTGGCACAGTAGGTAAAATGCCAGGCCTGGAGTCAGGAAGACCCGAATTCAGATCCAGTCTCAGACATTTACTAGCTGTGTGATCCTGGGCAAAAGTGACTTGACCTCTGTTTGGCTCATTTTCCTCATATGTAAAATGGGGGAAATAATATCACCTATCTTACAGGGTAAGTGTGCAAACCAAATAAGATATTTGTAGAGAGCTTTGTACAGTGCCTGGTGCAAAGTAAGCACTTATAAATGTTAACTGTTGTTGTTATTCTTATTAATACGGTTGTTTTTATTTTTCCTTAATGACCATTAGGAGCACAGCACATTTCCAGTACAACATCATTCCTTCATCACTGATTTTTCCACTGTCATTATTCTCACACTATAGCCATACAGTTGCGTAAAAAAAGAACTGACAGCAACAAAGTTTTAAAATCATCATCCTGTCGACTTCCCAATTATAAGCTAGGGGAGGTATAGCTAGGAAGCAGTTCCTCTGAAAAAGAATTTTTTCGTGGAGGGGTTTTGGGGCTGAAAGCTCAATATAAGTCAATAGTATGACATAGAAGCCAATAAAATGAATGCAATTTTAGCCTTCATTAAGAACAGGCATGAGGTAGGGAGGTGATAGTCCCACCGTATTCTGACCACATATGGAGGACTGTGTTCAGCTTTGGGTAACACATTTTAGAAAGGACATTCAGAAGTTGGAGAGCATCCAGAGGAAAGCAGTAAGCATTTATTAAGTACTTACTATATGACAGACACTGTGCTAACATGAGGGTTACAAAAAAAAGGCCACAATGATCCCTGCCCTAAAGAACATACATTCTAACAGAGAAAACAACGTGTTAATAAGTAGGTAAGCGTATGATATCTACACAGTGCCTAGAGGGTAACTGAGAGGAAAAGGCATTGGCATCTGGGGGGACTAGGAAGGGTCTCTTGTAGAAAGATGGTGGGATTTGAGGAGGGTAGTGAAGGATGCCAGGGAATTAAAAAGGCAGAGGTGAGGGAGGGGACAGGGAGCCTTCCAGGCATGGAGACAACCAGGGAAAAGGCAGAGAGAAAAGTTCACACTGTATCAGGATCAGCTGAAGGAACTGGCGCTGTTTAGGTTGGAGAAGAAAAAGCTCCAGGGGAGTGTAATGATACTTGTCTTCAAGTATTTGAAATGTAGTGACATGAACGGGGGATATGTTCTTTTGGGGCCTGGAGGCCACAAGTAGGAATAAGAGGTAGAAATTGCAAAGAGGAAAATTTAGGCTTGATAGATGAAAACAACAGCAAACCCCTAACCATTAGAAGCTATCCAAAAGTGGAATCAGCTTCCTCAGGAGGGGATGGGTGAAGTCTTCAGACAAACGCTCGATGACCACTTATCAATCCACAAGCACTTATTAAATGCTTACTATACTCCTGGCACTGTGCTAAACACTGGGGATACATACACACCTAAAAGCAAATATAATCCTTTTCTTTAATGAACTTATATTCTAATTGTTCAGGTATGCGTTGGACTAGTAGATAGCTACTGAAGTTATTTCCATCTCTAAGAATCTATGTTACTATGATCTTCAGGACTTACCCCATCTAATGCAGTTAAGGCTCTCAGAATAATGTCCACTGTGACCACAAGAAAATAAAGGCTTCTAGGCACCTTGTTTGTTTTTACTGAATTAATTAATTAATCAGTAGTTTTTCAGTCCTGTCCAACTCTTTGTGACCCTGTTTGGGGTTTTCTTGGCAGAGATACTGGAGGGGTTTGCCATTTCCTTCTCTGGTTTATTTTACAGATGAGGAAACTGAGGCAAACAGGGTTAAATGACTTGTTCAGAGTCACACAGCTAACATATTTACACATCTGCTATATTCCAGGAAAGATGCTAGGCACTAAGGACACAAAGGACACAAAGACAAAAATGAAACAGCCCCTGCCTGCAAGATGCTCACAGTCTTTTGCAGGGAGATAACATGTATTAATATATAATTATATATTTATATAAATATTCATATGTATTATATAAATATATATGTGTATATAGATAGAGATAGAGACAGAAGATATAGGTAATATAGATATATAGATAAATATAGATATATAAAATAAATGCCAAATTTATACAGTAATTTTGGTGGGGAGGCACACTTATAGCAGATGGGATCAGGAAAGGAGATTGTGTTTTGGCTGAGTTTAAGCATGGAGTAATGCAGACATGTCAAACATAAGGTTTGCAGGCCACATGTGGCTCAAAACATTTCCAAGTGTGGTCTAAACCAGATTAAAATGTAATTGGGAAATATTTAACAAAATAAATAAAATAAAACATAGCTAATGTTAATATGTGGTCTTCTAAGTCAATATGCAGCCTGGCCTGCAGGGGTCCTTATGTATGGTTCAATGGCCCTCCCCACTGCTTCCATCTGAGTTTGACACCACTGAGGTAGTGTATTCAGAGCTGGCCAGGAGAACAAGTTTTATTCCTTTTGGCACTTAGTAAACTATGAGCCTTCATGAACCTCAGTTCTCTCATCTATAACATGACAGGGGTCAGACTACTTGCCCTTTAAGGTTCTTTTTACCTCTGAGTCTATAAGCTTATGAGCAAATTCCAGGCATGGGGGAACCAGTATGTACAAAGGGACTGAGATGAAAAATGGAATGTTCTGTGTGAAGAACATAAGATTACCATCAACAAACCCCCAAGACGTTCTCTCCCTCTCTCCCTCCCCCTCCCTCCCTTCCCACTCTCCCCCTCCCCCCCTCTCTCTCCCTCTCTCCCTCCATATGCATCCAGGGTAAGTAAGTCCCATGAACCTACAGCAATTGGTTTCAAGTCTGTCCTCTATGGATCCCTTGTCACTTACTAAATGGGCAAGAAGGCCATTTTGGGGATGGCATAAAATTTCTCTGTGCCTCAAGTTTAATGACCTACCTGAAACTAATTATAGGACAAAGGATGAAATATCGCTTTAGTCATATGGATAAAAATGAATTAACTGTGAACACACTTGGGAAAGTACACAGCAGGTACCATTAACCACAAAACCGAAATGACCACCTAATTGTTTGGTATAGTAGAGGGAAGAATCGAATGGCTAGTTAAGCACCATTTTTCACCTTCTGTTGCTTTGCCTTTGTTCCTGTTGATAGGCAACAAACCTGGATCAGCGTGACCAGAAACCAAATGGACTCTGCCATGTTTTCAGGTAAGACTGGAGAAGCAAGGCTGGTGCATGTAGGGGCCAACCCGAAGGGTCCTCTTTTCAGCTGAAGCAGGAGGAGTTTCTCAAAGTTCCTCCCCAGGTGTTTCTCTCCTTCCTAGGCTTTCAGTCCCGCCTTCCAATGCATCATTCCCTGGTGTTTCACCTCATTTCCTCCCAGTTTCCGTCTTCACTTTGTCACTTAATCGTTTAGACCCTGTAACCTCTCATTTTCTCCTGGTAGAAATCTGGCAACTTTATTAAATCCAGATTCTTTCACTCAGGGAAAATGTTTACAGGTAACTTCTCCTTGCAGGAAACCCCTCCAACACTATGTTTCATCTTGCAGCTGTCTACTGAGGCAAGGTAAATCACCTACAGCTGAGGTTCAGAGGGTTCTCTTTGGTTGAAGTCCAACGACAAGACTGCTTTTTGGAATTATCTTTTACATGCATTTACCATAGGGGCACCTGGGAAGTATTCACGAGACCAGTGTTTCCCAGACTATTTCAAAGAAGCTTGAGATACCCCATGATTTTTTTTTCCCTTTTAGTGATCCTTACCTAGTTTATGAATAGGTATTAAAATGGATAAATTTAGAAGATTTTACTACAAGGATCCTGGCAAAGTTTTTTTGTTTTGTTTTGTTTTTGTTTTAAACTGAAGGGTTCTACCACTGTGGAAAAGTTTAAAAACCACTGCTCTAACCCAACCCAGTGAGGTCAGCCATTTCCTCCTAAGGACTCTGGAATAGTAGTGAAGAAGGAAAGGTAACTTGGCACCATATGAACAATACCAGACTGGGGAGTCACCAGACCTGAGCTCTCTACTCCTGCTTCTGACACTCACTAACAGAGTGATATGGGACAAGACATCCTACTTCTCAGAGACAAAATCTGTTTGGTTGCAAAATGAAAGGTTTAGAGTAGTTGATGTTCAAGGGAGGCGACATGATCTAATGGAAGGACAAATGGATTTGGTTTCAAAGGACTAAGATTCAAATCTCAGTTCAACTAACTACCTGTGTGACAAGGAGTAAGTAATTTCTCCTCTCTGGGTCTCAGTTTCTTAATTTGTCAAATGAGGGGGTGGGGATGGATTAGATGACCTTCCAGTCAGCTAGGGTAGAGGACTGGGCCTGGAGTCAGAAAGATAGGGGTTCAAATCAGGTCTCACACACTTACTAGATAATAATAGCACCTACCTCCTAGGTGGACATTCTAGTAAAATCTTGGGGCCAGCTAATGTGAGACTAAAAAAAAGCTAGACTATATTTTAAGCAATGTTTTTTACTCATGGACTGTTAAGCCCACTGATGGATTCTTTTAATTACTGATTATTTTCTGAAAAAAAATTTCTGAAAACCAAATTTATTAAATAAAATAATCTTTGTAAAGTGTTTAGCCCAGTGCCTTGTACATAGTGGGTCCTTAATAAAGACATGTTTTCTTCCTCGTAGATCTAAATCTATAATCTGTGATCTTCTTCTAGCTCTAAAACCAGTATCTGACATCCCTTTGTTCTAGTGGGAGCAGATTTGACTTGTACAATTTGGGTGCCTGGTATCTGAAAGACGCCTTAGATAACTGTGATATGTGACTTTCATGTGTTACTATGTTCCATCTACAAATCAGAGAATTTACAAGCTACCTATCCCATCCCAACCCTATTTTTACTGCCCTGGAGGATTGTGCAGATGATTGAAAACAAAGCTGTCCATAACATTACTTTGATCTTTTCAAGGAAAGATGCCATGTACATTCAGATGATGGTGTGGGAATATTAATGATGATAAACCTCAAATACTCTCTGAGGAATTTGTGATATTCTAGTTCTCTCTATTGAGGCAGACAACCAATCCATTCCATCTTCATTCTGTGCTACTCTTCTCCTTGCCCTTCCACAAGTTTGCCACAGGTTTTTACCCAATGCAGATTATAATGGAAATAATAAAACAATCACCGTATTGATTTGGTACTTTAAATTTCACCAAGTGCTTTACATTCATTGTCTAGTTCAAGTCTTGAAGCAAACCTATGAGGCAAGGTTTTTCTACTCTCTTTTTCAGATGAAGAGACAGAAGCAAAGTGAAATAAACCGACTTTCCTATGGTGACATAACTATAAGTGTCAGAGACAGTATTAGAACCCAGGAATCCTTGTCCAACATTCTGTTTGGTACAAAGGCAGAATGTCTACCATTTGGGGGCAAAGGCTTCAGCTCCAGCCAAATCAGCTGCATAATAATAATAAAAAAGGATTCCAGATAATTTAGAACTCCATGAGCAGGTTGGGTAGCAGTTGTCGGTGTGTTTGCAAGAGAAAGAGTGCTGACTACCTGAATGGTTTGTTCAGCTCCATTCACACACATACAGACAGCAATCACTGTCAGAAATGTCATTTTCAGATAGAAGGGATAGTGATGTATTAATGGGCAGTAAAATGCTCCATCAGTAAAATATATCCTGATTAATATTAATTTGTTCACTGGAAAGTCTGCTTGATGGGAAAGATTCCGTGCCCCACTACGTTCCCGCCCCCCCCCAGATACCAGATTGCTGAGTATTAACTTCACGCTAAACTTTCCATGGGATCTCAAGGAATATTGAATAACTTTGTACTTAATGAAATTTTAAAATGAGTCATAATGCATGAAGTCAACAATATCGTTAGCTTTCCATTTCAAGCTGAGCATTTTAGCTAATGACAGTGGAGTGTCCCAAAAGTCTTGGTGTAGATTTAAGCTTTAATAACACCCTCAATCATTTCTTTTTGAACATATATTTCACTTATACTTAATCATATTCTATCTGTTGTTATATTTTTCTGTGTAGATATTTTATCTTGCCTATTGGACTGTAAGCTCCCTGAAGGAAGGAACTGTGGCTTTGATCTTTGCCACTGCACAGAATAGATCTTCAGCTAACAGATGTTAAATTAATTTCTATTTCTTGAAACCAATTTAATTATTAGTTAGCTAATCATGTAAAATACAATGTCCTTTATAACAAGGGTAATCAAGGAATTATGCTCTTACAATTTAAGGGAGGTAACACTGAGGTATACACATATACAGTCGTTTAAATTTTATGCTAAATTAAAAAAACACCTTTTAAATCAATGCATTTGGGGAAGAGTGTCATACTGGGTGAATGATTTGTCCTTTTTTGTAATTATATAATTCTCAGTGCTGTAAATGTGGATTCCATTCTGGTGATGCTGCTCCTGGCTGGCTCATGGCCAGACATTCTAGCAAAATCTTTGGGCCAGCTGATGAGAGACTAGAAAGGGCTAGGCTGCACTTTAAGCAACCATTTTCATTCATGGACTTGTTAGGGCTGCCAGTCGATTATGTTTATTGATAATCATTTTCTGAACATTGGTCCCTTCCAATTGATGGCATTCTGTGGTTCAACCCCCCCCCCCCCGCCCAAGATAGGGTTTTGCAGAGAAAGTTGTAGGAATAAGAATCTTTTGTGAAGTTTAGAGTTTGAGAAAACAGCTTCTCAGCAGAAAAAGTCAACAAAGACTTTTCTTCTTACCAAATAACTCAAGAATGTCTGAACAAAACCATCTAAAACCTAACTAGTGCCAAAATCTCCCAGATA
The DNA here is from genome assembly GCF_019393635.1 of Dromiciops gliroides. Lineage (NCBI taxonomy): Eukaryota > Metazoa > Chordata > Mammalia > Microbiotheria > Microbiotheriidae > Dromiciops > Dromiciops gliroides. Next base: position 514,647,126 of record NC_057863.1, read on the forward strand.
ACTTGGAAGAGAAAAACCCAAACCCAAACCCTCAAGAACGTTACGAATGAGTGAAATTTCTCTCTTAATAATTGTTCTAAACTTTAAAAAATACTAAGTGTGTCTTCCACTAAACACATTTGTCCTTCTCCTTGCCCCTCCCCATAGTACACTAAAAGTTAGTGTGTTCTCTCTTTAACTAATCCAACTTTGGAAAAAAGCATATAGGACTGAGCTAAAATCTTTTTTTCTTCTATGAAGTCTTTCCAGAACATTCCAAACTAAATGCTTTTCCTCTCTTTTGCATTCATAACATATCTCTGACACTCATTGGGAACTTAATCATGTACTTCCTGGTGAGATTTGTCCATTTTTACTGCTTTTTGTCCTTTAACTTTCTGTCTGTATATGCCTTGCTCCCCCTCTTAGACTAGAAGTTCCTTAAGGGCAGGCACCAGGTTTTATATTTCTTTGGAGCCCCTAACAGCACCTTATACATGGTAGATAGAAAATAAATAGTGGCTGATTAACTTAGTGTTGAAAAGAGTACTAATACTGCCTTCTAATAAACAAAGAGAAATGCCCCCCAAGGAGTACTTTTAGAATAGTTATGGGCCTCAGAGGCCATCTGATTGGGCTCATCAAGAGATCAATTAGTCTTGACTAGAAGACCTCCACTGAGGGGGAATATACTAGGAAACTAATTAGCATCCAGGTATTACACGAAGGTAAACAAGTATAGTATTCTACTATTATTTCTGTGACTTCCCAGACCAAAGCATCCTTTTCTGGTTACCAGTTCCCTGTATATTTTTTCTTTTCCTATTAAAATGTAATCTTCCTGAGGGTAGGTACTATCTCACTTTGGTTCTTATATCCTTTTTGCTTACCACAGTCCTTTACACATAGTAAGCACTTTAATAATTTCTTTCCTTCCTTCCTTCCTTCCTTCCTTCCTTCCTTCCTTCCTTCCTTCCTTCCTTCCTTCCTTCCTTCCTTCCTTCCTTCCTTCCTTCCTTCCTTCCTTCCTTCCTTCCTTCCTTCCTTCCTTCTCCTTTATGAATGTCCTAAACAAAGAGGGTCTATTAATGTCTTTGTCAACAGGTTAAAATTCTGTCTCTGCCATTTACAACCAATGCCACCCTGCCACCTTCTGCAGGAGGCCTTTCCCAAATCCACCCAGATGTTGGTGCCTTCTTCTACTTTGTAAATATCTCGTAAATACCTATTTATAAATAGGTTTCTTTATTTGCTGCATTTCCAACCATGCACACTTCTTGAAGGAAGAGGTTCTTTTTGCTTTTCTTTGTTTTTCTAGCACTTAGTACAGTGCCTCATCCATAATAATGATTCATAAATGCTTGTTTTCTAATATGGAAATGTTTTACATGACTTCACATGTATAATTGGTATCAAATTGCTTGCTTTCTCAATGGGTAAAGGAAGGGCTGGATGGAGGCAGAGAACTTGGGACTCAAAAATTTTTTTAAATGAATGTTTAAAATAAATTAATGTTTTTTTAGTCTCTCTAGCCTCAGTCTCCTCTACAAAATGAAAGGGTTGAATTAGATGACCTCTGTATTCCTTCTGGCTCTAAATCTATGAAATGGAGGGCCACAGATTTATAAATAGAAGGGACGTCAGAGGTCATCTAGTGCAAGGTTTCTTAAACATTTTCCACTTGTGACCCCTTTTCCCCTCAAGAAATTTTTATGTGACCCCAGGTATATAGGTATATAAAATAGGTATACGAATCAAATATTTACTGACAAATTTTTCATGACCCCCACATTCAGTTATGTGGCTCCAAATAGGATCATGACCTACAGTTTAAGAAGCTTTGATCTAGTCCAATATTTTCTTAATAGAGAGAAGGAACATATAGCCCCAGATAAAAGTGACTTGGCCAAGGTCATACGGCTAATAAATAGCTGGTAGTTCCAGAGACTGTGTGAAACATTGGGTCTGACTTAGGGTACCTGGGTAGACCTCTTTGGTCCTCAGTTTCCCTCTCTGTATGGTGAAGAGATTGGACTAGATGAAGTCTAAGGTCCTTTCGAGCTTTAAATCTATGACACTTTAGCAGCTCCACTGTCTTAAAGAGATTTGCACATTGGAGTCTAATTTAAAAAGAGGTGATAGACTAGTTTTGAGAGCATTAGGCTCTCATTTCTTCCTTCCCCCCTCCTCATCACCCTGGCAGCATCCTTATGAGCCAGAAACAGAGTTTGTCTTGTTATTCCCCTCTTCATACACAGGGAAACTGAAACACAGAGAGGTTAAGTGACCTACCAAAAGTTATATGGGACTATATCTTATATCTGATTTTTAAAAAGCTTGCTTCCTCCTTTCACTGTACCACAGACCCTTCAAAGTAACCAGGTCCTCTGATTACATTCACATGTGTCATTGGTAGCCAGCAGGGGATGATGTGATATTAAGTTTAATGTGCTGTGATATCTGTAGAATAGATTTGACACTTTTCTGGCTTATTACAGCCATGATTAGCTACCAGGTAATGAGCTTTGCAAAAGATCATCCTCCTCACTTCTACATTTCCGGAACTCTTTAAAGTTCTCATGGCCACAGGAGATCACTATATGTTTATGTCTTCACTTGCATTTTCATGTTAAGTGAGGCAGGGAGAAGGGTGAAAGATCTATCTAGTGACGCTTTCGACCTGATCTTAGATCAGGCAGGAGTAAATTTCACAATGAATGAATGAATGAATGAATGAATGAACATGGATGGGGGTGGGAGAGGGAAGGGAGAGTAGAAAAGCTGGATTTTTATCTCTTTGATAAAATAACAAGCAATGAATTTAAACAAAGAACGGCACTGACCATCTGGAAAATAAAGTGCACATAGAGGAAGTCATACATTCTTTCAACAAATATTTATTAATCACCTACTTGTGTCCCCTTCTCATTATGTTGGGTACACACACACACACACACACACACACACACACACCTTGTACATGATACAGAAGACTGAAATGTCTGTGTTAGAGTTGATTGACACTCTGCTTGAGGAGCCCATCAAGGAGTCAGTGTTAACTGTGTACCTATTGTGTGTCTGCTTTGTGTTGTTTCCCTCCAGTAGACTGTAACAGCGACTATCTTTGTATCTGTACCACCCAGCCTAGAGCATGGCACAGCAGGTATGTGAAAAATGTTTCTTGAGTGAACTAAATGAATGGTCATGTTCATAAAGCAGCTAGAGGTGGTACATGATAATACATGGTGACCCGAAGCATTATATATTTCAGATCATATACAGGTATTATAGAAATATACATTTATATTATATAACAGAAATTAGAAGATTAGAAATAGCATAATAATAATAGTAATAGTAATATATATGTTATTGCATTTGACCCTTACAATATTGTGAAGTAGGTGCTATCATTATCCCAGTTTTAAATACCTCTGAAGTTAAATGACTTGAATAAAGTTATATGGTTAATAAGTGTCTGGCCATAGGGTTTGAACTAAAGGCTTTTTGACTCCATTGCCATACCTAGCTGCCCATAGTTGTGAAGTATCAAAGTCCCAGAAAGTTTCCTCTCCACAATAACCCAAGAAATATGACCACATTTTCCTATCCATCTGCTAGTTTGGGTCTTGGTAGTAAAGAAAGAAGATAATAAGGAGCAGCAGAAAGGGAGGGGAAGAGGAAGAAAGAAAGCCCAACTAAGAAAACGGGGAAGAGGAAGAAGTACTAAAGGTTTCCAGAGTAGAAGCAGAAGACCACTTTCTATCATTCCTTTCACTTTAAGCAAGTCTAACAGGCCAGCCTATATTTTTCCTCATCTTCTGGGAAAGCTTTACTTTTGGATGAAGACCAACATAAAGAATGTAATTCCTAAAGGATCACTTTTCACAAAATTATGCATATAAAATAGAGAAGCCCATAAGGTAACCTTAAGAATGGTGCTCTGACCCAACTCCATTATGGATGCAGTCCTAACTTAACTACAAAAAGACATTTTAAATGGAAAAAGTTTTAAAATTTCAGATCAACAACTGTCAGGGATGTCTATGTCCCCTTCCCAAAGGAATGCACATACTTTGAAGTATTAAATGCTTTACTTTTTATTTGGAAAATTATTTTGAACTTTCTTTATGCTTTACTGGAATTTTTGCACCAAAATGTACAGTTCCTTTACTTGAACTCTATGTAATCCTGATATGCATCCTTTTCTGCATGTATATAGGAGAAAACTTTTATGATTTAGGGGATAAAGCACTGGGTTTAGGAACAGAATTTAGTTCAGGTCTTAGCTATAGCACTTGCTAGTGCCATACCTATTAGGCAAATCTCTTAGCCCCTGAACCTCAGTTTATCCATCTTCAAAATATGGATAACTTACCTCATGGGGTTATTTTGAAGTAGGTGCTTTGTAGACTGCAAAACAGAGTTTCTTAACTTTGAAGCTAGTGATTCCTTTTCAGAATAATGTTTATAAATACATAAAATAAAATACATAGGAGTACAAGTTATCAATATATATATTTTTTAAAGTTCACAATCACCAGACTAAATTTAAGAATACCTATAAGGATAAAGTTGTGAAAATTGAAATGGTTCTTTTTTTCTTAATCTATAAGGAAACGATAGAGATAATAGGATGACTTTTTAAAATTTCAAAGTAGAATTGCAATTACTTGAATTTAGGGAGTATTTGGACAGATAGTATAAATTATACCCAACTATTTAAATAAGTGTCCATTGACATGCCTGGACCTTCTATGGTAAAGGTAAACACAAAATGAGCTACTCTTATTACTTAAAAACTCCAATACTTCAAAAACTAATTATTTAATTGGCTTTGTATGTTTTCTCTGCCAATGGAGATCATAGCCTGCTATGATTCAGTAGAGAAGAGTTGCTATGGCTGGACATTTTGACAGCCTATGGCAAGCCTGGTGATAAGCCTCTCCAATTTTGCCTGGATTGGTCCTCAGCCAACCCCCCAGCCATCACTAGGCCTTTACTAGAAGCATTTTCAGCTTCATAGGTCCTATCCTATATAGTTTACACATTACACATAACCTTTGAGAATTCGGGGTCAAAACTCCCTTACCCCACTCCCCTTTACACACACACTATAGGAGGACTTTAGTGGAATTGTTGAATAATAGAATAAAAGAAAAAAATCACATTATCAATACTAATCATAAAACTAGAAGGCTTTGGTTATTTTTTAAAGAATTTCATAATGCTACATGGAACATATAAATCTTTCACATTTAAGAGGAACAAAAGGACAATAAGACAATCCTAAAGAATGAAACTTCAATACTCTGAAATTCTCATAAACTGCCCTTATTTTTTTTTAAAGAGTCAGTTTTGCTTGAGTCAGAACAATCTTGCCAGAATAACAGCACCCTCTGGGCTTTTCAAAATTGGTATTTGCAATGAGTAATCAAATCTGAGTTCATTATTCTTTAAGAACCTCTTGGAGAAGATTCTGGAACACCCCAAGAAATAATAAATGTCCTCCCTTATCTCTTCCCTTATTGTGCTTCAGGAGACCTAGCTTTAGCTGTAGTCCTAGCTCTGCCAAATCCTAATTGTATGCCATTGGAAAATTGAATGATTTGGGCCTCAATTTCCTCCACATAGAAAAGGAAAGAGTTAGATTATATGATCTCTGAGGGCTCTCTGTATTCTATAATTCTACATGACTTGAGATCGTTTGATGGAAGGGTTGTGGGTTGGACTGGGGAAAGAGACACATTCCTGGGAAACTTTTGAAAGAAATCTGGCTCCAAATTTTTAGTTTATACTGAAAAGCTTCTCTAATCACTCCAGGCATTTAACTAGCCATTGCTATCCATGCTACTGTCCTATAGACTTGCCAGAAAGAGGCAGATTAAAATTGCGTTAAGAATGTAAACAGCAGTAAAACCTTCTGTAGACAAGGCAATACATCTGTCCTGCACTTTCCCAGAACAGCTGTATTGAATTCTTTCAGCAACAGTGAAGATTGCACATTTCTGTTCCATTCTTCATGGATGCACCAAATGAAGATTCCTCACCCACCATTTAACTGCAAATCTATGAACAAAAGGTGAAGTTTCATCACACCAAAAGAGTATTTCTTGTTATCTATAAACATAAAGCTTCCCTATTCTTGTAGTAATATTGTCCTTGCCAAAACCTGGGAGTGGTTTTGCTAATTCTATTTCTACAATGAGTCTTCCATCTATTCCCTTCTCTCCACTCAAAGGGCCACTATCTTAGGTCCAGGGTCTCATCACTTCCAGTTGGACTACTTGGAAAACCTCCTAATTGGTCTCCTTGCTTCCACTTTCTCCCTTTCCAATCTACCCTCCCATGGGGTACCAAATTGATATTCCCAATGGTCTGACCATATCACTCCCCTGCTTGAGAAGCCCCTTTTTGTGTATAAGATAAAATACAACTCCTTCATTTGGTATTTAAACCTCTTCAACTCCAACCTACTTTTCTAAATTAATTTGACTTTACTCCCCTTTATCCACCTGATGTTCTAGTCTAACAGGCCTACTTTCTGTTCCTCATGCATGACTTTCCATCTCCATCTCCATACCTTTGTACAAACTGTCCCCTATGACTGGAATGTTTTTTGTTCCTCTTCACCTCCACCTCTAGGAATCCCTAGCTTCCTTCAAGGCTCAGTTCAGGTGCCATTTCCTGTATGAGCCCCTTCCTAATCTCCTCCAGTTGTGAGAGTGCTCCACCTTCCTGAAATGACTTGGACTTACTTTGTACATATATTTTTTTTATTTGTGTGATTTCCCTCTGCTAGAATATAAGCTAGTTGAATGAGAGGATTGTTTTCATTTTTATTTTTTTGTTTTTGCATTCCAATGCTTGGTGCAGTATCCAGTATGTAGTAGGTGCTTAATAAATGCTTGTTGAATTGCACTGACTGTACAATATACTTGACCTATTTATTACATTAGACATGATGACATTATTCACCCATAGAGATAGCTTCCAAGGAAACTGAGGCTGAGGATCTCTTGAGTTTGAGAGTTCTGACTTATAGGAGTGCTGCCAATTGGGTGTCTGCACTCAATCTGGCATTATTGTGAACCCCTAAGGAGTAGGTAGCCACAAGTTAGGATAGGCAAACCAATCCAGGTCTGAACAAAGCAGTTTAAAGAAACTGTAGTGATTAGAGGAGGACTTGAGCCATGAGTAGCCTCTGTACCTCCAGCTTGGATAAACTAGAGATACCCAGTCTTAATAAACAAATAAATGAACTAATGCATAAACAAAAAAGTTAATATATAAATAGCTAAATAAAAGAAGAAACAAAAAATAAACTGCAGCACAGAGAGAACATTCTTTCTTCTATATGATGGGAGTTTAAAGAATTCAGGATTTTCTAATATGCTTTACAAGTATCACATAAAGTGCTTTAAACAGTACACCAAAAGCACTGGACCTCAATGTTAGTAAGAATAGTTTAAAGAACCTGTTATCTTTAAATTTTTTTTTTAAATTGTTAGATCCTTTCTGATTGAGAAATAACAGTGCCTCGCCATATCACAGAATCTCTGAACCACAATATATAGGATCCTGGTCTCCATAGACACCTTTGAAGAAGGAACACACACACAATTCCTCCCAGGGTTTAGAAAGTATAATGACTGCTCATTCACTTTAACTCATCTTTTAAAACAGAAGAGAGTGCATGCATGTCAAGCTGTGCTACTTCAGAGTTTGAGCAAAATATAAAGAGATCCAACCCTGCAAATGACACCCAGCAATGGTTTACCATCATCTGCAGGAAGTGCTTCAGATGGTATTGTCCATATTGAGTGCTATGCATTTACCGCATTTCAGAGGATGCATCAGATGTCATTGTTTTCACTGGGTGACCTTTCTTTTCAGGGAAAGATGCTTGTGAATAGTCTTTCATCTCAGCTAGATCATTCTCCAAATTCCCAATAAGCCATGCTATCCGCCTTTTCTGTTTCCTCTTAAACTTGTTGCTAATATTTATAACCTTGGCCAAGTCACCTCATTTCTTTAGGCCTCCTCTATAAAATGAGGGGGGTTGGACTCAGTAATAACAATAGCCCACAATAGATTGGATGATCTCTAAGGACCCTTTCAGTTCTAACATTTGATGAATCTATGATTTTGCAGATGAGGCTTCATCCCAGCATAGATTAAAAACAACAAATAAAATGAGGTTAGTGTCTTTGCTCCAACTCTTTCTGAGGAAGGGTTCTTAGGGTCAAACTAAGTGGAGCCAAACTGTGTTTCTCGCTCCCCAGAGTGTTATGTTTCTATATCATTTTATGATTCCCTTTTCTCTCTTCCATACCATACCCATGTTTAATCTCTCTACCTGAACTATACAAAAAATTAGGACTTTTCTTTAATGATCCATTTTTATCCCCCATAGTGCCTTACACAAAGAAGACAATAAATAAATAATTTTTGGATTTGATTCCTTTTCCTGATAACTCCAGACTACAGTGATCTCCCTTTTCCTTAATTCTTACTTTTAAATGTACTGGACAATAATTTTTTGTGGGGGGGAGGCGATGGGGGAATAGGGATCAGGAAATTCCTAATGTGGAAACTGCCCCCATGAATATAAATCAGCAACTCTCCAAGACTGTAAGTTGCCTGAATCATATTGAGGTTAAATGAATTGACTATGTCACATAGTTAGTATGAGTCAAGAGGCAGGACTATAACTTACATCTTCTGATGTCAAGGCTGGTCCTCTATCCACTACCTTATTATCTCTCACCCACAATTAATGCTTTATTATATGCTATCCTGTTCTGTCCCTAACACCTTTGTATTTTATTATTGTCTTCCTCACAAATTGTTGCATGAGTATGTAAGAATTCTTCAACTAGATTGTCAGCTCTTTGTGAGCAGTCTGTCATATTCTATTTGTTCCCTAGAATGTCTAGCACAGTACTAGAACACAGAAAATAACTACTACTTGATTGCTGATTAGATGATGGTACTGCTCTCACCATTTGAAAGGCTATGTAGTTTTGGAACTATGCCCAACAAGCTATTAAACTGTGCATACCCTTTGACCCAGAGATTTAGCTATTAGGTCTATACTCACGGAGACATCAAAAAAGAGGAAAAAGTCCATGTATATGTGTATGTATATATATGTATGTATGTGTGTGTGTGTGTGTGTATAATATATATGATAACTTTTTTGTGGTGGTAAAGAATTGAAAACTAAGAGCTTGCCCATCAACTGTGGAATGGCTGAACAAGTTATAGAATATGAATGTAATGGAATACTGTTGTGCTATAAGAAATGATGAAGGGGGTAGTTTCCAAAACACCTAAGAAGATCTGTATGAACTAATGCAAACTGAAGTGAGAAAAATCAGGTGAACAATTTATACAATAACAACAAGATTGTAAAGATAATCAAATTTGAAAGACAGAAATTCCCAGTGACTATACAATGACTAACTATAATTCCAAGAGACTCATGATGAAACATACTATCCATCTACAGAAAGAGAGCTGATGGACTCAAAGTGCAGATTGCAGATTCTTTCCTTCTTTCTTTTTTTCTTTCTTTTAGAGACATGGTCAACACGGGAATTTATTTCACATGACTATACATATTTGTAAGGGATTTTGTCTTCCTTGCCTTCTCAACGGCTAGGGGAGGGGAAAGAGAGAAGCAGAGAATTTGGAACTGAAAATAAAATAAAATTGAAACCAAAATGTAATATTTTGATGGATTTATTATCTCACCAATGGAGACCTCTCCAATAGATGATCTTTCAACCCGTCCATGTCTTCTCATCCTATACAATTCTTGTTCACATGCAGTCATAAATCCTTCATGAGAGGTTCACCCAACCAATAGCTACCTTCTTCTAGTTCTCCTGATATGATGTGGGTGGCTGTGGAGGTATGATCAGCTGTCTATTGGTTATCTCCTTGCTCAAGTCACATAAGTGGCTTGCCTATTCTTCTGTTCATACTTTCTTCTGAGGAGGTCTTTTATTCATGCATAATGGCATGCAATTATTGTTTGATAACATGTTGCAGATGACTCAAGCCCAATATGTACCTCTCCATTGACCTTTGAGTGACCCTCAACTTTAATATTTAGGAGAATGTGGTGTTTCAAAACTTTCTGCCATATAACATTACTGAAAAATATTATTAAAATATGAGTTTCTCTGTATGAAGCCCAATGAATCTAGTAGTACAGATGAAATCACAAAATCTTTTGTTTTATTAAAATACTCTCACCCACGAGTCCAGTGTAAATGTCACCTCAGAGAACATATTTGCCTTTAGTCACCATATAACATATTCAAAATGGAGAACAACCACCACCCAATAATTATGGCAGTGATTTACTTTGCATTGGCCTTCAGAAAAGAGCTCATAGGGCAGCTAGGTGGCACAGTAGATAAAGCACCGTCCCTGGATTCAGGAGGACCTGAGTTCAAATCTGACCTCAGACACTTGACACTTACTAGCTGTGTGACCCTGGGCAAGTCACTTAACCCCCATTGCCCCACAAAAAAAAGAAAGAAAGAAAAAAGCTTATAGTCCTTTTGCCTTTTAATACAAAAAACACAGATTATGAATTGAAAATTTGACAATTCATTCCTTCATTTGGTAAGCAATAATTCAGTGACTACTGTGTGCAACAAACAGATATAAAATAGCAGCGTAGTTGATACCATGCCTGGCTGTATTTTAATGCCCGTATTCCCACATTTTCCTTTTGTCACTGTTCAGAAGGCACTGACAATGGGAAATAACTGCTAAAGCTTGTTTCTATAAACATTGTGTTTGGGTGCATCCTAACAGCCCAAACATCTGTTTCAGTTATAAACATGAGTTGAGTTGCCTCTTCTGCATGGATCAAAGTTAGATAATTGTTCAATGTTCTGTTTCCCTCCATCTGTATAGACATAAACCAATTGTTCTTTCTGATACCAAATTAGTCCCTACGTGGTTAAGCAGTCAAAGGAGCTCTTGCAAACTCCACTCCAGCTGGCATATTAATGAGAATTGGACATTCTAAAATATACAGCTAAACAATTAAACGACAAGCTTTGTTATACATTTTATTATTATGCTTTAACATTTTAGGGGTGTGTGATTTCATTCACGAGGGGGTCTTCCACCTATAAGAATCACAGCACCTTCCTAAAGTAGCTTTTTGTCTTTGACTATTACTGTGGATGAAAAGTTCTTTCCCCTCAGTAGTAGGCTGGTAAGAGCTTAATAACTGGCTCCCACCAAAACCAAATCTATGTCAGAATTTCAGGTTTAATCTGCATTATTAATATTTTTCTGTCACTTTCTTAAGTCTTGACAATCAATAAAACAATAAATCAAGCTCTGACATGTGGCATTTGATGATTTCTGAGGTGCAAATGCTCACATTAAAAATTTTGCTACTACCTCTGGAGAGCCAGTAATTCTGATTCCCCTAAAGCTAGGTCATTTCCTGGTCCTTGAATAACAAAGTGGGCCTATATATGAAGCTTTTCCAACTTGGTATAATGATATTTTATGTAAAAAAGAAGTAATATAAATCTGTTATATGCGCAATAACATATGAACTAGTTCCACATTTCATGCTAGGGCACCTCTCTCCTATAAACTTAATTCAAGATTTATATACGTAGGAATAGCCTTACTGCCTTCATTGGCCCAAAAGATAAATTATATTTTAGATTAAGAGTCCAGGAATGGTGGTGTGCTTGTTGTATTTTAAGTCAAATAAGGCATTATTTACTTTTCTAAAGGAGATTCTCCACTCTTCTTGGTCCTATCCTGTAACTAGGCAAGCTTTGGGGACACTATGGGAACTAAATGAAGAAAACCAACTTCATATGACCCATACACAGTCTCCTATGGGCTTGATCCAGACCTGTCTCTACCTTTCCCTGGTTGCTAGTCCATCATTTTCTGGAGTTATTCTAAGATAGGAATGCTTAATTTGAGGTCTGTGAAGCTTTAAAAATTAATTTAATAACTGCATTTCAATACAATTGGTTTCTTTTGTAATCCTATGTATTTTATTTAGTGCATTAAAACATTCTGGGATAGCATTTATAGATTTTATCAGCCTTTCAAAGGGGACCATGACACATACACAAAAGGTTAAGAACTCCTGCTCTAACAACACAGAGATTACAGTCCGTCAGTCAACAAGCATGTGCCAGACGCTGGGCTAAGATCTGGAGAAACAAAGAAAAGCAAAACAAACAAACAAACAAACCACTAAAACAAAACAGTTCCTGCTCTCAAGGAATTCATGGTCCAGTTAGAGAAGCTTTAACACAAAGAACTGGAAGTTTTTAAAAATTTTTTTCCTCTTCAAGTTTGCCTTGTAGTTTACAAAGTGCTTTCACATACTTCACTCAGTACTCAAAACCATCCCTTGAAGTAGTCAAGGTAGTTATTATTACCCTCTTTTTACAGATGAGGAAACAGATTCCCCAAGGTTAAATGACTGGACAAAGGTCATGAAGATACTAAGCTTCAAAGTCAAGACAGAAATCCAAGTCAACTGTGACTTCCAGGTCTATCACAAATTCTACAGTTACATGTGTTCTTCAGTTGCATGTATTAGACCCCTTTACATTTTAAACAAAAGTTTACTTATGGACATGATATATCAATTTGTAAATGTGGCTCAAGGGAATGCTAATTTTCTAACAGGGTCAGATAATAGGGGTATCAAGAAGGCTGAATGCCAGGAAATGTGACCCAATATGTGTATGTCTCAGTGGTAGCACAGTAGATAATAAAAAGATCTATTTAAAACATAGAGAGAAGGGTTTTTTCTTTTAAAATTTTATTAATTATTATTTGTTTTTTACATCACCTTCATTTCCAAATATATCCCTTGCCCTCTCTTATCCAGAGAATCATCCTTGTAATAAAGGATTTTTTAGAAGATGAAGAAAAGCAGTTCAGCAAAACTAACCCATGCATCAACTAAATCTGACAGCATATGCAATATTCTACAGATATATTCCCCCAACTCTGTAAGAGAAGTCAGGTGCATTCTCTGCAGTCTTCAGTTCACCAACCTTGATCATCATAAGTATGTAGTTCAAGTTTAGTTGCTGTTTTGTTGTTGCAATTTTGTCTTTGTAGCAGGACAGGTTTGGTGAAAGTTACTGTAGGGTAGAGAGTGAGAAATCTCTCAGGAAAGTTTACTTGGTAGAGGAGGTTTGGAAAAGGAGCTTTTTGAAGGGCACTAAGAAATTAATTGGAGTTTAGGGGATTATCAAGGCTACATTTCAACCTGGAACTAGCATTGCTACCAGAAATCCCAGAAAAAGGACCTGGTGGATACAAGCAACAGGATTACCAGGGACAGCCTCAGCAGCCTGTAGATGAATCAGGTAGAATAAAAAAAACACAAGAAAGAGATGTGGGCATTAAATCATGGCCAATGGAATCTATAAGCCATCAGGGTACAGCATATGCTTCTAAGTTCCTCAAGATGCATTAGGTTAAAATCTCCTTAAATGTACCTATAAAATACTATAAAAACATGAACTATTATTATCATTATGATTCACTGAAGATAAGTATATTAATGGGGCAAAAGGGTCTACCTACAGGCCCCAAGATACAGTTGAAAGAGGCAAATTCCTTTATTCCCTTGGGTGGTGGCAGTAGCAGTGGCAGAAGGGACTTTGGCACAAGGAGTGCATCCTTAGAAGTTTCATTAGTGGTCCAAGTCAATCCTCCCTTTCAGGAAGCCTCATAGAGTAGCACTCTCAAGTCTGCATAAGCTTTTTGTCCAACTAGTAGAATGTCAGAGAAAAATTGGTTTTACTTCCTATAGAGCAGATGGGTACATAGTCTATATCAAAGGTTTATGGGAGGAGCAGCTAGGTGGCACAGTGGATAAAGCACTGACCCTGGATTCAGGAGGACATGAGTTCAAATCTGGCCTCAGACCCTTGACACTTACTAGCTGTGTGACCCTGGGTAAGTCACTTAGCCCTCAGTACCCCACTAAAAAAAAACGGTTTATGGGACTTATGTGGCCTAGAAAGCCATGAAGAGTATGTGATCAATTATGCTTTCAATGGTATAGTTGAAATACTATATAATTGACAATCAAAAGGCCCTGGGTTCTAGTCCCAGATCTACTGTAAAACACAGAGCTCATAGTGGATTATCTCTAAGGTCCCATCCAGATTTAAAATTCTATGATTTTCTATTCATAATTGATTGACAAACTATTCAAGTTTGCAGACTTGAGGTCCTATTGTGCATGTGGTGAGTTTCTTACCATTAAGGAATTCAGAATTCAATGAATACTCTTATCCTGCTAATGATATAAAGCCAAATGCTCACTGAGTTCTGAAATTTCCATCTGTGAATTGGGAAATATGAAGATAATTTAAAATTTTTAAGTTATCTTATTCACGCTTCTTATAAAACATTTGAATTAGAAATTTCTATAATGCCATTTAACCAAATCACCAGGAAAGTTACAACCATCAACATAGAGAGACTCTTGGGTACTTGTTTGAAGATGAAACTCTCCTAGGTTGTTTTTATTGTTGTTATTATAAACAACTAATTTTATGTAAGACAGATGCCTGTTGGTAGGATCTTGGTCCTTGAGAAAGTCATAATCACAAAGGTGGCAAGGAGGAGGCAGTGCAATGTAGAGAACCTGAAGGCATTCTAGAAACTAGAACAGTAGCCTTCTCTTAGAAACTCCACTGGGCTAGACTTCAATCATTACAGAATATAACCTGGTTCATACATAAGGAGACCAATAATAGATTATATCTTGTTGGTAGTCATCTAAGACTCCTCATATCCACTCATGTCAACCCATCATAAAACCATACTACATTTTTTGGAAACCCAGCACATGAACATGACTAAGTACATATTGTAACACCTGGCCCTGAAAACTACTGGAATTTATAATTAAATGATCCCTTTGGGCTGGACCTAGAATGTGAGGTCATGCTCATTTCCATCCTTAGTAAGTATTTACTAACAATAAGGATGTTCCAAAAGTTTCCCTAGGCATCATTCAAAGCAAGTTAAACAAATATGGTTAGTTCTCATTAGGATCTTGTAGGTATTTCATTGCATTTTCAAAAGATATTAAGTACAAAGATCTGTTTGTGGATCCATTCTGAGAGGAGCACTGTTTTAATGAATGTGTACAATCAGTGTGTATTCCTGCTGTTGTTTTGGGGAGAGTGCTATAATTTCCCTATTCACAGATTGCAGTTATAACTCCTATATTGTTTTTAACAAATAGAATCAAGATATGCGATTTGGTGGGAAGTCCAATGGACTTGTCTGGAAACTTAAGTGCTAGTCTAGCTTTGCCATTAATTAGCTATGTGACTTTCTGCAACCCAACCTTTCTAGAACAGATTTTTCTTCATCTATAAAATGAAGATCTTTAATGTCCCTTTCATAGTTCTTGCAAAAACTTTTAATTCCCTAGTGAGGAAGCAATGGAAAGTTACCCCAAGGCAAAGTAGAGGATTAGGGGAGCCTGTTCTAGACTTCAGATTCTATAAATCTTTGATTCTAGGGACCTTAGAAACAAACATCATGCTTCCGCAGCTCATGGACAAACACTCTTTGTGGCTACTCAAAATTTTGATTTAGTGTCTGTGAGTCCTAACAAAAGCTGAATATGAAGGTCTGTTCCCCAACTGGATGATGCTGTCATTAAAAGAAACCATTTGCAAAACTGAATTAGATATTCAATTTTATAATTAAGACCTTTTTAAAAAATGGAGGCTTTCCCTAATACAGAGACTAGTAGAAATTGCTTTTCAGCGTATTTCAGAAAAGCTGGCAAACTGCATTTCTGGTATCTATATCTGTTTTATGTATACATATGGATATAGTGGATTTATTGTTCTTTTTTGTAATGTATTGGTACTGCTGAATTTTAAATTCAATTACAACATTATAATCTTGGCAATGCTTACCATTCCAAATAATGCCCAGATGTACAAATCAGTTTTCTTCCCAAGTGAAGGTTACCAAGGAAAAGGTGATATGTAATATAAAGAAATGAAAAGTCTTGTGGAAGTTCAAAGTAAACATGACTCTAATTTCAAAAGCTCAGACTACCTACACATACACACACACTAAAAGAAAAAAAACGTATATACATATATGTTTAAGATGGCTAATGCTCATTGAAATATCTCTTTAATATATAATAACCACTAAATGCAACCAAACAGAATTAATTAAATCACATTTCCCAAACTGAAATAGACACTCTACTGGACCAAACAAGTGTACCCATTCACACTAGTATTACAGAATGCAAGGTTTAAAATTAATTAGAAGGGAGCAGCTAGTTGGCACAGTGGATAAAGCACCAGTCCTGGATTCTGAAAGACCTGAGTTCAAATCTGGCCTCAGATACTTGACACTTACTAGCTGTGTGACCCTGGGCAAGTCACTTAGCCCTCAATGCCCTGCTGCCCCCCAAAATAATTAGAATGATTAAGGGTCTTTTAAAAATCAACACTGTATATTCAGGAAAATAGCTTTGTTTTGTTTTGGTCTTTTTATATTTTCACCAGGCCCTTCCTCACTAGTAGTGATGTAAATTAGATATTTCTGTAGTTGTATAATGAAATTTGGCTATCTTCAGGTCTATAAGATAGTCTTTCAAACTCCTGGGTTTGATCAAATGGACTCTTTTGGGCAGGAAAACACAGACTCTCAGTATCAGAAAGGATTTCAGGATCATCCAGCCCTACCTCTACCAATCAAGAATGCCTTTAATAAATTTAATCCAGTTTTTGTTTGAAAACCTGTAATGAAGAAGGAAATAGCAAAGCACTCTAGTATCTTTGCCAAGAAAGCCCCAAATGGGGTCAAGAAGAGTTGGATACAATTGAAGCAACTTAACTACACCAATAATGAAGAGGAACCCATTATTTCCAGGGATATTCCATTCCACTTTTGGATAAGTGTAGTTGTTAGGAAATGTTTCTTTGTATCTTGTATGCACATGGTTTCCTCCTCTCCCCCCAACCACCATATTGTCTCCTCCATTAGAATGTGGGCTTCTTGAGGGCAAAGACTTCCTTTTAATCTTTCTTTGTATTCCCAGTGCTTTTATGCAGTGTCTTGGAACATATTAATCACTTCATAAATGCTTGTTGATTTGATTTACATCAAGACTAATTGTGAATCTTGTCATATTGTTTTTTCTCCTATTTAATGGAAGTCCTTTCTGGAGGTGTGGGGCAGGGGCCATGTAAGACAAAGACTATCCAATGCTGTGTTTAGCTTAACAGAGAGGCAGCAGATCTGAATTCAAGTCCTCATCCTATGCACCCTCTCTAGGAGACCCCTCTTATCTATGGGTAAGTAACTTAATCTTCCAACCTTGGATTGCAAATCTGTAAACCAAAGAGATATGCAGTGTGTGTGTGTGTGTGTGTGTGCTGTCATGACATGCCTGATCAACTGATTTCTACTCCCCACATCCCTGTCCCTCTTTACAATTTTGATCCTATAATTAGGTATCTCAACCCTGTACCACCCTCTACTATTGGATCCCTCAACACTTTGTCCTATTGCTACTTATCTCTTGCCAAATCTCAGCCCTGGATTACTCCACCATTCCAATCCTCTGCTCCTTCTCACCAGCTGCTAAATGGAACTGAAAGTCACTTTATCAGACTTCATTTGGGTCCTCAGTGAAGCAAGGCAGTCCTTATAATCTTTAATTGATTCTCTATCTCATTCCCCATAGAAGTTATTCAAAACATGCTCTTCCATCCTTAAGTTTCCCACACCTCACTCTTCCCATACCTCTTCTCTTTCAGCTGAGCTGTAGTTTTAGGAATGTAGACACATAGTGTACCTCTGAACTTGGATGTTTGGGGCAGGGTAATTAATAGTTGCCTTCCCCTCCCTAACTGACCTAATAATACAGTACTTATCTCACAGGTCAGTTGTTTGGTTGAAATGGGATGATATGAGATGATGTATATAAAGAACAATGTAAATGAGAGTCATTACTATTTACTCTTTGCAAAGAATGCTGGATTGGGAGTTCTGCCACATACTACCTTGGACAAGTTACTTATCCTCTCTGTCTTGGTTTCTTTATCGGTAAAATGAATGGATTGGACTAGATGAACCATACTGTCCCTTGCAGATCTACATTTATATAATCCTTTCTTCTTTAGGGTAGGAGTATGAACACAGGGATTCGAACCACATGATAAACCAGTTCTGTTTGAAAAACATTTTGATGCACATATTTAGATTTGTTTCAAACATTTTGGAAAATATCTTAGTTCAATTCAAATTTGAATTAATTCATGAAATTTTATTGAGAAGACACTTTGGCACAGTGAAAAGAAAAAAAAGATGATAGGATGGTTAAGTATAGTTTGGTACAAAGTTTGGCCAAGTGAAATTGTGTTTTGGTTTTTGGTTTTTTCGTTCATGATTCATTTTGGTTTACCTCCCTGCGTTTATGTCTGCATAAGTGTCCCACTGAGCAGAAAGTTAAGACATCCCATGAAGCAAGGTCAAAATGATAGGGACTTAAGTAGACCAAGAGAGTTGATAGACTTTTTCTGGTCCCCAGTTAAGGAAGGATTGTTCTGAATATGGCAATTGCTTCTTTTTTTATGGATACATTCAAAATTCTAAAGATTCAGCTAGTTTAAAAAAAAGGAGGGGAGCAACTTTGTGCATAATGTTCATGCAAAGGGGGTAATATTCTTTATCCATTGAGTCTTTTTGGAATTGCTTATTGTGAAGTTAAAAAAACCGTGAGGGGGAAAAAACCCTTAAACTTCTCCAGGGATTCCCTCCCTCTCATGCTTCCTCCCCCACCCCCCATCTAGTTTAGCCCTGTTTCGCAAGGACGCTAGTTGTGAAATCTTTTAGACTGAGAAAGTGGGGGAGTATGCTAAGGGTGGATTGTCAGTGACCAAATTTTCTTAAGGCTGTAAACAAACCAAAATCATTAAGAAAAAGGAGTGGCCAAATCTTAAAATGAGGCGAGTAAAGGGAAGAAAAGTCTTCTTCAAAATTTTGAGAGGGAGGATGGGAAACCAGGCTGTTTCATTTTTAAGAACCTGTTTTGTTTAGTGCTTTTCATTTAAGCTCAAGAAATCCTCCTGCACCTGCTCATAAGATATGGCAAAACACTGCCCTAGGGAGTTCACAAGCATTTTAACATGTTCAGATAATAAGGGGTATCCTTTGGAAATACAAACACAGAAGGGGGGAGGGAAAAAGGGGGTTATGAAATGTTAAAAAAAACAACAACAAAAAAACAACAAAAACCCAAGCCATACAGCCAGACACACAATGAGCTCAAAAAGAGCTTCGAAGGATTCATTCCTTTTCACCTGTGGCATTAACAACAAGCCCAATTCAGTTTTATGTTAAAAGCAAGGTGATTGAACCTCAATATTATGGGCTTTTTCTTTTATGTAGCCTAGGGTTGAATGAATTACTGGCAGGAAACTTCAGCTCATGAATTCAATCAAAAATCCTTTCATTTGTCAGAGCTGCTTCCTGTCCGTCCTTTTAAACATCTGCTTCTCTAGTTCAAGACCCCAACCAAAAAAAAAAAATACTTCTTTGTTAAAATAATAAGCAATCACCAATACTTCCCTTGGAAAAAAAAAAGTGCACAGTTTCTCAATTAAACACACTTTCCCCGTAGAGTTTATTTAATATGTCTTTAATAACTTCCTTGTACCCTTCTCCTTCTTTCCGCTTTGAAATTCTGGAAAATCTCAAGCTGACAAAAGAAGACATTTTAAAAATGCTAACATTCGCAGGCAGAAGCGGCTTCCAGCTTCAGGGCCAATCAGAAGGAAGCTGAGGGAGAGAATGGGAGGCAGAGGGAGTCTTGCTGTCAGGCATGCTTGCATGCCTTAAAAGGCTGTTACTTCCTGGCAAGGGAGGGAGGCCTGCTCTAGGCAAACAGGAGGGGGTTGGGGGGCGAGAGTGCCATGCACTGAGGCAGGAGGTGTCTCTCAAATTAAAACTCTGGGTATATATATGCATGAGTGTGCGACAGCAGCTGATTGCACAAATACAAGCAAGGACTATCACCTGATATAATCACCAGCTTTTTCTCATCAGCCTTCAGGCCGGGTCCTGGTGTTGACTACAGCTCAACAAATAGGAAGACCCAGATGTTCGGACTGTGAGAAAAAAAAAAGCTCCAAGTGGCTTTTAAATGTTCTGAAAGCTTGCAGCGGTGAGGAATTCGGCTACCCTTCTTTTGCCTGCTGTTGGCTGACCGCGTAGGAGAAGTTGAGGAAGGGGGAGGCCTCAAGTCATTTATTCCTCTGCCTAAAATTGTTTCTTCCTCTTCCAGAGGAAGCTGAAATAAAAATGACACCCCCCACAACACATAGACACACAGAGTCTGATGGTTTTAACCCTTTTCTAGCTTGTCTAATAATAACACTGTCTTCCTCCAGAGACACCGAAAGTACAACACAGTAGGAAAAAGACATGTGCTCAAAGAACAAGTCACTGGGATGTATTTACATTTTACAGGGCACCAAATGGTTGTACTCTAACAAGTTTTGACAGAAGTGATTGTGCCGTGGTGGAGCACTAAATGTTTCTATATCCAAGTCTACCTAACTACTCAAGTCGCTGTGTTTGTTGTGTTTTGTTTTTTCCCTGAGGATGGATGGAAGAGACTGGTCCCATTTGGAAATTATCACTGATCCCCAATATACCAGAATCTTTAATCGATATTTCTACTTAAAAAAAGATTATTCATTATTCTGTTATCTACTTTGGGTTGTATGTAACTAACTCTGCCTACCAGAGCTTAGCACATAGTAGGCACTTAATAAATGTTTTTTAATACAAAAAGAACAAAATTTAAAAAATAACAAATCTACATAAAAAGATGTCAGGTTTGTTTCTGACAACTCCAATAATGCAGTAACAAAAATATTAATACATTGCTTTAAAATTTGCAAAGCACTTGTCTGAGTCTCAAAGCAACTGCCTAAGAGAAGGGCTACCATTTTGATCTTAACCCCTTTTTACAAATGAGAAAACCGAGGCAGGCAGAGGCTAAGTATGTCGTCCAGGATTAAACAGCTAGTAAGGGTTCTGAACTTAGGTGCTTTTAACTATACCCGTGCTTTGTCCAAGTCACCTCCCAAATCAAGGTACTGCTATGTAATGTAAATGTAAATTTACTTTCCATAACCCAGACTACTGGGAGGGCCAGGCAGTGTCGTGGAAAAAAAGCAATGGACATAAGAGTCAGCAGGGTCTGAAGACAAAGGCTTGAGTCTTTATTGCTTACTCTCTGTGTGACCCTGGGCAAGTCACTTCGCCTCTGTAAGTCTGTCTTTCTTTTTTTATGGTAAAGCAGATGGAATTGGAGTAGAAGGATCTCTAAGATCCCTTTTAGCTCTTATGTTCTTAGCTTCTATAAAAGCAGCTAATGTGTTTGCAAAGAAGCACACTGTGTCCTTCAAGTGTTAAAAGATATTTTAATAACATCTTGTGAAAGCAAGACCATTTTGCCCTTGCACTTTTCACACACACACACACACACACACACAGAATTAGGCTGGGGAGACATTTGAAAACTACACATTTCTAAACAAAACTTTCTCAGATATTTTTATTGTCCAACTTTACCCTTTAAAAAATAGCTCATTAATGAAACTTAAAGTTTCACTCTAGTCAGTATATCCAGTGTGAGTGAATTCAATTGGCCACAGCATACTCAGGCCATGTAAAAGTTTTCTTTAATTTTTATCTCTTTATGCTTCTCTCATGAATTTTCACACTTGAATTTCACTGTTTAACTTGAATACCTAACCCCATTATTGGATTGGCTTTCAGAAGTCACGTTGTCATTTTGTATATTAGGAAACCAAGGCCCAGAGAGGCTATGCCTTGCCCATGGTAGGTGACAGTCACAGAAAGACGGTTTGACAAAAAGGCTAGAATTCTGGATTTGGAGTCAGGAATATCTGTTTCAAGTTTTAGCTATGAATAGTTGTGGGACTTTAGGCAAGTCATTTAACCTTTAATTGGCATTAGAAATTCCTTCTTTTTATGAAGTCAGCATAGTATAGTGAAGAGGACACTGAACTTGAAGTCAGGACAAACCTAGGTTCAAATTCAGCCATAAGGGCAGCTAGGTGGCACAGTGGAGAGAACACCAGCCCTGGATTCAGGAGGACCTGAGTTCAAATCTGGCCTCAGACACTTTACACACTTACTAGGTGTGTGACCCTGGGCAAGTCACTTAACCCCAATTGCCTCACCAAAAAAAAAAATCAGTCATAGACACCTACTATCTGTGGGACTATGAGGAAAATCACTTAAAACCCTTCTGTGCCTCGATTTCTTCTTTAGTAAAATGAGGGGCTGGGACTTGATGACCATGTAATTTCCTTTCAGCTCAAATTCTATGGTCTTATGATCTTCCAGGTCATAGATGGGTTTTCATGAAAGATGTTTAAGGCAGCAGATCAAATCCCTTATAGCCACTTCTGATTTATGCTAAAGCTTCAAAGATTCACAACTACTCCAAATCTGACTTATCTGTAATAAAATCTCAGTGTAAGCTCTAATGAGGGATGGTCTAAGGATGATCTTTTGACCTATTGATCTAAATCATACTACAAGCCATTGAAAGAACAGTAATTGGATCCTCATGTTGGGGACTTTTAATGTAGCTACAAAGCCCCCTTCCCTTATTGATGTTGTGTGAAAGGACATTTTTTTGTGTGTGCGGGGCAATGAAGGTTAAGTGACTTGCCCAGGGTCACACAGCTAGTAAGTGTCAAGTGTCTGAGGCCGGATTTGAACTCAGGTACTCCTGAATCCAGGGCCAGTGCTTTATCCACTGCTCCACCTAGCTTCTCCATGAAAGGACATTTTTACTGGTAGTGTTGGTGTAGGCTAAATATGAAAAACGTGTAAGTACAGGTTGCTGAAACATTTTCAATGTCAGAGTAAGGCCAAAGTACTAATATGATTTACTGAGCATTCATGCATTGATATCACTTAGCAACTCAATACTACAATAGGTGTCTTTGGGTTTTGAAAACTCTCTCTCTCCCTCCTTCTTTCTCTCCCTCTCCCTCACCCTCTCTCTCTCCCTCTCCCTCTCCCCCCTCTTTCTCTCTCTTCCTCTCTCTCTCTCTCTCTCTCTCTCTCTCTCTCTCTCTCTCTCTCTCTCTCTCTCTCTCTCTCTCCCCCTCTCCCTCTCCTTCCTTCCCTCCCTCTCTCCTCTCTCCTCCTCCTCCTCCTCCTCATGACATCAGGGTGATATCATGATTTGCACTGAATTGAATTTAAGTGAGGGAGGGCTGTGCAAGGTCACCAACCTCACTCTCCTCCAGAGCCATCTGGATCCAGTGGCAAGATATATATCAGGATGACTAGAGATGGCCCTGGATATTTAAGGCAATTGGGGTTAAGGCATTTGCTCAGGATCACACAGCTAGTGAATGTCTGAAGTGAGATTTAAATTCAGGTCCTCTTGACTCCAGAGCCAGTGCTCTATCCACTCACTGAGCCACCTAGCTGTGCCCAACAGGAGGTAATCACAGAAGGAAAGCATATCAGTAAGGGTGGGAGTTAGGTGGTGAAAAAAGACCTCCTACCAAGGTGAGATTTAAGCTGAGTCTTGAAGGAAACCTGGAGGCAGAGGTGAGGAGGGAGGATGTTCCAAGTATGAGGAAGAATCAATTAAAAGGCTCAGAGTTGGAGGTAGAATATTAGGCTTGAGGAAGAGCAAGGAGACCATTGCCACCACATCACAGAATATGAGGAGGGGTATAAAATGTAAGAAGACTGGAAAGGTAGGAAGGGGCCCACTTGGAAAGAGTTTTAACTACAAGCCAGAGGATTTTGAACAAACTAATGATAAAGTATAAGCTCTAGAGGGAACGGCTTGCTCTGAGGGCACCATCTTTGGAGAAGTGCCTTGCTAATTAAAATTGGAGGAGTCATCTCAGAGTCCGATCCCTTTCTCAGACCAACAGTTCTCCCAGACTTCTTACCCTGTCCCAGTTACTAATTCTAAGTGAAACAAGGACATGATTCATACCCAGTTGCTCTTCTTTTCATGTATAACATGATCAAAAGAATAATTACACAGAGTGGAATTCTGCAAAGACTAAAATTGAGTGTGATCCCCCTTACATAAGGAACTCAGTGTGTGCCTGCAAACCCTCTGACTTGTTCTGTTGACAGGCAGCTTCAGGTTACAGGCAAGGAATAGAGCTCCTTCATTAATATCTTTCCAGCATCCAACAATTACACAGTCTACCCAACCAACCCATTCAGTTTTTCTAAGTATGCATAAATATCAGTTTCAGCCTCCCCCAGGGCAGTGCTCCTGAGTTTCATTTGTGAGTTGAATTCCATTGAAGGATGCTTATTATAATACTCAATAAACTGGTTTTTATGCCCATGGATAGAAGATGCCTAGACCCTCACTCTTGTGCTGAAGGAACCTAGGAAAAAAGAGTGTGAAGAATTTTCTAGATCAGCGCTGCAGTTTGTGCAATAGAATGTCACTCCCCTGTCATCCTCTACCTACCACTGTGTCACTCTCCTCTCCTATTCTCTCTCCCAGAACCAGTATCAAAGACTTAGATCAGAAAGTGAGAAGATTGTATTTCCTAAGAGGAAAGTTTAGCGAGGCCTTCCATTCTTACTGCAGTAGCAGAATGGAGTGTGCTTTCTGTTATTGGCAATGGGCCACCCTGCATGATGATGAAAGCAGCGATCACACTTCCTCTCCTGTATAAAATGTGAGCAATGGGCACCTCTCAAACAGCAAGGTATTTGATTTTTCTGCTCAGCCTACCTTCAATTTTCAAAGCACAGGAGCCATACCTTTTCAGCAGTAGCTTTCCAGTTTTCTAAAATAAATCAGCCACAGTTAGGCTTGAGAGTCATGAACTAGGTTATGATAACTTCATGGTAAGTGCTTTAATGTGCACCTCAGGTCACTTAAACTAATTCACTAATTAATTCATTGTAAGCATGGTTTTTAGGCATAGACATCTCCCCCTTTGTGCCTCTAAGTCTGTCAAATGGCTATCCTTGTAGAATGGATTATAATGGAATTAGGTGGAACTCTTTTCCTCAGGGACCAGTACTATAACTGTCAACTCCTATTGGTTTGGGGAATGAGGGGCAGATTTAGGCTCAGATGTTAAGAAAACTTTCCTAAAAATTAGACCTCCCAAAGGGGAAAAAGGTTGCTTCAGAAGGCAGTAGATTTCCCGCCTCACTGGAGGGGGCCTGGATGACTGCTTTTTAGGAATGTTGGAGAAGGGGTTCTCATCTAGATGAAGGTCAAACTGGCTGAACACTGCAGTCCCTTTCATCTCTGAGATCATGTGATTTTGAATTCTGATTAATGGTTTGGGACTTTAAAAAAAAACTTTACACAAATTAAAAGTATTATTATTATTCCTATTACATGAAATCCCAAGAACTTTGGACTAGGGGTAGGGAAGGTAGGTACCTGCTGCCCAGGGTACAATGTGCAGGAGGATACAATGAAGAGTACTTTAAAAACATTACTTATTACAAAGATATATCTTTTTAATGCTAAAAATTCCATTCTCCATGGCACAGTTATTTATTTTGAAATAAGTCAAATTGTATGAGTTGCAGCAAAGGTTCCAAGCCTCTAAAAGACAGGAACAAACCAGGGGCATGACTTTCAAACTTGGCCAGAGCATCCAAATGCTTTATTCCAACTCTAGCATTCCCCAACTTAACAATACTCTGCATATAGTCCATCCATAGAAACGGAAACACACCAAACCAGTGACATTAATTCCTTTCTGCCCCTTCTCTAGTCTGCCATGTTCTACGTCAAATCACCTTTTTCACTTCCTTTAAATTTCCCCAAGTAGCCTGCCCTGACTAACTGTAACCCATTCTGACATTCTCAATCTCTTTAGGCCTATATATAGTAGACATTATATCCCCTCTACCTTCTTTATGTTGTGTTGTAATTGTTATTTAGTTGCATCTTGTCCATAGAGAGCAGGCTTCTCCAGATTTTCATTTCTGTGAGGGCAAGGACTGTCTCTTTCGTCTATTTATATGATGCCCCCACTTTGGTACAGGCAATGTTGTCTGTGTAAAAGACACTCGACCAATGAATAAAAGAACACAAAGTCAAAGATGGGCTTTGCCTCATGGGTAAAGATTAGCCAAAATAATACCCTTGCTATAGGTCCAGTGGCTCTCCCTTTTGTCTCTGAGGAAAGTCCAGGGGAAACTGGCTTTGTCTTATTTTAATCTCCCTTTGATTTATACAACACTACAGGAAAATCAATGCTAAGGCAACTAAAGAAAGCCATGGGAGATAGAGTGATCTAATGTGACATAACAAAAGAATTTGGACTTTAAGTGGATTCTCTCATCTAAATTCCCCTTCTTGAACTCTGACAGAATAGAAATCACAAGGAAATCCATATTACAAAGAATCTTTATAGCCAAACTCTAGTGTTTGTCATTTGCTAAGAACAGACAGAATAATATTATGAAATATTGCTTAGGAAACAACCAGGGCTACCATTCATATGTGAGTGAGCTAGTGTTCTCTCTTTTTAATGGTCAGGAATTTTGCTGGCACTATCCTGGAGCACATCAGTGACCCAAATTTGTCTGTAATCTTCAAAGGCTCTTTGAGCATGTTCCATCTTTTTGAGAGACAAGACTGCGGGTGTAACCCCCAGTTTTGTCTCTTCAAGATGCCAAGGCTACTCCCTCTCTACATAACTCATTTGAGATGACGGTGGATATTCAAGTCCTCGCAGAGATTTATGACACAATTTCAAGCTGTCTGTGTAGTTTTTCCACCCAGTCTCACTGCTCACAAATTACAATAAATTGGAAACACCTAACATATAATACATCCTCTCCCAGGTAGTCAATCCTGCAACTAACTGCCCCATAACTCTCTCGACTTTATGTGGCACATACAGAAGTAGACCCCATGTAGAGCCCTGGTTAATTTCCCATGATGACACTGACAACACCATTCAAGAAAGGGATGATAAAGATATGTATATATAATAAGCAGAGCAAGAAATGCTTTTTGGTGGTCTCCATTCTAATCCAGATGATTTGCTAGTTAGATGGATTTCTCTTTCATAAGCTGTCCCCAACCTACCATTCCAACCTTATTATATATTAGTTCCCTTTGTGCAGCTTTGTGCAGGCCAGATGAGCTCACTTAATATTCCTTATATACAACACCAAAACTCTGAAATCCAACTCTTTGTATAGGCTGTCCCCTGTGCTTGCTATGGCACCTCTCCTCATTTATGCCTCTTAGAATCCCTAACTTCTTTTAAAAGCTCAGCTCAAGCATCACCCACTACACTACACCTTTCCTGATTTCCTCAGATGCCTTTCCTCATTAAGTTGCTTTGATTTTATTTTGTATACATTTATCTATGTACTGGCTACCCACCATTCAGAATGTAAGCCTTTTGAGAGCAGGAACTATTTTCATTTTTGTCTTGTCTCCTTCATCCAGTACAGTAATTGGAACATTGTAGGTGTTGGATTTAATTGATCAAATTGATTGTGAGGCATCCCAAAGAATTACAAGACTCAGTGACTCAGTTTCCAATTTTATTAAAATAATGTGAGGCCACAAGGAGAATCACCCTACAGGTGTCTCAAATAGGCAGAGGAAAAATGGTTATATTTATAGTGAAGAAAAAATAGGTTATCTCCTCATTATCTTAATCTCCTCCTTAGGGAGGTTCATATCCTAATTTGGAATTCTTGGGGTCCTAAGACATCCCCCAAGGTGGGTACCTTTTTCCCTAGGGGTGTGTTTTTCCGGTTTAAATGTCATAAGCTGAACCTAAGGACATATTTGGTCTTTTCTGTGCATATTCATAAAGACATGCTTAAACTTGTCAGAGCCAGAGGGTCTCTCTGTTTATGATATCTCTTTACTTTAAGATCTGGTTTCTAGGTACAGTTTCTGTTTCTTGTCATCTAGGAATATTAATAGCTATTAATGGTTAATGGTCCTTGGTTACCTTCCCAAAGCTTCTGTTGATAGTGTTGGTAGATAGGGACTCAAACCCTCTAGTTACAGTTGATAAAAACTCAAACCTTAGTTTCTCTTTTTAGCTACTATTGATCAAGTCTTAGGTTATCTGTTAACCCTTTTTAGCCTCCTCCATCATATGTGCTTGCTGATTGAATGGCTGATTTCATATTCTCTCTTTGTGCCTTGGTACCAGTTGTTCTCCTTGTCTGGAATACACACCCTCCTCATCTTTGGCTTATAGATTCCCTAGTTTCCTTCAAAGCCTATCTCAGGGGAGCAGCTAGGTGGCATGGTGGATAAAGCACCAGCCCTGGATTCAGGAGGACCTGAGTTCAATTCCAGCCTCAGACACTTGACAGGGTCACTGTGTGACCCTGGGTAAGTCACTTAACCCTCATTGCCTGGCCCAAAAAAAAAAAAGTGTTTGGGTAGACTTTCTTTTTTTTTTATATTCACATTTTTTGCAATCATTTATTTATTTTTTTTATCTTTTAAAAAAATTTTTAATGTATAAGGTATTTTATTTTTTCCGTTACATGTAAAGATAGTTCTCAACTTTTGTTTATACAAGCTTTACAATTTCAGATTTTTCTCCCTCCCTCCTCTCCCTCCCCCCTCCCCTAGACAGCAGGTAATCTGATATAGGTTATATCTATATATCTCTATACATATAGATATAGATATAGATATATACACACACATATATATACACATAATAACATTAATCCTATTTCTGCATTAATCCTGTTACAAGAGAAAAAATCAGAGCAGTGATGCAAAACCTCAAAATAGAAAAAAAAAACAACAGCACCCAAAACAAAAGAAATAATATGGTTCAATCAGCATCTATACTCCACAGTTCTTTCTTTCTTTTTTTTTTTCTTGGATTTGGAGATCCTCTTCTATCATGAGTTCCCTGGAACTCTTCTGTACCATTGCATTGGTGAGAAGAATATAGTCCATCACAGTAGGTCAACAATCAATGTTGATGATACTGTGTACAATGTTCTTCTGGTTGGGTAGACTTTCTTAAAGCACAAATCTCACCATGCCACTTTCTGTTCAAAGCTCATCTTAGGTATCACTTCCTTTGGGAGACCTTTTCTGATCCTCCCAGTTATTAGCAGTCTCTCCTCCTTGAAATAGCTTTGTATTAATATGCATACACTTTGCCTTAACTCACTTGCGGACATGTTATATTTCCCTATTTATGTCTTTAGATCCTCTGTCCCCAACACAGTGATTTGCACATAGTAAGCACTTAATAAATGTGTGCTTAATTGAATTACGATATGCTAACTTGCTGAAGTCAATAAATAAGAAAGAAAAATTCCGATTTGCATATGGGCACTGCAGAAGGAACTGTGACAGATGCTATATGCCCAATTAAGATGATTGTAGAAAACATAAGGAAAACCCATTTGTGTTTGACTAGTGCCAGCCAGAAATAATCCCTTCTCTCCTCCTGCCCCCCTCCCCCCAAAAAAACCAAGCATGTGATTTTACTATCTAAGATACTGTTTCACCATTTCTGTGCAAGGAGAAATAGTGCTTTCCAGAAAGATACAAAATCGAGTGACACACACACACACATACATACAAACATACTGTCTCTCTCTCTCTCTCTCTCTCTCTCACACACACACACACACACACACACACACACACACACACTCAGCAGCAGCACAAAATATCCTTTGTTACCGGACGTGAGAACAACACACTGGCTTCTAAAAAAAGCTATAGGAAGGAAGTGGAAGAACCTCAGAGGCGTGTAGGAGTGTGAAAGGAATGCTGTAGCAATTTTTTAAAGCTGTGTGTTTGCCATAGTGCTTAGCAATGTGCAATAGGAGTCCGAATATTTGAGATTCTAGACTTTCTGATAATCTCATCATTACACACATAGTGACAAATCTGCTTAGACATCCTGAGAAAACAGGTTAGGTTTCTGGTACTAACGCTCCAGGATGAAAAATCCTAAACAAGCAAACAAAAGCTACTGAATTTGATTTCATAAGATTCAAAAGCTATGAAGGCTCCCAAAACAACAAACAAACAAACAAACAAGCAAATGAATAAACAAACAAACAAGCAAAGTCACCTCTGGGCAAAGTTATATAAATAAATCAATTTTGTAAATATTGTGAAACTTCACTGGCACACAAAGAGGAATATTGGTAGAGAAGGAATCCGTGATTTTTTTCCCCCCATTTTCTTTAGCAGGGTGGAAAGAACATCATACTGGGAGATAAAAGATGTGAGTCTCAACTCTGATACTTACTAGCTATGTGACCTTGGGCAAGTCATTTAAATTCTTTGAGTGTTACTTTATTCAATTGTAAAATGGGGAAGTTGGATAAGATGATCTTCTAAAGTTCCTTCTAGATCAAACAATCTGTAATTTACTATATCCTGAAAGGGAATTACAAGGATTAATGGATAAAATTATAGGGAGATAGATTTTGGCTCAATTAAAGGAATAATTTCTTTTTAAAGTTTTTTATTTATGTTTTTAATTTATGGAATAAAAAGCATTTCCATAACATAGTACAATAAAAAAGATGATTGTACATGAAATGTCCTTGTAATTTGAACTACCTCTAAAGAGTCATGAATTTCATATTTCTAGAGATATTGAAGTGGCTGCTGGATGACCATTTGTTGGGGATATTATGGAAGGGATCCCTGTTTGAATTAAGGGTTCAATCAGATGACCCCTGAACTCCCTTCCAATTCTGCAATTTTATGATTCTACAGCTTCTGAAATTTAAAAATTTATCTACCTGCATCTATTAAAGGGTCTCTCTCTCTCTTTTTTTTTTTTTGGTGAGGCAATTGGGGTTAAGTGACTTGCCCAGGGTCACACAGCTAGTAAGTGTCAAGTGTCTGAGGCCGAATTTGAACTAAGGTACTCTTGAATCCAGGGCCGGTGCTGTATCCACTGCACTACCTAGCTGCCCCAAGGGTCTCTTATTTTAAGTAACAGGAATTCAAATTTAAGAAATTACCAGACTAGAGTATACCATATGTTGTACAGTAGCATCTACTGATAAAATGAATCTTCATCTAAGCTCCTTTCAGTTTTTGAGATTTTATGGCTCACCCACCTCTTTTTACTAAAGGAATCGCTCATGTTAAGTAAAATGACATACAACAATTGCAATTTACAGGTTGGTGAATGGAGATCTTACCTAACTGAAGGTTCAGATTTAAGAAATATAGAGGACAACACATGTTGGACAAGAATATCTACTCGTAAAGTTTGATTCAATTGAAATAAAATACTTATTAAGTTTCTCCTTGGGAAAAAACCCATCTTTTTAAGGCAAATATTCTTATGATGATTTTGAATTGTGGCAAATCATGAGAATGCCACAGCCTCTAAGAGATAAAAACTGTAGGTCAACAAAATGGTGATGGAGAAACACCTTGTAAGCTTAAAAAGGCTAAAAGATAGTACCAATAATAATGTCAAGAGGAAGACCTCCATACTTTTTGGGCAACTTGTAGAGGATTTGTTTGAGCATGTGGACAAGAATAAGAAAGTATTGATGGGTTTCAGCTTTTAATCAATCAAACAAATAACCAATTAACATATTTTTTATTGTGTTTGGTATATACCAGACACCATGCCAGGCACTGGGGTACAACTACAAAAAGGGAAACAATCTGCATACTCAAGGAGCATACTTTCTATCAAGGAAGACAGCAAGTACCTATACACAAACAGATATAGGATAAATAGAAAATAAATGCAAAGTAGTTAAATACAAAGTCATTAGGAGAAGCACTAGCAGTTGCAGGGTATAGGAAAGGCATCATGGAAAAAAAGGTGGTGGTTGAGCCGTGGTGGGAATGAAGCAGCGGATTGTATAAGGTGGAGGTGAGAAGAGAGTACTCACCTAGATGGGGTCAGGGATCTGGTGAAGCCCCGAAATCTATTGAGTGCCTACTCCCTGTAAGGCACAGTGCTGGGCAGTAAGGTTGCACAGATTCAACTGGACACAAACAATACCTTTCCTCAATAATCTTATTATCCAGTGGGAGAAATGGCTGGGGCACAAATAATTATGATACATGGAAGAATATGGTAAGTGCAAACAAGTCTAGAGTCTGCAAATGGTAATTATATGAGATAAATGAAAATGAAGATTGAGGCTAGAATGTGGAAGACCTTGAACAGCAGCATAATATACTTATAAATTATTTTCTAGGCAATGGAAAACTGCTGACGGAGTTTGAGCGGAATAGAGACATGTGGAATGGGTTGCTTTAGGGGTATTTTTAGTGGATTTCCTCTCACAAAGGCTACATAGTCACTTCTTGATCAAGGTATAGAGGGGATTCTTAATCAGTCATAGGTTGAACTATGGGAAATGGCCTCTGAGGCTTATTCCAATTCAGAGAATCTTCGATTCTAGTTAGGAAGATTATAGAATCATAGGATGTCAGAGTGGGAA
The DNA here is from genome assembly GCF_019393635.1 of Dromiciops gliroides. Lineage (NCBI taxonomy): Eukaryota > Metazoa > Chordata > Mammalia > Microbiotheria > Microbiotheriidae > Dromiciops > Dromiciops gliroides. The sequence goes on from NC_057863.1 coordinate 514,679,661, forward strand.
GATAACACAGTTCAATATTGTCTATTTACAAATGAGGAAACTGAGGTCTAGAGACACTGGCCAAAAGTAACAACACATCTACTTAGTGGCAAAGCCAGAGCAAGGACAAAGTTCTCCTGACTCCTGGTGTTTTCCACGATACTTCTACCTCCCTGCGAAAGACCTCAAGGTAGATTCATTATAATAAATGAATCGTTTCAATTTTGTGAAGCAATATATTGAAAATGAACCTTGTGAATTTTGGTTCCTACTCTTGATCAGGATGTCTTGTCTCATACCAGAAACAACATCAAGGCATACATAAAACATGGAACCTCTTGGTGACCCAGCTCACTCCTCTAACAGTAATTTCTACTAGAGCTAAGTGGGGGAAAAGAATAGAATCATCTTTTATTCATGCTGGTCTGTTTTCCCTTAACCTGAAGTCCCCATTTATTCATGCACTGAATATGAAGTTTTGTGTTTTGGATTGCCAAGAACTGCTGAAGCAGGCAATAGGTTGTCTATTTCACTCTGGGGACTATCAATACCAAGACAGGGTAATGAGAATGAATGTGCTCAGGCCTTGCCAGTTGTAGGCAGCAGGTTGATGGGATGGGGGTGGATGGTGGGATATTTGTGAAACTTATGTTTTTTAGAAGTCTTGGTGATTCAGTCAGAGAGAGGCCAAGGGATTTGGAGAGTGTATATATATATATATATATATATATATATATATATATATATATGTGTGTGTGTGTGTGTGTGTGTGTGTGTGTGTGTGTATTCCAAATATATATATATATATATTCCAAAAGGACTACTCAAGTAGAAGCATAGAATGAATTCCAAATATATCTGAGAGAGTAGACCTCTCTCTTAGAAGACATCCATGAAGTGTAGACAATTCTTTGTAGAAGTTTGGCAATGCAGGGTAGTGGAAAGATGTAGCTATATCTTTTTTTAAAAATTGTTTTATTTTTTAACTTTTTTTTCTTTTTTCTTTCTTTTCTTTTGGGGGGGGGTGATGCAATTGGGGTTAAGTGACTTGCCTAAGGTCACACAGCTAGTGTCAAGTGTCTGAGGTCAGATTTGCACTCAGGTCCTCCTGACTCCAGGGTTGGTGTTCTATCCACTTCGTCACCTAGCTGCCCCAATGTAGCTATATCTTACGAGGATGATTGAGTTAAAGGAGGTGTGTGTGTGTGTGTGTGTGTGTGTGTGTGTGTGTGTGTGTGTGTGTGTGTGTGTGTGTATGCATAAACAAAAGGAAAAGGGAGGACACAATGTTCCAGAGCTGTGGATGAGGAAATCCATAGGCATGATATGAATTTTACTAGGAGAAACCTTGGAATCAGGAAAATGTGTAAGAAGAGTCAACCATTGGGTTCAAAGCAGAAATCACTTTTTGATGAACAATAAAATTTCCGGTAGGCAAAACACTAGCATACCTCATTGTTTAAGATGGCATGAGGCTAAAGATTTCTTTAGTATTTCATTCACTCAAATTTTTCAAGTCAAGACATGGCTTTTTTTGAGGAACACATTTCCAATTTTATAATAGTGCCGATAAAAAGGTTCCACTTTGTAGAAATTTGATTTAACGACAATTTTAATGTAACACATTGTGCCCCATCTAACAAGGTATCCCTTAGCTTTCTGTCAGACCTCCTAATCAAGTGCTTATTTATTTAATTGAACCATATATATTTGTCGAATTGAATTTTGAATGCCTAAATTAAAATTCCTTTATAAACAACTTTAGTAATTTTTCCCAGGACACATAAGTGAGCCCAGACAATTCCTTTGGATTTTGTGCTTTTAAAAAAGTTCACATTCATATAGCACCTTAAGGTTTGTGCATTATGCACATGATTTCATTTGAGACTCACAACAATCCAGTGAGGTAGGTACTATTAATCCCAAATACAGTGAGAAAATGAAGTCTTTTGGAGACCCCCTTACCCATGGTCACACAACAGTGTCAAAAGTAAGATTTGAACCTGGGGTTTGCTGATGCAGTTCTCTACCCAATAGACTATTCTGCTTCTACTGGGAATTGTCAGATACTCAGAAGACGTTATCCAATACCTTCCTAAGGAGTGCCTTTAATGGAGTGAGAACATAGACTATTTTTCCACATACAGAAAACTATAAAGCTTTTGCCTATTTCAATATGATCAATCCCTTGAAAGCCAGCAAATAGCCCCAGTCTTCATTTGGAAATAGCTCCAATAGCATTTTGGTTGGTGGTATGTTGATCTACCAAACTGGGGCAGAACTATGAATTGAATCAACCCCAGGGATGGACTAAGAAATGCAATGAAAACCATTAACAGCTTGATAATTTTGCCAAGATAATAATGATTGTCTTTTCTGGAGCCTAAAAAAGAGAGAAAGAAACAAACTGAGAAGAACAGTTTGAAAAAGCTAACAAATACCCACATCCTGTTGTTATCCATTGACCTGGTACTTACTAACATTGGCAGCTGTGAAGTGAACTTTCCCTCAGGTCTCTGAAGGTCCTTTCCCCCTGCTTTACCAAAGCTCTCTCAGAAGAAAGAAAGAGAAATCATGTTCTCTTTCTTTTCCCCCCTGGACAACAGCTAACTCTCCATTAGAGCTGCCTGGCATCATTTATCGACCAAATTTGCCTACTCAAGAATATTGTCATTTAATTAAAATAGCTCATCAAAGTACACTTTCAAAGATGAATTTATGCTTGATTATGGCTACTATAAGCAGATTCTAAACCACCCTTGAAAATAAACATTGGCCCACATGCCTGGGACCTTAAGAAAAATCAAGGAAGGGCCTTTTGGAAGACAGGCAGAAGGATTTAGAGAATTGTAATATACTATGCTTCCCTTTCCCATTCCTTTTTATTTGATTTTGTCTGTGTTCTTGTTTCAGGTAGATATTGGTGTCCATAGCATACTGTTATGGGGAGTTGTAGGAAGAGGATGAAGAAGATAAGGAAGAGGATGAAGAAAGACAAAAGTAGGCACAGGTGAAGCATAATTTAGGGGCCAAACAGAATTTTCATAGGCCAAACCATTCTGGAAATGTTTGTAACTGTTCAAATTGTCACTATTTCAAAGGAAAAAGGGAAAAATCCAACCATTTGTGGTCCAAAAATCTTCTGAGAATTGTTTTAAATTTATACCTTGGATGTCCTTCTTTACACTGCTCTTTTGAAGAACCACAGACTCTCCCCATGCTTCCTAACGGCTGCCCACATGTCTTTTTAATTTCCTAAGACAAGACCAGCCTCATTCAAGATGTTCCATCAACTCAGCCTACCCCCCTTCCTCAAATTTTTCTTTTTCCCCCTTTTCTCTGAAAAAATGTGTTGATAGGTTACAGGGAATAAATTAAGATTTATTTATTCATTCATTTATTTATATATTTGTTCAAACAGTGTTCTTCCTCTCTTCCTATTGTAAATCTACCTTATTCTGAAGGGAAGGTGGGGTAAATGATAATGTATTTTACTCTGATGTTTGTATCTTTGTGACCTTTTAAAATGCAAAATTTTAGAGAGGGCAATGAAAAGTTACCCCCATCTGGAAGCATTTACAGATTGAGGTGTCCGAACTCCAGCTGTTTGTCTAGAATTTCCATTTACAAGCCAACTTGCCTTTCTATTGTGATGAGTGGGCAAGAGTTTTCAAAATCCCCTTTAAACAACTTTGGAACTCCTTCAAACTCAACCAGGTTGAAAATGCTAACCACGACTTACCAGATTCCTTGATTCCCCCTCCCCCTCAAAAAATTTAGGAAAAAATATGCCTAAAATTCATGAGTGGTGGCCAGCTCCACCTAATCTCAAATCGAAGTGACCTCAGAGGACACCTCATCCAACCATACTTTAAAGTTCTCTACTGATGGAGAGCTCTGTGCCCCGGAAGCAGACCCTTCCACTTTTCACAGCTCTCATTGGTAGGTAGGATTTCTTACACTGTGCAGAAATCTGCTTGATTCTTATTTTATTATTATCAACACCCCTTTTTTGGTGTAAAAGGCTTTTGGTGTGTCAATCACATATTTTCCAAACCAGCAACAAAGAATAGCAGAAGGGGGAGGGGCAGGGATTTACAGTCAAAGGATTATGATTCAAATTATGGCTCTTCCACTTACCACTTGTGTGACCTTGGGTGAGTCACAGAACCTCACTGTATTTCATTTTCCTCATTCATAAAAAGAGGCAGTTGGGATATGTGGCTCTGAGGTGCCCCCGCCCCACCTCCCTGTGCCCAGCTCTACATCTATGACCTTAATGAAGGAACTTTTCATTTTTTATTTGAAGGTTACTTGGGCAGGGAGAAGCCTCTAGGCACTTTCAGGATGTTTTTTCTTTCTTTCTTTCTTTCTTTCTTTCTTTCTTTCTTTCTTTCTTTCTTTCTTTCTTTCTTTCTTTCTTTCTTTCTTTCTTTCTTTCTTTCTTTCTTTCTTTCTTTCTTTCTTTCTTTCTTTCTTTCTTTCTTCCTTCCTTCCTTCCTTCCTTCCTTCCTTCCTTCCTTCCTTCCTTCCTTCCTTCCTTCTCTTTTCTTCTTCCTTTCTTTAAAATATGTCACCTTATTTAGTTTTAGTTCATTTCAGTCTTTGTACTTTTATCCCCAACACCTAGCATAGTGCCTGGCACACAGTAGGTGCTTAGTATGGAGGGGGAAGGCAATAAACATTTAGTAAGCACCTACTATTTTCTTTAGAAATATTATTTAACTTTATTTCATCTAATTTGACATTATTTCATTTAATAAATAATTATTGGTTGAGTTTTTTTTTTTAAACAAAATCCCCTTCAGAGTAGGGCAATGGGGATAGGGTAGTGCAGGACATAAAGGTATGCAAAAATAAAATCTGTCTATCTATCTATCTATCTACACACACACACACACACATATTCACAATCACAGAAGCACAGGGTCTCAGGGTAGGAAAGAGCCTAGAGTTAATTTAGTCCATTTTGTAAAAGAATAAGAATTATCTCTCCAAGTTCTCTTCCCAGTCTTCATCCAGATATAGTTTAAAGGCCTCCAGTGATTGGGGGAGGGGTGGGATACTCCAATACCTCAAGGTAAATCCAGAGGCATCCTATTATACTTTCACTAGCTCTGAAAGTTAGGAAGCTTTTCCTATAATGTAACCTATTTGTTTACTCTGTCCCCTCAGGCCAAGACCAATTCGACTTGTTGGCATTGGGTCAGTTCCCGTTATGCTCTGAGGAGGCAGGTTCTGGTTATGGGTGCTGGATATGGGGTTACCAGGATTGTGTGTGTGTGTGTGTGTGTGTGTGTGTGTGTGTGTATTGTGATGTGATATATGAGATGTGGTCAGAGTGCTAAAAGGAAGAAAAGGAGAGAAGAAACTTAAAGCTAGAGTCACCTGAGGAAGTTAAATCTTCAGGGATGTCCTGGAGCCAGCTTAAACCACCTCTTGAGAGTGGGTTGTGACTTTTTTTTTTCAGTTTAAGTATTTTACACCTCAGAAATGGGCAAATGCTCTGAATTGGGGCTGGACTTACTGTTTTGTTGGTGGTCTAGACTTGAGACTGTGATAGAGAACAATGTTAATAATAAAGTTTACACTTAAAAGTCTATCCTTCATACTTTCCGAGAGCTCTTTATTAAACATTTTACCAGTCCAACAGCTGTAAGATCATCCTCACAGGTCAGAGTTGGTTCTGAAGCCTTCTGAGAGATTTCATCAACTAAAAGGGTCCAGAAGCTTTAGGAGAGGAGAGAGGAGAGGCTCTTCAAATGAATGCCACAGCTTAGCACCACTACTGATTTCACTAGTCTCTAAAGGTCATAGAGAAAATCAACTTCGAAGAATTGCTTTGACTGACTACTTGCATTTTTGGCACAATAGAAGATAACTTCCAAGTCATGAGTATGTGCAGGTAGGGGGACGGGGAAAGGCTGTTATGCAGCTATATCCTTGATATGGAACAGGTGGTGCTTTATAGAGAGAAGCATCATCACTGTGTTAAAAGAACACTGGCTTCTGGAAATCCAGGTTAGTCACTAATTATGTTACCTTAAGGTCAATCACTTAACTACTGGGCTATTTTCTCACTTATAAATTGAGGAAACAGGAGCAGGTAGGTTATCTCCGGGTGTCTTCCTGCCCTGAAATTCTGAGTCCTCCCTAATCACCTCTTTAATTTAGAAAAAAATTTACTAGTAGCTTTGGCCAAAATTAATGTCGTCTTGTCATCGTCGTCATCATCGTCGTCATCACCATCGTCTTCAGGCATGTAACAGTTTGGTACACCAATGAATAAGTTTCATAAAGCCAAACTTATTTCTGCCTCAAGATGAAGATATTTTACTGCGTAACCCTCCTAAAATAAAAGTGACATACAGAGTATCATGGCTCACAAAGTCCTCATCAGGACATAAACAAGACTGAAATCTGAGGTGATTATGAAGCAACTAGCATCTGGGTATTGGTTTACAATCTTATTACTGATTCCCTATATTATATGAGAAATGACAGGTTAAACAAAACAACAAATAACTCCAACTGTCGCTTATCTGGCTTCTTCTTGACTTTCCTTCCTTTCCAAGTCACTCCTTATTCCTGTCTTAAGTCCCTTACTTTAAAGTCTCTCATTTGGTACCTTCAAAATCCTTAATGGAAAAGGTCAATAGTCTATCTACCTTCTTGCCTTTTCTTGCTACTCATCAATCCTCTCATCCATAAACAAATCAAATGGCCTACTTTACTTCATGGGCATTTCCCAGTAATTTATTCCATATGTTTATCACCTTTTATATGCCAGATCTTATGTCAAGCCAAGTGAGCTTTGCAAACCTTTAAGTTTATAGCTTTAAAGTTTGCAAAGTGCCATGCAAATATTATCTCATTTTGTTCTCACAACAACCCTAGGAGGCAGGTGCTATTATTATCCTTGTTTTACAGATGAGGGAACTGAGGCAGAAAACAGTTAAATGACTTGCCCAGGATCATATAGATAGTGCATATTTGAGGTTGAATTTGGCTCAGGTCTTTCTGACTCCAGCTGCCCTTTCAAAGGCCAACACAATGGAAACCATTTAATAAGTCATAATTTCATCCTAGTATATATTGTACATTTCTAAATTACCTTTCATCCAGATATCTTCATGTGCTCTACAAAATTTATGCTGTATGTGGAAGGCATTCTATAGATGACATGCTCTCTGAGTAAGATGCTTAAAAGAGAAAACAAGTGAGATATGGACAGGGGATTTTGAGGAAAAGGAACATTAGACCCTGATATGAGTGCACCCTGATAATACCTTACATTTATCTCACCTGATCTCCACAACAATTCTGCTAGGAAAGCAGGCAGGAATGGCATTGTCATGCATATTTTACAGATGAGAAACCTGAGACTGAAAGTTGTGAAAGTGATTTCTAGACTTGCCATTAAATTACCATGTAAATATGAGCTATTAAGCAACTTGCCCAAGACTACTTCTGGGGATGTGAAATGGTGGAGTTGGGATTAGAATTCAGGTAAATCTTGTGAATAGTCACCTTGCTGGTTCTTCCCTCTTAAGCACATTCCCCATCTTTTCCTTCAGATGTTTCTGCCCCTCTGGTTGTGGGGGTGGGAAGGGTATGGAACAAATGCAGCTGCACATCATAGAAATGCTGGTTCCAAGCATCTTTCTTTTCCTGGAGCTGCCAGAGTTAGACCTAAATAGTCTGGGCCCTAATTCCCTGCTCCCCTTTCCCACTACAAACCATCCTCTGAGCTTGATATGAGGGCAGAGAGGGAGAGGGAGGCAGGGGACTCTTCCTGTGGCAGAGCTGATGGAAATCATACCCTTTTCACAGCCCCACCTATAGCTAAGAATTAAGGCAAGGATTTGTTTCTTTCTTGTCTTCCTTTCTTTGCTTTTTTTTTTTTTTGGCAGGGCAATGAGGGTTAAATGACTTGCCCAGTGTCACACAGCTAGTAAGTATCAAGTGTCTGAGGCTGGATTTGAACTCAGGTCCTCCTGAATCCAGGGCCGGTGCTTTATCCACTGCACCACCTAGCTGCCCCCCTTTCTTTGCTTTTGTAGGCTAAGTTAAGTGACTTGTCCAAAGTCACACAGGCCCAGCTAGCAAGTATCAGAGATAGGATTTTGACCGGTGTTCCTAGGTGAGAAATCCAGGCATTATTCCCAGTAAAAGTGAGCTCCCAGGAGTCAGGGATCTTCACTCGTCTTAGTGTCCCCAATGCTTAATACAGTGTCTGGCACATAATAAAACTTTATAGATTGATTAAATTAGACTACTTATGCCAAACAGATCCTGGCAATAAACGATAAGTCTCAACCACAATAAATTGTTATAGATTGAAGTTGTTTTCTATCCGATGTTGATGAATTAGAAGTCAATGAACTAATCGGTTCTTCTTAAACATGACCCAGACTCCTGCTCTGGGTCCTTAGCATCTCAGAAATTATGACTTCCACACAAGGAAAACAAACAAAAATAAGTACTTAGGATACTATGTGTACTTCTATGCCATGGCTGAACTTAGGGTTTTTGTGATTATGAACAGGTCCTGTTCATTTTTGCACCGTCTATGCAGAAATAATGTTTACTGGGGAGCTAGGTTCTATTCTTGACCCAATTAGTCACTCTGGGCAAGTTGTTTTTAACTGATTTGGGGTTTGTTTTGCTCATCTTTACAATAGTATTAGGACCCTTTATGACCTGCCCAACTTCACCAAGGCTCAAGAGAGTGCATTCAAACAAAGCTTTCTCAAGGTTCAAAACCCAGATAAGGATAGCATTCTTTTAGGGGATGAAGTGGGGTAAATGCACAGGCTTGGACCTGTGATTTGACCAGTGTAAGGAATTCCTGGTGTGAAAACTCCCTTGATCTGTGTAGATCAGCAGTTCATCTACAACTAGTGTAGTTATATGGGGCAGCTAAGTGAGTCAATGGATAGAGTATCTGGCCTGGAGTCAGGAAGAAGAGTCTTCCTGAATTCAAATCTGGCCTCAGATATTTACTAGCTGTGTGACCCTGGACAAGTGACTTAACCCTGTTTGGCTCAGTTTCCTCAACTGTAAAATGATCCAGAGAAGGAAATGACCAACCACTTCAGTATCCTTGCCAAGAAACGTCAACTGGGATCACAGAAAGTCAGACAAGACCGAAAAATGACAATGACCACCACAACAAAATTCATAATCTTAGAGAGTTGCCCAGGCATATTGAGAAGCTATCTGGTCACAGTCACACAGCTGATATGTGATGGAAGTATGACTTGGGCCGGGGTCTTCTTGACTCTAAAACTAGATATTTATACCACATTATGGTATAGCACATTTCTATGACTGAATTAACAGACATGAAATCAAACTCTTCTTCCTTTGCCATATAGCAATGCCGTCCCCTCAGTCTTCTAGGATGAAAGCATTGAGGAGAGGGTAAAATCCATTGCTTCTTGTCCTCTAAAGATTTCTTGGTGTAGTGGATAGATTGTTGGCCTTAGAGTCAGGAGGATATGGATTAAAAAATATGCCTCTGATGCTTTTTGGTGGGGGGAGGGTCTGGGTGATTTTGGACCACTCATTTACCACTCTAATTCTAAATTCTTTGTCTGTTAAATTCGCATTATGCATTATGCAAATTTGACCAGAGGGCAAGAGGGTGGCAGGAACAGGTACCACCTAGGATCTGGTTTTGGCTCGAAGCTGGCAGCATCAGGGGTCCTCTACTCCAGGCACTGAAGCTACCGTGGCTTCTGGGGCCCAAGGAACTGAAGCTGTTTTAGTTATTGGGACCACAGGGAGAGGGAAGGTTTGTAGAAGGTCCACTTACATTAAGGGAGACCTGGATGTATACATACATACATACATACATACATATATAAATACATACTTACACACAGCACTTTACAAATGTCAAATGTTTCAGTTCTTTTTGCTATTAATAAACAGAAAGCCTCCTATCTTCAATGGATGTTTACCAATCAGCGAAGATGAACTGAAGATGTTAATTGTACCTTCCATCATCCATCAATATGCTACATTCTGAAGGAAGAATTGGTCTCAGTAGCATGCCCCTTTGGCTTCAAAATAGTTAACAGATGGCGAAAGACTCAACACTACCAAGGTTATAAAATCAACTTAAAAAAAATCAAAGCAGTTCAAATTCTTACATAAACAAACTGTGCTATTTACTCTCTTCAGCACCAAACACATGGTGTTAGCAAACTTCCATACGGGACACAGTAAAGACAGCTTACAGAGGCCCAAGACGGATTGCCAGATCTAGCACTCTCAATTCAAAGCCTTACAGCTCATGAAAATGAATGCAAAAGTATGGGCCTTTCTCTGGCATTCATGCTGGGAGGGGGGTGGGGTGGGAGAGAGTTGGCAGGTGGAGAAATGTGATGGAAAACAACAGAAATTTTTTCCCTATGAATAATTGTTCACAAATGGTATAATGCTTTATGTAAAAGGCAACAACATGGTTCATGGAGGAGATGCTACATGCATAGGACTAAAGTCCCCATTCCTGAGGCTGAAGGTGAGTTTCTAGGCTCTCTGAGAGGCAGTTGTGCTGTGTGGCTGATGGTTCAGTGGATGACTTTTCTATTTGCTTGCTATTTTAATAGAATTGAAAAGCACAAGAAAACTAATTTTTCCAATGATGTGGCTCTGACCTTGTCTGAGGTACTAAGATTGTTCCAATCTTCTTTCTATGATTTATTTAGAGGATTATAATCTTTAAAACAAAAAAGTCTATAAGACTAAAATCCTGGTGTTGGTTATAATGGAAGATGCCAACACTGGTATGGAAATAACATGGGACACCTTTAAAACAATTGATGTGAGAGTTAAAATATCATCTGAACCATGTACTTGCCCCGTGACACCAGGCCTTTACTTGTCTAGGCTGTTTGAAGGGACATGATATGTCAATCCATTGAAATAATGAGTCACACACAGGAGGAGGAGAGAATTGCTTGAGTCCAGACCTGTGATTTCATCAGAATAAGGAACTAGGGTGGAAATTTCCCCTACCAGAGCATATTAGCAACTCATTGGTATGGTCTTAAAGGGCTAAGAGAATAAGTGATTCCCCTGTGGTCAGACAGTTAGTATGTGTCACAAGCAGGTCTTTACATCTCTTGCCACTTTAACATGACACTCTCCCTCATGATTTTCTATTATGAAAATTATATATGGAATAATTCAATAGTGTAATATTAAAAACAGCCTTAGGTGAACAAGAAATGTTGTGTTTTAATTTTTTAAAAATGTTTTTGTTGACTGTGGCTCCATTTGGACTTATGAACTGTTTTCTCACTAGTGCTACCAGCTGTCCTCAACTATGAATCTTTCCTTACAGGAGGAGGACATAAATCCTGAATAAGCTTTTTGACTACAAGAGAAGACATGCTCTGCCTTGAGTCATGATCATTGATTGCAAATTTCTCTGTGAGAAGGGCAGAGATGGGACTTTGCATGGACCTAATGGACCCATAAACTATGGATTCAATAATTAATTAGCTTTTTTATTTGGAAATGGAACAGATATTTCTCAATAAAGAAAACAGCCTATGTGGTATATTACCATATAGTGGAAGAAGAAAGAACACAGGGAAAAAGGAGAAAGGGAGAGAGGAACCTAAACTGAAGAAGGAAGAAATGAAGAAAGACTGATGAAAAAAAGAGATCTGAAAAGCTTTGGGATTGTGGAGAAGGGTAGAGACCAAAATTTGGAGAGGGGGAAATTTAAGACAACTTGAGGAGGAGTTGAACTTAAGGAGAGGGTTCAAAGAGGAAGAGGAGAAGAATTGAAGTTGAAAGAATGTGTGGAAGAAAGAAAAGCATGTAAGCAGAGGGGGAATGGATTTATCATTCTTTAAAGTTTAGTTGTGTGTACAAAAGCCAAGGGGAAAACTTTCTTAAAGACACAGAAAATATTATTGATAGCTCTTTCTTATGTGTTTGCCTTTGTTTGTGTTAGTCCTTATGTCTAGAATATCTTCCTTCCCTGTGACCTGGTGAATTTTGACTCATCTTTTTTTTAAGGTTGGTGGCATGAAGTCATGGATAGGGAACTGACTGCCTCTGACACATACTGACTGAGGGGCCCTAGATAAGTCATTTAAGCTCTGAGTGTTCTAGATAATGCTCTAAAATGAAATTTCAGAGGAGGCACCAATCTATTGATAGAAGTTCTCTCGAACAATGAAACCATAGGGCTAGGCCCTTTCTTTAAATCCCAATTCAAAAGGCTCTACATTTGGGAAGCTTTTCTCTCTCTGAAGCCTCTCCCTCACATGCAATAACTGTATCTCCCTCATTTCATCCCACCATGGTCTGCCAGAGCATTTGGCCTTGCAACGCTTAAATGTATTTATCATGTATTATTTTGTATAATGGTTATTAGTGGGTATTCATATCCCCATTGAACCGTAAGTTTCAAATGAGCAAGGACTGTGTCTTATCTACATTTTGTATGTCTCCCAGTGCCTAGCCCAGTCCCTCTGCTCACAAAAAAAACACTTAAACAAATGTTTGTTGAATTGAATTCAATTAAACCAAGGGCACTGAGATTCTAAAGGGAAGTGTGAAGTACTATAACAGCAAAGCCAATAACAGAGCTGATAAATAAAGATGAGTGGGTATTGAATGAATGTAAATAAACATTCAGTAAAACAATAGAAAACATCATCTTGGTTACATAAAATTCTCTCTCCCTCAGATTAAGACTATGACACAAAGAGACAAAAGAAATGAAATCTATGATTATAGATGCTTAATTCTGACTACACAAAACCTGACAAGTCTATTTCCATACAAAATTGAAGAAGTTTCTAAAAAGGCAAATACATTCTATGGCAGCTACCCAAGGCAACCAGAAAGTGAAATTGAATTAGACAAGTAAAATTTAATTACTTATTGCCTGCCAGACATACTGCAGGCTTGCACTTAAAAGTCTAGAAGATCCAGTAACCAACTTGTACTACTTGAAGATATGGCAGAGGACTTGATGTTTGTGTCAACATACAACAGCAGGAAGAATGGATTCATTGCCTGTCTGTCCTGTGACTCATTGACTTAGTTAAATTCTTCCTGTGGCCAGGTTACAAGAGGCACATACATTAAACAGGGGACTACAAGTTGAGTTTACAGGGCTAAATTTATAGAACAAACTATCCCCCAAGCATGGTATGAGGGTTGACTATCTTTTGGGGAAATATGAAGGGGGAATCCGAGAGAGGGACTATTTCTCATTTGTCTGGCCCTGGATCCAGACTTCTGTCCTGGCCTTTTAAGAGATTGTTATTATTTTATTATTACTTTGGAGGCAGTTGGGGTTAAGTGACTTGACAAGTATCACAGGTAGTAGCTGAGGTCAAATTTGAACTCGGGTGCTCCTAACACCAGGGCTAGTGCTCTATCCACTGCACTGCCCAGGTGCTTCAGTAATTATTTTTCATGTACTAAGCAGACCTGCTTTAAGGCATTCAATATGGTACCCGAACTATGTGAAATGTAGGGCAGTCCATTCCCTTAGCAGTCCAGAGCCCTAACTCTGGAGTACATTGCTTATACTAGGTACTTTCCAAGTAGCTGTTGAAAAATAACAACAATAGGGATAGGGACTAGAGTAATGAAATGAGTTCACTGATAGAAAAACTCATGCATAAAGAAATTCTCTCTTCCAATGTATAATGGCACCTTCTCTGCAATTTATAATTGAATAACAAAGGGAGGAGGGAGACAGAATGATGGCTATATGGGGTTGAAGCTCACAGGATGGATTTTTTTTTTAGATGTAATCAAAGAAGAGACCAAAGTAAACCAGTTTCTTTTGAGTCCATCTGCATGTCTTGTGAAACACTTATAAGCAATGGGAAGCCTTCCTTCTTGGGCCCCTCCCTTTATGATGGCTACGTGTGACTGGTAATGTGTGGCGTAATACCCAAGTACTGACTATATGCAGAGCAGTGTGCTGTGGCATACAATTTTAGAAAGCAAAGGATGCTTAAAGTGATCACTTAATTCCCAGGGTCCTCTTGGTCTATAAATGCAGATTAATTCCTCCCCACCCCATCCCTTCATCAGAAAGCTCTAGGGATCATGTAAAAGCCATTCACTTTATTCTGGATATCAGGCTCTTAAAAGCTGTTTTAAAAATGTACAATGACAATTGTGATAGAGTCCAGACTTTTTATCAGATGAAGGACCAGATCAGGAGCCAAAAACAAACAAACAAATAAAAAAGACATTCAAATTCTTTCCGAGAGGGAAAAAAAAAAAACACCCAACAATCAGGCTTAGATAACTAACATTTGGCTATACTGTTGGGCAAAGGCTAGAAATGCAAGGAAGCTCTGGAAGTCAGTAGAAGCTGGTATTTGGTCTTAAACTGATTTAACACGAAAAATGGCACCATGCCTTTAGAAACCTGGAATGCAGCATTACGGGTTTTCTCCAAAACAGCTTCATTTACTTAACATGCCTCTGACCCTTTAACTTTTAACATGCTTCACAATTAAGCTATTTAAGCCTCAAACTTGGACAGCTGTTGTGCTGCATTCTGCAAATGCCCAGAGTAAACACTGTACCTTACAACTTAATCAATGTCTTTCGTAGTACCATGGATTTGGGCATTTAATTTTCCTGTCTTTTTTAGCATGACATTAGATGAGTGAGAATATATCTAATTAGCCACCTTTTTTTTTTTTGTCTCTTTCCATCAGATGTGTCACTATTTAGGGTTTGTCATGTCATATAGTTCATTGCCACAGAAATCATGAGGCTGTCACAAACACCATGCCTGGCTTTGAGCAGTTCTGAGAATTTTGCGTGACTTTTGATGGTAATAAAAAGCCATCGAGATTTTGTGTTGTTTATGACTCAGGGCCAAGCTCTTGTGACTGCTTCATGAGAGTTGTCATTTTTCCATACAAACTATAAGTTATTTTGGAAACTAAAGCCTAGTCTCCTCAAAAATGAAAAAAAAAGTTTAATTTACATTTAAAAGACCAAATTTGAGCAGACTTTACAAATATCTGCCTGGAGAAAACTTTGAAAAAAAATGATTCCAGTACAAAATAGGCAATTTCATCCAAATTGAGGGAATTTGCTTTCACCAACTTAAATGACAATAAAATTGTCCCTTTTGGCAAGATAAAATCTTTCTTGCTTTCTCTTATTCTCACTTCTTCATTTTCTAATATTCCCTCCCCGCCTTTCTTTATATTCTGAGTCATTCTCATCTTTTTTCGTCTCCCATACCCCTCCTTCATCTTCGATTTTCATTGGATCTTAATGTGCCTTTATTTCTCTCCTCCAGCATTTTCTGTCTGACCCTTCATGCACCTATTCTCTCATCTCTTTCTTCCTGTATCCAAGTCTACTGTCACTCTTGGGTTATCAACTCTTTAATTTGTCATGTTCTTCTAGCTTCCTCTTTCTATTCCTCAGGTCTCCTCTCTTTGGCCTTTGTGAATTACCCTGTCACATCTAACTTGTGGAAATTTAAAAACAACCACATAAAATTAGGTTACAGAATACTAAAGCCTGTTTCTGATTGATAGGGCAAAATCATGTGCAAGTGTTTGGAAAAGTCTGATTGTGGTTAAAAATGGAAACTACTACATAGCTATAGATTATTAACAACATTTTCTTGTACAGAATGTTGGTATATATTTATTCCCATCTTTAATAAAACAATGAAAAGTTTGAGGGCATCTGGAGATTTCAGAGCAACCTACTGATAATAATAAATTTCTCACAGATGCGTTCTTCCCTTATAAAGTCTTGAACTTTTGCTCATGACTGAACACTGGTCACTTCGTAAAGTAATTGTAGGTACAAGGAGTAGAATAATGCTAAGAGAAACTCATTAACTGACTTCAAATCAGAATTGAGTTTCAAGTTTTTTCAGTTGTTGGCACATTTCCTTGGAGGAAAACACTTCGCTTTGCTTTTTGTATCTTCAGGGCCTAATACAATACCTTGTAAATAGAAGGTGCTTAATAAATCCTTTTTGGGGGGGAAGTTGGAACGGCTGGACTGGTAATTTCATTGTGTGTGGGAACTTCTGGTATACAAACTCTCTTCACTGATGAAATCAATCAGTAAATATTTATTAAGCATCTATTATAAGCAGTATGCTAAGCACCAGGGATACAAAAAGAGTCAAAATACAGCCCCTGCCCTCAAGGAGCTTACAATCTAATGGGTGCAGATCAGCATTTATTTTATGATATTGAAATGTTACCCAATTTGTCTATGGACACATAGCCAGAATATATCAGAGACAGCACTCAAACAGAGGTGTTCCTTCCTTCCCAGTGTCATTCTACTATGCCAGTCTCTCTAATAAATGGATGCTGATTTTCAAATATTAAAAGCTCAGTATCAGTACTGTTTTAGGAATATGCTTTTACATATCAACAAGAGAAGTGTCAAATAACCATACTATTAGAATGTTGAGTGTCTTTAGAAATGTGAACATTTTAACAAAAAATGTTTAAGTACAAACATTTTCTTAAACAAAACAAAGTACTAGTCATCTGTAAAAGTGAAACATCATCATTTTCCCATAGTTTCTTTATAGCTACAAATGTATAATCAATATAAATACAAATTAATATCCATAATGTAATATAACATAATCAATATAAATAACAATATCAACAATGTAGATAATAGGAGGTTTCTAAAACTGTGCCAAAGTATCAGAGTAACTACCACTGACTTCAGTTCAAGCCAATTTTATAAATTTTGTAAGCATTTATTAAGCACCCACTACATGGTAGACATTATACTTCTGAGGCTGAAGAAACGAAAATGAAACAGTTCCTGCCCTCAGGAAGTTTGTGTTCTCCTAAAGGGAAATAACATATGTGGCTACACACACACACACACAATATCCAAAGTAATTTCAGGGATAGGGGACAACACTAACCACAGGAGATGGTGAGATATATCAAAAAAGAACTTAGGTAGGAGGTTAAAATTGAACTGAGTCTCAAAGGGATTTTCATGCAGTAGATATAGGAAGGAGGATTCCAGGTATAGGGAAGAGCCCATGGAAAGGCATTAGGGAAGGAAATGCAGTGTCATATACAGGGAATAGCCTAGTAGGCCCATTTGACTGGAACATAGAATGTGTGAGGGGGAATAATTGTGTTGTGAAGAGTAATGTATTTAGAAAGAGGCAGATGGTAAAGGGTTTTACATGCTAGACAAAGGAATTTGGAATTTATCTTAGTAGTTCTCAATCTTTTTGGTCTTGGGACCCCTTTAGACTTTTAAATTTGATTAAGGATTCCTCCCCCACAAAGGGCTTTTGTTTATATGGGCTCTGTCTATTGATATTTACTATATACAAATTTAAACATCTTAATATTATTATGAAAATAATCTTGGGGCAGCTAGGTGACACAGTGGATAAAGCACCAGCCCTGGATTCAGGACAACCTGAGTTCAAATCCGGCCTCAGACACTTGACACTAGCTGTGTGACCCTGGGTAAGTCACTTAACCCTCATTTCCCCATTTAAAAAAAGTTTAAAAATAAAGAAAATATTCTTGACCTCATGGACCCCTGAAAGGGTCTTGGGACCCTCAAAAGTCCTCAGACCAGGGAGCAGCTAGGTGGTGCAGTGGATAGAGCACCAGCCCTGGAGTCAGGAGTACCTGAGTTCAAATCCAGCCTCAGACATTTGACACTTACTAGCTGTGTGACCCTGGGCAAGTCACTTAACCCCAATTGCCTCACAAAAAAAAAGTCCTCAGACCCCACTTTGAGAACAGTGTTCTAGAAAAAAGAGAAACTCAACAATACTGTTGTGTGTTCATGATGCCCTAGATAAGAAGCTAGTGTTGTACAGCAGGTACAGAATTAGTTCTGGAGTCAGAGGCCTGGGTTCATGTCCTACTTCTAAAACTACTTACTTACGTGACTTTAAGCAAGCCATAGTCTCCCTGGACCTTAGTGTCCTCATCTGTAAAATGGGTGGGGTTGTATTAGATGATCTCTGAGGTCCCTTCAAGATCTAGCTCTGTGGTCCTTATGGACCCATGGTTGCCAATCAAAGTGAACGCAGACCTCTGTGGTGGAGAAACTGGAGTAAATGCAAAGTACATCAACCCTTAAACTAATATATTTTCTTTAGACGGAATAAGTATGCTTTGTATGTCCAAATATCCCATTTTTCAAATATAGAGAGTTATAATACAATTATTAAAAAACAAAGTCATTTAATATATTGAGTAGCTTTTTTCATTATGTATTTTCTCAATCATTTATATTGGGGGAGCAGCAGGACCGTGTGAAAGAAAGAACACTGGATTTGAGTCAAAAGACCTGGCTTGAAACTCTGCCTTTACTTCTTACTATCTTTGTGATTAGCAGTGGTCACTTTAGTTTCCTTATCTGTAAAGTTGTGGTGAGAATGAGATAACATTTGTATAGTGCTTTCCCAATATTAAAACATATGTTATCTTTATTAAAATTAACATGAGTGTTTAGAACTAGATGGCTTTAAAGATTCTTTCTGCTTCTAAAGCTAGGGTCTGATACTACTAGTACAAATTCTATCACATAGGGATCTATGACATTTTTTTCCCCACAATATAAAGGGGTACTAATTGAAAAAATATTGGGATCCACTGTGTCTCTTGAAAACATCATTACTGATCTCCAATCATTAGATTTAGAGCTACAAGGGACTTCAGAGCCATCAAGTCTAATTCCTTCATTTTACAGATGAAGAAACTGAGGCTGAGAACAGTTAAGCAACTTGCCCCAAATCTAACAGCTGGTAAGTGTCTGAGTCAGAAACTAAAACTTGTGTTTTCCTGATTCCAAATTCATCTCCCGTCCTCTATCCACGATTCCATATTGTTGGTGGGAAGATTGAGTTAAAATAGTCCCTTTAGGCCTAGGAGATGCAGAATGTATTAATTTAATCCTGAATACCTGGGTCTGGCTGGTTGTTTTCAAGGTGCTGAGACTTACTTGTGTCCTACCTGATCAAGGAAAGTGGCAAACATGCGATTTAAAAGGAGTGGAGGGTGGAAAATCAAGGTGGATGTAGAGACTGAGATCATTTGTATGATAAAAATGATGCTCTCTTTGATTAGTTCACATTTGAAATTTTCCCCACCTCCCATTTACCTCAGAGAAGAGAGGTTACATAAGTATGGGCTATCGTAATTATTATTACACCAATATTTTCATTTTGGTCCTAGCATTTGTGGATTCTTCTGTAAAGGTCCTGCTGTCCCTGAGCAGGTCATCTGAGATATAAAAATTTTCACTTAGACCCATATGCCTAAGGGGATGGTTGAGTTTAATTTCCTTGTAAAAGGGAGGGGGGGAGTAGGCACTGCAAAAATCAGATGAGAGGTTCCTTTCAGTCATATTTGTGTATCATGATAGCAAATACAGTATCAACCACTAGGTACTAGGTTTCATCCCACTCATTTCCAGAGAAACAGATGACAAAGAAATGAGTATACAGTGACAAATTTTTAATATTCTTCCCAGCCAACTCTCCTTTGCTTATTCTTTCTCTTTCCATGCACAATGGCTGAGAATATTCAGCTTTGCATAGAAAGAACATTTGCTTGTCCCAATAAGTTGGCTGTTGTCTACGGAAGGCTACTCACCAAGGAAGAATCATTTTACATTCTTTTGGACAGTGAAGGCAGCACTTGGCCTCAGTTATTTCCATAGAAGTGCAATTGTATTTCAATCCTAAGGTTTACACCAAAGAAGATACTGGGGGTGGGGGTCATCATCTATCAAAGATACTAGAGCACAGGAGATCTAATCCAATTCATTTCTATGAAGAAATCCTCTCCACCACATCCCAGACAAATGGGCCTCCAGACTTTGCTCAAAGACTTCCAATGATAGGGAACTTTTTACCTCCTGACTTGAAATCCCATTTTACCTTTCCGATGCTTCCATTCATTGCTACTACTTCTGCCCTCTAGGGCCAAAAATAAAAGGTTTGATCCCTCATCCAGCCTGGTTATCATATCCTTCTTGTCTTTTTTTTTTCCTCCAGAAAATGTCCTCTAAAAACAATCCACTAAATTTGAAAATCTCTACTCAGTCCAAACCCAGTAGCTGTAGTGTACCTACCTCTATATTGCTCTTCCTGCTTTCCCCAGGAGTTAAGTACTTGGCTTACCATCTTTTTCTCTTACTCAACTTTTGCCCTTATACTCGGAGACTTCAATATTCACCCTGAAGCTCCTTCATATTTCCTTCCCTCCCAATTCCTCATGCTCCTTAAATCCCATGAACTACTCCTTCACTCCACACATAAAAATGGTCACATAGTAAATTTCATTATCTATAAGTGCTTCACTTCCCGAATTAGAAGTTCTGACTCTCCTCTACAATTTCATAGCCTCTTATCAGTTCATCTCGCCTTAGGCCCCACCCCTCCTAAACCAATTCTTTGCTGACATTGACTTCTAATTCCTCCACCCCTCAGCACTTTCTTAGACCATTAACAGACTTTCCTTTCCTTTCTTTCCAGTCTTGTCACAGTAATTAGTCATTTCAACTCGTTAAAGTCCTCTGCTTTTGAATCCCTCACCCCATGACCCTGTCACTTTATATTTATTTGCAGATACCTATTTCTGTATTCATCTTCTCCATCGGAATGTAAACACTTTATGGGTAACAATTGTTTCAGTCATTGCATTTTAATCCTCAGTATCTGGCACATAGTAGGTGCTTAAGAAATACTTGATTGAGCAATTCAAAGTAAAATAGGAAGAATCCATTCATTGCCTTTCAATTAATGGACAGGAAAAAAGTTGGATTAGAACAATGTGGAGAACTGAGAAAGGCAGGATCTGAAGAAGAGTAAAGCAATTGGTAGAAGTGAAAAATAACACATTTGGGGATTTCTTTGAGGCTTACATGACTTTATAGTCCTTTATGGTTTTTTTTCCCCAAAACATTATGTGGTAGGTAGTATAAGTATGATTATCCCCATTTTAATGAAGATGAACTGATATTTGGAAAAGTTATATGACTTGTCCCAAAGTCAGTGATTAAGTAAGAACCAATATTTCCAGTTAGACCACCTCTCACCTTAAGTCTAGAGCTTCTTTCCCTGGAACACTCAGCCTCCACGTTCAAAGGCTCAAAGATTAGCAAGGTTCTCTAAGAATCACTGTTACACAGCTGAGATCAGCTTCTTAGAGAGCACCTTTTCCAGATTCCCTTGTTTTATAGTTGAGACAACTGTGACTGAGAAATTAAGTGACTTACCCAAAGTCACACAGTTAAGTTAGTACATTTGCTGAGGAATAGAAAGACTATGCAAGAGAGGACCTGCCTGTGAGTCAATATGGAAACTTATCAGGCAGCTAGGTGGTACAGAAATGCTAGACTTGGAGTCCCTCCTTGGACACTTAATGAACTGGGTGATCGTGGGCAAGTCACTTAACCTCCCTTGGTTTCTTCATTTTTATAAAATAGGGGTAATAGCCATTCCTCCCAGGATTGTTGTGAGGATGAAATGACAAAATATATGTAAAGTGCAGCAGTTTCACTAGCTGTTATTGTTATTATTATTATTATTATTATACACATTTGCCAAGATTTATCCAATGTCTCAGCTATGGTATACTTGTTAACTAAACATCTGGAAAACTGGCATTATCTTTTTCAAGAACCTTGAGAAGAGTCATGTTTTTTGTTTATTTGTTTGTTTTGTCACACTAAATGTCACCATACCCTTGTGGCTCAAGAGTTAATGTAAGGGACTTGACCTATGAAGAAAGGAGAAACAGCAGCACCAGAAGAATTTAATACTGTGATTACTTTTTCCACATATTGTATATGGATATGTGGGAGACCTCAGCTTGGCAAGATCATAAGATAGAAGATTTAGAACTGGCAGAGACCTTAGAAACCACCTGGAAACCATGAAACAGAATCCATGTCTTTTCTCTCATGTCATTATAGAAATTGTGTGCTATTGTGGATGGAGTGCTGGAGTCCAGAAAAACCAGTTTCAAACCTCACCTCTGATATACTTACCAGCAGTGAGACCTCAGAGAAGCTACAACCTCCATGTGCCTTTCAACCAACTTCCAACAATTTATCTACAGTTTTCTCTTCCACATCTCTGGGGTTAGGGGCACTCCGAAAATCTGTGTAAAATTTTTTGACCCTCCCTTCATACCAGAAAAGAAATCTGAATTATTGTGGTATTAAAATATAAACTATGTTGATATCATCCAATACTATACATATATTTTATGCATTTCTAAGTTTCTAAACTGTTTCTGAGTCATTTGCTAGCCTTCACATGTCATCTGTGGCTTCCGTAAAACTCCCTCAAAATTCCCATTTATTTTTTATGCCCATGTGGAAGGGATAACTGTAGTAAGTCATAGATCAGTTGGGATCTGCTTTGGTGAAGGAACTTTCCAAACCAGGAGATCCCTATGCTGAAGAAATCACTGATTATGGGCATTTCTACATATATTATAGGGAAAGAAAAATACCATCCCATGGATGGGTGAAATAGTTTCTGAAGGAATATGTTTATCCATGTGAGGCAAGTCACTTAACTTCTGTTTGCCACTTAATATTCTAATAATAATAGTATCTACTTCCCGGGGTGGTTGTAAGGATCAAATGAGATAATATTTATAAAGTACTTTGCAAACTTTAAAAAGCACTATATAATCGCTGGTAATTAAGAAAATATTTGGGCAAGTGGTAGAGGACAGGGCAAGAAGGCAGGCTGATGATTGGGACAATTCAACCAGAGGAGAGAAAAAGAACAATGCTTAGGGTCAGTTTCTCAGGGCAGAGCCACATCTCCACCTCAGACAAATTTCAACTCTCTTTCCTATAGTATGACAATCATTAGACTGTAAGCTTCTTGAAGGCAAGGACTATCTTTTGCCTCTTTTTGTATCCCCAATGTTTAGCATAATTTAGCTAGGCATATAGTAGGCACTTAATAAATGTTTATTGATTAATGGATTTAGAGGCCTCACATCCAGTTAGGATCTTTTAAACCCATACCTCTGAACTCCTTGCCTATTAAGTAAATAATGCATTCAAGGAAAATGCTAGAATGAACACTGGATTTGAAGTGACAAGCCTGTGGTCCACCACTTCTCACCTGTGTGACCTTAAGAAACTCATTTAACTTTATTGGACCTCAGTTTTCTCATCTGTAAAATAAGGCCGGTAAACCTTCTAGCTCTGAATCTCTAATCAACCTCCAATGATCTATGAACACCCTGAAAATGGATAGGATAATCTGTAGGTGGGACATAATCTGTCTTTCAGAATAGTTTTAGCCACTGTATAGAAAATCAGTTTTAGTGGGATTTTTACTATATATCCAAGGTGGTAATAGATTAAATAGTAAATGAAAGAATTCATTTAGCTTACTTGAGCAAATGTTTCATCAAAAATATTTTACTCATGCTGGTTTACCATGGGTCCAGGCCAAATCCAAATGAATATGGCATGCATTAAACATACTTAAAAATAGATATATGGATATAGCTCAACATAGCTTTCTATAGACCAACATACAATAGTTCTTTCATTCCAGGTGTGAACTGCTAGGCTATTTAGCTCAGGTCAGACATAGGTCATGAGCCTTCATACTAATTTTGGAAAGCAGCCTCTGCATCACTGGTAGGTGGAGTGCAAAGAAAACAAAATAATTAGTGTCCCACTCTTCCTGGTCTAGAACCTTTCGTGGAAAAAGGGCAAGAGTCCAAATGCTATTCAAATTTGGAAAAAAAACCAACTTTACAAACAAGCAATGAAATAATTTTCCTGCAGCCACTCACAGCAAATAGCCATCCCTTCTGGTGAAATCTCATATAATTAACTGGAATCTTATTATCTATGAATCTTTTTTGAATCTTTCTTTTTCTCCAGTGGCATGAAGAAGTTAGTTCCTCTGTTTCTTAACAGAGATTTTTTTTAAGCCCTAAAACACCATGGGGCATTACATTTCTAAGTGCTCAGACATTATGCCATTGAAAAGGCCTTGGAAGATCAATGAAAAATCATTTATTAAGTGCCCACTATGTGCCAAGCATTGTAAAAGGCATTGAGGATACAAATATAAGAACTGAAACAGTCCTTATTCTCAAGAAGCTTATATCCTAATATGTTAATACTGTATTAGCACATGGGCAGAGGCATCACCATTCATTATAACTATGTGGTACTTATGTAAGGTGTGTGGTGTCCATATGGGCTATGTGTGTCCTCATGGGCTTGTCTAGATATGGTTTTGAGTAATCGTTCTCTTCACAAATGAGGACAGCCTTATGCAAATGTAAGGCTTGAGCCCCAGATTGTACTTGTAAGAATTTCCCACTAAGCTGTTATAATGGTGATTTTGTTTCTTCATTCTATGTCATGTTCTATGACACAGACCATTCCCATGGAGTAAAAAAGAAGAACAAGAATGAGAAGATTTTAATAAATCAACAGGATGCAAATGAAAGTTTGCAAACTGCTTTTTTCTAGTGACCCACAGTAGAACCATTTGGGCTCCTCCTTTCTATCAAGAATGATCAACATGATCCACAAAAACCTTGAAAATTGAGCCTAATTTTTAATGGGATTTTAACTTCTAAAATTAAATATGGGCAGCATGGTTCAGTATCAGATTTGGAGATAGAGGGTGTAAGTACTTAGGTTGGAATCTTGGCTCTGTCACTTACTGTCTGTGTGATCTTGGGCAAGTCATTTAAATTAGCTTTAGTTTCTTCATCTATAAGATGGAGGTGGTTGGGCTAGATAACTTCTAAAGTCTCTTCAAACTAAATCCCTGGTCCTATAATGATGAATTAATGAAACTTAGAGTTTCTTTTAAATCCTTTCCAGAAAAATCAGAACACATAAAACAAATAAATTTGAGTCTGGTTATTTAGCTTATTAAAAGATTCTCCATTTTATGAAAGGATCAGTAGCCATTTTCCTTTAAACAATTAAACTCCCTATATTGAATTCACAAAACAATTATGGTTCTATTTTCCCAAAACACATCTACTACTAGATGTAAATCAAGTACAAAAATGACATTTTAAAAAGTAGAGGTAAAAAAATACATCTATCCCAATTTTGATAGGCCAGGCAAATGAAGCAAAGTACAAGGTTATAGCAATTTCCAAAAAACGCTCAGACTAAAAAAAAAAAACATTAAAAAAACCTACTTCTGTTTAAATGACTCATTCCATCTCATCATTAGATTAAAAGAGGCTTTTGTCTGAATGACTCATCTCAGTTGTTTGGGGGAAAGTGAGTTTTTTGTTTGAATTATCTGGAAAATTGTCTCTAATTTTTATTCTGTTTCAGCCGAGGGGGCATCTTCCTCAGGATAGCTGATCCAATCCAGGCTAACCTAAGAGAACTCCTGCCACACCTTCAGAGGTAGTTGTCATTAATTATCTTTTTGTGTCTTCATGAGAACTGGTAAAGTAACCCAAAAGAATGTGAATAAGAATTCAGTCATCTCCTCCCACATTTTTTTTTTCCATTTTTCACTTCAACCTTCAAGAATACACTTGCACAATTTCTTTCTCTTATGTTTTCCTTTAAAGGCCAGTTTCTAGTAGACAATTTAACTAACTGCTGTATTTTTCCATATGTGATGCCAGGGAATAGAAACAAGCAAGATAGTTTCTTATATGATATAATTGTTTCCATTAAAAGTCCAGGAAAGCAGGAACCAATCCATCAACAATAGCAAACAAAAGGCAAAGCAATCCATGATCTGGAATTTTCGATCATTTTAAAAATTGAAATTCATAATCCAAACACCAACTAATAGGTGGTGGGTAACAATGTATAGTTGATTCATTGTTTACTTCAAATTATTAAATTCTGGGATAAGAGAAAAATCATGTTGGCAAGCACTCAAATTGTACTGGTAGCCTTATTTGTTTTTCTGAATCTTCTGTTGAAATTGGGCAGAAATTAAGGAGGGACATATATTTTGCTAAGAATGTATTTAGAAATGAACTAAGTGGCAAAGAGGAGGGATGAACTTGGAGTCAGGAAGACCTGAGTTCAAAGCCTACTTAGGACACTTCAGAACTGTAGACTCTGTGTAAATCACCTAACTCATATGGGTCTCAGTAACCTTATCCATAAAATGAAGCGTTTGGACTAGATGGCATTTAATGTCCCTTCTATCTATGATTGTGTGTGTGTGTGTGTGTTAGGGATGGCTTCCTAGCTATGGGAGTATATATTGTGAATATACATATACTGTCACATGTGGGTATGTATATGTGTATGCACATACCTGTATACATGTGTACTGTATATGACTGGGTGTGGACATTAGATTAGTATGCATTTGTGTATGCATGGTCATAGCTCTTTCTTTTGATGAAAAGAACACAGAGTTATGGAGTTAGGAAAGACCCAGATAAGTAATGAAATACAAATGCAAGGGGTATTTATTTGTAAACTTTTTCTTACAGAGATTGGAAGGATTAACAATGATGACTGATTTTTATTGCTCTTAAAGAACCTCAGAACTGAAGATCTCAGGACCTTGCCTTCATCAATTTCTTCTCTTTTTAATTTTCAATCATTCTTTTTCAACTGGCTCCTTTTTTCTTATATTTCAACACACATAGACATGCCTATGTGCACACAAATATAGTCCCACTAAACTCTCCTCACACACATACACACAGTCCCCTCCCACCCCCCAACAAAACATCTTTCCTTGACCCTATTACTCAGCAGTTAGGTGGTGAAGGCATAGAGTACCAGTCTTGAAGTCTAAGAAGACAAGAGTTCAAATCTAGACTCAACTCTTTACTAGTTGGCCTTGAGCAAGTCACCTAACTCCTCATTTTTCTTACTTATAAAATGGTAATAATAATAGAACTGACTTCATAGGGTTGTTGTGAGGATAAAATGAGATAAAATATGTAAAGTCCAATACAATCCCTTTGAAGGGTCTAGCACAAGTTGGGCATAAATAGTCCGTATGAACATTTGGAGTAGAGATGGCTCTAAATTTATGCATTGCGTATTTCTCTTGAGCGACTGGTTTCTGTTTTGCTCATAGAGCACAGTGCCTTCTTTGCTATGGGCATGCTATACTGTGTGGTCCTGTACCAGCGTCTCCCATGTTTCACAATTGATACTAAAGTTCTTTAGAGAGAGCTTGAAAGTGTTCTGGTACCTCTTCTTCTGATCTCCATGTGAGTACTTGCCTTATACAAGTTCTCTGTAAAATAATCTTTTAGGCAAACATATATTTGGCATTCAAATAATGTGGCCAGACCCTCTCTTTCCAGTAGAGTTTGAAGGCTTGGCAGTTCAGCTCTAGAAAGGACCTTAGTATCTGATACCTTACCTTACCAGGTGATCTTCAAAATCTTTCTAAGACAATTCAAATGAAAGTGGTTCAATTTTCTGGTATGGCTGTCCAGTTACCCAAGGCCAACTACCTTTTCTTTATCATCATTGTAGACTCCATAGTACAGAACCCTGTCCACACTTTATACCCCAAAGTAAATGGCTCTCGAATGAAAAGTGAGTGAATTAATTTACACTTCATTGGAAAAGAACCTGATACTTCACTGGAAGTAACAACAAAGGAGTAAACCATGTTTCATAATAAAAGTAAACATTGAAAATATTTACTCTTGTGCAACAGAGGCCTTCAAACATTTATCAGACAACTGAGGCTAATTTTAGGCAGAATAAACATTTATTCTGTGTGGATCCATTGAAAAATATATGTTATAACAGAGGATCATAGATTTGGGGCTAGAAGGGGCCCTCAGCCTCTTTATTTCACACCTGCCTATATGCAAAAAGAAATTTTAAACAAGTAATTGTCAAAAACTATAAGGAAAGGATATAGCCTATATCATCTTCACTGTGGAGTATAGCCAAGAATAGAGGATTTTTTTTACTGAGCTTACCAGAACTGATAACTAAGTGGTGGCTTCCTTACTCAGGATCTCTAGCCTAGGGAAACTTTTTATGAAGGGATAGCTACATATAATTCTCAAAGGTGGATGCTAAATTTAAATCTGTTTGTCTCTTCAGGGTCCTGATGGTTATTTGGGGATTTGTCATTCAGATGACAGAACAATAGTAAATATAGTTGGCATTTGTACAATGATTTAAGATTCACAAAACACTATACGATGCATTACCTCATTTGCTCCTCACAATAGCCCTTATGAGGTCAGTAGTATGGGTATTATTGTTATTGTTGTTTCATCCTTTAGTCTTGAAGAGGACCAATGACTTGCAAGTGAATTGGATTGAAGTGAGGTAGGGCTGTGCAAAATCATCAGCCTTCCTCTCTCCCCCAGAGTTACCAGTATTTTCATTTTTAAAATGAGGAAATTAGCACTCAGAAAAGTTAAATGATTTGCCCTTGTTCATAATGATGCTGTGTCAGAGGAAGGATTCACCCCTGAGGTCTTTGTTATACCAGGGCTTCTTAAGCTTTTTCTACTCATGACTCCTTTTCACCAGAGAAATTTTTATGCAACCCCAGGTATATGGATATATAAAATAGGTATACATAACCCTTTATTGTTGCCAAATTTTTCACAATTCCCACATTCAGTTACACAATTTAAGTAGCTTTGTTTTATAACAAGTGCAAGACTCTTTCCAGTGAGTCACATGGGTCTTGTACCTTTTGGTTTCAAGGACAACAAATGTCTGTGTGTATTCTTACAGGTGGGTAGGTATGTGAGTGTAAGACTATATATGCGTCTGTTCCCAAATGTGCATGTGTATCTGTACAATATGCATGTATTTTGTTTGTTTGTTTTGTCATTTAGTTGTGTCCAACTCTCTGTGACTCCATTTTGGGGTTTTCTTGGCCAAGATACTAGAGGGCTTGCCATTTCCTTCTCCAGCTCATTTTACAAATGAGGAAACTGAGGCAAACAGGGTTAAGTGACTTGCCCAGGGTCACACAGCTAGTAAGTGTCTGAAGCCAGATTTGAAGTAAGGTCCTCCTGATTCCAGGGCCAGCACTTTATCCACTGTGCTACCTAGTTGCCGTGTATGTGTGTGTGTGTGTGTGTATGTGTGTGTGTGTATGTGTGTGTATGTGTGTTCATGTGTATACATGAAACATGCCAGTGGTGGAAACTGAGGCAGGAGAAAAAGGTTGAAAAGAGAATTTACATTGACCAATATCAAGGGTGGTAAATAATAAAACAATAGTTCCTGTTTATACACCCTTTAAGGATTACAATGTGCTTTATATGCATTATCTTTGGATGGTCACAGCAACCCTGTGAGCTAGGTGCTTTTATTGTCTCCCCTTTTGCAGATAGGAAAACTGAGGCTCAGAGAGAAGTGATTTGAGGTGAAGGGTCACACAGCTACTGAGAAGCGTGGTTTAAACCCACATCTTGACTCCAAGGTCAGTCCTTTAACAGTTATGCAACACTGTTTCTATAAGCCTGCTAAGATGCTAGTATAATATCACAGGGCCATTTTGCAACAGGCTTTATGATCTTTGAACCAGCAGGTGTGTTCTGCTATATAATAACACTATAATTGGTTGAAAAGTAAAATTTTTAATCAACAAGATATTTTGTCTATATGACATGAAGAGACCAAAATGACTGTTCTTTCCACCCCCCCACCCCCCCACCCCCCGCCACCGGAATCACTCTATCAATAAACAGGATGGTTTGATAAAATGTAGACTAAAACCTTCAACTTTAGCAAAGTCAAAAGCTTCAAAAGTTGAAAAATGTCAATAGCTCTTTGCAGCAGAAAATAGGGAAATGCCCTAGTATTCGGGAATTATGAGCAGGGATAGAGAACTTGTATGAAATGAGCCAATGCTAGACTTAATACTGTGTTTTTATCATCATGTCCAAAAGCAGTTAACCTAGGGCTACAATTACCAGCATCAGGTATTTCTCTGATGCTATTGATCTGATAGCCAACCATCTATATTCCCTTTCTCAATCTGTTAAGAGCGCTGTGGGAACAATCTTATTCTATACTCAGAATACCTGTTTAACACCTTGTAGGAACTTCTCTACAAGGACCATGATCCCTTTCCTAAGCAGCTATTTGTATGAATCTAATATCTACCTCTAGGTCAATACATTAAGAAGAGAATGACTCATATTCCTTTCCGAAGCATCTTTTTTTTCCCAAATGAAAAGGTATCTTCTCCTGAGACAATACATAGTTTGCCCTTGTATTCTCAGTAAAGTGGGAACTCATGATGGGAAAAGTTTCAATCTGTATCTATTTGTGGGGAACAAGAAAGAGAAGGGTAACTAGCTTGAGTTGCTCATGTTGCTATGGATACAATTGTTGATATAACAGGCTTCCAGACAAACCTAAATAGGTTCTTGTCTGAGAGTACAACTTTTGTGCTCTCCCTGTGTCAAGGGACAACATTTATGGAAGAAGATAGTATTTTCTTAACTATAAGAATCCTACTGCAAAGTCTTTGACACAGAATAGCCTTGTCCTTTTCTTGCCCTTTATCATTCCTTTCTAGCCATGAAAGACAGTGTGGTGTCACAGAAAGAACATTGGATTTGGAGTGAGAAGACCTAAGTTCAAATCTTAGTTCTATGACCCACTACTTGTGTGATCTTGGGCAAGTCACAACTTCTTTGCCTCAGTTTCCTTATCTACAAAATGAAGAGGTTGAATGAAATTATCTCTAAGATTCCTTGTAGATCTCAATTTATCATTGTGTAAAGTCACAGTGGAGAATCACACATTTGTTCCCAGTGTAATGGGTACAGTAAGGAATCTGACTAAAGGGATCAGTTCTTTAGGAGAAGATTCATTTATCTAGAGAATTGGTTGTGCAGGCGGGTTGGCATCTGAATGCTACTATTACACTCTTCTACTTAGGGCTTCCCTAAAACTTCAAAAGTATGTTTTAAATAAAGCTTCCCTACTTGTTAATGCATAACAATAATCCCTACAAGAATGAATCACTAACTCTTATCAGGAGCCTTCCTGTGTGTATATATGCTGGAAGCCTGTGAGCGAGATGATGGAATGAGCATAGGGAATCGTTCTGATCCCATGTGACCATCCTTGCCTAACCCGTGGTAATACAGTGGAAAAAGCATTACATTTGTAGTCAGAGAAAGAAGGTTCAGATTCCAGCCATGTTTACAATGTATATGATCTTGGCAAATTACTTAAATCTCTGGGGGCCTCAGTTTGGTCATGTGTAAAATGGGGGGCTGGGCTATGGATCCTCTGAGGTCTCTTCCAGGTTTGAGTGCTACGATCTTATATTGCCTAATTATTTGTTGGTTTTGTTGGTGTTGTTGTTGTTGTTGTTGTTGTGGGGCAATGAGGGTTAAGTGACTTGCCCAGAGTCCGACAGGTAGTGTCAAGTGTCTGAGGCTGGATTTGAACTCAGGTCCTTCTGAATGCAGGACCAGTGCTTTATCCACTGAGCCACCTAGCTGCCCCTGCCTAATTAATTCTTAAATGGAAATTCATTTAACTAGTTAGATGAGGAACATAGTTTAAGCTGATTTTTTTGTTTTTACTATTCAGAGTACCATTCAATGAGTAATATAGAAAATCACAAATTTGAATTATGAATATTTGTTCATTCTAGAACTAGAAGAAGGCACTCATAAGAAACCTTTCTGATCTTTTTCCTGGTAACCTTGGTAATAATAAAGAGTTTGACACCTGTAGAGATACTGTGAAAAGGAAAATTAAGGCTAGCACTTATCAGATAAGTGAGGAAAGAGAAAAACCAAATGCATTCACTGTATTAAGGGCATAAAGGCTATTGTCATCACACAATTTAAATAAAAGGGACTTCTAACAGTTTGACAGAATATGACACCCTGAGAAGGGGGAAATGGCAGCTGATTTTTATGTGTTTGAGCATTGGCAGCTATTAAAATTATTTTGAACAAATGTCCATGGTTAGAAATTGATATGAGCTAAGGAGAAGTTGATGGGAGCTAAAACACCATTTGTGGTATATATTTCTGCAATGGAAAACCTTTGGAGGATGTAACAGAATGAATGAAGGTCTTGAGTTACACAGATGTCTTCTGATGTGATTCAGATTATTTAAGAAACATTTACAGTTCTGGGTCTGATGCTGTACTGGTGTCGTTTAGGGTGCTATGGGTTGTGTTGTCAATTTTTAACAAAATACCAAGAAAAGCTGATCTTTTTCATGTAGTTTTCTAGAAACTTTTTTGAGTACTGGATGGAGACTAAAGAACCTATGTTCACATTCCCTTAGTAGCTATGTGACCTTGTGGGGGCCATTTAACCTCTGTCCACCTCAGTTTCCTCATCTGTAAAATGAGAGGATTGAGATGACCTCCAATGTCCCACCCAGCTCTAAATTGATGATCCTAATTGGTCTTTCTTGCTTTGGTTAAAAAAATAACTGTGAAAATAAGAGGATATTCTAAAATGTGACCTTTCTCTAAATATATTTCATTTTTAATCATATATTTTCATGGATTCCTGCTTCATACCGCACTCATTTCTGAATATATCTTTTCCTCCTTCTCTCCTCAGGGGAGGAAACTTCCTCTAACCACTGTAACAAGGATTTTAAAAGAGACAGAAAGTAGTTCAGTAAAATTAACTCTATGTAATATTCTATACCCACTGTTCCCACTCCTGCAATGAAAATATATTTTCTCAACTCTTTCCTGGGTTTCTTATAACCACAGTTTTCGTGTGTGTGTTTGTGTATGTGTGTTTTGTTCTATCCATTTACACTGTTGCAGCACATATTTTAAAACACATAAATGAAAGAGATGAAGTGGTTAAAAAGTTTCAAGAAAGGCAATCCTACCTTGTAATACCACCTTAGCAGACGGCACTACAGGGAGGCTTTATCAGTCTAATCTCTAAGTGCATTTTCCTTGCAAACTCCAACAACCAAAGACATTGAATCCCAACAGGGCCCCCACATGACCTCTGAGGTTAAGTATAATGGTATCAGGATATGCCATTTACCATGCCACTGATATTATTTACTTTGGGTGTTATAAATCTGCCTGACACAACACAATGTATGTTGGGAAACCACCTAAAAACCAAGGGGACTATTCTGCCCTCATTAAATCTATTGAAGTAGCTGAGGCCTGTTAAGGGTTCAGAAGGTTGACTGAACACACAACCTCTTCTCTTAAGAATGGTCCTCTTTCCTGAGGCTGGGTTTGTTGTTGTTGTTGCTGTTGTTGATTCTTTCTTTCTTTCACCCACTCATTCACCTTTTTGTTTACTTATTATTTATTTTCCCAAAACGTTGATATTTTTTCAGTTACTTGAGAAGAAAACACATAAAATTTGCATGTGGTTTCTTTTGTTTGTTTTGGTGGTGGAAGAAAGAACAAGAGGCCTAGAGTTAGGAGGCTTAGATTCAAGTTCTCCCTCTGAAAATCAATAGCTAAGTGTTGGTAGGGAGAGTGGAGAAGTAATATAGAATAATGGATAGAGGGCTGGTTACAAGTCAGGAAAACCTGGGTTCAAGCCTTGTCTCAGATACATACTAGCTATGTAGCTCTGGGCAAGTCACTTGACTTCTTAGTGTTCTGGGCAAAGAGTATCACTTGCAGAGCAGGTACAGAGAATTATTTTGGAGGAGGAAGTATCCTAACTTAGAATTCTCTCTATCAGTGAAATCATAAGTCTGGTCGCCCCAAAAATGTCATTGGGTATAGATTTCTTCACTTTCCTGAACCTCACTTTCCTCCTGCCTTATGGCATTGATATTACTTGCATTTGCTCATAGGGCTTTGATAAGGAAGGTACCTTTGTAAACAAGAAAATGGGAGCTATTATAATTATGTACTTAAGAAAATGAAGCTTAACAAGCAATATATTTTAAATTTCTCTAAAGTTCTCAAAATTTGAAAAAAAAACTTGTCAAAAGCAAGTTTTTTTTAAAAGACATACATGCTTATTAAAATTGACAATTTTAAGATTTAAGATTCATACTGAAGAAAATTAAAACAATTCACAAAGAAGTTTATATGTGGGTAATGCAACCCATTGGCACCAGCAAATGCTAATTCTAAAGATCCTGGCCTGCATTCTTTCACGTCTGCTATCTACGTTGTGGAGTTGGAATTCACTTATGTAAATCCAATAACCATTACAAAGATGCAGCCCAAAATATAGCCACACATAGACAATACTACACTTTGCTTATTGCCAAGAAAGATGATTAGTAGAATACGTCCAAGAAACCCAGTCATTAATGCTGTCGATATAAAAATGGTGGAGGTTTTGTGCTTAGCATGTTGTTGCTCTTTCTGGGATAAGGTGAGTCCTGTATCACCAAAGATTTCTATCTGGGATGATTTTTTCAAGGAGAAGAGTTTTGTCCTGGTTTACAGAGGTAGGTAAGTCAGCATTTTCTGAATTCCTGTGTTGTACAGAGGAAAATTATTTGAAGTATAATTTTAATCCCTCCAAAATCATGACTACAACCGTGTGTGGGTAGAGAAGAAAGTAGCTTTAAGAAAGCCTAGTTGGTTTTAAACCATTTTCATTGGACGGTTATAAAAGCCAAATCACTGAATCACAGAGTTGGACGGGTCCTTATAGGCTGTCTGGGCCCATCCTTATATGAACAAGTAACCTTACCTGTAACCATAACCAACAAGACAGATCAATCTGGAGTCAGAGGACCTGGTTCTTAATCCAGACTCATCCATTTACAACTCATGTGATGTTGAATAAATCACCCCATCTCTTTGGGCATCATTTTCCTCATCTGGAAAATTAAGGGACTAGATGAGATTGTTTCTAAGGCTGCTTCTAGGTCCAAATCTATTATTTTATGATTTTTCTCATGGGCAAGGAAAGAAAATTTCTCCTGGTTAATACCTACATTCAACAGTGATTCTATCACAACCTGAAGGTTAATAATAATAATAGCTCGAACTGACATAGTACTCTGAAATCTGAAAGGTGCTTTATATATATACATACATGCATGTGTCTCTGTATGTGTTTGTACATAGATATACATACATATACACATGTACATATATATAATTTGAGTCTCTGAACAATTCTGTGAGGTAGGTTCCATCATTATCCCCATTTTACAAATTAGGAAACTGAGGCTAAGTAACTTGCTCAAGGTCACACTGCTCATAAATGCCAGTGGCAGAATTTGAAGTCAGATCCTCCTGACTCCAAGGTCCAGCACTCTATCAACTATATTACCTAGTTACTTCTGCAATCCTGTCATTAATCTATAATGTTGTCAAAGTTTTAAAAAATTATGCAGACAGTATGGCTGGACACATTTGTTGGTCAGTGTCAAGGGATTGTCATTGTCTATTTTTTCTGGGTATTTAGCATATGATATTACACAAATTCAAAAATTAAGTTGAGGTAATTTGGAAGACTGGACATATGAAATGCAAAATATAGAATGGCTGGACAAGTGATTCTTAATGCAGTGTCTTTGCTAACTCAAAGACTTCCTCAATTTCTTTCAATCTTGTATTAAGGGAAAATTGTCTGCATAAGAATTCTTTCACTCTTCTTTGAACTTCTAATAGAGAATAAAACCAAAGGACCCATGGCCCCAGTTTTCTTAATGGAGTATTCAGTAATGTCTATAACATCTAAGACAATAAAGGAAAATACACTGGGGCCTAGTGCAATGACATCTATCCTGTAGACCCTCAATGGAACTCCCCAGAGGTTTAGTCACTCCTGGGTAATAAGTAGAGTACAAGTGGGAGGGTTCTGTAATTCTTTTAAGCCACTGGAGTATCATTTAATTTATCACTCCACTGTACAAAATGGTACCCTGGTGGCTTGAAAGAGACAGTGGGAAGAATCTGGCTCATTAAATGGTAACCGATGCTGCTAGTGTGAGTGCTCATGCTGCTGCCTCCGTCACTACCAAAATAATTGTGATCCTTCAACTCTGATTTTTCTATAAATCAGAGGGGAAAATCAGCCTATCTCTAGAATCTATTATCCATTCAGTCTCTAATCTACCAGGGTAAGATGGAGAGTGTGGCTATAGTGAATGACTATATAAAGAATAACAATTAGGTGGGGTAGGTTGTGAGGAGAGTAGGTTTCTTCAATTAATCAGCATCATTAGAGTATGTCCTAATAGGATCATAGAGTCATAGATTTATAGATGGAAAGGAGTTCAGAGGTCATCTGGTCCAATTTCCCCTTCACAGTTTTACTGTAGGGATGAGGAAATGAAATATGAGAGAGGCTAAGTCACTGGCCTAAGGTCATACAGGTATTAGTTGGCAGAGCTAGAAATCAGACTCAGGTTCTTTCACTCCAAATCCAGCTCCGGTAATCTATACAAAGGGGATTTACAGATAACTACAGCTTATCCCTTTAATCACCATTTAAAACATTTTAATCATTTTTGCTGGCAATATTTCTGAAATGGACTATTTATTTTTCTGCTTTCTTTAACAGAGTGCATGGAACATAATTTAACTTTTTATTGATGCTGTTGGCCTTATTGCATTCATTATTATGCACATCAATTATTGCATTCAATTCAAATACCGTCATGCCTTCAGGGACTAATACCGAGAAAGCAGAAGTTGTTCCTCTTTGCTAAATGGCACCAGAGAGGTGTGTTTTTAAAATTATGTGACTTTTTTTAGTTTCTCTGTCTACTACCCTACATTGCTTGTCAGCTTTTACTTCTTGTTGACTCAGAGACAGGAAAGAGTTAGGTTCAATTCTCCTCTCTGCTATTTACAAACTATGTGACTTCAGACAAGTAACTCTCTGAGTCTCAACTTCCTCATCTGGAAAAAGAAGGACTAGATGACCAGTGATCTTGTATGAAGTCTCTCCCAAAAAGCTGTCTCTACTCTGCTGAGAGATAGGAAACAAGATAAATACGCTTGTTAGAACAGTGTCTAAAATAAGAATAAATAGTTTTTGAGTGAGAGCCTGGACATGTGCATCTTGAGTAAAGAGTTTGAACTTTAATGTATAGGTTTTTAAAAATAGATATTTTGGCTCCTCAAAGGACTTTTAATTTTGTTTCATATTTATTTCTTGATATTTTCGTATATACACATGCATATATAATGTATATGTGTATATAGAGAGAAATAAAATAGAGAGACAGTGTCTGCATATATACATATTTCTATTACATGATAACTTTCTGATATATTTAAAAGGAATAGCAGGTTGTACATAATAGATTTTCGGTTTCGTGTACAATCATCTTTTAAAATTATTATGGAAATGCTTGTTTTATTCCATAAATTAAAAATAAAATAAATATTTAAAAATATATAGAGAAGTAGAGTACATATATAGCAATAGTATGTGTATATACATATAAATGTATGTATATAAATAGTATGTGTGTATGTATATGTATATGTGTGTATACACACATATACACACAAATATACACACATTGGAGCCAGCTCTAACAGGTTTGGGAGAGCCCATTGTTAAACTTTTTTTTTTTAATTTTATTTAATTTTTTAATTTCATTGTTAAATTTTTAATGTGAGCATTTACTCCTCAGAAATCAGCAATTACTATAAATCAAGGTATGATTAATTGTTTTGTGGATTGTCTAGAATTAACAGTGTAGATTAAATTTAAATGTGTATGTGCATACATTTTTGTATTCTGGAGAGCCCTGTTATTGAATATTTATGATCATGGGTATAGACATGTGTTTGTGTATATACAAAATAAAATTCTCATTTGTGTCCTACTTCTACTGACAAAGTTGATGTCAATGATGTTAGATGTGGGCCCTTCATTAAATTCCTACTGTGAAGCCTCAACATAGCTATAGCCACAATGACAATAATCACTAACATTTATATAGCACTTATCAACATGCTAAGTTCTTTAGAAATATTATCTCATTTGATCTTCACAACAGTCCTGGGAGATAGGTGTTGTTATTATCCTAATTGTACAGATGAGGACACTAATGCAAACAGGGGTTAAGTGACTCACCCAGGGTCACACAGCTAATACGTATCTGAGGTCAGAACTGAACTCATTTCTTCCTGACTCCTGACCCACCACTCTATCTACTGCATTACCTAGCTGCCCAGATAACAAGATTATCAAGGCCATGCCAATGGACTGCAAACTAAGGAATGTGCCACCAACTGGATGGGAAATGTTAAGTACCAGTCTAGAGATGAATCAAGAGCCTTCTTAGTTAAGTTGGAGACACTCACGGTCAGAAGATTGATCACCAAATGAACTTCTTTGGCTGTGACAAGTCACAAAACTACTAAGCACTACAGTCATCTACATTTGAGAAGGGAATCCCTAACCTGGTAAATCACAGGTTTACAGAAGTAAATGAGGATGTGGACAATGCCACTGGTCATCCTTTCCATTGCACCTTTGCTCCTTCACTTGGCAGGCTGCCCATGACTTTGGCATGACATGAGCTGCAGAATGATTGTTGCTGCCAAGCTTTCTGGTGCTATGGCCCTTAGTCAAGGCTCAGCTGCAGTTCCAGATCTGAGCATTTACATGTGAGAGAAGGAATCCTATTTCTCACAGGACTCCTCAAGAACCCTGGCCTCATAAAAAGCTGAAAAAGAAGTAAAGTCACTTTAAGAAGCATCCCCATGTCAAGGGGTTTCTGTGAAATGGTCACAACTAGTTAATGTCATGTGAGAAGACAAGCAGCAGCAGGGCTTCACCAGTCTTCTCAGCACAGAATTACTGTTCTGTTCATTCAAAGGCCCTTCTGTGACTTGGATTTGTCCTCCTTCCTTGGTTTGTTGTGTTTGTTTGTTTGTTTTATACTGGGAACTATGATAGTGTGTAATGAAATTAGCCCAATGTCACTGGAGTGTTAGAAATGGTATCTGGGGCCATAGGGATATATACATGGAGTATAACGTTTAAAAAGTACTCTGCATCTGTTTGTTTATTTATCTGTCTTTTATCTGTGGCCTAGAAACTCAGTAGCTGAGTGCCTCCAAAGGCCAACATTCTAAGGCTTTCTAGCCTTTAGACAGCAGGGATCTTAATCTCTTTCTTTGTCCACACATAGCATTGCTATTGGTAGACACTTGGACACTTGCTGTAAGATTGAAAACTAAAAGGGAATTTTGCTGTTGTTTAGCCATGTCCAACTCTTCATGTCTCTATTTGGGGTTTGTAAGGTCTAAAATTCTAGCTGTGATGTTTAAAATCTAATGTGTGGTTGCCTGATCTGTCCCCAGTGTGTGTGTGTGTGTGTGTGTGTGTGTGTGTGTGTGTGTGTGTGTGTGTGTGTGTGTGTAAACTAGCTAAGATTTACTCATCAATTCTGCAAGAGTTTAGGCTTTTAAGTATTTATTAAAGTGTATTAGAAGTTAATGAAGAGAGCAAGAGAGGAAAACCCTAGTTTGAATCTATTCGGTATAGTGAGAGAGAAAAACTTGCCTTTCCCTAATAGCCCACATGAAGTTCTCTGCCACCACCCCAAAATCCGGACCCGAAAGACCTTGCTTCTCCCAGAAGCCCCCTGTGAAACAGGAAACAGCACTGTCCCCACACACAGCTCCAAGCTAATTGGCTGGTAGTTTTGATAGACAAGACCCACAGGCGTTAGACATAACTTCCGGACACCAATCCAACCTTCGAAACCCCAGAAAGGTCACTTCCTGATGCCGAAGTCACATACTTTCTCTTCATGGCAGAGCTTCCCTGCAATATCTTTCTCAGCAGGTTGGTAGCACTCTAATTCTCACAGGTTTTCTTGGCAAAGATACTGGATTGATTTGCCATTTCCTTCTGCAGCTAATTTTACAGATAAGGAAACTGAGGCAACCAGGTTTAGGTGACTTGTCCAGGGTCACACACCTAGTAAGTGTCTGAAGCCAAATTTGAACTCAGGAAGATGAGTATTCTTGCCTATAGGCCTAGTATTCTATCCACTGCCACCAATTTAGTGGCTATCTATATCCAATCCCCACATGATAAAACTGAATCCCAGAGGGGTGTGGTAATTCTCAATCCTAGCCCAAAGAGGCAGCATGGTCTATGAGAGAGTGTTGGCTTTGCAGTTAGGAATCCTAGGACATGAATGCCCCCTCAGATACTAGCTGTGTGACACTAGGAAAGGCACTTAAACTTTCTGGGCCTCAGCTTCGTCACGTGTAAAATGTGAAGAATGGACTGGATATCCTCCAAGTCTTTCTAAATCTATCATCCTAGAATCTGTGACCCCTTTTTGTAAGGGAGTCACTTCACCATGTTTGCCTCAGTTTCCT
The DNA here is from genome assembly GCF_019393635.1 of Dromiciops gliroides. Taxonomy (NCBI): domain Eukaryota; kingdom Metazoa; phylum Chordata; class Mammalia; order Microbiotheria; family Microbiotheriidae; genus Dromiciops; species Dromiciops gliroides. The sequence continues at coordinate 514,719,896 of NC_057863.1, forward strand.
TATCTGTAAAATGATCTGGAAGGAAATGGCAAATCACTCCAATATCTTTGCCAAGAAAGCCCCAAATAAGGTTACAAAGAATTGGACACAACTAAAAAATGACTAAAAAAGAAAAAGGACAAAAAGGTCTCGGCATTCTCCCGAGGCAACCCCCAACCTCCCCTCCGTTCAGGTTCCCAGGCTCTCCAGAGCGCCTAAGTTTCACTCTGTTCCTGGTTTATTAAAAAAAAAAGGTAGAAAATATTTCAGTCATGCCCAAAGGGGTTATCAAGACTGAAATCCTATCTGAACATTTTACCAAGCACATTTGTAAGTCAAGAAATATCTCCTTTTCACTGTCACAGCATCTCTAAGAAAATACCTGCACTGTCCGCATAGAACTCTTGGAGCCTGCACATTTTTTACCCACTATTCAGTGTAACAGTCTCAGATATGAAACAATCATTGTAATCAGATCTTTGTAGAATTTGTTATACCTTTCAAGCAGTACCTCTTTAATATGTTTTAAGAGAGTAACAAGGAAGGGATGAAATTCTGGTGTTTCAGAGGCTTATTAAACTCATACAACTTTCTATGCCCCTTAAGATTATAGGATAGAGGATTGGATCTTTGATTTCACCAATACAGGGAAAGTTTCCTGGATGAGGAAACTCCCTTTCTGAATATATGTCAGCACTTTCTCTGCAATTTGTAGTTTTAAGAGAAGGGCCCCAGGGCACTGGAAGTTGAGGTAAATCTTCCAGGGTTACCTGGCTACCATATCAGCAGTAGGACTTGAACTCCGGTCTCAGTGGCTTTGAGGCCATCTCTCTCTGTCTCTGTCTCTTTCTCTCTATATATACATATATATACATATAATTCCACATTGAGTCTCTCATTAAGATAATCATGACAAAAATAAATTAACAATTAAGTAAAAGAGAAAGTTCAAAGCAAAAAAAAAAAAACACCTTTAAAAGAGGTAATAGTATGGTAATAGTAACAAGCCATCAACCTTGACTATATGAGCAGCAGGATCCCCTAAAAACATCAAGCTGAAAAAATAAGTGAGTAGTGTGAGAGCCCAAGGAAGCAACATCGTGAAAAGATTGTTTAGATGGCTTAGCCATCTCAGGAGGCAATACAGTCTTAGGGTGTGAGAGCCAGGCGTGTCTGAGAAGGCTCTCAAGCATTTCAGAATCAAGAAGAAAACATATTATGTCCTGATTTACAAAAGCAAAGAGGAATAAGGATGCCTAACAAAGCAGACTCAGAAGGGTCCAGACAACCAATTTGGCTAATTTGGATCTATAATATTTTAAAGTAGATTGGAAAAATAATCCCTCAGCTTTCTACTATGCTTTGGCTTCACAGACCTGGCCTGAAGATCCAATTGCAGCTTGAGAATAATGCTAAGTAGAACCGAATCCTGAAATTGCTCTGGAGGCCAACTATGGCTTTTAAATATTATTTTCAGCATTTGTGTCTTTTTTTTTTAAAGGAAGAAAAAAAAAACTCTCAGAAACACAGCCGGGTTCCTTCTGCATTCTCCTCATCCAAAAGAGAGCTGTGTCCTCCATGAGTAAGTGCATCATGAAGGGAAACTTAGACAAATGCCAAACTTAAATACTTTTCCTTTGCAAATCAAGCAGGGCCCAGAAAAGCACTACAAACAGCTAATCCACAGCTTGTGGATTTGCTCTCTTTTGGGGACTAGGATATAATATAGTCCCATATCAAAGGCAATGTGTTGAAAAGAGACATTTACTGATTTTCAGTAGACACTACAAAAATTCAGACAGTGCTGAAGATAAACAGTCACTAGAAATACCCAAACACCATGATAAGCCTACACTGGAGGAAGGAGACAGCAAATGGCCTTTTTAAAGCTAATTTGACAGCAGTGTTTCATTAAATTAAGGTCAACAACTTGTTCCTGGCCCCTGCTGTGTGTGGAAACCCTGCACTAAGGACTGTGGGAAGTTATAGAGGAAAAGAGATCTTAGCTCTCACGCAACTGAAGGCAGAATCAAGGTATGAAAGGCAAGCAGCATAACAACCTTCAGTCCTGGGGGATGGGGTGGAGAAAGAACTTCCAAAGTTCACTAGGTGTGACTTTATTCTTTCTGGCAGAGTAAGAACAATGAAACCGATGATACCCATTAAGCTCTAAGCAATGACATTAGTCCCATGGTGAATTTGAAAAGTGCAGGAAGGTAAGGCACTTTTTTTTTCAGGGCAATGAAGACTAAGTGACTTGCCCAGGATCACACAGCTAGCAAGTGCCAAGTGTCTGAGGCTGGATTTGAACTCAGGTCCTCCTGAATCCAGGGCTGGTGCTTTATCCACTGTGCCACCTAGCAACTTTTACTAAACAAGACTAGATTAGATTGTACCACCAACTCATGAGATGTCTGGCCTAATGGCTGTGCCCTTAAAGAACATTTCATCTCCTGCCACCATCTTTGCAAGATTGTCTCCCTGTTCCTGGAATCCTCTCCATCTTTACTTTTGCCTCATGATCCCTTTTTCCCTCTCTGGCTTAAGTGCCACCTCTTTTAAGAGGAGTTTCCTGTTCCTCCACTTGCTAATGTCCTTTCATCTCATTACAATGTATTTTACTTATACATATTGTAGTTTTAACATACTATAAGTTCAAAGAATGTAGACAATAGAAACAGAGCTTCGCTAGGTGGCGCAGTGGATAGAGCACTGACCCTGGATTCAGAAGAACCTGAGTTCAAAGCCAGCCTCAGACACTTAACACTTACTAGCTGTGTCACCCTGGGCAAGTCACTTAACCCCAATTGCCTGACCAAAAAAAAAAAAAAAAGGCAGGAGCTATTTTACTTTTTCTATTTGTATGCCTAGCGCCCAACACAATGCCTGAAAAACAGCAGGATTTTAATAAATACTTGATGATTGGTTTATAACACCAGGTGAAAAGATTCTTAATTGGGGTAGGATTAGCATATATACATATATAAGCACATATATCAAACCAGCATAATTTATTTTTGCAACTTGAAAAGATATTTTAAGCCAATTTTTGAAAAACCATAAAATACTTTATCATCAGCAACATCTTCATTATAAACAATCTTTAACATTTATATAGAGCCTCAAAGTTTGCAAAATACTTCACATACATGATTTCATTTGATATTAAAGGATATTAATATATTTCAACACAAACTGAGGTCATATGAAATGAAAATGCTTCCTTATATTTGATAATACAAAGACAAATATGGACTGGGATGGGAGGGAGAGACAGTCAGTCAATAGGCATTTATTAAGAACTTACAGTAGGCCAGGAATATGCTAAGCACTGAGAATACAAATAGAACAGAAAGATAGTCCCTGCCCTCAAGGAGCTTACATTCTAATGTTGTAAGACAACACTTAAAAGAAAGCTGAAAGGGGAATACTGTAGACACATGGTAAGCAGGCCTTGACCTTAAAGTCGATTTCAGAGGCCTTTTTGAATGGCCTGCCAGCTTTCTGAGGCTACTGGGAGAGACAGGAAGACACAGAGAGAGAGACAGAGACAGAGAGAGAGACAGAGATACACAGAGAGAAACAGAGAAAGAAAGAGACTGAGAGAGCTGGCTTCTCCTGCCCATCATCTGAAATCTGTTTCATCTCGAAACCTACAGAATACTAAGCTACTACTTATGTGGTTGCATGGTAGTAATTTCAACATGAAGTCCTGTTATTCAATAGAATCCCAACTGGCTATTAAGATACAGCTTGGTACAATGAAATTACTGCCGCTCTGCTAAGGGGGTGGCAGCCATGAAGTATACACAGTCTCAAACAAACTAGAAATGCTTGATCAGAGGCACATAGATCAGGAGCTAGAAGGGACATAAAAAATCATTGGATGCAAGCCCTTCATTTTACAGATTAAGAGACTGAGGCCCAGAGAGACTTGGTGGCTTGCCTAAGGTAGTAACTAGCAGACTGGATTTAGCACCCAAGTGCCAAAAATTTTGGAAAAACAAAAAACAAAAAGTAAACTAGAGGTAGGGTATAATGTAAAAACAAAACAAAACAAAACAAAACAAAAACAAAAACCAAACCCCCAATCAAAAGAACACTCTCTAGGAGAAGTTCTAGTCCACCTTTTGCCATTACTAATTAACTCAGTGACCTTGGGCAAATCATTTCTGTGACCACAGTTTTTTCATTTGTAAAATTAATTAACCAGCAAGCATTTTTAAACACCGTGCTAGGCACCATGGACACAAAAACAAAGTGAAGCAGTCCTGGCCCACCAAGAGTTTACATCTAGCAGGGGAGACAATTACATATACATATATCTATAAAATACAAAATAGATACAAGAAAACCTGGGGTGGAACTGTGGGGACTAGCTGATGGGGGAAAGGGATTAGCTGCTGAGAAGGACCAGAAAAGGTCTTGTGAAGAAGGTGATCCTTGAAGGAAGCCAGAGATGAAGAGGTTGGACCAATTGATCTCTAAGGTCTCTTGTACATCCCTAGAAGAACCATATCCACTGCTAATCCTTCTTCAGCAGCTTGCTTATTGTTCCTTACTTTTTAGAAAGAATGGGAAGAGAAAGTAAGAATAATAGGACTCCATCCAAATTTAGCCAGTCCAGAATCAAGAGTGGAGAAAGGCTAGGAACCCTGAGAAAATACTCATTGACTTTCTCACTTGATATAATTTTCACCATGGTGATGCAGACTAAACTATTTCTAAAGTACCTTCCAGACTTCAAGTTGTATATTTTATGTTCTTTTTGAATAGTGCCCAAGATCATGTTCTCTCTCAAGTATGACTTATTTTCAATATAACAAAAAAGGCCCAACAAGATATAGGGACCATAGAATGTTTTTAAAAATTAATTTCTCATTTTTCTGTTTTATTTTTTTGTTTTGCAATTATCTATAAATGAGTAACTATGGTGATTATAAGGAGAATGTGGTATTTTGCCTGATCTGGCTATGGCAACTTCAGTCTGAATTTACTCACCTTCTAAAATAAATAGGGGCAGCTAGGTAGTACAGTGGATAGAGTGCTGGCTGTGGAGTCAGGAAGACTCATCTTCCAGAATTTAAATCTAGTCTCAGACACTTACCTAGCTGTGTGACCTGGGCAAGTTACTTCACCCTGTTTACCTCAGTTTCCTCATTTCTAAAATGAGCTGGAGAAGAAAATGGCAAACCAATTACAGCATCTTTGCCAAGAAAACCCCCAGTGGGGTCACAAAGAGTCAGACACCTGAAATGAATGAACAACAACAAAAATTTGAATAATCTTCAAAAATACTTCTTGCCAACATAATGGATTGATTTATAGATGCATTTTAACTTTCAGCAGAAATAATTTTGGTTAAATGTCTGTAAACTTAATGGTCAAGGAAGCAGCTAGATGGTACAGTGGATAAAGCACCAGCCCTGGATTCAGGAGGACCTGAGTTCAAACTGGGCCTCAGACACTTGACGCTAGCTGTGTGACCCTGGGCAAGTCACTTAACCCTCATTGCCCTGCAAAAACCCCCACCAAAACCCAAAAAACTTAATGGTCAAGAAGTTTGTTAAATACTGCAACAGGTTACTGATGAAATCTCTTTCCCTGGAGGTCTGGGGGTGGTGCTAGAGGATCCAGAAGTGCATATACTAAGGATTCGGAATCACTCAACCTGGAGGAATGGAGGAGGACTTGCTGAACTTTCAAGGTCTAATTTCTCCCCTAAGATTATACATGTAGGAGAACAAATTGATGAGACAGAGCTCCCTGTAGCATCCCATATCTCCATCATATTTTTTCCTCAAGAGAACATTAGATTTTAAAAAGGGACTTGCCTCCATTAATCAGTCAATTAATTATCTTTTATATTTTATCAATTCTCAATTATCTAGGGTATCTGAGGACACAAAGACATATAAATGCTATCCCTGACTGAAAGCAATTTACACAGAGGCAGCATGACTGAATGAAAAGAGCACTGGGCCCAGCATCAAGAGCATCAAGAGAGACTCAAAGTTCACATTTTAACTCCTATAATAACTAGATTTTGGAAAAGGGACAAATCTTTATCTTGGAGCCTCGGTTACTCAGTCTATAAGTGGAGATAACAATGTTTGTGGACATACTTCAAATGGTGGTTGTGAAGTTCAAATCAAATGTGAATGTAAAGGACTTTAGCAAAAGATACTATAAAGTGTCAGTGATTGTTAGCTCAAGTAATAGTGACACAAGAAACAGGTTTTTTGGAAGAAAGTAGGGAGGGAGGGAGAGAGCTCTTAATAAACAAAACTAATGTCCATGCACTAAAATGGTGTGTACTTTTTCATTGCCCTCAATAAGGGCTGACTGACTCTTGTAAAAATATATGTTATTGGGGGTAGCTAGGTGGCCCAGTGGATAAAGCACTTACCCTAGATTCAGGAGGACCAAACACTTGACACTTACTAATTGTGTGACCCTAAGCAAGTCACTTAACCCTCATTGCCCCACACAAACAAATAAAATATATGCTATTTATTTCTAACATTTGTTTTTTTTATTTAAGTTCAAAATTTTCTCCCCCCTCCTAAACCTCTACCACCCTTGAGAAGGCAAATAATATATTAATTATATATGTGAAATCATGCAAACATAGTTCTACATTTGCCATATTGCAAAAAGCAAGAAAAATAAAGTAAAAAATTATACTTCAATTTGCAATCAGTTCATCAGTTCTCTCTCTGGAGATGGACAGCATTTTTCATTCTGAGGCCTTTGGAATTGTGTTGGATCATTTTATTGATCAGAGTAGCTTATTCTTTCACAGATGATCATTGTTACAATATTGTTGTTACTATGCACAATAATTTATTGGTTCTGATCACTTTACCCTTGCATCTATTCATGTAGGTCTTCCTAGGTTTGTTTGTTTTTTTTAAATAATCCCCTATGTCATTTCTTATAGAATAGTGGTAGTATGTCATCACAATACTACAACTTGTTCAGCCATTCCCCAATTGATGGGCATCCCCTCAATTTAAAATTCTTTGCCACCACAAAAAGTGCTATTATAAATACTTTTGTATACATATGTCCTTTTCCTTTTTAAAAAATGTCTTTGGGATACAGACCTACTAGTGGTATTGCTGGGTCAAAGGGTATGCACAGTTTTAGAGTCCTTTTTGCATATCTCAAATTGTTCTCCAGAATGACTGGACCAGTTTATAAACTCCATTTAACTCTTACATTATGAAAGGTGGTAGTAAGTTTGGTGATTTGGTTTTTTAGCTTACAGTAAATCAGAACTGGTAAATTAGGAAAAGAGGGGCTGCTTCAGATGAGTGTACTGCCACTAGCAAAAAATAACAGATGGCAGCCTTACAGGAAGGGAACAGAAAGGAAAAATAAGAATCAGACACAAAAATTCAAAAAGAAGATCAGTCAGTGCCATTTTCATATAGAACAAATAATCCTGCTCTTAAATGCCCACCCTAGCTTTGTTATATTCAAGCTCTCCAAACTGATAGGGCAGTGCCAGCTGCTCTGCCCAATGCCAGCTTTCCCAGTGCTCCTTGTCACTTATCACTCTTGCCTAGGCTTGGCTCTATTTTTTCAGCCCTGAGCATCATTCTCTTCCCATGTAGCTAGTTCCTTCCCCTTATCCATTTTCCCTACCTGTTTTTTTTTTCTCTCTCTGTTTAGCTTAAGTGACCAGAGTTAAAAGGAACATCACTTGAGAGCATGAAGAGACCTTACAGCATTTCTGAAGGGTAGCACCCCCATAGTAAAATACAGCACTGCTCCAAGAATCAGAAGAGCTAGGTTAAAAGCGTCATAGTAGGTACCGTACTTTGGACCAGTAACTGTGCCTCTCTCAGACTCAGTTCTTGCATCTTTAATGACAACAATAGTAAGATAATATATGTAGTGCACCTTGCTAATCTTGAGCTCTGTATTGTTAGTTGTTATTATCCCCCTACCCCACAATAGATTGTAAGCTCCTTGAAGTCAGGGACCATTTAATTTCTGTATCCTCCAGAATTGAACAGGCTCATGATTAATCATTACCTAGTGCAATTCCCTCATTTTACATGTGAGGAAAACTGACAAGGGAAATAACCTGTACAAGATCACTCAGCTGATTGCGATCCCAGCAGGGATTTGTAACCAGCTCCTTTAACTCTAAATCTAGGTCCCCTTCTATTGAACAGTGCTGCTTCCCCTAAGGATTAAGCAAAGGGCATGGGTTCAAACTAAATCTCGAAGGAGAGATCAAATTAATCCTTACTTTTGTTATTCAGTAATTTCAGTCAGGTCTGACTCTTTGTGACCCCATTTGGGGCTTTCTTAGCCAATAGTGATTTGCCATTTCTTTTTCTAGCTCATTTGACAGATGAGAAAACTGAGGCAAAACAGGGTTAAATGACTTGCCCAGGGTCACACAGCTACTAAGTGTGTGAGGCCAGATTTGAACTCAGGAAGATGGGTTTTCCTGACTCCAGTGCTGGCACTTGATCCACCAGCTTCACCTTGATCCTCTATTAGCATTTTCAATTAAAAAACAAGTTTTATCAGTCCATCCCATTCATCAAATGGGAAGACTGAGGCAAATGGAGGTTAGATGACTTGCTAAAGATGGGTAGATTCAGGAAGACATATCAGACCCACTGAGTTTCACAAACTGAGTCATGCTGTCTTTCTTATTGAAAGCAATATGCCTAATCCACCCATTCATCTGTTCACATCACACACACACACACACCCTACAAGCAGCTTTTGCCACAAACAGCAAGGCTAATTCTGTCACACAGGTAAGACTCCAGATTAGAAAGGCTGGGTCTATCTTTGGTATCCCTGCTGAGATAGAGGCAGCTCTGAAGATATACATGATGCTTCTAGCTCTCTTCCAAGAATCTTGCTTCAAGAGGTACTCTTTTCCCTCTCTTTTCTCTCTCCTGCCTTCCTCCTTTTACTTTCTTTTAATTTTCATTACAATATACAATAGAATTCTCCATATGTCCCTAAAGCAAATCTGAAATCTGGGGAAGTCGCTTTAACCTTTGGGGGCCTCAGTTTGCTCATCTGTAAAGTTAGGGATGTGGACTCCATACCCTCTAATATTCCTTCCAGCTCTTTTTTTTTAATTTATTGGAGTTGGGGAAACAAGATATGAATACATGATTGGTTGGGTTTTTGGAGGGGGGAGGAGGTTGGTATGTTTTTGTTTTTTGGGGTTTTTTTTTTGCAGGGCAATGAGGGTTAAGTGACTTGCCCAAGGTCACACAGCTAGTAAGTGTCAAGTGTCTGAGGCCGACTTTGAACTCAGGTCTTCCTGAATCCAGGGCCAGTGCTTTATCCACTGCGCCATCTAGCTGCCCCCCAGCTCAAACCCTATAATCCTATGATTTAAGTCATTTTCCCTCTCTAGCTCAGCTTCTTCATCTGTAAAATGAAAGGATTAGACCAGCTCAGAAGGCTTCAACCTGAGTCTGTGAACTTGTTTTAAAAAATGTGGTAACTGTTTCAACATAATTGATTTTCCTTGTAATCATACCTACTTCCTTTTATGCATTTAAAAACCTTATTCTAAGGAGTCTTTCCATGGGCTTCACTAGCCTGCCAAAGGGGCCCATGATAAAAAAAAGTTTAAGAACTGGATTGGATGAGTTTTAAGGTCTCTTCCATACAGGGGTGTGTGGTGAATATTTAACAATTGGCTCTCTGTGAAAAACCAATGTACCTATAACATACTTTTAAGTTTAAGTTGCATTATTAGCATTTTTACCAACACTTTCTTAGGTTTAGACATTCTACAAAACAACAAATCAAACTTCCCTGATTTCTGAGTTATAAAAACTCACACTGAAAATTTAACAATCAGCCGGCCAGTCACATCATTGCTTCCAGCTCTAAATCTATGATCTATGAAACCCCAAAGGACACCACCAATGAGACAGTCAAAATTATAAGTCAGGTTCAAATTGGCTCCCATATAACCAAACAATGTTCTGTTAATTGCCACAGAAACAGCAAGTCACCAGATCTTAGACTTTAGCACCAAAGACATCCATGAATCTTGGTTCAGACTACCCATCCAACTTCTACATATTAGGCAGCCCAAGACTCACTCCTTCCCAGCTGGCTATCTTTCCCCTGCTCAGTCAATACAGAACACAGCATACTATTAATATGAAAACCCAGGGGCAATACTAAGGAGTAGATGGGGACTTAGTGGGAACTGTTTGCAGTATGATCAAATTTCTCATAGGAGTCACTGAACTCTCTTTGCTTACTGGATCCCAAAGTATTAACTATTTAATGAAAAGTTGCCTTCAGTGGCTTTGTCAATTCTTAATTGCTCAAGTGGAAAAGGAGAAGAGGGAAAATATCCAACATGTTCCTTGGCATATTTATTTCTTTTTAAAAGCACTTAATGGCTTCTCCTTTTCTTTATTCCCCTAGTCTTTGTTGGGTGCTTGCTCAATCACCTTCCATCTACTTCCCCACAGACTCCCAGATTTCCCCTCCCCCAAACCCTCTCCACCCAGGAAAGATAAACATTTTTTTTTCAAGCTTGTATGACCTTGCTGAAAGTAACCTGACTCTCCTTCTGCGGTCCTGAAAGCCGACTTGGCAGTCACTGGCTGTAAGGAAGTCTTCCATTGTGCAGACTTGCCTGACCTCTGAAGCAATATGCTATATATCCTTGTTGCATTAAAGCAAGAATGCAGTTTACATATACTAAGTCATAGAAAGAACTTAAAGAAAGTGACCTGGCTCATTTCAGAATTCTCCAGGGCCAAAAAAAGGGGACATGATCACAGTTGTAAGTTTTTATAGTTTTCAGGCTTTACAACCAAGGTTAGCAACAGTGGAAGGAAGATTAAAAAAAGAATAAGGTGAAGAAGAAAAAAAGAGAAGCATAAAAAGTAGGGGGGGAGATGGAATTCATTTATAACTGAAAGCTAGATTTTGTCAGGGAAGCTGGATTATTATGTTTATGACAACCCTTAAATTTGACCAAGATTTTATTTAAAGAAAGATGAATTTGGGCATGATGGTTTCCTTTAACCTAGAAGAGACTGGGTTCATATTCATGCTTGTAACTTCTAACTTGGCTAAAACCAGACACTCATCTCTAAGAAAAAATCATTTGTGGTGGTTGGGGCTAGGGCAAGACACAATATAGGTGTAAATGTAAATTCTGTGTCTAGAGTCAAAGTTTTTGCATATACACAGGGACCAACACTCAGATTATGCTTATATACTCAGTGGCAGAGCTATATCAATCATAATTATTGGTCAGACCAAAAAGCCATGGCTGATCTTACACAAAATTCAGCAGAATGATTGATTCTCTCAGGATTCATCATGGCTGCATGACAGATTGATTCAACTAAACATTATAATTCTAGAATCATTATCCTATTGTACATGCAGACCTAGTCACAGTAGGCAGTTGGGTTTTTTTTTTGGACAACCTGTGGCTAACACTATAACATGTCCATATCAAGAAAACCTCTTCAATGAATTTTGGTTTTGTTTACTCTTCAATTTTTTAGACAATTTCAAGCAAAATGTTCTCTCTTAATGAAGACTATGAACACATGTAAATATACTTGTATTTCTATAAGTATATTTAATTTCACATGCTCTGAATTTCATTATGTAGACTTATGCTCAGATAACCCTTTCATGTTCCCACAAGTCACAAAAGAAGTCTAATATGAACTATAATTCAAGAATTTCCTAAATGTTATTCCTTACTGTGAATATTAGATAGTTTTTGGTCTTTAACTATACCTTATGTACTTAGGATGTACTGTATTTTAAGGTATTTCTATTTAAGCTTGGTACTTAACTCTAGTCATAGATAGTATAATGCATTTACTTGGTATCCTGGTATATCAGTAATGTATGAAACCAGAAAGAAATGTACAAATTAATATTTCCTTAATTACCCCTGTTGGTTTGATATTTAGCTCTAAACATGTACGTTATCATTGACAAAATGAAGCATGAAATTTGCAGAAACTCTAAATAACCCAAAGACTGCTACAAATGCAGCTTAGATTATTTTCTAAAAACACTGGCATATTCACCAATATTATATATTTTGTCCTCATAGAAATAGTTGTGGGGCAGCTAGGTGGCACAGTGGATAAAGCACCAGCCCTGGATTCAGGAGGACTTGAGTTCAAATCCGGCCTCAGTCACTTGACACTTACTAGCTGTATGACCCTGGGCAAGTTATTTAACCCTCATTGCCCCACAAAAACAACAAACAAAACCAAAAATAAACAAAAAAGAAGTAGTTCTGAAGTCAAAATGCTAGCTCAGTCTACATGGAAAATTGATGACAACTATTTCCACCATGAGGAAATGGCTATTTTCTTTCCCCTGAAGTAATAGATAACATAATGAATGCAGCCATACCCAATTTTCCAATATGTTTTGACCCCAACATGCACTGACACTCAAATACTGCAGTGATAACATCTTCAAGTTAAGCCAATGTGAATCATTCTAGGTAGACAGAACAGCATTGAGAAGTATAAAGATGAAAGCAGAGGGCACCATTCTTGATTTATTTCCACCTTGGGATAGTTCCATTGGCAAAAGAGGGTCCTTGCCAGAATACTTAGTAAGGTATTTACAAAATAAATAATCTATACTAGTTATGAGGAGTGAAATGTGTGATATAGAAAGTATGTAAGAAAATAAGTGCTTGAAGGACATGATTTTTTTTTTAACTTAATACCATACTGGTCAAGGTGTACTTTCCAAGTATTTGTCAGTTCTCCAAAATACCCCCCCCCAGTTTTTTCCACACTATTCTATTAATAGAAATTATAATATTAACAGTAATAGCTGACACAGATATAGCTTTCTAAGACTCATAAAATGCTTTATTTACACTGACCCATCTGATACTTAAAGAATCACAGGATTTTTAATGTTAGAAGGGATTTCAGTGGCTATCCAATCCAACTCATACTCAAAAGGAATCCTCACTGGACAAGTGGCCACTCTGCTTTAAGATTTCCAAGGAGGGGGGAAATTGCCACTACTTAAAGACAGCCCATTTCTCTTTGGAACAGCTCTAATTTATTAGGGAATATTCCCAAACACTGAGCCTAAATTTTCTTTTTTGCAACTTTGGCCCATTGCTACTGGTTCTGCCCTTTGGGGCCAAATGGAACAAGACTAATCTCACTTCCACATGCCAGTCCTTCATACACCTGACAACAGCTCTCATCCCTCCTCTCCCCAGCTTTCTCTTCTTTAGGTTACACATGCCCAGTTCTTTCAACTGTTTCTCATATGGCATGAACTCAAGGCTCTTTACCATCTTGCTTGTCCTACTATGGACAGTCTCTAGTTTATCAGTTTCTTTCTTAAGCCAAGGTTCCCAGAAGAAAAGGGCAGAGTACAGTAGGACTATCAACTCCATATTCCTAGAAGTTATGTTTCTCTTAACGGACCCCAGGATTAAATTAATTTTTTGGCTTCCTCACCATCCTGCTTCCACACATTGAGCTTAAAGACCACTAAAAAAGTTTGATTTTTTTTCAAAATAACTGCTATCAAACCATGCCTCTTCATCTTATAGAGCTGGTTGTTTTTGCATCCAAGTGCAAGACTTCACATTTGTTTCCATAGAATTTCATCTTGTTAGATTCAGGCTAATGTTCCAGCCTGTCGACATCTCTATTGAGTCTGACTGTCATTCAGTGTGTTGGCTATACTTCCCAGATTTGTGTTATCTTCAAATTTAATGAGCATACCATCCATAGTGTAAGGGGCTAAAATTCTAGCTAGTCTGTCTAAAACATCTAATGAGTTGTTGCCAATAAATTATAAACTTTAGCAAGAGTTAGACTTTTAAGCATTTATTAAGGAGAATAAGAATTTGGTGAAGAGAGAAAAAAAGAGGCCTAGATTCAGCTATCTATCTCAGGGAGCTACAGTTCTCCTGCCCTGCTCTCCATGAGAGTCCTGGTGTCCTGGCGAAAGAGAGAGAGAGCCAGCCTCGCCCCTTCTTCCTCCCACAAGCGAACGTCACTTCCTGACACCAAAGAAAAGCTGCATGGCTTGCCCTCAGACACCTTCTCCTCATGGTGAGCTTTCCTATAGTAGCTCTCTAGCAGGTGGCGTTTTCCTTGATGAAACAGTCAAAAATAACAGAATATAATACCCTATGCTAACAAACAATATGTTAATAACAATATAGAAAAGGGAGAAAGGGTTTTTTAATATGCTTATCAAAAATAATACTTCTAGAATCAATTTACACTTGTCATGGCAACCAATTTGCCAGGGAAATGTTTTATAGAGTTCGATCAAATAATCGGTTGAGAGAAAAAAATAACAAAAACAAACAACTTAGAATATGGGAGCACAATACTCCCAGAATTAACATTGTATTATGAAATCAAAACCATCATGCATTGTTTCAAAATTAGATGAATGAATAGAAGAAAATACACATGGAAGAATAAAAGACAATGAAATTCAAACTTGGGAAATCTAAATGAATATGAACTTAACATTAATAAGAGTATTACAAAATATAAACTTGATCACATGACTGTAAAAGCTTTTACAAATATTCCTTTTAAAAAAAAAACTAAGTATAAAACACAATCTCAAAAGCATGAAATCTCTGTGAAAATAAACCCATACCATTAATAGCATTACTTAAGTAATTGGTAAAAATGTTAAATAGTACAGTTTAATATCAAGTATCATTTTCCCCATTTGAAGATGGGAAACTGAGGCTGAGGGAACTGATGTGATTTGCCCACGGTTATACAAGTAGTAGAGACAGGATTTGAACAAAGGTCTTCTGACTTCAAATCTAGTGCTCTTTCTACCATACCCACCCCCTTTGAAAGGAAGAAAAGAAAAAATTGATGTTGTTGATCCTATATTTCAATACATGGGCAGCTAGGTTGTAGAGTGGATAGAATGCCTGGTACTACAGAAGGAAATGGCAAACCACTTCAGTATCTTTGCCAAAAAATCCCCAAATGGGGCCAAAATGACTGAAACAACTGAACAACAACATTCCATCACAATCATATACCACAACTTGTTCAGCCAATCCCCAACTGATGGGCATCTGGCATCCCCTCCAATTTGCCATCGTGGAAATAATTGCTATAAGTATTTTGTACAAATTGGTCCTTTTCCTTTTCCTTTGATCTCTTTGGGATATAGATCTAGTAGTGGTATTTCTAGGTCAAAGGATATACATAGTTTTATAGCCTTTATGCATAGTTACAAATTGTTCTTCAGAATGGTTGGAATAGTTCACAACTCCACCAACAGTACATGAATGCCCCATTTTTTTTTAGCATTTAGAAGATTTTAAAACTCAAACCATATTTCCCACTGGGTAATGTTGTACAGTAAAATTTCATTTTCATAGGAATAAATGTTGCAGTTTGATAACTTAAAGCCTGTCATAATCTATCTCCAGCTTACTTTTCTCAAATTATTTCACATTATTTCCCTTTATGCATTCCAACTAACCTGGCCTTGTTTGCTCCTAAAATTGAATACTTCATCTCTTCTCCTGTGCCTCTGTACAAGCTGAGCCCAAGGAAGGAAAAACTGAAAAACAAACATTCCCTTCTCATCTCTCTTTCTTAGAATTCTTAGCTTCCTTCAAAGCTTAGCTCAGGTGCCAACCCCTACAGGAAGCCTTTCCCAATTCCTGATCCCCCCCTTTTTTAGTGCCCTACCCTCTCTCAAATTATCTTGCATTTATTCATCTGTGAACATGTATTCCTCAAAGGAGGCAGAGAATGTTTCTCATTTTTGCCTCGATCAATTAATCAACATTTATTAAGTGCCTAAACACTGTGCCACACACTGTACTAAATACTGAGGATATAAAAAGAGGCAAAGAAAAATCCCTGCTTTCAATTCATTTTCCTACCATCTATCATAATGCCTTATATATAATAGTAGGTGCTTAATAAATGCTTGTTGAATTGAAATGAGAACTAATAAATTGGTCTATTAGTCTTTGTATGATTGAACAAATTATTCTAGAGCACAGTAGCAATTTCAAAGCAAATTGTCAACCTTTAGGTGTCTGGTATCTATTGCTATTGCCAAGCATCCCCTCAGCATATAAAATATCAAACATTGGAGTATGGATTATGGCAAGACATTTCATTGACATCTTAAACTATGAGAGAGAAAATTCAAGTGATTTGTTTCTCTGCCCCCCGCAAAAGAAAAGCTTAAAACACCAAAGCTATGAACTCAGTATGTTTGGTGTGTTTACCTTCGATACCCATGGTGAAACAACATAGAATGTTAATAAATGGTGCTCTATCTTTTCCTGATTAAAGCAATCCTGTCTCTTGAATTGCTACACAGGATGCTGTTCTCTATGGCTCACTCACACTGTTGTAATAAGTCACAGCAGCTTGGCCCTAAGCCCAAGGAAACACAACCCCCTCCTGAAGTCTTGAGCTTTCCCATGGCAACATCATAGTCACCAACACAGCAAACAATCACTCCAGCCCTTTCTACCTCTCCCTTGTTAGAATGGCAAAGGATACCATTGCAGTCAGCCTCCTCAACCTGTGCTAATTATCATCTATGAAAGGAGATAGGTATGGAGATCGAGTTGCCCCCAGCTCAGCACATGAAATGAGATCAAAGGCAGGGACAACCATATGAACACTGGACAGTTTGAGTTGTACTTTCACTTTAAAAAAAAAAAAAGTCAGGGGCTGTGCGTAAAGTATATTTCTTGAGGATTAATGTGTCCACAGCCCCGATTACCAGGGGGCTCTGTGTCACCCACAGCCTTTGTGCAGAACTTCTGTTCACAATGGACTGGGGCTCTCCATCTGCAAGGAAAAAGGAAAATTCCATTTTCAAGTGAGCGCCATCTCCTTCCCTAAACTGACTGAGAAGCTGGAGAGACTTTCTCAAGACAGCTGCCCTATTGCCATGAAATGGAATGACAGTTTTTTTCATGCATGAAAATACAGTGCTTAAATGGTTTTGTAGTTCTCTGAGAAGCTTAGAAAGCATT
This sequence comes from Dromiciops gliroides, assembly GCF_019393635.1. Taxonomy (NCBI): domain Eukaryota; kingdom Metazoa; phylum Chordata; class Mammalia; order Microbiotheria; family Microbiotheriidae; genus Dromiciops; species Dromiciops gliroides. Next base: position 514,736,916 of record NC_057863.1, read on the forward strand.
CACCTCTATCTGACTCTCCTAACCTCCCAAGGGTGAAAACCTCCCCTTCAACAGGAACTGCTACAGATGCCTCAAAATTACTATCTTACCTTATGGTATGTATATACCTAGTGGCATAACATTATGGTATAACAGCCCTCTGTGGTGCTGGGGAATCGAATCAGCCCAGCTCAGAAGGCAGTAGAGTGGGTTCAATAGATTAGGCTTGGGGGCAGCTAGATGGCACAGTGGATAGAGCACCGGCCCTGGATTCAGGAGGACCTGAGTTCACATCCGGCCTCAGACACGTAACAATTACTAGCTATGTGACCCTGGGCAAGTCACTTAACCCCAATTGCCTCACCAAAAAAAAAAAATAGATTAGGCTTCATCTCTAGCATTTCATTTGGGTCTTTCTGCATCATTTGGAGATGGAAAGCTGCTGTTCTTGTCTCTGGTGAAGCCCTGCACAGGGTTGGTTGGGGGAACCTTTGGCTTCCTTAAAAGTCTAGTGTGCTCCTGAACATTGGGCAATAATATAGATTACATTTGGGGCTCACCCAACTTCATAATTAGAGAAAAATGTCACTGGATAATTCAGATAAAGTGTAAAAGTAGGTGTTGTTTGGAGGGAAAGATTATTGCATACAATTGGGAATGGGGTGGGCACCCATGAACTTCCATTACCAGTGCAGTTCAGCACCTGTACTGAAATTTATAATCTTAGAAAGTTGCCTGTGACACCAAGAGGTTAAGACTTGCCCAGGGTCACAATCAGTACGGGAATCTGAACCCAGGCCTTCCTAACTTTCAGGCAGGCTATCTATTGCTACTGCCAAGCATCCCCTCAGCATATAAAATATCAAACATTGGAGTATGGATTATGGCAAGACATTTCATTGACATCTTAAACTATGAGAGAGAAAATTCAAGTGATTTGTTGAAAAAAATGCAGAACTCTGAAATGCAAGTGACACCTTCCTCACATATGTATGTGTGTGTGTGGAGGAGGGCAGAGCTCACTGGTATTTCAGTCATGTTTTTACAAAGTAAGATCCATTCTGAAGACAGGTTTTATAAATATATTATTTTTAATATTGATAGAAGCTTCTTACTTGCTAGGGGCCCATGGATATCATTTCCATAGAAACCACAATCTGATTATATATATATATATATATATATATATATATATATATATATATATATATATATATATCCTTTATATATATATCCTATATATATATCCTATATATATATATATTTTACAAAAAATTACCTTTTTAACAAAACCTTTTTTTTGCATTTTACCAAGTGTTTTTCATGGTGTTCTATTTTTTCTCCCAAAAAGATAATGTTGATATGAGGAGGGGTTTTTTTTGTTTGTTTTTTTAGTGAGGCAATTGGGGTTAAGTGACTTGCCCAGGGTCACACAGCTAGTTAAGTATTAAGTGTCTGAGGCCGGATTTGAACTCTGGAACTCCTGACTCCAGGGCCGGTGCTCTATCCACTGCGCCATCTAGCTGCCCCAATATGAGGAGTTTTTTAATATTGTGGTAGTTCAAATGGAAGACTGAAATAAGAAAGTTAATCCTTCTCAAATTGTCATATACACAGATAAATACATATATCTGTATATATGTTTACATATATAATATACATACATGTTTATTTATTCATCTGTTTACATGCAGTATCTTTTTGGCTCACTATCTCAGAATTGCCTGACTTACTTAAAAATATGAATCTGGAAAAGAAAGCCAAAATGTAAAGAAGTTACAAATCTGAATTGCCAGTTCAGTCTTCATTGATATTTCCATGCTGAAATGTACATACACGATCATTTCCTGCACTGCTTATTCCTATCTCTATATAGAAACACCCATTTATGAACCCAAGGTAAGGCACTAAGGGGTTAAGTTCATGTCAACACAGACTTGAAAGGAACAAAATGCAAAAATGGTCTTGGCTTTGAGAACTGACAATATTGTCCCTAGCATGAGTTGAAATTTAGGGAATGAGCCCTCTAGTATTTTGAAAAAAACTAACTCCCACTGAAGTGACTAATAATGAGTCTGACCTCACACCAAGGGCTAGAATACCATTCTTATTTCACAATATGAAATGGCAGGACAAGGAATTTCCTCTCACATCCCAAAGTTTTAAAATGGCCTGGTATTTTAACACTGTAGAAGTGGTTTGGACTCTGCTGCATGAGAGATTACCGATCACAAGGTCTTTACTCATTTTTGTTTCTTAGCCTCAGACTTAGGAGAAGGTGCCCACAAAGCAGGGAGGACAGTAGAATGTAAACTCCTTGAGGGCAGGGGCTGTTTTTGTTCATTTCTTAATTTTGTGTTTTTACCCCCAGAGCCTAACCACAGTAGCTGCTGGATAAAAAATGTATGGGCAATCGAAATGGATTCTCTGAAGGCGATCTGCTCAGTGCCTTAGAGAAGCATCCATTTTGAGAGACACATCTCAGTGGTTCTTAACCCCTTGTGTAGTGGATTCCTCCAGCCAACCGGTGAAGTCTATGCTTCCCTTCTCAGAATCATGTTTTTAAATACCAAAAAAAAAAAAAAATGTGGAATCACAAAGGAATCATAGCTATAGAGATACAGAAAAACCACCACAACAAATTCACACACCCAAGGTTAAGAGTCCTTGTTCCTGACAGAAAGTTGAATCCAAACCCTTAGGTCAAGTTCAGTGAGAATATAATGGATGCTTTGAAAGAATCTTAGGTTTCCAACCCTAAGCTGCCTTATGATATTTTTTCCTCTCAAAAATTAATGTGGTATTTGGGGATAAAATGTTGACTTGAGGAGTTTAAATGCTGCTGTAGTTCAAATGGAAGAATGACAAGAAAGTTAATCTTACTCAAAATGTCATGTATGTGTGTGTGTGTGTGTGTGTATCTCACATGTATATTTATTTATTCATGTGTTTACCTGTGGTATCTCCTAAGTTTCTCAGGATTCTATAGAACATAAACTCCTTGAGGGTAAGTTTTATTTTTTTTCATTTTGTCTTATACTTCTAGCAATTAGCACAGCGCCACCCTTCCCCTGTCCCAAAGTACAACGTGGGTGCTTAATAAATCCTTTGTGGGATTGGATTAGAAGTTTCCCTCTCAGGGGCAGCTAGGTGGCGCAGTGGATAAAGCACCAGCCTTGGATTCAGGAGGACCTGAGTTCAAATCTGACCTCAGACACTTGACACTTACTAGCTGTGTGACCCTGAGCAAGTCACTTAACCCCCATTGCCCTACCAAAAAAAAAAAAAAAGAAGTTTCCCTCTCTCTCTCTCTCTTTTTTTTTTTTTACAGAGAATCTACAAAAATAAACTTTCATATTTTGGGGTTCTACACAACTACTCTTACTCAGTGAAGTACTTACTCTTACTATTCAACTTACTCATTGAAGGCCTTTGAGAATTGCTTACTCTCCCTCCTCACCTTCTGCCTCCTGGCTTGACTCACTTCCTTCAAGTGTCAGCTAAAATTCCACCTTCTGTGACAGGCCTTTCTCTCTCTCCCTTAATATTAATGCCTTGCCTCTGAGCTTGCCTCCAATTTACCGTATATATAGCGTGTGTGTACATAGTTGTTTGCATATAGTGAACCCTGTTAGAATCTGAGCTCCCTGAACACAGCAACCATGATTTTTGCCTTTCTTCATATCCCTAGTGCTTAGGGAAAATCCCTAGCACACCATAAAGTGCTTGTTGATTGATTTTTGTGGCCTAAAAAATTCAGCACAATGCTGCTATCTTGGGGATAAGAATCCAAATAATAAAAACAAATCCACCCCTACCCCCAAAGAAAGACAAAAAATTAGAGGAAGGCCTTTAGCAAGTTGGGTGGGTGCTCCAGAAAGGATATGGACAAAAAGATAGGACAAGAAGATACAGTTTGAGATCATGGATCCATTGAAGTATAATTGATGTCACAATATGTGGAAGAGGGGGTCTGAAACAACTTTCCTCAAACATTTTTCAAAGGTCATAAAGGGCCCATCAAGGTTTCTACCATTCATTCAACCGTGAATTATCTCTGTGCTGATAAATCCCTGCCAGCTCAAAATCTATGGATCCTTTGATCCTACTTGAGAGTATGTTGAGTTTCACCCCAATGTGACCTGAAACAATCAAAAACACGAAATTCCTGGAATCATCTTACATCTTACAAACAATACAAGTAGGTTGAGGACTGTAAAACATGAAAGAAAAACAAAAGCCCCAAGGAGTATGTGAATATTTTGATTTCTTAGATAAATTATCTGAAAAGCAAGTCCAAGTCAACAAGCATTTTAAAATATATAAAATCTGCCAGGCTTAGCAATTTGCCAATATTCTCATTTGATCCTCACAACTCTGGGAGGTAGGTACTATTATTAGCCCCATATCACAGTGGAAGAAATTGAAACAGAGTTTAAGTGACTTGTCTAGCATCACACAGCTAGTAAAGTCTGAGGTCTGATTTTAATTCAGGTGTTCCTGACTCCAGGACCAGTGTTCTTTTCACGGTGTCCCTGATCTGCTTTGAGCTGACTGATACTAGGTATACAAAAAAGAAAAACAAACAAACAAACAAACCAAATAATGCCTGGCCTCAAAGAACTTACATTTTACTTAAGTGGCAATAAACAGAAATAAATACAAAATATCTAGAAAGTCATTTGTTTTGGGGAGAACACTAACAATCAGGGCATCAGGAAAGGGTTCCCACAGGAAGACACCTAAGCTGAACCTGGAAAGGAACTATGTATTTTAAGAGACTGAAGCAAGGAGGGAGAATATTGGGGGGGGGGAAGGGCCAGTCCAAGCAAAGGCAAATTATGGCTCTGAGATGAAGATATAATATCTGCTACTTTGTTTCTCAAATGATTAGCATCAGTTATTAAGACTTCTGTCGCAGACCATAAAATGCTATAGAAAGTTGAAATATTCACACTGTAAGTAAACACAGGGATATAAATTTAACAGGGAAGAACTGTTCCTCCTGGGGATTTTTTTTTTCATCAAAAATTTTTATTCCAAATCTTGCTTCTACTCTATCATGTAAAGTTTTCTGGGCAATTCCCTAATTTTCAACCTCTGAATTACTTCTCTTACCAAACAATATAAAAGGAGGAAAACAAATTCTGTGATGTCCCGATCACAAACATCTTTGAGAATATAATTTTTTAAAGTTATTCAAATACATGTATAATTGTCTAATGTATTCAAATACATTTCCTTGAGGCATTTGTGTTTCATGCTCTTCTATTTTGCAACACTATGACTATTTGAAATAGCATGAGGTAGGGCAGCTAGGTGGCTCAGTGGATAGAGCACCGGCCCTGGAGTCAGGAGTACCTGAGTTCAAATCCAGCCTCAGACACTTAACACTTACTAGCTGTGTGACCCTGGCCAAGTCACTTAACCCCAATTGCCTCACTAAAAAAACAAACAAACAAACAAACAAACAAAAAAGAAATAGCATGAGGTCAAAGATTCAGAGCTCAGGGAGACTTCGGAGTTCATCTTGTCTAACTTTTTCATTTTCTAGATGGGGAAATTGAGGTTCAGGGATCTCAGGTCACAAAAGTGACTTGTCACTTTTTAAAGGTACATAGTGACCAAAGATCACAAAAATATTAAATGGAAAAGTTGAGATCTGAATCCTAGCATGGCTGTCACTGTACCTGACAGGTAATGCCAGGAATTTCATGCTTTTTATTGTTTCAGGTCACAATAAGGTGAAATTGGACACATTCTATACTTATTTCACTAAGGTGACAATATGGATAGAATAGTGGAAACTGATGGGTTCTTTAAGAGTGTTTTAAAAAATTATAGCCCCAAACAAATCTTAGATGAAACCTCAGTATCCAACTCACTGATAATGTGGAATACCTTTTGTTTTCCTTAGATATAATAAAATGAAAAATTTTAAGTTAATTACAATATTGAAGATATTGAAATGTTTATGTTTCAGATGAACAGATGAATTTTTAAGATGCACATTAAAAAGTAACATTGACATCCAAGGAAGCATTGTTTTTATGATGGTATGTCAGTCTGGGAGATGACATAACCCACCACAGTGTTGAAAGCAGGGGGTGGTTAAGTAGTGAGAAGAATGGAAGCACTTAGTCGGACCATTAGATACTTCAGTACCTGAAGGATCCATGATTTGCTGCTTATATTGATGAACATCAAAACCCCTCCAAACCTATGGCTTTTTTGAGTGATGGGTGCTGAAAAAAAAAAAGGTCTGTTGTCCTGTGCCCATGAAAGTAGCCTGGCTGGTCCTCAGACAACAGACACGCAGTCGATCTCTGCCCTGTCTTGAGAACCTTTTTGACTGAGTAAGCCATGCCCAAACTTGTGTCATATTGGCAAAGCTTTTGAGAACTCAGTTGCCTCCATGCAGGCATCCTTAGTAAAGCAGGACTTTAGTAAAGTTGGACCTTTACAATGTGCTTCTTCTTATTTTATTATTGTAATTTTACCTATAGAACATCTTATAAACCATATGCCAAATATGTTACAAAGGCAAAAGTAATGAGGAAGCACAAACTATGGGGTAAAATGGGGTAACCTAAAAAGAGTTAACTTAATAAGCACCAATTTAGCCGAGTTAGAAGAGAGTGGGACATAGTAGTAAATAACTTTGTTGTGGTAGACCTTGGGTCAGTTTTTGCTTTTATTCAATATGATAATGTGTGAAAACACACCTTTTTCTCAGGATTAATTTGGGCTTCCTTTCCTCCCCTCACAAAGATTCCTCTCTACAAATAGGTTACACAATCTTAGATACAAGAAAGGATAGCTCTAGGAAACATTGCTTTAAGTAGGTGAAGTTTAAAGTCTCCTACATACAAGCTAGCAACATTTCACCTTTGTCCCCAGATGCCCCTTCGTGCTCAAAGTCCCCAGTTCTACTGTTCTATCCAGGCCTTCCTCTTTCTATACCCACTCTACTGTCCTCAACTCACCCTGCTCTCCCCACCCCTCCTAACTTCAATTTCCTAACTTAAAACAAATCCCGGTTAGTGTTTAAAGAGCTGTCTGACTAAAACAATTCATACTAAAATGTAACTGACTGATTTGTAGGGTACCATACTAATAGCTAACATTTATATAGTACTTTAAGGTTTGCAAAGCACTTTCCAAGTATTATCTCATTTTATCCTCATGACAACTCTGGAAGGAAAGTGCTATTATCTCCCCAATTTTACAGATGAAAAAACTGAGGCAGATACAGGTTAAATGACTTGCCCAGGGTTATAAGATTACTAAGTGTCTGAGGCTGTATTTGAATTCAGGTCTTCCTGACTCCAGGCCCAGCATTCTATCCACCCACTTTCTAGCAGCTAATGAAACAGTATAATGGAAACAGGACTGAGAAGACTGATTTTAATCCTGACTTGGCTAATAACTAACCATGTAACCTTAAGTAACTCACATCACCTTTCTGATGCTGTTTTCTCATTTGTAAAATGCATATAATGAAACACTCTCTACCTCATAGGTCTGTTGTAGTGAAGCATTTTGCAAATTGTAAAGCAATAGAAACACCACATCTTGCTATTATCTACATTTTAATGTCAAGACTTGTTACCCCAAATGAATCTCTGGTAAAGTACAGAATTACACACATCTTGGCAGGGGAGACAGGGAGTATATATAATTTTTAAAAAGTTATTTGGGGTAGGCAGAAAGGAAAATATCTTAACTCACCTCTTGCAGGTAGTCATCATGTATCCCAGATTTTCTGAGGTCGTTCTGATTTCAAAAAATAAAAATGTATTTTAAAAATAAAACTTTGCAAAAGAAGTCAGTCTCCTTTGTTGGACCAGGTGTGCTAATTTTTGGTTTGGCAAATATGGTCACATACGCATTGACAGTCCTCTAGAAATTCATAAGACAAGAATCAAAGATGGAAAAGAATACTTGAGAGCCCAGGAGCTAAAAGGTAGAAAGTGTCAGCTGTAAAAAAAAAGTGGGTGGGGGGCAGCTAGGTGGAGCAGTGGATAAAACAGCAGCCCTGGATTCAGGAGGACCTGAGTGCAAATTTGACCTCAGACACTTGACACTTACTAGCTGTGTGACCCTGGGCAAGTCGCTTAACCCTCATTTCCCCACAACACCCCCCCACCAAAAAAGTGGGTGAAGCCATCAAGCAGTTGATGGTTATAACCAAAAGTGGACTACTGGATTTAGTGTGGTCATGATTGCCAGTATCATAGACCTTAAAGCGAGAAGGGACCTTAGAAGTCATGGCCTAGAAAAGAGGAAACTGAGTGAGGCCCAAGGAAGTAAAGAGCCTGACAGGAGATTCAGACCCAGTTCTTTTTTTTACTCCAGGCTTAGCACTCTAAGACTAAGTAGCCTTTACAAGCAAACTTGAATTCAGTATCTTTATTTACTAGTGGGAGCAGCTGGGTGGTGAAGTGGATAGGGTGCTGGGCCTGGGGTGAGAAGATCTGAGTTCAAATCTGGTCTCAGGCACTTGCCAGCTGTGTGACCCTAGGCAAAGTCACCTAATTCTGTTTCCCTCAGTTTCCCTCAGTTTCCTCACCTAGAAGAAAGAAATGACAAACCACCCCAGTACCTTTGCCAAGAAAATCCCAAAGAGTCAGACACAACTGAATAACAAGAATCTACTAATGGTGGTTTTAAATCTCAGAATCACAATATTTCAGAATCAGGGGTTCACAGAATCTTGGAATGACTGAATTGAAAGGGACATGAAGAGATCACTAGGCCCACCCGAGAACTTATCAAGAATATCCTCTATAACTTCCCTGACAAGTAGTCACCTAGCCTTCACCTGAAGACTTCTGAACCCACTACCACCTAGGGTACTTTTTCGTAGCTCTAATTAGTAGGGATTTTTTTCCCCTTCTCCATAAGTTGTCTGAACTTGGGCAGGTCCCCGATACCTTGCGACCTCAGTTTCTTCTGCAACTGCACAATGAGGGAGTCTCTATGGTGCCTCCCAGCTCTCGAGACACTATTATCCCCATTTTCCCAGTGAGAACAGGACCAACTTGTTTCACATTTCCTCATACCTTAGATTTTTTTCATTTGAGGCCTCACCCTCTCCCAGACAATAACAACATCCTTCCTGTGGGTTGGTGACCAATGCCACATCGAAGAGGCTTAACAAGCACTTTACACAGCTGCACCGTCACCTCATTTTCTTTGTTTCTAATCCTTCTGCTAAGATAACCTAAAACACAGCGTCACTGTACAATGAGCAGATTGTTTCCCCCTCGCCCCTCCCCTTTTTTCCCCTTTTCCATGCTGCCTCCCAAATTCCTGTCCGGAGCCAACCACAGTTGCATTATTCTGCTCAGAAGATAACGCTAGAATGATTTTGCACTCAGAATAAGTATTTGGCATGGAGACAGCGTTGTCCAGTACGGGGCCAGAAGGGGAAATCACCAAGGGAGTGGCAGGGACAGAGCAAATAAGGGGAGCTCCCCTCCGGGCCTCCATCCCCCTGAAGCACTCTGTGGACTAGAATGGAACCAGAATAAAGAACTGGCTCTAAGGTTCTAGGTTCATGCTGAGGGCAACTTCACAGGACCTGTTTAAAATGTGGATGGCGATGCCATAGGATGGAAAGGTCCTCAAATCTCAGCCTGTCTCTTTGAAGTCATAAGGAAGCAGAAAAGAAAGTTTATAAATGCTTTCTCTAGATAAGGTATCAGACAGTCTGACAAACCTATGAAAAATATGGAGTTGGCAGGGTGGGGAGGAGTGGGGGTAGTCTGTCTTCCAAATGGAGACTTCACTCAGTACTAGGATGGACACTAATACATAAGTTAAAAATTTAACCTCATCAAGTTAGTGCGTTTAAAAAGTCACAAACAGGCATGGTCTTAAAGAACACATATAACATGTACTTGGTCCTCTAGATCTTGGATCCCTGCAATCTTATAGAAGAGAAAAGGGCCTTTGAGGAGAACTTCTGGTCTCTGTGACAGAGGAGCAATGGCAAACTACTTATCAAGGTAATACCTCTCTGGTAAGAAGGGTGTCTGAGCCCCATGTGGTTCCCACCTTTCCCTCAATAAAGCCAATAATAACAGTGTTTCTCAATCACTGGTTCATGCCAATAATTCGTGGTATATTTTTACTGGTCTTCAAAACTTTTACTACCAAAGAGCCTGACTTCTTAAAACTTATAAAGTTAATTTTTTTTTTCCTTTTACTTCTCTCACTCCTATTTGCCTCTTGCTCCTTCAGGCTTCTGACTACCTCCTCTTCAGTTAACAGCAACGACAACAAAACAACAACTAACATTTATATGATCCTTACTATGTGCCAAACACTGAAACAAGCACTTCACAATTATTACCTCATTTGATCCTCACAACACCCCTGGGAAGTAGGTTCTGTTATGACCCCCATTTTACAGGGTAGGAAACTGAGGCAAACCAGTTCATCGACTTCCCCAGAGTTATCCGGTCTTTGCCCAACTTTGAATTCAGGTCTGACTCTGGGCCCACTGCTCTATCTAATGCACCACCTAGCTACCAGTGCTGCCTTCCCATCTCCTGAACTCACTTGGACTAGCCTACTGAGGCTATGGAAGACAGGCTAAAGTAATCTTTACTACAGAATTTAGGTGTTTTGCCAGACTTCAATATAGTTTGAGTTAGGAAGCATTGGACAATTAAAAAAAAATAAATGAAGATGTTCTGCTCTCTACCTCTTACATTTCTAGTTGCCTTGTCTCATTTGGATATTTTTCCTGCACCAAAAAATCAGTATATCCAAAACCAAATTCATCTTTTTCCACCCTAAGCTGGCCCCTCTGCCAAACTTCCCTTTCTCTAACAGCAGCACCATCATCTGATAGCACCATCATCATGCCTGTTAACTACTTTTGAAACCTCAAGGTCATTTTTTACTTACTCACCATGTCCAGTCACTTTCCAAGTCCTGTCCCTACTTCCTCTGCAACATTTCTTGTGGCCATGCCCTCCTCTCCATTCCTGTGGCTACCTCCCTCGTTCACGGCTTTATCACCTAGCACCTGGAATGTTGTTAACAGCCTCCTAGCTGGTCTCCTTGCTTCCCTCTCCGATCCAACCTTCACAAAGCTTCCCAAATAATCTCCATAAGGCTCAGGTCTGACCATGTCACTTCTTACAAGTCTTCAGTCGTTCCCAATCTAGAGATCTCTAGAATAGAATACAAATTTCTAGGCCTGACACTTAAAGTCCTCCAGATTCGAACTCCAATCTGCCCTTGTAAACTTGTTCCTTCTAACTCCCCTTCACAAACTCTATGCTCTAACCAAACCAGACTCCTAAGCTATTCTCTAATTTCTCCAATTCTTGCTTCTGTCTTTCTAACACAGGCCATCCTCATGCTCATAGGACCCAGATCCTCATATTCATCTTCCAGAAAGCTTCCCCTCATTCAAGACTTAGCTCTAGGGTCTCTTCATTTGGTGTTACCTTCCCCGATTATCCAAAGCTAAAAATATTCTACTACCTCTAATTGACACTTACTATCTGTGTGACCCTGGGCAAGTCACTTAACCCCCATTGCCCTGCAAAAAAATAAATTAAAAAAACAAAACAAAACAAAAAACAATAATGTGGTAAGTGATGTTTATATACCAGGCACCGTGCTCAATGTCGGGAAAACAAAGAAATACAAAAGAACAAATAAAAAACACAGTCCCTGCCTTCCAGGAGTTCCCATTCTAATGGGGAGGCCAACATGCCAACAACTGCACATACAAGATCCACCAAGATCTGTCTCAATCTCCCTTTGGCCACCATGTTGCATCCTACTTTGTATTATATTTGTTCATGTGTCCTATCTCCCCCAGGAGAATGGAAGCTCTTTGAGGACTGTGTCATTTTTATCTTTGTGTTTCTAATGCCAAGCACAAGTGCCATGCTCCACAAGGTGCGTAATAAATGTTTGTTGAATTGAACTGAATTCCCATGGCAGTATGTCTCATGGCACTAAAAACATTCTATTTTTTATGATAGTTCTTTTAATATACATTTTTATCTCTTCTACTAGATTACATGCTTCTTGAAGGAAGGGAATTTGTATTAGTCACTTTGCTTAACAATGTTGCCTTCTGTGTTGTAGGCTTTCAATAAGCATTTGTTTCATGAATAAATGAATTCAATCTAAACGTATGAATGTCAGTACTGGAGCAGACTCAGGGTGCATTGGTCACAGTGTTCTGTCTGCTGGTGGGACAACAGGAGGGCTGTTCTACTTGATGTTAACCTCAGAGATTAGGGAGATCCAACATACACATCTCCATTTCCTTCAATAATCCATTATGTAGTTATTCTCCATGGACTTTTCTAACTATTTCTTGAGAATATTTCTATGTTTAGCTTCTACTTACATGTAATTTCAGCCTGTTCTACCTAGTAGGAAACAAGCAAAGAAAAGGATAGAGATTTGTAGAAAGTCTTAGTCCCATTGTTCTTGATAGGATATATTGGATCTTTCCCTGGAGAATCAAATTTTATATTAGTGGGTATAGAGCTATTTATGTATAATAAGGGATTCAAATCTCACACTTGCTTATGTAAAAAAAAAGTATGTTGAGGCTTGTGGTAACAAAGTGGTGATAATCCACCAGAGGTAGTGGCATCAAGGATACCAAAATCTTATAATGTATTATTTTCAGAAACAGGAACAACCTCCAACAGGCCAGGGTTAGCTTGATGACTATGTTGACAGAGTCAACACATCCATAGGGTCCAATGATGTTGGCATGGTATAACTCATGTCCTACATGATTATGAATTCTAGTAACAGCATTGTTCATTAGCCAGTTGGGATTATAGACCTTGGGGTTAGAGCTTTCATAAATTTAGCATCTACTAAGAAAAGTTTTATTTCCTGTTATTGATCTCAAACCAAGTCTATCAGGCTTCCCAAGAAATAGTAGGGTCCCTAGATCTTATATCCTAGGATTTGGTACCAGGATGAGGAAGCTAGTTGGCACAGTCAGGAAGATTTGAATTTAAATGCAGCCTTAGATACTTACTAACTGTGTGACCCTGGGAATATCACTTAACCTTTGTCTGCCTCAGTTTCCTCATCTGTAGAAGAGAGATAAAAATAGCCCCTACTTCTCAGGGTTATTGTGAGGATAAAATGAGAGAAAATTTGTGCAGTGCTTTGCAAACCTTAAAATGCTATATAAATGCTGGCTGTCATTATTATAGCTATAGAATTAAAAAAAACAAACAAGCATATACCACCTCAGCTTTTCTCTCAAGACTGAAGATTTAATCTTTTTAGCCTATCCTTATATGAAAGTTATTCACTCTAGGGGGCCTTTCTTGCAGAACACAACTGGTTTGATTGAGTCGGTCTTATCATTCCCAGTGCCCAGTAGCCTGATCAGAAAAACAGTAACACTATCATTTCCCCGATGGCATTTGGCCCAAAGTCACCCTGTCATCTTCTTTGAATGATGCTGTTCATCAGGTATACCAGTTGTCTGTCTGAGTTAAGAGGACGTCTGTGAGGAAGCCTTTGGAGATTCTGGTCCTGTCAGTGCACGATCAGCCTCATAAGCCATCTTTACGACCAATTTCTGTATAATCGATGAGACCAGCTGAGCTGCTGATCCAATTTGGGCATTATGTTGGCCCAAAGCACCAGGTCAACTTCTGTTGATTTGGTGTTTTTCCATCATGTAAATACTACCTTAATCTTGCTTGGGCAGCAACTAAGCCCTGTGAGATTTCTGAAAAAGGTCAGGGAATTTCTGGTTCCCTACAATTGGGAATGGTACTCATGGTTAGGGAGTCCCCTGATACACACCTTGGAGATTTCCTTCTACCTTCTAATTCTGATGGTAGAGTAATTTGCTGCCAAGGAAGGAGAAAAGTTACTCTTTCTATCTTCCTAGGCACCAATGCCCCTGGTGACAATGCTGCAGTAGGTCACATCCTAAAAGGCCAGGAAACTTCAGTGACATATTCCTGACACTAACTCTAAACTTACAGTTGTTTCAGTTCAGGATCTTATAATCTCTGCACTGGAAAGACCTCAGATGTCATCTAGCCCAATTTGTACTGGACAAGAATCTCAAATGAAATGAGATATTGTATATAAATCACTTTGCAAATTTCTTTGTCATTCAGTCATAAGTTCATTCACTCGATTCAATAAATATGTATTGATTGCTACTATGTGCAAGGTCCTGTGCTTGATCATAGGATAAAAAATTGATGAATAGAATGGACCTTGGAAATCATCTAGTCGCTCACTTGGGGTTAAGGTGGGCTATGAACAACAATAAGATAGAGTCTTTGACTTCAAGAAGTTTATAATATACTTTCTCTGAAAGCGATTAAGAGAGAGGCTGAGGAATCATGGGGGCACCATGTATAGCTTGTCTGGAATAATGATACCTAGAAGAGGGAGAGATAGTTTCAAGGAGGCTTGAGTATTCTCCCTAACAATTGCATCTCTGGAGAGCCTCTGTACTCCCTCCTAACCTCCATTTCTTGGAACTCTTCATTCCCTTTAAGACTCAGTTCAAATGCCACCTTCAACATGAAGTCCCTCCTGATCATTCCAAATGCTGCTATCTTCCCTGCCCAATCACCTTGAATCTATTTTGTATATTTATACACACACACACACATGTATTTGTGTAATACATGGGTGTGTATATGCATGTCCATATATACATATTTTACACATGTGTATCTATATTTGCGAACACACAAATACATACAGGTACACATACCTATGCATTTATACATATATGTGTGTATATACACATATGAATATACAAAATATATTCAAGGTTATTTGGCAGGGAAGACATTACTAATGTCTCTATATATGAATGTGTCTATATATCATATAGTTATATATGTATGTAGTTATGCATATTTCTGTATCTATATATCTGTATACATGTGCCTATACATACACAATTCACATATGTTTACATTGTCTCTTCCCATTCCCCTTTTTCAGAAAATAAACTCCTTGAAAGCAAAGAGTTTTTCACTCTCTTTTTGGTATTCCCAATGCCTGGCACATAGTAGGTGATTTTTGGTTGTTGTCGTTTAGTCATTTTTCATTGATGTTCAGCTCTTTATGACCCCATTTGGAATTTTATTGGCAGAGATATTGGAGTGGTTTGCCATTTCCTTTCCCAGCTCATTTTTACACATGAGGAAACTGAGGCAAACAGGATTAAGTGACATGCCCAGGGTCACACAGCTAGTAAATATCTGAGGATGGATTTGAGATGAGTCTTCCTGATTCCAAGTCCACTGCTCTATCCACTGTGCCACCCAGATGTTCATAGTAGGGTACTTAATAACTTCTTGATGATTGATTATTCTCTCTGGTACCTGCAGTTTTTGAAATCAGTTCTTCCCCTTCCCCCAGCACTCACATGCACAAAGCACACACTCTTATAGCCATCTCTCTCAGTATCCCCAGAGTATCTCTCAGTAGAATGGGAGAAGATAGAAGAACTGACAGTGGGGAGAAGAGGCTCCTCTGCAGAGTCAGTGCTGCCCTCAAACTACAGGGTGATTTTAGATTCTTAGCTTGAGGGCCAGTAATGGGCAGTGAGGAGGGGCTCTGGAAGCCTAGAGCCCAGCACTCCTAATTTTTCTAGGTAGCTTTACTGTTAGATACTTGCTGGGTACAGCAAGAGTCACATGAAGAGCAATAGATTCCCTGAATCCAGCTATTGTATTTGCTTTTACTAATATCAAGATAAAACATCTGGTAAAACTGTAAAAAAGTGCATTTGGTGGCTACTCCTAATGGACATGCAATGTTGGCACCACAAGCCACCCCAGATCTCAAGGGCAGCCAGAAAACACAATTTATGGGCCTTCTAGTGGTCTTAGGCAAGACAATGACTTTCATAAGGGATCCATATTCTTGAGGCGAGGGGAGGGTTAATGTGATAATCCATCAGAAATAAAATAGAAAAAACACCTAAGCAGAAAGAAGGACGAACAACAACAATAATAGCAAAGATATACACGAACATATTATCTTATTTGATCCTCCTAACAATCTTGTGAGGTTGGTATGGCTGCTCTGGCTCCTATAAGAACAAATCTTAATTATCAAGGACTCAGAAAGGGAAATAGATCCTGTTATTTAGAACTGAAAGGGACTTTGGAGATCAAGAAACACCCCCACCCACCCACACTCCTTATAGAGCAGGAAATTGAGGCCTGAATAAGTGAAATAATGTGGTGAATATGGGAACCCAGGTCTGATAACACAAATAACTAATTCAGTACATAACAGTGATAACAGAACATCTGCTGACCTTTTTTGATTGCCAACAGGTCCCTTACAGCTCTAGATCTATGATTCTATGATCCCTTTTCCAGCAGGGGAAAGAAAGGAAAATGACCACACCGGCCCTTGTAGTCATCACATAGTCATCAGGCTGCAATGCTAGTTCGAAGCATAATCACTTGGCAAGATCACAGTGACCTAAACAGGCAATAGGCTATGCTCAGGAGAAGTTTAATCTGAGGATAGTCAATCACAAATACCTTCCCTGGGTAATTATAAGAAAGAGATCCATTAGCCTCCAGCAGAGACCAAAGCCTTGTTCACTAATGAGCCTTTTCTTCTCATTATTATGAGGAGCACTTCCTGTAAGTCTGATCTAAATTGTGAAAAGCAGTATAAGCTTAAGGAAGTTGAACTGCTCAGATGTGCGGAGCAAGACAACAGCATACCCCCTGCTCAGCTCCCAAGAGGTGCTTCCCCTTCTCCCCCAAACTAGGGATTAACAGTTGATTCTCTTGGTTTGGCTTGACTTCATCTATGTATCTACTTATTGGAGTGCTAGGTACAAGCCCAGATTTTGGAGAACTTGGCCTTTGGGTCAGGCGGGTAATGTTAGGTGGCACAGTGGAGAGAGTGGCAGGTCTGGAATCAGGAAGATGAGTCTTCCTGAGTTCATATTTTGCCTCAGATACTTAGTAGCTATGTGACCCTGGGCAAGTCACTTAACCCTCTTTGCCTCAGTTCCTCATCTGTAGAGTGAGCTGGAGAAGGAAATGGCAAAAGCACTCCAGTATCTTTGCCAAGAAAACCCCAAATGGGGTCATGGTGAGTCAGACATGACTGAAAAATGACTTAACAAAAAGGCAATGCTAAAGGTCCAGAAACTAGACCAAGTTATCAGTTGAAATCAGACATTTTGTTGGCTTTATAGGAAAACAAAAGCACACAAAACTTCACTCTGAAGTTAAAATATTTTCAGTCTATTTTAATGAGATTTCATATTTTAATGCTCACCAAGCCGGATGTTTTTATTTAACTGAATTTATCTGTTTTCTAGAGGCAGCTAGGTAGCAAAGCAGATAGAGTGATGGGCCTGAGCTCAAATCTGACTCAGACAAACACAAGCTATAGGACCTGGGCAAGTCACTTAATTTAATCTCTTTAAGTCTCAGTGTCCTCAGCTGTGCAATGGGGATAATAACTACACCTATCTCCCAGGGTTGTGAAGATCAAATGAGATAATATTTGTAAAGTACTTATCACAGTGTTTGGCATATAGTAGATGCTTAATTCTTGTTTCCTTCTTCCCTCCCCTTTCATTCCTTCCTCCCTTCTTCCCTTCTTTTCTTTTCCTCTCTCCCTTCTTTCCTTTCCCCCCCTTCCTCTCTCCCTCTTTCCCTCCCTCTCCCAAGACTAAACAGCCAAGCCTTGCTGCTGAAGATTTATCAATTTCCCAGTTTAGTAAATACAGTATAATAAACATAATGCACTATTTCTTTGATGACTATCTTACAGTACCTCAATTCATCATTCTACTCATCATTCCTCATTGTAGAGGACTGTAAATTGCCATAATGTTTGAGCAGATATGAATATACTACATCTGATCTTAGACCAAAAGCAATTAAATGTAGATGGCAGAAGATGTACACACAAAAGACGAATGTCCTGACCTCTTCCCATTAAAACATACCTGGCTTGTGTCCTATTCCTTCAGGGCCCTACTCACTCCTGAGTGACACCTAACTAATTGGGTAATTAATCCATAATAATGTGTGAATGTGTTATATAACCCAGAGAACAACATACATATCTAAACAAGAGGCTCCTAAAGGCAATGTCTTGGCCCAAAGGAGTGACTCTAAAGTTGGACTTTTCAGGTAACATGGCAGGCTAGTTATTGGCAGAGATATGTTATGGTAACTGGGCCCTTGCCATACCTGACAAATCACACACCATTTAGTCAGCTTCCAGATCCACCTGAGCACTATCTTATTCCTGAGAGGCAGCATTGGAGAGTAGATAGAATGATGGACCTCAAGTCAGTAAGAACCGGGTTTGAATCTCACCTCATATGCTTATGACCTTTTGACCTCTCTGAATTTCAGATTCTTCCAGGGTAAAACAGGGATAATAATAGCACCTACTTCATAGGATTGTTGTGAGGATCAAATAAGTTCATGTAAAGCACTTTGTAAACATCAAAGTAAGGTCAGCTGCTATTCCTACTACAAAGAGTATTTTAGCATTAATCCAAGCTAATATATGTACCTACAATTCTTGATATAGACAAAAGGCTAACAAGCTATGTCCCAGCTGTCCCATTCTAGGGATTTGCCACCAGTCCTTGAAAGCTACAATCTCATAAGTTCTACCCAGTGGTTAGAATCACAGAACTGTGTGGGCTCTGTTGGGCAGAGGCAACCTTACCACAATCACAAACAGCAATTTTTTGCATGGGGTACTATGTATATGTATATGTGGGGGTGGGGGCTAGGGGTGGGGAGGGAGCATATATAGGGAAGGAAGGGCTGTGGGTGAAGCCAGGGGGATGGAGGACTCCTTCCCTATGATGAGGCTACTGCTGGGGTGGGGACAGGAAGGGGAGGAAGCTCACTCTGGGAGAGTGCTATCTAAATTTTCCACCCTGGGGCAAAGTTCTTTTGGCCCCACCCTAGTTAGAGCTCTAGGTCTAACCCTTCCTACTGCAAGCCACATATGATGTTAGCTTGTGGAAGGCACAAACATAATTTTCTATATCATACAGAAATCTGGTGTGGATCTTCACTCAGAGAGAAAACCAGTTGGTGCTTAATAAATGCAGTTTTTCATTCATTCATTTGTTGTCAACAAACTGACACATAAGAGTGTGTTGCTAATTGCCCTAAAGGTAACAACCATAATGCATCATGACAGGCCCAACAGTGCTCTGCAGCTTCTTTAGCAGGGATGATAGCTCTCATCATGGGAATGTCATGGGGCCAGGACATTTTTGTAAAATGCTTTGAGCTCATCAATTTAAAGAAACAAAGTACAGTAAAATTCCACCCACAGCTCAGCTCCTTCATATTGATATGCCGTGGATCAATCAAAAAAAATTTATTACGTGCTAGGTGCCAGGTACTATGTTAAGAGCCAGGGATACAAAAAGAGGCCAAAAAACAGTCTCTGCCCACAAGGAGCTTATAGTCTAATAGGGGAGATCACATGTAAACAAATACATACAAAGCCAGCTCTATACATGATGAAAAGGGAACAATCAACAGAGGGAAGACACTGGAATTAAGAGGGGTTGGATCAAATCAAATCGTGTCTTGGCTTTACTTCCTACCTCATGTCACAAGGTAGTCACTTATCCTCTCTTGAGGTAAGTCTCTTCCTCTGTGAAATAATAATAGCTAACATTTATGTAGTGCTTACTATATGCCAGGCACTGTGCTCAAGCCCTTTATAATTATTATCTGATTCTCACAACAACCCTGGGAGGTAGGTGCATTTTCTGTATTTTATAGTTGGGGAAACCAAGCCAAACAGTTTAAGTGACTTGTCCAGGGTCACAAACCTGGTTAAGTGTCTGAGGCTGAATTTGAACTCAGGTGACTCTAGCCCAGCTCTAAATCTATAATTCAGCAACCTGAAGTTTCCCTAAGCATCATCAATGCCACAAAGTAAAAGGCTGGTCACCTCTAAGGTATGTTGTCATGCGAGTGTCCCACTGGGTCTCCTCAGCTGACTCAAAAGGGTATTTACACACTCCTTACTAGCTTTGTGATACATCCAAGGCCTGCACGCCCAAGCTTCACTTGGCAGCATGAACAGAGAGCAATGGAACCTCTACAGTGGGAATTCTCATCGACATTCACATCACAGTCTCCATTCACATTACAACTAGGGAGTAACTGGAACTGGAGGGAGCAGGGTGGAGAGTTTGCCTCTGCCCTGGTCAGCAGTGTTTCTTTCTCCCAACCTCCAGTTGTCCTGGAGACATTATCATTTGAATTTCCTGATTTTCTAACCCTTTAGAGTCTACCTCTCATTGTTGCATTGTTGGGGTGTGTGTGTGTGTGGGGGTGTGTGTGTGTGTGTGTGTGTGTGTGTGTGGGTGTGTGCGTGCGCGCGTGTGTATTCTGGGACTTCTTTCTAACACCCTCAAGTAGATGAGCTGCAGTTCTGTCCAGGAAGCACTCCCTGGGGCCCAGAATTTCTATTTCACAAAAGAAGAGCAATGGGAACAGAGAGTGATTTAAAAAGCCAAAACAGGAAACGCGGCAAGGAGACAACAGATTAAATGACAAGGACTAAGGAGAGAGAACATCTTCTGAGTGCTCGACAACGACAATTGGGAAAGACTGACCCAACATGTGGAAGCCATGTGTTCTGTGGGGTCGGTGCTGCTGATGGTGAGAAGACAGCATCTGAATGCAGCATGAGGAGTAAAAACACCAAACCCTGCAAAGGTGACTTCTAACTGTGTGTATGGGTATGGGTACAGGCATCAGATCAACTAGTTCACTCCATTCACTTATGGATGAGGAAGCTGAGGTATTGAGGCCAGCTGTGACCTCTCTGAGGTCACATAGGCATTAAATAGCAGTCAGAATATGAACCTAGATCCCCTCCCTGCAAATCCAATATTCTTTCCACTGTATGCACTGCTCTTTAGTGAAGTCCCCCATAGTGGTATTGAGAAGAAAGTGCTTTATTAACTGGAAAGCAATAAGAAAAATGCAAAGTAGATCATGCAGGGACATTTTGGACTTTGGCATGCTGCCCTCATCTTGAAAATACTTCCTGAAATACCTTTTGAGTCTGCTCCCCTTTACAAATACTATGTTGCAAAAATCCAGCTAGGTCTAAGAGTATGCTAAGAAATATGGGAAACTTTGGAAAACTTTGACACTTCCAGAGAAGAAGGGCTAGCAGTGGCTAGCAGTTTGCCCAGTCAGCTTTGCTGATCCTTTTACAATCTGAAACCACAGAAAAGAGGTTGAAGGTCACCATCTCAGTCTTAACATAGAAATTCCTCAAGTTCCTGGTTTAGTGCCACTAGCCCTGATCTATTCAAACGTATGCTTGGATTTTGTCAGTTTTCCTTAAATTCCATTCAAAGATGTAAGAAACAAAGTCAGTAGAAACCACCAATCTCTAGTTATTTTTTTAAGGACAAAATTTTAGACAACATAAATGTGTATTTATGAGTTTTCTGACACAAGCACCTACACAGGGCTTTCTTAAATTGGGCTTCTATTTCCATAAGGGCACCAATGAGTCCCTTAAAGTTTGGAATGTGCAATAACTGTGCATATAGAAAGTATTTATTCTAAATATAGAGAATTTTTAAAGCATATGCTATTTACTCAGTAGACTGGACCAACTTCCTTTGAGCTATTCTGGTCTATCATGTAAATATGTATAGCAATCATTCCTAGCAACAGTCCTTTTTGCGTGTGTTATTAGGCACATTGGGGAGCAAAATAACTTAGGTATTTGACTACCATCTCCCTTAAAATTACCAACAGCAACTAGACAGTCATATGGGACAAGTGAATTCCAAATTTTATTCTGCAGCTCGAATGGTTTTTAGTTAGATTAGTGGAAAAATACACCCTTAAACCTGCAAATAAAAATTTTTTTCAACAACTTTTCAACAGTTTAACCACTTTTAGTAAATAAATGTAAGAAAGTGAGCCCCCAGTCATAGCAAATGTTTACAACTGAGTTAAAGGCTCTTAAAAATAAGGCATTTGATGGTCCACTGCCAAAATATGGACTCTAGCAGTCTGGATTGCACAGCTATTAATAAAGAGTTAGTGTTACCATGAAAAACCCAGGGAGAAAGTTCCAATTCAGTTTTTCTCCCAGTCTCTAAAAACTTGTCCATGAATGATGAAGTGTAGACATGGGTTCTAATTTTGTTGTTCTCTGCTGAATAGGGAGCTGACAAAGAAACATCCAGGTCTACTGACGATAATTGCCCTAGATAGAGCAAACAGTTAAATTAAGCAGAGCCCTCAATCAAGTAGATTTTAACCCACTCAATGTCACTTTTCATCTCCTAGGAGAAAGAGGAACAAAACTAAGGAAGAACCCAAGTTAGAATAGGAATTATTCAAGAGAGACTATTTCCAGGAATCAGCCCAGTCTCTAATGCCTTGTCTAGCTACAATTCTTCATGAAGAGAAGTGTTTTCATGCTGAGGTGTGGCAATGTTACCCACTCCCAAAGAAAGATTCAATTATATGCAATATACTCTCCTCAATGAATTAGAAAGTAAACTAAGGTTATAGACCTAGATTTAGAAAGGACCTTAGAGGCCATCTGGTCTAACACCCCTCCTTTTTACATATGAGGAAAATGGAGCCAGAGAAGGTTGAGTGACATTGACCAAGGTCACAGAAGTAGCAAGTTTCAGGGGAAGGAATGAACCTTGGTCCTCTACACCTTAGGGCTAGTGTTTTTTCAACACACAAATTAATTTTCGAAATATTTACCTCAGATAATGTAGAGACAAAAACAGTTCGCTATGCAACCCTGCCTCAACCAGAAAATCTAATTAATTAGAACATCCCGTTCAATAAGCCTCTGTTTAATCAAGGCTTAGCTGTATTATAATATTCCCACAGGTATCTATAATAATGATGCTCCTGATTCTGATCTCTGAATCTTTTAGGGGTCATATATCATTATGTTCCTTCTTCTTCAAATATCTTATCAGTTAAAATAATGGATGTGGATTTCACAAAATTCTATACTCCACCCTTATGCTTTCTCTATCTTATTCTTCACAAGGACTATTTCAAATGTTTTCCTCTTTCTTCAAGTACCCGCCACCCCACCAACCATTCTTCTAAACTTCACAATGAGAGCAGATGTCTTAGCTGCTGACTGTGAGAGGGAACTCCATCAATCTTTCCTTTAACTTAATCCATGATGTTTCATAAGATCATCACTTAACTTCTTGCGGCCCTTCAGTAATAGTGGCTAATTCCCACTAAGGCAATCCTTTTGCCTGTGTCCACCTCTTCTAGGACCCTGTTCTAGCAATCACCTGCTCATATGCATTTTTCTTTTTTTAAGGTTAATGCCTTCTGTTTTCTACACTGTGGCTCTCACACATTTTCAACCTCACCCTCTCAACTATCTATTTCCTATTTACCAACAAACATGCTCAATATATCTCCTATCTTTTTTTTTTTTTTTAAAAAAAGCTTCTTCGGGGCTGCTAGGTGACACAGTGGATAAAGCGCTGGCCCTGGATTCAGGACAACCTGAGTTCAAATCCAGCCTTAGACACTTGACACTTACTAGCTGTGTGACCCTGGGCAAGTTACTTAACCCCAATTGCCTCACCAAAATAAAAAAAAGCATCTTCATTTGACCCATCTTCTAGACAATCCAGCTACCAGCCATCTCTCTTTTTCTTCCTGCATTGCCAAACTTTTGAAGCAAGTTGTTAACATTCAATGCTTCCACTTCCTCAGCACTGATAATTCTTCAGTCCCTTGAAATCTGGTTTCAGTCTCCACCATTCAACTGAAAGTACTCTCTCACAGGTCAACAATGACCTCTTTTCTAATCACGGAATCCAATGCTTCCTCACCTTGGCTCAAACTCTTCCCTTTGCCTGGAATATCCTTCTCCAGTTCTCTTTTCTTTTTAATTGCTACCCATCCTTAAATGCCACAATGCTCTTTCAACTCTCTGGGCCTCTATGGCTGTAGAAAGATGTAAGAGATCCACTTAATTCCATTCTTCTAAGGAGGATGCTGTTAAAGACTTTGCCAAAATTTGTAATTATATGCTGATGCTGATTCACAGAATTTCAGATTTGAGATTAGGAATAGACTTCAGAGATGATCTATTCCAAACTCCTACTTTTTACACATGTTGAAACTAAGTCTTAGGGAGGTGGAAGACCTTTGCCAATGTCACATTGCCAATTAATGGCAAACAAGATGACCTGACTACCAGCCAAGTGTAGTTAAGGCTCTTCTGGGAAAGAATTTGGAGGTGCAGCCAATCCCACCCCCACCCTGCTTCCTCGATAGTTAAAGGATTACATAGGATCTACATAGAGTAGATGCTCTATGAGACAAAATCCACTGAATAAAGAGATAAATTTGCCTGAGAGAGAGAGGGAGAGAAATATTTGATGAGGACTTGAAAAACCCATAAGAACCTTGGGGAAAATTTGCAGCTCAGTGAAAACATGCACATCTATCTAAGACAACTTCTAGAAATTGAGGACATTGTGCTTAACATTAATTCTAAAGATACAGATTCAAAAACATTGCTACAACGTGGATGGAATTAGACGATCTGTCTAAGACCCATTTTCCCCTCCTGTGCAACACCCTGAGTGAGAGTTAAAGGGAAACCTATCAATGTGCTGCTGCTGACACCTTCTCTGCTCACCAGAAAGGAGAGACAGCTCATAAGATCTGGGCATCTGGATGCTCTTTCTCCTTTTCCTTCTGGCCTAGTTCTAGTTCATACTGATGTTTCTTCTCATCCTGCTTCTCAATACTCCCAGACAGTTGAAGGCAACATCCCAACTTTTCTATGTATGTAATTCTAGGCCAGAGCTGAGATCCAGGAGGAATATTGCCCTTTCTCAAGGAAAAGGTTAGTTTTACAAGGAGTTCAAACCATGTTAACATCAGAAAAGTGCCTTTTCAATCCAATCGCATGACTTGCCCCTTTTAGAAGACCTCATAATTATGTAGGGGAGTGGCAAATTACTATGGCTCCCTCTTCATTCCAAATAGCTAGAAGTAAAGAAGTATCAGTTGATAATTGTGAAGGTGTAAAGGGCAGCTAAGCAGGAGAGTTTCATTTTCAGAAAGGAGTGATCAGCATAAAGCAAATCATAATGCTTAGTCCTGAACTTATTCGAAATCACTAGCACAGTAATAAACTAATGTCTATCCCTAAGTTGACCTGGGCTATTTGAACTAAAATAAACATTGGTCAAAGAGCTCCTTGACAAGATACAGTTTGAGTGAAGACCCTTTTCCTTGGTCTCTGATTGAAAATTAAGTCTCTTTTTGCAACAATACCTCCAATATCCTCCCTCTTCACTCTTGGGAGTTGACTCCCTAGGAACTCACTTTTCCTAGAAACAAATCAAAGTAGTTCTTTCACTTTTTCTAATCTCCTAAGAAGCAACTGATTGGAAAAATTACTTTTGATGCCCTCATATGTTCCCTCTATACTTAGTGGATGAGAAGAGGATGGCCACCCCATTCCCTAAGTATCGGCCATTCTCCCTGAAATAGCTCCATGTAACACATTGTGCAGGTATAACTGATGGCTTAAGGCACTGGCCTTCTTAGTTGATCCGATAGCTGCTGTCACAGGTGCCAATCAATCACCTGCCTCTGCTTATCTCTTTACTACTTGCCATGTCTCATCATTAGTTTCTACTCCTGAAGTAGAACCACATTTGTTTTGTTGTTTCTTGAAAGAAACCATAATCCTCCCAGAAGTTTCATTTAAAAATCGTAAACCCCAATTATTTCTAGCCCAGATGTATGAATGTAACATTGTTAGTGTACAAAAGTCACTGACATGGCCATCTTCTTGCATTAAGGGTGTCAACATTTCAAAACTGTAATGTTAAACTACCTAAGGCATCACTCAGTGTCAGAAACTGATATGATTTTATCAGTAGAAATGACATTTAAAAAGGAGACATGACCATCTGCTTTTTTGCTGCACTCTGAGGATTCTGGGACCTTTCTATCTGATTTGCAGCTAAAATCCTGCATAGGTGGGGGCAGCTAGGTGGCGCAGTGGATAAAGCACCAGCCCTGGATTCAGGAGGACCTGAGTTCAAATCCAGCCTCAGACACTTGACACTTACTAGCTGTGTGACCCTGGGCAAGTCACTTAACCCTCATTGCCCCACCCTACCCCCCCCAAAAAGGAAAAATAATTTAAAAATCCTGCATAGGTGTTATCTCCTTCATTAGGGTATAAGCTTCTTGAGAGCAAGGACTGTCTTCTAGTTGTATCTCCAGGGCTTAGAAGAGTGCTTTCCACACAGGAAGCACATACAAATACTTGCTTCATTCATTCATTCATTCATCCAGCACAAAAGGGGAAAGGCCCCAGTCTGTAAAGAAGAATTTTTAAACTGATAATCTTTTTCCATTTTCCAAAGTTTCATTTTTTTAAAGTCAAAATTGACCTCTAAAAGAGTCACATTTTATACCAAGCTGGCTAGTTATAAATTACTCTTTTGGAGGAGAATATCCTCAAGAATTTTTCAATCCTAGAGCTAGAAGGAAACTTTTAAAAAAATAATCATTTATTGGATAAGACATTGAGGTCCAGGAAGGCCATTATCTAAGGTCAAATAGCTAGTTAGAATTGAAACCCAGTTGAAGGCAGGTGGATAGCATATTGGATGGAGAGTCAGGAAGACCCGAGTTCAAATGCTATATCAGCCAGATGAGTAACTCTTAGGCATGTGTGACTCTTAGGCAAGTCGCTTAATCTCTCTTAGCCTCAGTTTTCTCATTTCTAAAAAAAGAAGACAATAATAGCACCCAACTCACCGGGTTGTCATGAGGATCAAATGAGATAACATATGTAAATAAGTTTGCAAATTTGTTGTTATATAAAAGGTAGTTCTTGTTATTATTATCATTATCTCTTCATTCCCAAGCCTGTCTCCTTCCTGCTACATTACATTGCTTCCCTGAAAAGGACTACAGGACTTGGTTTTATCAGGTGGCTTCCCATTTTTGTATTACCCAGGCTCAGCCTTGTTCAGCTCTTGTGAGAGGATGTTTCTAAGAAAAAGCAGAGGAGGGAGCTGAAAGTGCTTCTTTTGACTCTGGGGAAATTAGCCCTGAGGCATCAAATCATGCAGGTCTTCTCACAAGAACGGGTGGGATTTCACTTTTGACACCTTTTCAGTAAAATTCTGGGGTGGTAAAACAAGGAACCACCTTTAATTGTTTTGTTGGGAAGGGATCTGCCATCTTTTGGGGAGTCCCAATCAACCCAGTGAAGATTTGAGTTGGGGAGTTTAGGATCACCCTGGAGAGTTAAGTGGTTACACTACCCAACGTGAGGCTTTATTGTCCAGCCAATGAGTAAGCATTTATTAAGTACTTAGTATGTGCTAGGCACTATGCTAAGAAAAAAACCATGGGCTGAATTACCCCCCTCCCCAACCTCCTACAGGCCAATTTTTCAGGGCCTTTCCTTTCAAGCTCCTTTCTAAAGGAGGGGTAGCATCTATAATTTTAAAGTACTTCTTCATTTGTAAGCCCATCCATTAAGCTATATCCTCCCTGTGTTCGGCAGAGGGAAGGGGGTAGCTAGCTGAAACCTGAGCAGCTGATCCTGAGGCTAAAGATCAAAAAGAAATATTACTTTTCCTCCCTGAAGTTTTGACTTGTCATTTTACATTGGATGTGATTCTTGTGTAGGATTATACGGACACTGAAAATCTTTCTTCCTTTCTTCCTCTCTCCCTCCCTCCCTCCCTTCCTTCTTTCTTTTTTCTTTCTATCTTTCTTTCTAAGAAATATTATCTCCTATATTACCATTGAAATTGGGAGGGGTTGAGAAAATTTGTACTTTTTCTAGAAATAAAGATAGAGGTAGGGATTAGAGCTGTGATTTTATTGCTATAGGAAACTCTCTAGATGAGGAAACTTGTTATTAATGTAGGCAGACACCTCCTTTTAAGTCGTAGAGAGTTGCCCAGAACACTGCTCAGAGATTAAATGACTTGCCCAAGATCATAGAGCCAGTATGTATCAGAAGCAGAACTTGAACCCAAGACTACCTGGTTCTGGGAATGGCTCTCTATGCATGACACCAGCTGCCAGAAATAAATGAAATGAGAGAAGACTCTTGTTCCAGGATCTTGGATAAATCGGGGGGCAATTCCAATGGTAAGAGTAAGTCACAATAATTCCTTCATTTTTTCCTAGAAACTTGCTCAACAATCAGTGAGCCTCCTGGATTCCCCAGAGCCCCATATGCACCCCCTCCTCACCTGGATCTCTGGGGACATAGTAATCTTTTTCAAAGTCATTCAAAAGCCCATCTCCAACATGTAACCTTTCCAGATTCCCCTAGCCCTGGTGCCTCCTACCCATTGCCAAATTTCATGTGTATGTATATGTATATGTCTGTGTCCATGTCCATGTCTATGTGTGTATACATTATATAGAAATAATTTTATAATAAATGCATGTATACATAGAAGTATATATTTTATTTGTATATTCTATAATATACATTATATGTACATGTAGCAGATACCTAGTAATATAATACAATAGATATATATTCCATTGTGACATAACAGACAGTATATAATATATAGTAAACACATCGATTATATGTATGTACACATGGCTAGTATGTCTAATATAGTACACACGTGTGTGGATTTTATGTGTTTAATATATTAAACTACATATTATATAATAACTGTTATAAACACATAATATATACATGGTAATGTAATACAATAAATACACATACATCAGACCTGTTACATATACTATATGTAGTATATATAACATGCATGTATATAGTATACCTCCTCCTGGATCACTGTCTTGTTGTATCAGAGGTACTTATGTAACTCAATGAAACTTTGAGCTATGCTGAGTAGAGTTACCCACGATGAGTAGATCATAGTGAAGAGTTTTCACAAAAGGTGATCCACTGGAGAAGGAAATGGCAAACTACTCCAGTGCTGTTGTTGATTGACTATTCCACTTACCTCCCCCTACCCCACCATCTCATCCAGCCCCTAAATTTTTCACTACATTGTAGTTGCCCACTATAGTTGGAAATATGAAATTAGGGGAGGCTTAGCTATATAAACCTGCGCAAGTTAACCTATTCGAGCCTCATCTGTAGACTGGGAAGACCCTATATCTACTTCACAGAATTGTTGTAGGGAAAGGTAACATATGCAAAACACATTTTAAACCATAAAGTTCTATACAAATGAGAGGTATTATTATTGTTATTTAAAAAAAAGGGGGCATGACACAGTGGATGGATAGCCTCCCTCAGAACCAGAAAGATATGGGTTATGTCCTTCCTCTGAAATATACTGGTTTGTGTGACTCTGGGCAAGTGACAGCCTCTCACTGCTCTGGGCAATCTTTAAAGACTATGAAGTTCAGGGAAGGTGGTGCCCTGCATTGGTGGTGGGGGAGGGGGCTTACTTCATCCAAAGGGTTCTCTATACCAGTGAAATCACAGATCAAGGCCTTATCTCTGTTATTACCGGAAATTTTAAAGTGCTGTGAGATGTAAATTATTGTAATTCTCTCTTCTTTCTTCTACCTCGTTCTAAAAAACTAGATCAGAACTGAGAAGCAAAAATTTATTTATGGATTGAGTAGATTGGCTTATGTAGGGAATTCTGCCCAAGGAAATGTTTTCTTTTGTTTTGTTTTTTAAGATGACAAGGTAGGAGGATCATTTCTTTTGAAAAATAAACCATTTATTTTCTCTTATGGATATTATGAAGCCTTTTGTTCTGACCTAGAAGATCGAATGTAATTACATTATGTCATATATATTTGCTCTACTGTTTTACCTGTCCCAAGGGCAACATAACAGTATATCCAGAAAGACATCTTGACAGAATTAACTGTTTAATGGTTGGATGATGGGATCCTGGAGGCTGAGGAAGCCTTGAGAATGTGAGGAGAGTATTCTGAACTGGATGCTTAGTGGAAGAAATGACAACGTCAACACATCCTCCAGAAGGAATGGAATGAGGTTCAGTGTGAGAGAGCAAGGAAACAGGAAGCTTGGTAAAGCTTCTAGGAGGAAGGATGCAAATGAGTTAGAAACTAACTTGATCATAAGTGATCAGGAAAAAAGGACTGGGAAAGAGAAGGTACAAATGATCTTCAAGGTAGACCCACTTTTGAGGTGGGATAGAGCCTGCCTAAGAGTACTGGGAGAGATTGTGCGGCTAGTGATAGTGTCAGGAAGCCTCAGAATCAAGAAGATCTGGGTCCAAGCCCTGCCTTTGACACAAAGGATCATGAACTCATAGATCTAGACCTAGAAGGAATTTCAGAACAATTCAGTCCAACCCCCTCATTTCAAAGATGAGCAAACTTATGCCCCAGGGAGGTTATATAACATACTAGGCTTGTGACCATGAGCAAGTCGATTAACCTCTCAGTGCTTCCAGGCAGTTCTCTAAGATAATCAGTTATAGAGAAGTTGCCTTTCTTTACCTATGGAAAGAATCTCCATACTGGGAGTTCCTCCTATATTGAGTAATTGAGTAGAATCAGAGCTAAGTCTAGAGTTTTAAAAAGTGTTTGTGTGTGTGTGTGTGTGTGTGTGTGTGTGTGTGTGTGTGTGATTACAGAAATCCAAATGAAGATTGCTTAACCTGGACTAAACACTATTCACCACCATTCACCTCTCTGGTCCTTGTTTTCTTGCTCTGTAAAATGAGGGGCTTAGAACAAATGTCCTCTAAGGTCCCTTCAAGTTCTAATTTCCTGGAAGTAGCTATGACGGGGGCGTCAGGAAATCTGTGTTCTCTGCTGCCAGGTTACCTGGGGGCAATTCACTTCCACAACAGTAAAAATGTGAGGACTTGAGGAGTGGGGGAAAATATAGGAGAGTGACCTAGATGACCTCTAAGTTTCTATTCAGTTCTGTTGTTCTCAAATTCTGATGTTGTTGCAGTGGGGACTGGGGGATGATCAGAAGAGTTCCCTAATCAGCACCCTTCCACATTGTGCAGTCCTGTTTTTAAATCAACAGTGCTATGCAACTCACCTAATAGTCATCTTGCAGCCACTGGGCTGGGGAGGGCTTGCCGCAGGAGCAGGCTGGACTAGAGGGTGGTGTGAAGCCTTGCTACTGCCTTGCTTCAATACACAGCCCCTTCTATTGCTGCAGGAGCAGGAACCCACGAGGCTCCTGGAGGCAGTGAGTAACAAACAGGAAACTGATGGGGGAGTTGGAATCTAACGCCGTCAGCCTGCTGCTCAGACTGTTGTTATTTATTGAGAACTGGACACTAGCAGTGCCTCCGGAATTCTACTAAAGACCCAGTTCTTAATCTAATGGATTCTGATCTGAGCAAGTTAGGCAAAACAGTGTTACACACACACACACACACACACACACACACACACACACACACACACACACACACACACACACACACACACATGAAAGCTTCAACCAATCCAGAAGGTGGCTGCATTACAGAGGTGAAAAGGCCCCAGAGGTTTTTCTTTTCCTGGGGAAAACAGTTAACTTGAGGGCTTTCCCTGAAAGCAAAGCCACTGTTGCCTAGTTCACAGAAGGTGCAAGTTCCCAGGGAGTAAACTAATGTTTAATTTAGCATAAGAGAAAGTTCAGTGTCTCCTCTCAAAAAAGGCTGAACCTACAAACTCTGCTACATTCAAACGTCCTATTAAAGTAAAATGGGGTTTTCACTGATCTAAGTATTAGAACCCAAATTTCCTCAACATTACCTCTGCTTGTTACAGTAGAACTGACTGGTAACATGTGCCCTTTGGTTTGGTGGGTGTCTGTACTTTAAATTTTCCAAACACAGTTGGAGAAAAAACCCCTCAAACTGATATAATACTCTGACACATAATTGTTTTTGCTTTTGTTTTTTTTTTTCCTCTGTGAAATTTATGGTGCAATGAAATCTCACAAACATTAGCAGGTTTAGCAAGCATCATTCCACGCTTGCATGCAAAAACAGCTAGATTTCTCAGATGCTACCACACAGAAAACACTACTGTCTTTTAAATAATTGAGACTCCAAAGACCTCCAAAAATGAACAGTAGACACAAGCATGGCCAATCCAGAGACACAGTACATATTGTATTCTATTAAGTGATTTCTTTGCACCTCTTGTTACCATGGTCTCAAAGAGAGTCTGCTGTGTTTACAACAGACTTCTGATAAATTCATCATATTTTTGCCTTGAGTAATTTTGGAAAGGGGAGGGGAGGAGAAAGGGAACAATTACATTTCTGTTGAGTTCAATTGAAATCACCTGAAAAGAGCAGATTCCAAGGAGGAATTCACAGAATCACAGAATTTGGAAGGAACTTTTCATGGCCATCTAGTACAACCCATGCATAAATGAAACATCCCACCGTGACATACCAGATAAGTGGTCATCCAGCCTCTGCTTGGAAGACCTCCGAGGGTGGGTGGGAAACCAGCTCATTCTGCTTTGCGGAAGTTCTCATCATTTCCTGTCATCAAGCCTCAATGGGTCTTATTTGCAACTTCTACCTTTTGCTTCAGCTTCTGCCCTCTAGGACAAAGGGGCCAAGCCTAATTTCACAGTGAAATCTCTACAAAAAGGTGAAGACGGCTACCCCTTGCTTCACCTTGACTGTCTCCAGGCTAAACATGCCCACCTACTTCAACTGATCATCCTATGCTTTGGACTCAAGGCTCTTCATCCTCCTGACCATCATCTTTGGATCTCTCTCTCTCTCTCTCTCTCTCTCTCTCTCTCTCTCTCTCTCTTTTTTTTTTTTTTTGCAGGGCAATGAGGGTTAAGTGACTTGTCCAGCGTCACACAGCTAGTAAGTGTCAAGTGTCTGAGGCTGGATTTGAACTCAGGTCCTCCTGAATCCAGGGCCAGTGCTTTATCCACTGTGCCACCTAGCTGCCCTGGATCTCTCTTTAACTTATTAATATCCTTAAATTGTGGGGCCCCAAAATGAAGACAGTATTCTAGAAAAGGCTGGATGAGGGAAAAGTACAGAGGGACTATCACCATCCTGGGCGGCTAGGTGGTGCAGAGGGTAGAGATCAAGGTCAGTAGTCAGGAAGACCTGACTTCGAATGAGGTCGCAGACACTGTGTGACCCTGGACAAGTCACTTAACCCTGTTTGCCTCAGTTTCCTCATCTATAAAACGGACTGGAGAAGGAAATGCCCACCACTTCAGTATCTTTGCCGAGAAAATCCCAAATGGGGTCAGGAAGAGTTGGACATGACTGAAAATGAATGACAAATCACCTCCCTATTCCTGGAAGCTATTGCCCTCTTAAGGGAGCCCAACGTTGGATTAGTTGTTTTGGCAGCTACATCACAATGTTGAGTCATAACTTGCTTATAATCCACTAAAACCCCCAATCTTTTTCAGAAGACTGAATCTTTTAACAGAAGACTGTTAACCATGTGTCCTCCACCTTTTACTTTGCATTTATCCCTATTTAATTTCATCTTATTAGATTCAGCCTAATGCTCTAGCCTGTCAAGATCCATTTGGTTCCTGACCCATCAACAAGTATGTTAGTTATCTCTTCTGACTTTGTTACTACAGATTTGATGAGTATACCATATATGCCTTTATCCAAGTTACTAATAGACATTCCAAGAAAGAAAAAACAAACAAACAAACAAACAAAACAAATCCAAAGCCTAGGGCCAAGTACAAATTCACTGGAGACTGCCTGAAGCTCTGACATTGACTCATTAACAACTATTTGAAAAGCTGGGCCATCCAATTTTTCTGATTGAATTTTAACCCAATCCGTTTTTCTCATCTTCTCTACATGAAGAGTATGAGATACTTATATATATGCTAAAATCAGGTAAACTTTATGCACAACATTCGGGTCATCTGCGAGCTTAGCAATCATATCATAAAAGTCAATGAGGTTAGTCTGGCATGGTTCTTGATGAAGCCATGCCTGACTCTTTATAATCATTGCTTCCCTTTCTCCTTCGCTAAACATCTCTTTAACAATTTTCCTAGAATTTTCCCGGAAAATGAAGTCTAACTCACTGGCCTCTGGTTTGTATACTCTGCTCTCTTCCCCTGTTTTGAAAATTGAGACATTTGCCTTTTTCCTATCTTGTGCTACCTTTTCTATTCTCCATAATCTTTCAAATACAGTTATTCCTTTCCCATTGTGACTTTCCCATTGTGGTTTTGATAAGTCAAGGGCTGGTATAGGATATTAAATGGGAATTTGGGGGGAGTTTTGAGGATGCTGCATACAACAGGTGAAGACCAGCAGATGACACAGAGCCTATGACCAAATACTTAACCCCAATTTTACAATAAGGTACTCTAAACACCCCATAAAAGAAAAAGAAAACATTCAGACTTCTTCTCTGGTATGAAGGGAGGGCCAAAAAATTTATGCAGATTTTCTGGATCAAGGTTGTGATACACCCCTAACCCCCTCCCTGCCCCAAATGTGGCAAAGATAATAACTATTGCTGACAGTGGCTTGCTTGGTAATCAGCTGCCAGTCTGTTCAGGACCTAAGGATGTAGCCCATCCTGGCCAAGGGACTTCATTTCCTCAAGAACAACTAGGTGCTCTTTGACTATCTTCTTATCTGGGGTATCAACTCCATTTTAGTCATTTTGGTGCTGTCATCTCCAGTGTAAAAGGTCATTCTCCTTTGCACAGGAAATAGAAATAGAATCAGAATTAAGTACCTTAGCCTTATTTACCTCTGTTGCCAGTTATCATTGTACCGCTGATATGCCTTGTCCTTTCTTTTTTATTTTTTGAGGACTATTTGTATTAGTTTAAAACCCAACATAAAGAGAAGGTAACCTTGTTTCCAAGAAGAGATCATTTAAAATAATAAAAAAAAAGTTAAGGTGAATGGTTTCATAGCACTGCAGAAGCCTGAAGTAATAACTGTATTTGAAGACAACCCAGGAAAATGACTCTTAACAAAACAAAACAAAACAAAAATGAGTTCCGTTTTAACTAGTGTAAAAATCATTATTAGTGAGCAAGAAAAAATATCCAGCTAAATGATTATCTTTTGACAATGTTCTTTGCTCTAGCTAATTAGATTTAGCGGCTCCATTCCCTGGCTCACTTAGAACACTGAGCAAAGATGACTTCAAACACCTCAGCTAATGACTGGTTCATATAAACATTCAACTTATGACTAAGAGTTATCAAAACTCAGAAAAATGACTTGGACGCTTCGTCAACGTCTTCCTCATGTTTCTTCCTGAAAGCAATAAGTCATGTAGAGTTAAGCAAAGCAGGGATAGCTAAGGACCACATCAAGCACAAAGCCTTCAACACTGGCACGGGCGGTGGAGTAGAGTGTAGGGAAAACGGGTTTTTCCAGCTCATTAGCCAGGGCTAACTTACTGATAACTTTTCAAAGTGAGAATGAATGGGCTTTCTGGTCTTCAAAGAGGATAAGAATGGGGCCCCCATAAATAGCCGATTTTATGCAAATAGAGGTTGTTCTGTCTCCTCAATGATTCAGAGAACTAAGCTTTTAGGATTTGGTTCTCCTTGAATCACCCACACGAGCTTAGACACACAGTCACAATTTACCAGAAAATTGACAATTTGACCCTTTCCTCTGGCTCTAAGAGCCTAGTGGACACCCAGAATTAAAGGGTAATCTTTTGCTTATATTGGAATGAACTCTGAACTGAGAATCAGGAGACTTAATTTTTTGTATTTGTACCACAACTGGCTAGCATAGCACTTGATAAATAATACTAATGGCATTTATATAACTTTAACGTTTACAAAACACTCTTACAAGTATCTCATTTTATCCTTACTACAACCTGAGAAGCAGGTGCTGTTATTATTCCCATTTTATAGAGGAGGAAACCAAGGCAGATAGATGTTAACAATTTGACCAGAGTCACACAATTATTACGTGTGTGAGGCAGAATTTGAACTGAGGTCCTTCTGACTCAAGGTCCAACATTCTACACTATCTTTCATCTTAGTAGTATAGAATGATTAACAAATGCTTGTTGATTGCCTAATTTCGACTACTAACTGGATGACTTGAAATGTCATTTAACCTCTCTGTGTTCCTATCTCCATCCCTAAGAGGAAGAAATTTCCTGCATGGCTCCTCTCCACATCTAATCTTCTGTTAGTCTACTTAAATGTTCTACATCTAGAATTACAGCACCCTAAAGGTGGAGCTCTTAAAGGCTACCTAATGTGCTCTGTAAACTTTAAAATGAAATATAAATATGAATTATTATTGTATTTTTGTTATCTCTAAGGTATCATACATAATTCATAGATGAAACTTTCTTTGCTGTCAGCAATATACTGGGTTATTGAGGGAATCTAGGCAGCATGGGATGAATCCAGGAGCCATGCTGGCAAATGTTTAACAACTGACTCTAGTAAAAAAAGAAAGGACACATGACACATTTTTAAGTTTAATCTTCATTATTAACATTTCTCCATCATTTTTAAGGTGTAGAAATCAACAAAACAATAAATCAAGACCTGATTTGTAGTTTGCTGATTTCTTTTTTATTTTAATCTTTTATTCATTTTGAATTTAAATACAAAAAGACCAAAAAAAAATTTCCATGTACACAGCACATAGAGATGATTCAATATAAAGCCATAAATTTCCATTTCATACTGCTGACTTTTAAAAAAAACTATATAATAAATACTACACATTGTTTTCAAAGCTACCCCGCTTTTCTGTGCTTCCTTCTAAGTTTACTTTTGTTCTCTGCTGTGCACTTTCTATTTTTCTCCTTCCATCCCACCTTGACTTTGCCGATTACTGAGGTATAAATGTTAACATGGAAAATTTAACAACCAGTTTTCCTGAGCCAGTTCAAACTGGCTCTAGTATGTCCCGGATGCATAATTGAGTGAAGGGCCACACTTTCCTACAAAACACCCTTTGATGCTATTGTCACAGAGAGAATGCCAGGCTATGGAAAATGGCCCAGTATGGAAATTCTTAAGTTTTTAGTAAATCTTTAAGGAAGCAATATCCCATAAATTCTTCAATTTTAACATTTTGGTTTTTTTCTTCCTCAATCCTAAATGCATACTCATGCCAATGCCTAGCCTCTTTTTCTCCAAATGTCATTTTTATGTGTCTTAACATTTACTAGATTCAACAAAAGCCACAGGGAAAACTATGCCACTAACCTAATCATCTGGCCAATACCCAGAGGCTAGAGATCAGGCTGATGTCAAGGCGAAGAATGAATGCACTATTCTCCCTGCAGGAGTGGGCCAAAATCTGTTCTTGTGTTCTTTCTTACCTTTCTGTCAGAGATGGGTAGGCGAAGCTTCCTATCTGGCAGACTTATTTAAGTCACTTATGACTTACAAATCATTGTAATATACTCAAACTATACATGAGGTTGGTCTATACAAAGGATCCAGAAGGGAGAAGGGAAGAAAATCTTTCTCTGCTTTACCTCTCACGTTTCCATGCCTTATGAAACCAGAAGGGCACAGAGCTAGGCCAATTGGCCTGAGGTATAATAAGACTCCTAAAGGATCTTTAGCATATTGGTGCTTAAAAACTGATCTGAATCAGAAAGACCACCTGTGAAAACAATTTCTTGGTGTTTTTCCTTTAAACATGCTTTACAAGATAACCAAAGAAGTAGAGTTGTCCACGTGGAACATCAATTTCTACAAGGAGAGAGTGGTCCATTAACCACAGAGAAAATCAGCCTACCAATGGATGTACTTTTGGGGCTTCTTAAGAGAAGAGCAGACTTAGAGGGTTCTTTTGGTTTCTCTTCTGTTTCAAGTAAGCGTAATTTCATGTTAATCTGTCTCTTTTCTATGTCAAAGGCCATGTCACTCATGTTCATAACTCATTATAAATGGAAGCAGTGTGCAAAGATCGAGGCATGTATTACACTCTCAAAGAAAGCTAAGCCAGGATATTTGGACAAGAGTCTGGGAAATGCTCCTCAGTGGGGGAATGTAAAATCTGTCTTCAAGTAGGTGAAGGAAGATTATATTATTAGTTCAAAGGAAAGTACTGTGATGACTTTTCAATAGCCAAATGACATTTTTTTTAAACTTTAGAATATATTAATGCCTTACATTTGCATCTTTAGAGTTTTTCCAAAATGTTTTCATAGAAGAGATCTCATTTGAGCTTCATGGAGTAGTACACAAAGCACCCGCCTTGGAGTCAGGAAGACCTAGCTTTAAATCTCACCTTTGACACATATTGGCTATGTGACTCTGGGTAATTCAGTGACTTAACCTCTCAGAGGACTCAGGACACTCTCTAAGACTCTAAATTGCAAAAGAGTTGCCATCTATATTGGTAGAAGGAGCTCTTCCATGAACCATTCTCTACAGCAATGAAAAATTGGATCCAAAACAAAGCAATCCCTTTCCCCCCCTCCAAAAAAACCAAACAAACAAAATACAACCCATACTCAAACATAAAAAGGACCCTCTCAGGTGGGCAGAAAATATTATCCTCATTTTACATATGAGAAAGGTGTTGTTTAGAAGGGATAAATGCCTTGTTCAAGGTCATGCAGCAAATATAGGCAAATACAAAGTAGAAACTGGGTATTTTACTACTTATTTTACTTGACCATGTTGCTTTTCTGCCTTTATCTTATGGTGGATGATCAAATTCCAATATGACTCCTGTTCAGAGACCTTCAAATGATATTAAATTATAGAACCTAAGAGTTGGAGGGACTTTAGACACCTACCATTGAGTCCAGCACATACCCAAAGCATGATTACCATCCCAAACTACTAAACAGTTTAATTTCAGCACCTTTTGAAGATGGTCAGTCACATGAAACTCACTATTCCCAAAACTTCATTCCATTTTTGGGAAGCTCTAATCATTAGGGAGGTTTTCTTTAGTTGAACTTAAATCTGCCACCTTGTACTACTTCTGCCTTCTGGAGCCAAGTAGGAAAAAAAAATTAAAACAAGCAAACAAAAAACCCAACAACAACAAACTAATCCCTCTTCCACATGTCAACCCTTAAATGCTTAAAGACAGTTATCATGTTACCATGCCTTTTCTTCTACATGTTAAAACATCCACAGTTCCTTCAGTTGATCTTTGTAAGACATAGTTTCCAGTCCTCTGATCATCTTGCTCACTATCTTTTGGCACTGCATCTTGTCAATGTGTCTTGTAAAATGTGACAGTTAGAAATCTTAATTTCTCTGCCTATCCTTTAAGGTTTTCTGTGGACTACCTTCACCCCAACTCTGAAAGAATGACCTTTTTATTACTGCCTAGTCCACAACCTCAGAACTAGTCAGTGTTTTCTATACCCCATAAACATATGAGAGTTATTCTCATTTTTGTGCCTTTGCTCAGGTTTCGCCTTATGATTTTCATTTTTCATATTCAAGTTCTACCTGTCCTTCAAGGGTGATCTCAAATTCATTCATTTATTCATTCACTTATTCAGTAAATATTCATTAAGCACCTACTCTGTAAAGCCCTTTGTAATCTGTCCAGTTCTCAAATATCTGTAACAATTCCATTTTGCACTTATTGAAATGCTGACCTATGCTATTTGTTGTTGTTCCATATGTATGAATCTTGTCCTTCCTATTGGATTGTAAACTCCTTTAGGACAAGACTTTCCTTAGGTTTCTTTTGTAGCTCCCACATAGCCTCACACAGGGCTGAGACCAAATTCTAAATTAAAATGAGAGCAGTAAGCCTGTATCATATTCAATGTGCTTAACTTAAAATATATGGGGAATGTGGCCAGCTTGTAAATAAGTATGCCATAAGGTTGACTATGATGGGAGCAAATCAGTCTAGGCAAAGTTCCTCAGGAACATTAGGAATTCCTAAATTCTATAACTTGGTTGATTGAATCAACAAAGGAGAATGGGATTGAATTGTAGACCATGGGGTGGGGGGAAGAGAAATCCCTGGTTATGTACTGTTGTGATGCACTCTAACAGAGGGAGTGTGAAGACTCTTTTCCCTGGAGAACATTAAGAATGCTTCTAATACCCTTACTAGGTCTGTATCCCAAAGAGATCATAAAAAAGGGAAAAGGACCCCCATATACAAAAATTTATAGCAGCTCTCTTTGTGGTGGTAAAGAATTGGAAATTGGGGGAGTGCCCATCAACTGGGGAATGGCTAAACAAGTTGTGATATATGAATGTAATGTAATACTATTTTGCTATAAGAAATAATGAGCAGGCAGATTTCAGAAAAACCTAGAAAGACTTAAGTGGACTGATGCTGAGTGAAGTGAGCAGAACCAGAAGAACATATTGTACACAGTAACAGCAACATTATGTGATGATTAACTGTGATAGATTTAGCTCTTCTCAGAAGTGCAACGATCCAAGACAATTCCAAAAAACTCATGATGGAACTCTCATCTAGAAAAAAGAACTGTGGATTCTGAATGCAGATTAAACCATATTGCTTCTACATTTGTTTTTTTTTTGAGGTTTTTCTCTTGTGTTCTGATTATTCTTTCACAACATGACTAATGCAAAAATATGTTTGATATGATTGTACATAATATAACCTGTAATGGATTGCTTTCTGTCTTGTGGAGGGGAAATGGAAGGGAGAGAGAAAAATTTGGAACTAAAAATCTTATGAAAACAAATGTTGAAAACTATCTTTACATGTAACTAGAAAACACTTTTATGAATAATTCTTTTTTTAAAAAAAGTGCTTCTATAGGCAACTTGGTGGCACAGTAGATAGAGAGCTGGGCCTGGAGTTAGGAAGACCTGAGTTCAAATTCTGCCTCACATACTTATTCTACCCACATGATGTGACTCTGGGCAAGTCACTTAACCTTTTTCTGCTTCAGTTTCCTCAACTCTAAAATGGGGATGATAATAATAGAATTACTACTCCCAGGGTTGGGAGGATCAAATGAAATCAGATGTGAGGATCAAATGAGATAATATTTGTAAAGGGTGAAGCACAGAGGAGGTGCTTTATAAATACTTATTCCCTACCCCACCTCAACTTGCTTTTTTCTTTCCATTCCTAGTGCTTATGAACATACCAAAAAAAAAAAAAAAGAATGCTTCTATAACCCTTTGGTTGAACTGTGCTTGTAGACTTCCCTTCAAAGTAGTGATTTTCTTTGAAGTCAAAAAGTATCAAACTAAAATGGAGCTCACTATTTTCGCCAAATGTATATGTCTGAGCTAGGAATATTCAAGCTCCATTGCTTTGTCATTTCCACCTATCTCTAGAGCAAACCATAAAGCAAAGTGGTTTGAAACTGAGAATTCCATGAAAGCTGCCTAATTGTTCAGTAAAGTGGATAGAGTGCTCCTTTGAAGTCAGTAAGATGTGGGTTCAGATCACACTTATGATATCCCATCTGCTGTGTAGTTGTGAATAAATCACAGCCTCTCTGAGCCATCTGTAAAAAATGGGAATGATAATACCTGTGATGTCAACCTCACAGTTTTTGTGAGGCTCAAATGAGATCATGGGTAGAAAAAAAGCATTTTGCAACCTTATGTATAGTGTTATGGAAATGTCAGTTACTATGAATTGTTTTTTCTATTTGTTGCTGTAGTAGCAATAAAGATTTCAGAGGAAGCCAATGCTTTCTGAAACCCAATACAGAGCTAAACAAGCATGAGTCTAACCTGTTGGCTTTTAAGTTGTCATTTACAAAAGGGCTTCCTCTGGTTTCCTGGGCAAGATTTTTCTTGACTTCTTCTTTTTTTTTTTTTTTTGGTTTTGTGGGGCAATGGGGTTTAAGTGACTTGCCCAGGATCACACAGCTAGTAAGTGTCAAGTGTCTGAGGCTGGATTTGAACTCAGGTCCTCCTGAATCCAGGGCCAGTGCTCTATCCACTGTGCCACCTAGCTGCCCTCCCCCCTTCTTGACTTCTGATAAAGAAAAATACTGTTTTGGGTCAGGTCCTATTTCCACTGGAATCTTTTACCTTTGTGAGATCTTATAATTCCTAGGTAATTGAAAAAAGGGATAGGAAAGTTCCTTGTAGATAAGAATGCTCTCTGCCTAACTCTGTTCCGTGAATCCCAACACAAAAAGTTAGTTTTTAAGGAAACGTCTGTTGCATCTCTGTAACGTAAATGCTCCTATTGGTGTATTGGAAAGGAAATTTGTCACTGTGGCAGCTCTAGACACCCAGACTGACCTGGGCTGTCCCTGGCCTTTGTATAGGTCTCCCTGCTTGGCCTTCCTTAGCAGCCCCCCTAGCTTTGAATTGTCCATTGGAAACTTGATTATCATCAAATAAAAATAACCAAGGAGCCCTGGCAATGATTTAACTTGTTTGACATTCTCAAGCTAACAATTAACGTTTTAGGCTATTGTGAACAAAATATTTAACTTTCCCAAGCCCATTTGTGTAAACGACCTTTCTAATATTCCTTAGAAGC
The DNA here is from genome assembly GCF_019393635.1 of Dromiciops gliroides. NCBI lineage: Eukaryota > Metazoa > Chordata > Mammalia > Microbiotheria > Microbiotheriidae > Dromiciops > Dromiciops gliroides. The sequence continues at coordinate 514,779,342 of NC_057863.1, forward strand.
GGTAGCATTTGCCTATCAGAACTGTTTGTACACACCCTTTCAGGCTCTTTAGCAAAGCCTGTGTTCTATAATATGTGCCTGTCAGAGATCATGTTTTCTGAGACCCCAACACACTGCTAACAGCAGCCACACATTGTAACTAGGATTTACTAGGGCCTTTAAGAGCGCTTAAGTGAATTGATATCTCTCCTGATAGTCTTATCTTGACAACCCTGAATCTGAAATAGCAACAGCTCTATTGAGAATAAAAGTCATTTTATTATTAGGCCTGGACAAACTAAAATTTGAGTGTACTGGTCAAACACTGAAGGACTCTTTTTATAATCAAAACCATTGCCTTGTACACGATGCTCTCACAAAGGTGAGCTCCTCTGACTCTCTTAAGAAGGTAGGGGGGCAGCTAGGTGGCTCAGTGGATAAAGCACCGGCCCTGGATTCAGGAGTTCCTGAGTTCCAATCCGGCCTCAGACACTTGACACTTACTGGCTGTGTGACCCTGGGCAAGTCACTTAACCCCATTGCCCCATTAAAAAAAAAAAAAAAAGCTAGCTCTGGGGGGTGGCTAGGTGGCGCAGTGGATAAAGCACCGGCCCTGGATTCAGGAGTTCCTGAGTTCCAATCCGGCCTCAGACACTTGACACTTACTGGCTGTGTGACCCTGGGCAAGTCACTTAACCCCATTGCCCCATTAAAAAAAAAAAAAAAGCTAGCTCTGGGGGGTGGCTAGGTGGCGCAGTGGATAAAGCACCGGCCCTGGATTCAGGAGTGCCTGAGTTCAAATCCGGCCTCAGACACTTGACACTTAACTAGCTGTGTGACCCTGGGCAAGTCACTTAACCCCTGTTGCCCCACAAAAAAAAAAAAAAAGAAGGTAGGAAAGTAGGATAACAGATTTAGAGTAGAAAAACTTCAGAAGTCACTGGGGTTCAACAAAGGAAACAGAGGTTTAGAGGGGTTAAGAGAGCTGCCTAAGGTCCCACAGGTAGTAACAGATGAGCTAGAATTTGAATTCAGGTCCCCTGATTCCAAATGCAGCATTCCCACTGTATTATGCTGACTTTCAGACTGACTATCCTAATAAGGAACCAGTACACCGGTGATAACTTGCTTGAAATCCTAGAGCTAGTCGGTGACAGAACAGGGATAAGAACATGGGTCTTCAAACACATGGAATGGTAGTCCTTTTCACCCACACTATGTTGGAGGTTGATGATCAATTCCAAGGATGCCTTAGAATCACTTTTCCATCCTAGACAAACAGCCCACACATAAAGAAAAAAAAAATCTACCCAAGGCAAAAGAGAAAGAATAGCGATGGCCAACAATGGCTCCAACATGATGCTGTTTCATGAAAATTGTTTAATGCTACAAGTTTTTTTAACTTAGATTCACACATATTTAATCCACAATTTTAATCACATGATTATTAGTAGCATCATAGCCTTGAATTGTCTTTTGGACCTGAAGATCTGAGAACAAAAGCATATTTTTTGCTGTAGCAGGCTCCCCTATGAACTGGTACTTGGGTTATATGAAGATTTTGGCTGAATGAGGGCTCTGGTCTGCAGCTCTCAATTTGTACAGAATAACATTGAGATAGGGGATTATGTCCCTAAAGCTTTATCTGTTGGACAGGATGGAGAATAAGTACCCATCTGTAACTGAATAGTAGCACCCAAATCCCAGGCTGTCATCCACTCCTTCCTTCTTATTTACAGAAATTATTTATTGAGCACCTGCAAGGGACAAAGCACCCCTGGGGGGGGTACCATCAGGGTTCTTATGCTTTCATCCTGAAGGACATTAGAATGTATTTCACAGGGGCAGCTAGATGGCACAGTGGTAAAGCACCGGCCCTGGATTCAGGAGTACCTGAGTTCAAATCCAGCCTCAGACACTTGACACTTACTAGCTGTGTGACCCTGGGCAAGTCACTTAACCCTCATTGCCCCGAAAAAAAAAATAAATAAAATAGAATGTATTTCACTCTAGATCAGTATCCTTGTTAATGCTTTCCTCCAAAAGCAGCTTTTGGACCTTTATGACCACATAGTTCTTATGAATTAATTCTAAAAATTGAACATGTTCAGGCCACATAAATCTTCATACATTTATGATGTCAATCATTTAAAGAGTTTTGATACAAGAACTAAGGGGTGGGGGGGCAGGAAGGACATTTTAAACTGGGACTTTCTGAGAAAAAAGGTTGCCCTAGCTTAGCTGCCTACAGATTTAATCTGCCCAGTGAATCACTCCCAAATGACTTGGCCTCTCCTTGGACACAATGTTATCACATTAATACAGCACTTACATCCCCATCTCTATGTAGCGTGCTGAGTAATGGAGCACCAAATTTAGAAGACAAAACCTAAAGGGAATTTCCAATAGCCAAAGGGGGAGGACAAATCCCATGAAGGATCACATTTTCATTGAAAACCAACCACTAAGAAGGCTTAAGAAAGGTGCTAAAGGCTCCTTTCACTCTTCCAACTGTACCTTTCAAAATTCTCTTCTGATCCTTTGTGCCCAAGGAAGATCCATATTTGGAAGAGACAAAATTGATTCACTCTAAGGAAACAGAAGTGAGTATATCACTTCCCTTTAGTTCCTACAGTCAGGTAAGCCATCAGCTGAAGCAGAGCATCCTTTCCTGGCTCATATGACTCTAGGGTTCCCTAAGAACATTGAAAAAATTTAGTAATCCCAGAAGTTTGTTTCCTTTTCCATTCCCAAATACCAGGAGTAAAGATACCATTTCTGCTGGTCCCCACATCCAATACCAAACCATATATCTCTTACTAGTGGAAAGCAAAAATCCCTTCATGATCATTTAGGAAGAAAGTTTTTGGGAAAATCACTGACAAGGTAGGAATTTTTCAGGTTTCCTAAAAAATCCCAGTGTTGTACTTTCTCCCCTTCTCCAGTCTTGGCACACAGAGTGGAGATTAATTTATTCAATTGTCTGTTGGGATGGTAGCCTTATTCTTGCTGGATCATACATAGGCATGCTGACCAGGACACTAGATAGCACACAAAGCTGTATTCTTAGTAGATTTGAAGACAGATTATAAATTTACTGTAGGAGACAATCAATGCATTTAGATATTTTTGGCCCCCAGATGTCTGTGACACACACATAAATACAAACTTTATTCTTTTCTTCATTGGTTCAATTCTTACTATTCCCAGCCCTCCAACCTCTCTCAACCCCCAACTTCCATTACCCACTTCATATTTCACATGAAATACTTTTTTATGTTTCATATTCTCTTGCACAAACTAAACTTCTATTGCCCTCTGAGGGATCTTGATTCACTGGCCAATGAATCAAGCAGGTGGTAGAGGGAGAGGAGAAACAAAGATGATGAAGGAAAATGAAACCAGGAGATCTAAATACTAAATATTTATCACACATAAATCTCTCAGTAATGCCAAAAAGCCAGATCTGCCCAGCAACATTTGGAGAATAAAAATGGGGGTGACAGTGGGCTCCTTGAGTACTTCAGGGGCTGCTTGGGCAGTTGTACCACATAACAACAATAACAACAACAACAATAATAATATAGCTTGCATTTATAGAATACCTACTATGTGCCAGCCACTGTGCTAAGTCACTTTACAAATATCTCAACTGAGGCAGACAGTGGTTAAATGACTTGCTCAAGGTCACAAACTAGTAAGTGTCTGAGGCCAGAACTGAACTCAAGTCTTCCTGACTCCAGACCAAGTGCTCTATCTACTGTGGCATCTAGCTACCTTGTATAGCTATCATGGCTGCCATCTATAGCTCCCAAACCCAAAGTACTTTGTCTGGGCCATTCAACAGGTGACTTGCATCTGCCTTCTCATCCATTCCAGTGGGCTTCCTGAATACTTTAGAGTTGGCTTGCTTGGCCATTTCCTGTGGCTGGCTTTCATTAGAGTTGGCTGAGGCTGAATTAAGCTATGCTGCGTGAACAGATGCAAAACATCAGTGGCATAACAAAACTCGGGGATGCTGTGGGATGGGGCGCCACCTTTCATCCAAGGACCGATGACCAGCCAGCTAGCTACATGTATCTGGGGAAAGCCATGCACAGGACTGTAGGTCAGGTGACTGTGCCTGGCACCAATAGCCAATGATTGAAAAAATCCTCCCTCGGGGACAGGGTGTGTCTGTGTAGCTGGGAAAGAATTCCAGGCCAGAAACTTAATCAGACCCTTCAAGTATGATATCCTGTCTCTGTGAGCAGCCAACAACTGGGCACTTCCTTAGAAGATGTTGTGCAAATACACCTTTGTTCCTGTGTATACTGACGAAGGCAGCAGGTTAGTCAACTATAACTTCTCAGGAATAGTTGATGGGGGCTCATTTTCTCATAGCAGGAAAGAAAACAGATAGGATCTAGAGTAAATCAAACAACAGACACCAAGGAAACTCAATCAGAATCAAACTTTCCTTCTATTTCAAAACCTCTTTCTATTCCATGTTGGGGAACTTTTCATAGGAATTCCTGTCTGAAAGGAGGTAGCTACAGGAATCCTTAAAGCTGAACGATATGGAGTAGTGTGAGAAGAGTTCACAGAAGTAAAATGGGGTAGGGGAGACCTATATGTACTTTAAAACAAATGAAGGGCTAATTGGGCCAAAAGGTGCTTCGAATCCATCCTTGTGGTATACGTGATGCAAAGTGCCACCTGCAACAGACATATCATTGTGCTAAAGGTTTGACCAGGCCTTCCTTGCCAGGTTCAGCCTGTGTCTACATTCCATGAACTCCAAAGATGCCTAGAAAAGATGCATGGGATCAGATAGGGAGGTCATCTATACTTGGAGGAAACAGTGTGAATAGCAATGTACATGACAGGTGGTATTTCAAAACCATCTATTTCTTAGCTTTTGAAGGGAAGAATCCCCATCAGACATGCCAATGGACATGTGGTTTCCAGCACAAACCCAGTGCTACCAAAGACCACCAGATTCTTGTGAGAATGAGTAGGAAAGGGTTGCTTACCGCAATCAGGGCTGAGTTCCTCTGGTCCCCAGTAGCTGAAGTGGGAGGTGTCTGCTGCTGGTGCTGCTCCCCATTGATCCCACTCCCACCAGAGTTACTGCCATTGTTGAGCAGGTGCTGTGGGTGATGGTGGTGGTGGTGGTGATAATCTGGTGGAGGAGGTGGGGCTGGTGCTGCTGCTGCTGTTGCTGCTGTTGGAGGAGGAGGAGGAGGAGCAGCAGCAGTGGGAGGAGGTGCTGCGGTGGCCGTGGCATTGGCATTAGCCTTAGCGTGTTTGCCACCCTTTCTTGAACCCTGACCATGCTGCACAAGACTCAGGAGCTGCAAGGTGCTCTCCCGTTCTCGATCTGAGCTCTCAGCTCGACCCCGCTCATAGCGTCCCTCGCAGCTTAGGTGATGCTGGCGGCAGATGGCGATGCGGGCACGCAGACGTTCCACAATAGCACTGTGTACTCTGGGGGCAACTGAGCCTCCTCCAAGGAGCCCTGCTCCAGGAGCCCCCCCTAACCCACCTGCTGGGGCCTGAGGGGGAGCCGTGTCCCCCATCCTATTGGCCACAATGATTGCTGCCTCTGGGATATTGTGGTGGTTAATACTGGCTAGTGCTGGAAACTTGTGAGTTTTCAATAATGATGGTGGTGGTGGTGGTGATGATGATATAGGCTCTATTTTCAGTGCCACATGTATAGAGTATGTATGGAGAAACTGAGGCTTGGAGGAGAAGTGAAGAAGTTAAGGGGTAGAGGAATAGCCTGGTAGAAGAAGGGTGGGGAGGAAACCAATTGGAGAGGCTAAGTAAGATGATAACCAACCCCAATCAACTTACTCTAATTGCATCTGACAGTTCTGGAGAAGTTGGGCAGAGTTGGGGGATTTTTTTTTAACCAGGCTGACAAGAGCCACTGCGTACTTTGCAAATGTTATAGGCTACAGGGTTTAGCTATAAGGACTCAGGAGTTGTCAAGAGAAAACAAGACAGAGAAAGGAATTGAAGGAGAGAGAGGTTAATCAAGATCTGAACTCCCCCCCACCCCCCCTTACCTAGTTATTTCTGATTTTTTTTTAATGGGGAAATTTAAGCAAAGAAGCATAATGCAAAGCTGCTTGGCTTCATGGCCTCCCAACAGTCACTTTTTCTCATGTTTTTTAAAAATATGTGCTGCCTTTTGAATAGAGTTTAGAAGCTGAGGATCACAATGTGCCAACAGGAACTACTGTCTTTTTTGGTTTTAATTTCTCTTCCCCCCCTCCTCCCCTCTGTGCTCCCTATGCTTCTTCCTTGTTTCGTTACTGTCGCTGCTGCAACAGAGCTCTATTTCGTCTTCCCCTAAAAAGAGGGAGACAGTTTCTCAGTCGTTCACAATGTCAGTAACTGGACTTTCAGACCATGCTCTTTTCTTCCGCGAATCCAGCCACTGGTAAGAGCCTCATCTCTTGTAAGGTTCCCTTTCCTTAATGAAAGCAATCTAAAGTAGCTAGCCAGGCAGATCACTTAGCGCATTGCTTTCCCGCTTATGCCCGCTCTTCCCCACCCGGGCTCTATTCAGACACAGTATCAACAGAGAACAACTCTTCCCAGAGTAATTTACAAATGATAGTCCAACTTACAAACTTCCAGCGTATTGCACCAAGTAACGTCCAGTCACTTTCCTTTCTGTTTTTGTACATTCCATCCCCGGCCAGTTGATCTGCGGGGTTTAGACTCGCAATGACCAATGTGAATTTCTTGGATCGCTCCGATTTAGATATATGGAAAAAAAAAAAAGTAGCTGGTATTTTCCTTTCTCTTTCTCCTCTGTTGTTGGCCGCTTTGCTGACACTCGCTCCACTGCCCGGAGTCACGGAGATACACAGGCTTTCATTGTGCTCGGATAGGAGAGAGAGAGAGAGTGAGACAGAGAGAGAGAAAGAGAGAGAGCCAGCAAAGCTGCAGATGGGGGGGGGCGGGGGGGAGTGAGGAGGAGAGAGAGGGGGAGGGAGAACAAGCTTATTTGGAGACTCCCTGGTGGATGGCTGGTGCCACTGCACCAGTGAGTAATTAATTGGAGATGGGCAGAGGGGAAAGAGGAGCACAGAGGGCCTCCCAGTGGCAGAAGAAGTAAATCAGAAAGAGCTGTTCTTGGATGCTTAACTGAAAGGATTCTGGTGGGGGAAAGCTAGGGAAATTCCCCAACCTCTTTCCTACTAGCTCATCAGCTCTAAATATTGAAGAAATTTCCAGCCAGGGAATGTGTTTTCCCTTTCAAACTTACATCTCCCCTCTGAGGATCCCGTTTTCATTTTTTAATATGTTGTAAGGGAACCATTTAGTAGCTGTCACATGGTGATGGCTAGGACATCTAAATGACCAACATTAAGACAGAACAGCAATAGTCACTGCAGGTTGTAAGCTCCTAGAAGGCAGGTGATGTATGTATAGATGAGTCTGGGGAGCAACAGGGAAATGAAGATTTAATTGTGTTTTACAAGGGTGATCATTAGTCTTCCATTCCTTACAACTAAGAAGTAAGGCAGCTAGGTATGGAAGTAAGATAGAGCACAGGGTCTGGAGTCAGGTAGACTCATCTTTCTGAGTTCAAATCCGGCCTCAGACACTTGCTAGCTGTGTGACCCTGGTTACATCACCTGTTTTCCTCAGCTTCCTCAACTGTAAAGTAAGCTGGAGAAGGAAGTGGCAAAGCACTCCAGTATCTTTGCCAAGAAAACCCTAAATGGGGTCATGAAGAGTCAGATAGGACTGAAAAACAACTGCTGTTCTTTCTCCATAATGTAGTCCATGAGATTGCTGTGAACCACCTAAATTCTCCAGGGACTGAAAAGTGAAGTGTTTACATCTGTTTGGTACAGAAATGAAATCATAAATATTTGTGTGGACACTAGATAATTTCCCTAACAGCTTAAAATGCATTGAAACTCATGGCATCTTTATGACAGATTCTTTCTTTTTTTGGCATTTAGAAAATGCCAGTCTTAGAAAGACTAGGTCTTTGATACAGGTATATTAAGGTAGGCCAACACTTTGTTTAGAGAGTTGATCCTAGCCCTGGAGACTGAGGGGATGTGACTTGCCCAGGGTCATCTGACAAACCCGTGTCAGAGTTGAGCCCAGGTCTTCCTAATTCCTACTCCAGCTCTCTATCCAACTACTCCACACTGCCTCTTCATGAGCAATGTTTACAGGTTAGTAAATTAAGTAAATGAATTGGTAAGGTAAAGGGGAACACATTCAAACTATGGTTAATTTATTCATTCATAAAATTTAAATATTTCAATTCCCCATATAGCAGTGTATTTCCCAGGTTTTGTTTTTTGTTTTTCTTTACGCTCTTCATTGGCGCATAATTTTAAAAATATTTAAAATAAAGAAAACATTCTTGGGCAGCTAGATGGCACAGTGGATAGAGCACCGGCCCTGGAGTCAGGAGTACCTGAGTTCAAATCCGGCCTCAGACACTTAACACTTACTAGCTGTGTGACCCTAGGCAAGTCACTTAACCCCAATTGCCTCACTAAAAAAAAAAGAAAAGAAAAGAAAAGAAAACATTCTTTTTATATATCCCTTACACCCACAGACTGATACCCCTAAGGTTGAAAGGGAAGAATTTCTAAAAAGATTTTGTGGATCCATGAGTGTATATAAGATGTTTGGGAACTGATTGCTTTATTCCCACCTCAATATATTAACATGATGAAAACCAATATAATTAGATTTAGAAAATGTTTCTACTGCAAGTCCTGGAAGAGTTTGACTTTATAGATAACAGCAAGCAGTCCAGGGGAATCAGATTAATTATTCTATAAACTTGTAAGCACTAATCCTTGTGCACAGTTTAGAAAGATTTTTTTTAAAGTCAAAGATTCATAAATCATGCAATGATAATTTTTTAAATTTTCTGTTCCAGGGGTATGGATGAAAAATCTATCTACTTATTTATCTATTGTACCCAAAGACATTTAATTTCAAGCACACATTCAATTCAACAAATATTTATTAAGCACCAACTGTGTGCAGAGCACTGTGCGAGAGCTGAGAGATACAAAGTTTAGATAAGACATGGTCCCTGCCCTCATGGGGCTTACAGTCTAGAAGGGAAATAAGACACATACACAGACAACCATAATATACAATAATACATAACAAGTGCATTATAGCAGTGCAAAACAAAGTGCCATGTGAGGTACAAAAGGGAAGGTCATCACTGACAACAGGGATCAGGGAAAGCTTCTAGGAGAAGGTGGCATTTGAGTTGGGCTTTCAAGGATGGGACGGAATTCAAAAGGTAGGGAGAATATTACAGGCATAGGGAACAGCTTAAGCGAAGGCACAGAGGCAAGAGAGCACAGGGTGTGTTAGGGGAGAGACAGAAGTCCAGTTTGGCCAGAGCAGAGTATGTGCAGGGGACTAATGTAAGATAAGGCTGGAAAGGTAGGATCATAGGACTTAGAGCTAGAGGGACCTTAGAGATCATCTAGGCCAACCTCTTCAAGTTGCTGAAGAAGAAACTGAGGACTAGTGAAATTAAAGGACCAAGATCATATAGGTAGTAAGTAGCATAGCCAGGACTTGAACTCAGGTCCCCTGACTCCAAACCCTGTGCTCTTTCCACCTCACCATGTAGGGGGCACCAGGTTGTGGAGGGCCTTGAATACCAGGCAAAGGCATATGAAGTTTACTCAGTAGGCAATAGAGAGCTACTGAAAATATTAGAGCTGAGCAATATGACCAGACCTATGCATAAGAAGATAACTCTGGCAGAAATATAATAGCTGACAATTATATAACACTTTAAAGCTTGCAAAGCGCTTTACATACAATATCTCATTTGATCCTCACAACAACCCTGTGAGGTAGGTACTACAGGTATTACTATCCTCATTTTACAGATGAGGAAACTGAGGCTCAGAGAGGTTAAGTGATTTGCCTATGGTCACACAGCTAGTAAGTGTCAGAGTCTGGATCTGAACCCAGAACTTCCTGACTCCAAGTTTAACACTCTATCTACTATACCATGCTAAAGGATAGATTAGAAAGGGAAAGAGTTCATATAAATGAATTAGGGGAAATGGTAGTAATGTCTATACTGGGTGGTGGCAGTTGGAATAAAGAGAAGATGGCTGTGGAATCCACAGGACTTGGTGACTAATTTAGATAGGAGTTAGGGAAAAGAAAGAGTCAAATTAACACTAAGAATCTGAACACAGAAGACTCAGTGAATGCATGTGTGAATGGCAAAAACAGAGAAGCAGAGGAGGGAGCAGGGGTTAGCAGGGGAGAGGGGAGGGGGCAAGATAATAAGCTCAGCGCCAAATAAATTGAGTTGGAAGTGCCAGTGGGACATCTACATTAAGATATTTTGCAGGCAGCTGGAGATAAAGATCTAGAATTAAGAAAAGTCATGGCTGGAGACACAGATTTGGAAATTATTTCAGATAGAAATGATAGCTTAAGCCATGAGTAGAAATATAAGTGCCATAGCAAAGAGTTTTGAGAGAGAGAGAGAGAGAGAGAGAGAGAGAGAGAGAGGAGAGGGATCAGAAGGAGGATGAGTCCTAAAAGGAAACAGAGAAATATGAAAAGAGAATCAGTAAAGTAGAAGAGTGTTACTAATGGTTCCTAGGGCAAACCACCCATGGGGCACCTCATGGACTAGGCTTCAAACTTCTAGCTGTCCTGACTTAAGCAGGCCTCATACCTGAGCCTCACTGGGGATGAGAGGGTGGGGAGAGTGGTTTAGAGTGGCCAGCCTAAAAAATGATTGGCTTCTATAACCACCTAGCACTACCATTCTCTCCTCAAACAATGCTGCTGGGCAAAAGGAGAAGGCAGATCCTTAGACTACAATTGTCCAATAAAAATACTTCTTCCTTCCTTTCCTTTTCTTCCCCTACTGCCACAACCAGTCTCCATTTACTTGATTTGGACAAATGAAATTGTAATCACAACTACCTTTGGAAAACCAACTACTCTTCTAGGTAGTTCTCCCTTCCTTCACCCCTATTCAGTGTCCCATGAGAAAGTTTAACAAGTTCACAAATTCTTCAGTTCTTTCAAATGCTACCGAGATGATGTATCTACTATCATCAACAGTGGCTGAAATATACTAACACTGAGGATATTTCTATATCATCAGAATTCTTAATTTGCCTACAGACTGCTTTTGGTCCAAACCATTTTTCTTCATCGCTGACTGGCACCAAGTGCATCACCTAACAGCCTGTCCCTTTCTAATAGTTCCTAGTGGTTTTTCTTTTAAAAATATTTCTAAAATCCTGCTCCTCAAAACTTTTCCTTTTGCATTAGGTAAGACAAACAATGATAGCTCTGGGGTAGGAGTGGGAATAGTGATCTCAGGGTCTATCTGAGAAGCTCCTCATAAGCACTTCTCAGCTGCAGCCACACTGGCATTCACTCCATAAAATGCCTCGGCTCACTGGTCTCTAGTTGCATTTCGAGAGTTATCCAGTCACGGCACTTCACCGGCCTCTCTGTCTTGCCCTGGACTTTCCAGAGTTCAAGAGTCAAGTACAGTAGAGGAAGCCATTTTTTGTTTTGTTTTGTTTCTCCTGCCCTTCTTTGTTCCAATTCACTGATCACATCTTCTCATGCTCCATCCACCTTTCAACTTGAACATCACTTGTCTCCCAATCTCTCCTTGCTTAAACAGTTCCTCTTGGAACAGTTTATCCTCTTATTCCAACTCTGTGTCTATTTCCTTCCCTAAAAAACGGCTAAGAATTATTTTCACAAGCCATCCAGAAGGATTAAGAGGTCTACAAGTGAAATTTCAGTCATCCACACTTTTAAGACTGTGTGCTCCACAATACTGTTATACACAGACAAATCCACTCTGTCTTCTGGGATTTTTTTTAGTATGTTACTATGAGAGGAGCCATATTTAAGAAATGAACTGAAGAAACACGATAATTAAGCAGTCTCTAATAGTACCCAGATTTAGACACCAAAGCCTCACTAGACTCCGTTGTTGGTACCTACACCATGGAACATATTGTTGAGACCATATTATAATGGTGTCCATTTGATACTTCCTGTATCTAAGCCACATCGGAAAAGGGCCAAAATGAACTTATATTATACTGAAGTCCACACTGTAAAAGCTCGTTTTACTACAGTGGGACTTCCAAGTACAAAAGACAAACAAATGACAAGGCCCGTTTGTTTCCTCTGAAACTGTACAACTTATTTCACCAGTCTAAACTGGATTTTTCTAGATTTGGCACAAGACAAAATATACTTTCTAAGGTTTTTTTTTTTTTTGGCTAAAAATCACCTTTGACATTTTTACATCTCCACAGATTAAATAAACTTAGATATGAGAACATTTACAATTTTAAAATATATAAAATATACCTCAATCATTTATATCTAGACTTAACACCAACCAAGCACAAAGAAAGAACATCCCAAATCATGAAAGGACACTACATTAAAGTATTCCTGAGTGTGAGGATTGTGAGACACTGGAATGGACGAGTAAGAGGTCTGAAATCCCCTTCTAGGGGATATTTAAGAACACATATGACACTATTATGTCCAGGTGGTTGAGGTACAGTCCTGCAGTGGTTGTACAGGTGGGAAATGAACTGAAGGTCTACTGAGATTTCTTCCAGCCCACTGATTTAGGCCATAGCATGACAAGTTAGCAAAGGTCATTTAATACTGCAAGATGGACAGGCAAAAAGTTTTAGGAGAGGGAAGGCAATAAATACACAAATATTTAAGACTAAATACAACTTTAAAATACAACATATCTCCATCAAACTGGCATGAAATTAACAACTCATTATTTACTTGACATATAGTAATCTATTACACAGTCACTGACATGATTTTAAAAATACATTGATTAGCTTTTAAAAAATTATTTAGCATACGCTTTCTATGTACCACAGATAAAATATTAAAATAAGATCACTGATTTGATTTCACAAAAATTAAAATGGACCTATATATTTAAAAACAAGAACTTTTGCTATGAAAATCTTCAAAAATGTGCAAATATATTCAGCATGGTATGCAGAAACAAGTACTCATTATTCTTCATGTTCATCGCAATTTTATAAAATCTTCTCCAAAGGAAGTGTAACAACTTAGTCAAACTTCTCATCGTGAAAGTAATCCGCAAAATTGAGATATTCTTCAAGTTGATCATATTTCTGCACATACAACAAAAATACTGGTTATTTCACAGAGGGCAAGAACTGATTAAAGATGAATTAGGCCTTATTTGTCATATAAACAAAAGAAGCATTAATTGTAATTCATGGTAAAGGCAAAAAAAAGCCAATAGTATAAATGGAGCCCCTGAGCCAATCAAAGATTTCTAGTTTTAAGAAAAGTAAAGAAAGTTTTTTTTTTCCTTCAAGGTTGAACTTGTGCACCCGTGTAAAGAACTCAATGCTGAAAATCCCTCTTTTCATGAAGATCAGCAACTTAAGTGTGAAACCTAGAGTTTTAAAAAGTTTCCTGAACATTGAGGAAGCTAGGTGTTTTGGTATATAAAGAGTGCCAGACCTGGCATCAGGAAGACTCATCTTCCTGAGTTCAAATCTGGCCTCAGACACTTTACTAGTTGCCCTAGGCAAGTCACTTAACCGTGTTTGTCTCAGTTTCCTCATCTGTAAAATGTGCAGGAGAAGGAAATGGCAAAACCACTCTAGTATCTTTGCCAAGAAAAATGGGGTCATGAAGAGTCAGACAGGACCAAACAACAACAACAACAACAACAACAACAACAACAACAACAACAACAACAACAACAACAACAACAGGGACACTGAGGGATTAAGTGACCCACAACTGCTAGTATGTGTCAGAAATCAGGACTTGAACTCTGGTCTTCCTGTGCTCAAGGATGGTTCTCATTCCAGTATGTCATGCTGCCTCTCAAAAGGTAAATATAAAAGTAAAAATCACAGTTTTTCAGCTATTTTAAGCAACATATTTTTACTCATTATCAGGATTCTAACAGAAGCACAACTACTCAACCAACTCAAAGCCTTATTTACATAATGTAATATATACACAATATATTTACCAATAACGCATAACTGCAAAGGATGCTAAATTGACACGCTTTCCTTTTTTCCTGGCTCTTATAAACTCTCCCAGAGAGGAACAATATTCTGCCAAACAGCCTAGGAAATTCCAGTACTTATGTACTCCTTCTTAAAGGAAAAAGTTATAATATTGGTGTATTATATCTTTTCTTTCTCTACTTAAAGGAAGGAGTATGCTATTTTATTATTTTGTAATATATTTTGATTTTACCATATTTTCATTACATTTTGCTATAGTTTGCTCCTTTTTCAATCACTGAAAAATGTTCTTTTATTAACATCAAAATGACAAAAGATCATGAAAGTAAGGGAGGAATAAGCAGAATGAGAGGATAGGCTACTTGGCAGGTCTTTAGGAGCATGTCCTGAGATATCCATAAATAGGATAATGTCTATTAATTTAGTAGAGTGCTGGGACCTTTTCTGGGAAGAAGATAAATTGGGGTTGAGGGAAGGAGGAGAAAAGGACAATAAAGGAAAACATGGAGAGGAAAAAAATACAAGTAGGAGGAGGGAATAACATGAGCATATAATTTGAGTCAGGCAATAGGGATGGATGTGTTTGGGAGGCAAAAGCTAAAGTCAGGAATGTGAGCATTCAGATAAGGAAGAATGGCGGGGACAATAGGGGATTGTAGCAATTATACTGAGAGGGTACAGGAAGAGAAGCACCATGCATGAAAGGAGTACATGCAGTAGCATGCAGATGACCCAGAGAAAGGGAGAGATACATCCTTTCAACTTGAGAATGCCAGAATCCTTTACAGCTTTGGAATTTAATTGCAGCATGGAGAATGCATTGGAATTTATCTAGGGTTTAAAGTACTTAGGTTTAAGTGAAGTTATTTAAGAAGTCCTAGGAACAAAATATTTTTAAGTGGGAAGAAAGAGTGATAGCTGAGAATAAAATAAAGATCTTTTAGTGTATTAAGCCCCAGATACACATAACCTTGAGATCCCTTTAATGTCAAATGTAAAGTGATATTCTTCTTAATGTAATATGATGCAGTTGTCTTTCCTTCACCATGAATAGCCTTTCCTTTTCTAGATCCAGGAACTGAGTCACTTCTGCTGTCCCAAACCTCTCTGACTGCTTTTCTTAAACTTCCTATAAGATATGTGATTGGCAAAAGATGCTATTTCTAGAAAATGTTTCATATTCTTGTTCTTTTTTAACTTTTAAAAATTTATTGTATGTTCATATCATACCATTCTAAAAGTGATACAACTCTCTATTGAAGCAAAGTCTTCAACTAGGTAAGCAAAGTAGGTAAAACAATAAACAATAACAAAGGGAAATAAAGATTTGATGCTACCTGGGAAGGTGGTGGCAGAAGTTGCTGGGTAGGGCATGGATCTCTCCTCTCTTCTCTAATACAGATGATAAAACATAGAGGTAGATGACGAAGAGTAAGAAAGGTAGGAAAGAGTAGAACTTGGTTCGAGAGGAAGAAAGCAAAAGGTAAAAAGCTTAAGTAAAAAAAAAAAAGAAAGAAAGAAAAAATACTAAGAGGTCAAAATGAGAGTAGTGGTAAAGGAGAGCATGGAGGAAGGATAATTACCAAAGGGGAATACCAACAACGTCATTCCCTGTGAGGACAGCCCTCCAAAGAGCAAGAAATGGATTGAATAGTTCCTTCTTTTTTGTTCTCTTTTTCCTCTTCCCTTTGCTTACTACTTTGGAGAGTTTGTTCTCAAAATTAACTTCCCTTTATTTCCTTTCTACTAAAACACATCTATATACCCTTAAGCATTAGACAGGTCAATATATTTTTTTAATTTAGGGTAAACTCCTAGATAGAAACTTAAGTTTACTTGGAAATCTATTTATCTTAAGCAGCTGTATAATTAGATGGTTGAGAAGATTGTTACTACATTCTCTTTTTAAAAAATATAAAATAAACAATTCTAACAGCTATCTGACCACACCAGAATTTGTAAACTGCCAAGATGTCCTTAGGAGGCCAAGCATACATTTTAAAACCATCAGTTATATCCTTGCTATCAAATTTAGTACCAATGAGATGAGGGGTTAAAAGAATCAGCACTGTGGCCTGAAAACCCCTGCATTTTCCTTCATCTTCACTTCTAGTCCTCACTAATTAGCTCTATGTCCCCAAGAGGAGGATGTGGGTGGCAGCAGAACTGGCCTCAGGTGCGTCCTCATTCCCAAGTCACATGAACTAGTCTAAAGAATAGAAAGCAGACGACATAGGTTGTCTTTTACTTTGTCAATAAGGGGGGAAAAGTGGACTCAATAAGTATAAAAGACGAGTGTAAAAGCAAGAAGTTAGAGGCCTTGTTCCACTGACTTTATATTATGCCAACCATAGTGTCACTGCTTCTTAAAATTATTTGATGGAATGAATGCATGAGAGTGTCTGAGTGATTATATAAGAGAAAAAAACACAATATGCATAGAAAAGGCTTACATGGAAAGAAGGGAAAATAAAGAAGGGGGCGGGTAGGGAGAACGGTTTTAAACTTTGTTTTCTCTAGTCATTTCCAATTGCTGGTTAGTTGTTAAAGGCTCCTTACTCAATGGATAGGGATCACTGTTATAGTAACAAAGAATCCAATTTACCTCTTGAATCCAGCCACTCTCTTTTGACTGACTGAAAATTCGTTCCACAGTTTCTTTGACCTGTTCATCTTCAACTTCTTCAGTCTTCGCAATAGAGCAACATTCCTGGTACAACTTGTATTTGAAATGTTTCAGTTGATGGTAAATCCTAGTACGATCAGCACAAACTTTGCCAACTTTTAGAACCTAAATTATGAGAGAAACACAGTTATCTGACTAGTGATAACATTATAGCCTGTTTTACATACTTATTATATACTTAGAATTTTTGATATTGTAGTTTACCATGACAGATCCTAGGCTGGGTAATCTTGACAAGGTTACTAAAACTATTACTTTAGCTACTAATGTTACTGTTATAAATGCAACATAACATTTATTAAAAAGAAAATGCCTGGGCTCCAAGAATTTTCCATACAAAATACAAATAGGAATAAACACTACTAATTTTTAAATGACTAATTTTACTACTAATTTTTTAAATATTTGGCATGTCTCATGGAATTTCCAATGGATTTCTCCAAATGTTTTTTCCAAATGGCTAAAAGTTGATTTATTTCAGCTTAATGTTAAACTGGTATTTCACTTTAAAAAAAAAAAAGATTTTGTCCTATGTAACTTTTTATTGCGGTACAAATATGTGAAGGATCTGTGATTTCTTCAATGTCAGGTAAAAGTGAAGGAAATCCTCCTACTAACACCTATCACCACAGAAGAGAGTTTTAGGAAATTGTCTGGTGCCCAGAGCAGTAAAATGACTTGCTTAATGATTTAAGTGCCAGGAGTGGTATTTGAACCCACATTTCCAATGCAAGCACTACTCATGATACATTACTGCTTCCTATTTTTAAAAGTTAGTCAGATTTTATTTTATTATGTTATAACATTTTATGGCTAGTTGGAATAATAACAAAAACCTGTCTTAAAAGTTCTGGTAAGATTGAAATCAAACCTTTAATAATTACTATTAATTTATTCATTCTAATAGTTCTAATTCCATTTAACTGTATGGTGACACACATAACTGTATGGCCACATCTCTCCATCTTTCTCCAAAAGAATAGCATGAGCTAATTAATTTATTAAATGTTTTGCTAAAATCAAGGTAAACTAGATCTATATAGCATCTTCAAAATCAAACAGATAAGTAACCCCATTAAAAAAAGAAATAAGGTTGGTCTGGAATGACCTGTTTCTTATGAAGCTCTGCTTTTTTTTGTACATAGCATTTACTTTTGTATCTACTAAACTAGTTGTAAACAAGTTGTCAATAGTAACTTATTAAGCACTTAGTATGTGCCAACACTGTACCAAGTAATGGGGAATATAAAGAAAGGCAAAAACATGGTACCTTTTCTCAAGGGGCTCTTATTCTTACAGGGAATACAATATGCAAACAACCATGTAAATATATGGTATATATAGTATAAACAGAAAGTAATCTCAGATGGAAGAAATTAGCAGGGGAGGGAGGGAAATGCCTCCTATGGAGGGTGGGATTTTAGCTGAATCTTGAAGAAAATCAGGAAAGCTAGGAAGTAGAAGTGAAGAGGGGGAGCATTCTAGGAAAGGAGGATACACAGAACAAATGCAGGCAGGAGGTAGTGTGTTAAGTGTGAAGAACAAGTAGGTTACTGGAGTTGGATCATAGAGCACATGGAAGGGAGTAAAGTATAAGAAGACTGGAAAGGTAGAAAAGGGTCAGGTGATAAAGGACTTTAAATGTCAAATGGAGTGTTTTCTGTTTGATCTTGGAGGTAATAGGGAGCCACTGAATAGGCAGATGACATGGTCAGACTTGTACTTGAGTGCAGGATGGATAGGCACAGGAAGAGATCTAAGGCAGAGAAACTGACCAGAAGAGGTAATGAGGGTCTGTCTATATAAGGGGAGTGGCTGTGTGAATTTGGAGAAGGTAATGTTGTGAAGGTAGAAAAAAACGTTCTGACAAAAGACTGGACATATAGAATAAGTTAAGATAAAGAGCTGAGTATCACACCAAGGTTGGAAGCCTAGCTAAAACCCTGAATAGTAATAAAGTTGGAAAAGTAGAGAGTTGAGTTCAAAGGTGGAGAGAGTGAGTTGTTTTGAATATGTTGAGTTTGAGATGCTGTAATATCCAGTGTGAGATGTCCAAAAGGCAATTGGTGATGTGATACTGAAGCTCAGGAGAAATTAGTGCTTGACATATAGATGTGGGAACCATTTGCATAGGGATAATAGTTGACCGCACATAAGCTGATAAAATCACCAAAAAATAAAATATAGGAAAAGTCCTGGGTCAGAAACTTGGGGCACACCCACACACAGTGGGTGTGACCTGCATCCAGCAAAGGAGAATGAGAAGGTACATAAAAGTAGAAAAAGAATGGGGGGCGGGGGGGGGGGGAGAGAACCAGGAAAAAGTACTTTCATGAGAATCCAGGAGAATAGGGTGGTTCATGGTATCCAAGGCTACAGATAGGTCAAGAACAAAGAGGACTAAGAAAAAGCAATTGAATTTATCAATTAAGATATCACCGATAACTTTGTGGTGTTTTAAAACTTCTTTTTCAATTAGAAAATTTTAAATAAGGAAAAATCTACTTTTTCTTCCTCTTAGAGAGCCATTGGATGGAAGGGGGTGGGTGGGAAGAAAAACAAAATCCTTATACAAATATACATGGCCAAGCAAGACAAATGTCAACATTGGCTAGCTCCAAAAATATGTTTCAATATGCATCCTGAGACTATAATCTCTCATCAGGAAGTGGGTAGCATGTTTCATCACATGTCCTATAGAATCGTAGTTGGTCATTGAATTGATCCGAATTCCTAACTGTTTAAGAGTTATCTTTACAATGTTGTTATTCTGCAAATTGTTCTAGCTCTGCTTACTTCACCCAGAACCAGTTTACATGAAGTCTTTTCAGGTTTCTCTGAAATTGTCTTCACCATTTCTTATGACACAAATTATTCTATTACATTAACATATCACAATTTGTTTAGCCATTTCCCAATTGGTGGTCGCTCCCTTAGTTTCCAGTTCCTTGACACTACAAAAAGAGCAGCTAGAAACATTTCTTGTATACATGGGTCCTTTTCTTATACCTTTCATCTCTTTGGGCCATAGGTATTGCTGGGCTAGAGTGTTCACAGTTTAGTAACTTTCTAGGCCTAGTTCCAAATCACTCTCCAGTAATTTGGAGAGAATAATTTCAGTAGAATGATGAAATCATATGCTACATTCTAGAATTTTGCAAGTAACGGCACATTGGATTATAATTTGTAGGTTCTTTCTTTTGGGGAAAGAAAATTTGCCCTTTCTTAGTACTACAGCACTATTATATATCAGTCCTCAGTCCTACTGAATAGAAGAATCCATTCCATACAATCTTTCAAATGTAACTACTGGTAGCTCACTCAACCACCAATTTTTTTCAGTACTTAGGGATGCAATTTTTTTGTGAGCTGTGTGATCTGAATTCATCAATTGTAGTTGAGTGATCTTTTACTACATCCTTATTCACACTGAGTATCAACTACCTATAAGCTGTTTTTATTTTGCCTTTTTTGGTCCAAAGGTTATTCCCTGTGACAGAAGAAAATTATGATAAAGAAAAAGATGAGAAATAATAATAGCTCATTTCTATCTATAACTTTAGAATTTAAAGATTTGTAAAGTGTTTTCTGTAATTATTTCATTTGCTCTACACATCAACCTTGTGAGGTAGTATTTTTGTTATGCTAAATCTACATTTAAAAAAAAAAAACCACTAATTGCCTAACCAGGATCATAGACTTAGGAAATGTCTGCATTAGGATTTGAAACCATGTCTTTCAAATGCCCCCACTAGCATTCTATTACACTAATGTTTTTCAAATTTTTTTTGCTCATATACTTTTTTTTTTTCTTTTGGGCAGGGCAATAAGGGTTAAGTGACTTGCCCAGGGTCACACAGCTAGTAAGTGTCAAGTGTCTAAGGTTGGATTTGAACTCAGGTCTTCCTGAATCCAGGGTCAGTGCTTTATTTACTGTGCCACCCAGCTGCCCTCACTCATATATTTTTAACATTAAAAAAACCACAAACAAACCAAAAGCATGTATCTTCAATAAATGCATATATATTTATAAATTATTGCTCTAGGCAACTCAGTAAGACAATAAGTTGCAGAAAAAGGGCCAACCTACATTGGTAGAGGTTTTAAAAAAAAAATCAGAGAGTTCTCTAAATCCAGTGCTTGTCCCTATCCCTATATATGTATATGGTCCTAAATTCTGATTATTTTGTTATTTAGTTTTACTGGCTATCATGGCTATAAAAGATATTTCACAAAGATATGCAGCTTCAAAAGGAAGAAGTGCACTGTTGGTTGTGGATTCTAAATCATGATACTCATTTTTTTTTCAACCCTTCTACCAACTGTGTAAAGGTTTTTCTTAAAATTCAGCTAAAAATGTCCATCTTCATGAATCAGTTATTCTTGCCTGCAAATTCAAAAAGTGTTGAATGTTACATTTTAAACAAATGGATTCAAGTACTACTGAAACTCTTCATTTGGAATCAATTATTTAACAAGTATTTATTAAACACTGATTGAGCTGAACATTGTGCTAGGTGCTAGGGACACATAAAAAAAGAAACAATCCTTTTTTGCAAAGAGCTTATATTGTAATGGGGGAACAACAGGGACGTATACATATACATATGTAAATAGATATACAGAATAAATACAAAATAGTTACATACAAGGTAGTTTGAGAGGACTAGAAATTGCGGGAAAGGCTTCATGTAGAAGATGGCCCTTGAGACACATCTTGAGAAAAGAGAAATTCTATGAGGCAGAGATAAGGAAGAAATTAATTCTAAGTATGATGGAAGATGGACTATTATAAGAAACAAAGAGAAGTCCAATTTAGCTGCATTACAGAGTGCAGGAGGGAGAGCAGTGTATAATGAATCTAGAAAGATGAGTCAAGGAAAGTTGTAAAGGGGCTTTAAAATTAAAATAGATGGGATATATTTGATTCTAGAAGCAATAAGAAGCCACTGGAGTTGATTAAGTAGGATAGTAACATCGTGAGACCTATACTTAAGGAAAATCACTTAAGCATTAGTGTGGACAATGCATTGAACTAAGGAGAGACTTGAGGCAAGAGAAGAATTAGAAGGCTGCTGAAGTAATGTAGTATAGAGATGGAGTTAGATGGAAGATATGCTTTTGAGGAGAAAAAGTAGGATTTGGCAGCTGACTAGATTTAGGAGTCAAAGATAATGCTAAGTATATGAACATGGGAGTCAGAAAGATTCATGGTGTCTTTGATAGAAACAGGGTAGTTTGGAAGAAGGGTTTGGAGGTGGGGCATGATAAGAATTCTGCTTTAGACATACTGAGTTTGAGATGTCTCCAAGGCAGCCAGTTCTAAATGTCCAGGAGGCAATTGGTGATACAGGATTGAAGCTTACAGGAGACTATGATTAGATATCTAGATGTGAGAGTCATCAGAACAGGCAAGATGATTAAATCCATAGAAGCTGATTAGGTTCCCAATGAGGAGAGTATCGATAAAGGAAGAGTTGGGATCTTAAAGAGAGCCTAGGGAAATATCAACAGTAGGAGGGTATTCTCTGGATGATGAATCAGCAAAGATAATGGGAAAGGAACAGCTGAATTAGATAATAGAACCAGAAGACAGAGTAGCAGGGGTGTGCTAATAAATATTTTAACGAATGGCTGAGGAAAAATGTACATGACAAACTAATAAGGTTTATAAAATTTCTTATTTCATTTTTTTTTACTCAGCAAAAATCTGCCTTCTCTCCCTCTTCCTCCTGACACCAATTAAGGATGAAGGAAAGGAGGCAGCTAGGTGGTGCAGTGGATAAAGCACTGGCCCTGGATTCAGGAGGACTTGAGTTCAAATCTGGCCTCAGACACTTAGCTGTGTTACCCTGGGCAAGCCACTTAACCGTCATTGCCCCACACACACAAAAAAAAAAAAAAGAAAAGAAAAAAAAAAAGAAAAAGGGAAAAAAGCTCCTATTAAAACATATATAGTCAAATACAAGAATATTATGGCTTATTCCACTTTCTGAGACCTTCAGTTCTTTATGAAGAGGTGGGTAATAACATCATTAGTCTTTTGGAATTATAGTTGGTCATTATACTGATAAGTCCCTAATTCTTTCTGAGTTCATTCTCTATCATATTATTGCCATTGTATAAATTGTTCTTCTGGTTCTATCTAATTCATTCTGCATCAATTCATAAACGTCTTCAAAAATTTCTCTGAAACTATCCCTACCACATGCATAGGACTGATGTCTTCCCCCCA
The DNA here is from genome assembly GCF_019393635.1 of Dromiciops gliroides. Taxonomy (NCBI): domain Eukaryota; kingdom Metazoa; phylum Chordata; class Mammalia; order Microbiotheria; family Microbiotheriidae; genus Dromiciops; species Dromiciops gliroides. Next base: position 514,802,314 of record NC_057863.1, read on the forward strand.
ACTCCCGTTTCTCTCTTCTGCCCTTTCCCTCCATTTCCCAGTTGAGTGAAATGTATTTCTGTACCCAACTGTGTATGTGTGAGTGCGTGCTCTTTTCTCCTTGACCAGTTCAGGTGACAGTAAGGTTCAAGTATCAACTGTTCTTCCTACCTCTCCATCCTCATAGTTTACAGAGATGTCTACTTGCATACCTTGATTATGTGAGATAATTTTATTTCCCTTCTCATCCAACTAGTGTATTCTTCTTCCTCTTTCTTTCAATTTTTCTCTTAAAAATCGTTGAGACAAAACAGGACCTTTCCTAGGTCTTGTCAGTTCGATTCCCTCTATGCTCCCTGTTAGGGGCAGCTAGGTAGTGCAAGTGTGCCAGGTCTGGAGTCAGAAAGACTCATCTTCATGAGTTGATATCTGGCCTCAGACATTTACTAGCTAGCTGTATGACCCTGGGCAAGTCACTTAACCCTGTTTGACTCAGTTTCCTTATCTGTGAAATGAGCTGGAGAAGGAAATGGCAAATCACTCTAGTATTGCCAAGAAAACCCCAAATGGGTTCATGAAAAGTCAGACAACTGGAATGATCAAACAACGACAATGCCCCCTTCCCACATCATGACAGAGTTCAGAGGGGACAAAAGTACCTATCATCTTTCATATTTGAATATAAACAGTTTATCCTTGTCCTTTATTGTCATTCATTCATTTACTTTTTTCTATTTAAGTTCTGTGTTTGAATTTCAAAGTTTCTACCCAGCTTTTTGTCTTTTCACCAGGAATGTTTGGAAATCCTCTTTTATTAAAGGTTCATTTTCTCCCCTGTAGGATTGATTAGCTAGGTGGTGCAGTGGATAGCACACTGGACAAGGAGTCTGGAAGACCTGAGTTCAAATTTGACCTTAGACACTTAATAGTTATTTTAATCTTTTTTGCCTCAGTTTCCTTAGCTGCAAAATAAATTGAAGAAGGAAAGGGCAAACCTCTCCAGTATCTCTGCCAAGAAAACTCCAAATGGGGCAATGAAGAGTTGGACACAACTAAAAATACTGAACAACAATGGGTCTGTATTCAGTTTTGCTGGGTAAGTAATTCTTGGCTGTTAGTCTATATCTTTTGCTTATATTGTATTCTAGGATCTCTGATCCCTCATAATGGTGACTGGTAAATCATGTGTGATCCTAAATCATGTGTGGCTCCTCAGTAATTTAATTCTTTCTTTTTGGCTGCTTTCAGCATTTTCTCTTTTACCTGGAACCTCTGGATTTTGACTATAATGTTCCTGGGAATTTTAATTTTGTTGTTGCTTTATCAAGGAGTGTTCTGTGCATTCTTCCTATTTCTACTTTGTCTTGTGGTTCTAAGAGATCTGGGCAGTTTTTAAAGATTTCTTGAAACAAGATGTCTGGGCTTTTTTTTTTTTTTGACAGGGCAGGGTGGTGGTGGTGGTGGTGGTTGATAGCATTTAGGTAGTCCTATGATTCTTAATTTTTCTTGGAGGGGCAATGGTGGTTAAGTGACTTGCCCAGGGTCACACAGCTAGTTAAGTGTCAAGTGTCTGAGACCCGCTTTGAACTCAGGTCCTCCTGAATCCAGGGCCGGTGCTTTATCCACTGCACCACCTAGCCCCTCCCCCCATTTTTTTCTCTTTGTTTGATTTTCAGATTATCTGTTCTTGCTATGAGATACCATATATTTTCTTATATTTTTCAGTCTTTTGACTTTAAAAAATATTACTGGCTATAAAAATCAATCCCAGGACTACAACCAGTGACAGCAGGGTCAATTTTAGGGTCAGAAGCCATGGAGTCAGCATTATCATCAATGGTATTATTGAATACCCAAATAAAAACAAACATTCATTTCTCCAAAACCTTCAAATGAAGTTGACTGTTTTCTTTAGTAGGATAATTTTTTAAGCATTCCACAAGAGGAAGTACTTACATGTTGCTTTTTTAGAAGCTTTGTGGATTTTTTCTTCTTTTTTTGTATACTTTTACTTGAAGTTTTAAAGTGAAACATAAGAGAACTTCAGCATTGTACACAATAAGAGAATATGTCAGTATTTCAGGGTTTTACTTTTTATCTGTAAAATGTGACTTTTTTTCCCAGGGAGTTCTATACCTCTTGTGCTAATCTGTTAATTCATTTTTCAATTTTTTCTTCCATAGTTCTAATTTTTTTTAAATTCCTTTATTTCTTCCAGGAATTTGTGTCCAAGCTGTGTAAATGTCTTGGACTCATTCTTTTCTTTAGAATCCTTGACCAAAATACTTTTAATGTTGGGATTTTTTTTTTTTTGCTTAGCCTTCCAGCTTGCTCCCTGACTTTGGACTTGATTTTAGGGCCAGTCTCTGTGCTCTTCTGTAGGGAAGGTATGAGCTGGCCTTGTTGCTTCTTTCTTGGGGCACTGAGTGTTGTTTTACTCCAGGCTCTCGGGAACAATTTAGGACTGAGAACTTGTAAGCTTTCAGTGCTCCCCAAGAAGTCTAATCAAAAGCAAAATCTGATTGTTGAGTGCTGCAAGTTCCTCTTCCAGGTTTGGGTCTGAACAACAGTAGACTACCACTGGACTCAGCTTCAGCCCATCAATCAGCTGGTGAGGTCTGCTGGTTCAGAGGGATAGAACTGCAGCCTCCCTTTTGGTCTGGTATTTCAGCCCTGGTTATTTCTCTGCAAACTGCATACTGGGTTAGAAAATCGAACTGAGATCCTCCTCTGCTCCCGAGTTCTAAAACACACAGCAGCTGTTTGCTTCTGAACTTCATCCTTTCTGGATATACTGCATCAGCACAACAACCACTCCTCACCAAAGAACACCACCCCTCAGCACAGTTCCCCATCTCAGTCCGCCCTGGATCTGTGACCCAGAAATGTGTAGTAGGTGACAAAGTTCCCAGCTGGTACCTCTTTTCATATCCTGTACTTTGTACCTTGGTAGGAATTTGGGACATCCTCTTGCCCAGAGCACAACCTTTCCCTGAGTGCTTGAAAATGCTCCACACAGACCTTGGCTCCTGGCCAGATCCTGACCCCAGTGTCTACAAAGCTTATAGATTGTCTCCCTAGGCCATCATCCTAGGTTGGAAAAATGACTCACTGTGACTTTTAAAAAAGACAATCTACCCTTAGGATTCAGTCTAGTGCATTTTCTAGATCTGTTTATTAAAAGGGTTTTTTGGGAGGGGGTAGAGAAGGGTAGAGAAACTTGCAGATTTGATATTCCACAGTCCTGGCTCTGCTTCCCTCACACTTTCAGCTTAATTTGCATTACTAACATTTCCCCCACCACTTTCTTAAATCTAGACAATCAACAAAACAATCAATCAAGCCCTAATTTGTAGTGCTTGGTTTTCTGGGGTTTAAATGCTAACACTAAACATTTAACGACTCTCACACTTAAAAGCTAACTCTAGCACCTCCTGGTGAGTATGGCTATGACAGGTCATAAAGGAGAAAGTATACAGGAAGAAAGGGAAGTAGAAAGGGAGGGAAAGGAAAAAGGAATTATATAGTACTTACTATGTGCCAGGCACTGTGCTAAGCACTTTACAAATATTATCTCATTCGAAAATGGGTAGCTAATAGTGCAAAATGCGGCAGATAAGTCAAGAAAGATGATTTCAAAAAGACCATTAGATATGGCAATTAAGAGACCAGTAGCTGATGATTTCAGAAAGGCCTGGAAAGATTTGTATGAACTGATGTATAGTGAAGTGAGCAGAACCAGGAGAACATTATGCACAGTGACAGCAATATTGTTCAATGAAGAACTGTGAATGACTTGACTATTCTTAGCAATACAGTGATCCAAAATAAACCCAGAGGACTAATGATGAAGCTTACTATCCACCTCCAAAGAAAGAACTGATATTGATTGAACACAGACTGAAGCATGCTATTTTTCACTTTTTCCCTTTTATTCAAGTTTTCTTATACAAAATGACTAATAAGGTAATGTTTTACATAATTGTACATGTATAACCTATAGCTGATTTCTTACTCCCTTGGAGAGAGGGAGAGGAGAGAGGGAAGGCAGGATAAAATTTGGAACTCAAAACTTTAAATAAAAATGTTTATTATTATTATTATTGTTGTTGTTGTTGTTGTTGTTGTTGTTATTATTATTATTGCAGGGCAATGAGGTTTAAGTGACTTGCCCAGGGTCACACAGCTAGTAAGTGTCAAGTATCTGAGCCTGGATTTGAATTCAGGTCCTCCTGAATCCAGAGCCATTGCTTTATCCACTGCACCACCTAGCTGCCCCCTATTATTATTATTATTTTTTTAAAAAGAGACCACTAGTAGCTTTGGAGAGAGTTGTTTCAGTTGACTGATGAGATTAGACAGACTACAAAGGTTTGAGGAGTAAGTAAGAAGAAAGGAACTGGAGACAATGAATAAAGACAGTATTTTCTGGAAGTCTGGCTGATGAAGGTAAGAGAGATATAGCTTCAGAGTCTGGTAGGGTCTAGTGAAGGTTTTTTAAGGATAGGAAGCCAATAAATAAATGTTTGAAAGATATAAAAAGGTGGTTTTCAAAGAAAGAAATCTAAGCTATCAACAACTATATTAAATGTTTAAAATCACTAATAATTAGATAAATGCAATTTAAAGGAACTCTGAGTTTCAACTCACTCCCAACACTAACAAAGATGACAAAAAAGGAAAATGATAAATGTTGGAGTAACTGAGAAAACAGGCACACTAATGCCCTTTTGGTGGAGCTAGAAGTGGTCCAGCAAATTGCAAAAGAATGGAAACTATGTCACCAAAGTTACTAAACTGTATATACTCTTTGATCTAACCATACCACTACTAAATTTATATCCCCAATAGAGAGCAAAGAATAAAAGAGCCTATATGTACAAAATATCTTAGTAGCTTTTTTTTTTTTGGTGGTAGCCCAAAATTGGAAACTAAGGAAAAGTGTATCTATATGGAAATGGCTAAATGAAATGTAGCATATAGAATGGAATGGAATATTACTATGTAAGAAATGATAAAAAGGGCAGTTTCTGGGGAAACTGGGAGCATGTCTATGAACTGATATAGATGAAAGTGAGAACAACTAGGCGAATCATTTATATGATGAAAACATGGTAGAGAAAAACAACTTTGAAAGACTTTAGAACTTTGATCAATGAAATGATAAACTATAAGTCTCCAAATCATGAAGATGAAACATACTTCTTATTCACTTCCTGACAGAGAGAAGAACATATGATCAGTCACAAGAGAGCAGGGGTCCTGGTCACGGTTCCACGGCCAAGAGAAATACTAGCATTTACAGTTGCACTGGAGCAGGGGTAAGGACCAGAGCACTGTTTTACTGGGGTAGATCTGTTATTGATATTACTTTTATTAGAAATGAATGGGGAGTACTTAGTGAAAAAAAAAACTTGCTAAGTCTATAGGATTTAAAGTGTATGGCATTTGCATTTTTCAATTATTGCATTGCTAAGATGTGATGTACAATAAAATATTTTTAAGAGGATAGAGGATAAGTAGTCATGTTTGAAGGAAATAGGAAAGGAAACAATTTTAAACAGGTTAGAAAATTCTGTTTCTAAGTTTATCAAACAGATGGATATGAGAAGTTTTATAGGTTTTTAATAGGTAACATCATTTTGGGGAAAAACTTTGACAAAATCACATAATGATGGAAACATTTCAAAGTACTCACTTTCAAAATGGTTTCACCATAGCATGAGTTTCTATCAAAAAGTGGTTACTTTTTCACTCACTTTTTTTGTTTTTGTTCAGTCATGCCTGACTCTTCATAACCCTAGTATCTTTGCCAAGAAAACCCCAAATAGGGTCACGAAGAGTCAGGCATGACTGGAAAATGACTGAAATCATCGACCAACTTTTTAATGAATTCTCTTCTATAATAATAACAAAAAACAACAGAGGCAAACAAAATATTCTGAAAAAAATTACACCTTAAAAAAACAGAGTTGGCCTAATGGAAATGGAGGTACAAAAATTCACTGGAGAAAAGAACTCCTTAAAAAAGCAGAATTGGCTGAATGGAAAAAGTGGTACAAAAGCTCACTAAAGAACATCCTTAAAAATTAGAACAGGGCAACTGGAAGCTAATGATTCCACAAGACTTCAAGAAACAATAAACCAAAGTTAAAAGGAAAAAAAAAAGAATTATTGGACAACCTGACAATCATAATAAAAAAGGGAGCTTTGACATCATATTTTTAAAAATTATAAAGAAAAACTACTCTGACATCTTAGATCCAGAAGGTAAAACAGAAATTAAAAGAACCCACTGATCTCTTCCTGAAAGAAATCCCAAAATGAAACTCCCAGGAATATTATAATCAAATTCCAAAGCTCACAGGTCAAAGAGAAAATATTGCAAGTAGTCAGAAAGAAACAATTCAAATAACATGGAGTCACAGTTAGGATCACATAAGACAATAGCTTCCGTGTTAACAAAACAAAACAAAACTAAAAACAAACGAGAGGGCTTGGAATATGATAATCTGGAGGGCAATGTAGTTTTCCTATCTATTTTTTTTTTTTTTGTGAGGCAATTGGGGTTAAGTGACTTGCCCAGGGTCACACAGCTAGTACATGTTAAGTGTCTGAGGCTGGATTTGAACTGAGGTCCTCCTGAATCCAGGGCCAGTGCTCTATCCACTGCGCCACCTAGCTGCTCCTTTTCCTATCTATTTTAACGAGATGTGGTTTTGCTTTTAGATCATGATTGCTACCCCTGCCTTTTTTACTTCAGCTGAAGCTTTTGCTCTACCCCTTTATTTTACCTGGTCTGTTTCATGTGTCTCTTGTCAACAACATACTGTTGGATTCTAGTTTCTAATCCATTCTCTTATACACTTCCATTTTATGGGTTGTTCATCCCATTCACATTCACAGTTATGATAACTAGTTGTATATTTCCCTTCATCCTGTCTGTTTATTGTTCTCTCCTTTTTTTTATCCTATCCCTCATCAAAAATCTATTTTGACCACTACCTCTCTTAATTCTCCTTCTCCTCATATCTCTTATCACCTTCCTCTACTATTTTCCTATTGGGTAAGACAGATTTCTGTACCCAATTAAATGTGTATATGTATACATATATGTATATGTATATATATATATATGTGTATACACATGTGTATATTCTTCCCTCTTTGAACCAATTCTGATGAGAGTGAGGTTCAAGCATTGCCGACTTCCCCCCCATTTCTCCTCCCCTATAAGAGTTCTACCTCAAAATAAAAATTGCTATCTACCTCTACAGAGAGAACTGATGAATTCATTGCAAACTGAAATACATTTTTCTCATTTTATTTTTTAATTTTTGTTTTTAATTATTTGTTTGTTATAATATTGCTAATATAGAAATATGTTGTACATTATTTCACATATATAATAACTGATAACATACTGTTTTTTCAGTGCTGGGGGAAGGAGGTGGGAGGAAGGGAGAAAATATGGAAATCAAAATTTCAAAAGAATGTTAAAATAAATAAATTTTTTAAAAAACAAAAAAACCACCAACTGCTATTTATACTCAACCAAATGATTCATGATATTGCATTATGAAGTTTTCTGCTTTTTTGCCTGATTCTGAGAAACAAATTGCCCTACTGTAATAGTATTATGTCCTCTTCTTTACACTTAACAAAAAAATAAACAGAAAGAAAAAACAATTATAAAATACATAGAGACATTGGTGATTATTAAATGGAAATAGAAAGGAGTTTAATTACATATTTCAGCTGTGCAAGGCACCTTTATAAAACATGATTAGGTTTTAGGACTTAAAAGCCTCATACAAACAGAGAAAAGCACAAATATTATATGCACCCTTCACTACTATGTAATAAAAGTTACATTAAAGGAACACTAAAAATTATTAAAAATCAATCGAAAACTAAAAAAAAACTTAAAGAATTGTTGGGTCAAAGAATATAGATGAATTTAGGGTATAGAATGAGACAAATATAATGTGGCATATTGCATAGGTCAGTGGGCTTGGAGTCAGGAAGACCAGAGTTCAAATCCAGACTCTGACACTGACTGGCTGGGTGAGCCACTTAACCTCTGTTTGCTTCTCTTTCCTCTGTAAAATGAGGATGATAATAATAGCGCCTGCCTCCCAGAGTTGTTGTAAGGATCGAATGAGTTAATTGTAAAGCTCTTAGCACACTGCCTGTCCCAAGTAAGCACTAAATAAGTGTTAGCTATTTTACACACACACACACACACACACACAGCCAATGAAAAGAATTTGTTTTGCTTGACTATGAATGTTTGTTATAAGGAATTTGTTTTTCTTTTTCGATCGGGTTGAAGGTTAGGGAAGAGAAAATAGATTTTTGTTAATTTCAAAACAATTTAAAAAACAGATAAGTGGAGGAAGGTGTAGGTGCTACAGATGTAGAAAGCTGCAAGGCATGTTCAGATGAGGTTATTGCATTGTTAGTTTTGCATAATTGCTTTGCTTTGTTAGAAGAGACCTTTCACAGAGAGGGAGTATTCTGCAAATATTTGTAATGTAAAAATTAAACATATCAGTAACACTTTAGAAAACATTAACAACCATATGAAAGATTACTATAAATTATTAATAAAAGGAATGTAAATAAAAACAACTGAGGTTTCACTTCACATACAGCAAATTGACAAAGACAGCAAAAGATTTCAATAGTAGAGTTTGGAGGAGTTACAGAAAGACAGTCACATTTATACTTGCTGATGAAGTTTTGATGTGGTCCAATCATGCTGGAAAGCAATTTGGAATTATGTTAAGACAGTGACTAAAAATGTTTATACTCTGACCCACTCTCTAATACCATTAGACATGTATTTCTAAGGAGGTGATAAAAAAGAAAGATCGAATATATAACAAAGTAATTACATCAGCACTGTTTTTAAAAGCAGCAAAGATGCAAAACAAATAGATGCCTATGTATCAGAGAATGGATATAAAGACAGTGGTACTTGGCCATAAGAAACGAACACATAGGGAGGTATAGGAAGAATTATATGTATTGAGGCAAAGTGTAAGCAGTACAATAAAAACAAGATGCACAATGACAACATTTTAAATGTAAAAAACAAAACCACAAGGGAATATAGTGCTTGTACAATAATGACCAAGTTGGACTCTGAATAAAGGATATGAAAATATACCTGCTTTCCCTCTTTTCAGAGGAAGGCAACTATGGATGTTTTGCTTAGCTTTGTTGGCCTGCTTTTCCCCTCTTTTAAAAATGTTTTTGTCATAAGGGATAGATCTTTGATGGGGGGAAGAATATACAAACAAAATATCAGTATTTTTAAAAATGTCACCTTTATCTTGAAGGGACATATTGAATGTCTCTTTTATTTTTTCAAAAATCTATTAGGTCATATGCTACCGACAATCACTTGCCATTAGAGAAAAGGTCAGCAAACTTAAGAAACACCTTTATTTGTAAAAGAAAAATGTATAATATCTTTAAGTTCAATAGTTCTTTTAAGTACAGTCCTAGGAGACAAACAGCAAATGTTAGTGTAGAGAAAATGTTGGCATCTATAATATTTGCTAGTTAATGTCTTTGGAGCTTTTTCGTTTATCCATTTTGGTAGCATTTCCAAATAAATACTTCATGGTGAAATAGTTGCATTTCCCCCCAATGTTTGAGTCTAGAACTCATGAACTTTAAAAAATTTATTGCCTATCTCTTTTTGTATTTTTTCAACACATTTTATTCTTCCCATGGCTTTGTTTCACGATTTAAGGATTCAGTCAAGTTTCTAGACGTTGAAACCAAACAGATGAATCTTTTAAATACACAATTAATCTGTGATTCCATTGATTTGGAAATTCCTTCCAACAATTAATCAATCAATAGCTTTTATTAAGTACCTACATCATGTAAGACATTTCACTAGGTGCTAGAGATCCAAATACAGAAATGAAACTGTCTGTACTCAAAGAGCTTATGTTCTTGTGGGGAGGGGATAAATCCATAAATGAGCATATGTAGAATATATACATGGTAATATGGGGAGGAGGGGGGGTCACTAGAAGTTAGGATGATGGGATCAGGAAAGACTTTATGTGGTAGGTGATGCTTGAGTTGAGTCTTTTCTTTCTTTCTTTCTTTCTTTCTTTCTTTCTCTCTCCCTTTCTTTCTTTCTCTTTGTTCCTTCCTTCCTTTCTTTTGCAGGACAATGAGGGTTAAGTGACTTGCCCAGTCATGGTCACACAGCTAGTAAGTGTTAAGTGTCTGAGACTGGATTTGAACTCAGGTCCTCCTGAATCCAGGGCTGGTGCTTTATCCACTGTGCCACCTAGCTGCCCCCTTGAGTTGAGACTTGAAGAAAACAAAAGAATCTTGCAGGCAGAATTGAGTGTTTTCCAAGCACAGAGGATAACCAGTGAAAAAGCACAGAGATGTATAATAAAATGTCATAAGGCAATAAGGTGGCCAGTTTGGCTGAACTTTACAGTGAAGAACAGGGAGTGGTATATAATAAGGGTAGAAAGGTAGGAAATGGGCCACATTGTAGTTTTTTCTTTTTTCTTTTTTTTTTTTTATTAGTAAGGCAATTGGGGTTAAGTGACTTGCCCAGGGTTACACAGCTAGTAAGTGTTAAGTATCTGAGGCCAGATTTGAACTCAGGTACTCCTGAATCCAGGGCCAGTGCTCTATCCACTGTGCCACCTAGCTGCCCCACACATTGTAGTTTTTTAATGCCAAACAGATGAATTTATTTTATTGTGGAGATATTTTATCACTGGAGCTGAGTAGGGGACTGATAGTAGAATGGTGCTTTTCATTAAGTACCTGTGTGGAGGATTGATTGGAGAGGGGAGAGACTTGAGGCAGGGAAACTAATTAGGATTTTATTGAAGTACTGTAGATTAAGGGTGATTGGCAGTGGCTGTGTAGATGAAGACAAGAGGAAAAATACAAGATGCTGTGGAGGTACAGACAATAAGATGTTCTTATCTGACAACTGACTGGATATGTCAGGTTAAGGATAGTAGGGTAAAGTATGATTCCAACATTGTAAATCTGAGTGAATGGAAGGATATCTTGACAGATAAAGGGGAACTAAGATGAGGGGTGAGTTTGGGGAAAAAGATATTAAGATTGTATGATACAGATACTTCCTGGGCAGAGCCAAGATGTTGGAGGACAGGCAGTGACTACTCAGAGTTCTCCCCCAAATCCCTCCAAATCCCTTCAAATAATGCCATAAGACAATACCTGGAGCAGCAGAACCCACAAAAGGATGGGGTGAGATTATTTTCCAGCCAAAGATGTCTTAGAAGGTCAGCAGGAGGGGTCTGCTATGCTGGGGCAGGAGTGAAACCCAACACAGAGGTTGCGCCAACACAGATCCAGACCTAGGAAGGCTGAGTCAGAGAAAAAGGCCTCCCTAGAGCCTCTGAATTGGCTGCAGCGCTGGCTTCTTCTGGAAGCTCATGGTTTGGTGAGAGGGCTGAGTGGTTGGTCAGGGGGAGATTACAGGGGTCTCTGCTGGTGCTGAGGTGGAGCTCGGTTGTTTTACCCTTGCTGGGAACCAGGAAGCAGCCTTGAGTGGTGGTCCAGGTGGGAGAGGGGTGCAAGCTCGCCAGAGCTATCAACCCAGCAGAACAAAAATTTTGGTTTCTGATTGAAGAGCAAGTAGGTGTGGGGTTATTTACAGACCAGAGCACAAGCCAGGCAAGTGAAGAACCTGCCGCTCCTTAAATCACAGCACCTTGGACCCCCTGAAGCTTGGGACAGTGCAGCCTGGAAGCAGTGCCCCACTTTAAGGAGTTAAAAGTCAAGAAATAGGCAGTCAAGATGAGAAGACAGAGAAAGATGCAGACAACAGAAAGTTTCTTTAGTGACAAGGAAGATCGAGGTGCACCCTCAGAAAAGGATAGCAACATCAGGGCTCCTATATCCAAAGCTTCCAAGAAAAATATGAATTGGTAAGATTGTGTGATATAGATCACAATTAATCCATTCCTATATATCTTTTGCAAATTGTTATCCCATTGAAAATGAAAAGGTGGGAGGAAACAGGAATCTTGCCCATTAACCATTGCTCTGGTATCCAGAGCCAGCCAAGAGGCACCTACTAAAACCATGAGATGATCTGGATATTAGGATCTGGGTATTTTGAGGAAGACAGGGTTTTTCCCCAAAGGCAACTTGCACTAGTGGGTGTATGGGTCATAGGTTATAATTATCTCAAGGAGCTGACTCCTGGAGTGTAAGGGAAAAGGATGGAAATGTGTACAGAACTGGGGGTGTTGTGATAATGGGTGAAGGTGTGATGCCTTTGAAACAAGTGTCTCAAATGGTATTTCAGGGAGGGTGGGATATAACCCATCTTTCCATTCTCCCTCCCACTGGTTAGTCAGGAATTCCATAGAGTCATCCTAAGGCTCCATGAGGGCACAAAGCTCCTGCTTTGGAGACTATAAAACACTAACTCTCAGAAGCAAATAAGAATGGGGCACCTGTGCCTTTTCTATTGTCCTATACACCCTGATTGTCTTTTCCTTTATTTGATCTTCTTCCTCCTCCCCCAAATCTTTTGTTGTGTTCACCTTTCTACACCAGTTTTACCTAGTTCTGAAATTTAACACTACTTGCACTAATTCTTAGAGTATTGTCCCAACTCCTTTATTCATTCTGTTAATTACCTTTGCTTTCATCACATCTATCTATTTATCTGTCTATCTGTCTATTTATCTAGGCAGGGCAATGAGGGTTAAGTGACTTGCCCAGGGTCACACAGCTAGTAAGTGTCAAGTGTCTGAGGCCACATTTGAACTCAGGTCCTTCTGAATCCAGGGCCAGTGCTTTATCCACTGTGCCACCTAGTTGTCCCCATCTTCTATATTTTTAAAATTAAAACTAATTGGTGATACCTGTGTGCATCTCTATAATTTTAGAGTTCATCTAGTCCAACTGAAGCCCAGAGAGACCATGTAATTTCCTCAAGGTCACACAGTAATTAGAGTCACAACATGAATTCAGATCTTCTGACTCGCATGTCCACTACTCTTTTCACTATCCTATGTTGCTTCATATTCAAACTTTCTTGTAGCATAGCCATTTTATAAAGCACCAATAGAGTGTTTAAGGCTAACTTGTAAAAGCATGGAAAGCTTTTGTGAACCAGAGAAATTACTAATTAATTTTAACTTAAATCCATGGCATTTGGTTATACTTTTTCTTAGAATTGTGCAGGTTTTTCAACAGTTTTCAAATGAATTTTCTTTTCTTTTCTTTTCTTTTCTTTTTTTTTGGTGAGACAATTGGGGTTAAGTGACTTGCCCAGGGTCACACAGCTAGTAAGTGTGTAAAGTGTCTGAGGCCGGATTTGAACTAAGGTCCTCCTGAATCTAGGGCTGGTGCTCTATCCACTGGACCACTTAGCTGCCCCTCAAATGAATTTTCTAAAACACAGTTTGTGAAGTTTTATGAGTGGAAAATGGAAATTATTTAAAAATTTATTTGAATAAAATATAGCCTTTTTTTTAGAATCATAAATTTTTGAATTAAAAATCCATACTTCAACAGACCTGTGATTTTGTCAGTGTGGTTACTCCCCCCAACAATGCAGAACACAAACCATTCATGCCTTTTCATTCTGTGCATTTCTTTTCCATGTCCTTTCAGAAGTTTTCCATACATAATTTACCCCCACATGATAAAAGTCTTCATCTTACATTTAAAAAAATATATATTTCTTCAGTACAAGTATAATAATCAGAATGTTCATTAGTTATCCATGGCTTTCAATACATGACTAACCTAATTCCTTTCCTCATCATACATTTATTACTTATATGAAATATTTTTTGCTCCACTTTTTATACATGAGTCATTAATGGGAATATGTTGCAGCCTACTTATACCCATGAATGCCCTCTAGGTATGGGCTTCTTAAAATTTTCTACTTATGATCTCCTTTCACCTGAGAAATTTGTACATGACCCTGGGTCTATAGATATATTAAATATGTATATATAGTCTTTTACTGTTGCCAAATTTTTGTGAACCCCACATTCAGTTATGTAACCCCATATGGGGTTGCAATACATAGTTTAAGAAGCTAGGCTCTAGATTACCCCAAATATTGGTTCTTTGGATACTGTCATGTTCCATAATTCATAACCATATACCCTCATAGGAATATGAGGTTTTTTTGTTTGTTTGTTTTTGGTGAGGCAATTGGGGTTAAGTGACTTGCCCAGGGTCACACAGCTAGTAAGTGTTAAGTGTCTGAGGCTGGATTTGAAGTCAGGTCCTTTTGAATCCAAGGCCAGTGCTCTATCCACTGTGCCACCTAGCTGCCCAGAATATGAGTTTTTAAAAGACATATTTCCTATCACAAATTTGGACCACAGAAAATTATGTACATTTCCCAAATGCAGTCCAATCTGTTTCCTTTCTCCACTTAGTTCTTGGCTCTGCTCTAATGCTTCACCAAGATACAAGTTGCTGATGAATTAGCTGAATGGACTATCTATCCAAGTACATATAGTAGTCTGGGCTACATATTCTTAATTCATTTGGTCCCAGTCTTACTGTTATAGGCAGACAGTGTGATGGTGGATAGAAAGCTGGCCTCAAAGTCAAGAAGATGAGGGTTCAAATCTTGCCTCTGATAAAACTGGTTATGTGATCCTATGTACATTCTTTTAGAAATTCTAAAATTAAGTTTTAGGTCACTTCAACATTACATTAATTAGGCTTCTTTTGAAGTCAGTCAGTTTTTATGTTTCCTGAAGCATAAGGAGGAAAAAAAAGTCCCATTTCACTTATTTTTCACAAAGCAAAATGATGACAAAGGAAATGTCAACAGTTGCTTGCACTTGTCAACACTGAGCTTTCCAGGATGAGTCACTCTTTAGCTATTGACCTTTGTTTTGACAAATGATTACATTTTTGAAATAAGATGTGAATTTGCTCCAGAATCCATGTTTCTAACTTTATTCTCTCAGATAAAGCATGAAGTGGGTTGCCTTGAAATAAATTCTTTGATATAATTTACAACTGAGCATAGACATCTGGATCTATAACAAAACTATTTATATAGAATAGTGGTTTCAAATGCAAAGATTCATTACAAGGTGTCTAAGAATCCATGATCAAATGAGGAATCACCATTATGATTTTTATAACTGGGCCTTCTCTGCATCCGGGCAATCCTTGTATTCTTCTCCAGCTGATTCCATACCTCATTCCCTGACACTTCCCAAAAGCTTTTCCAAATCTTTTCTTTCTTCCTCAAACTTCTAATATCTCCTCCCTGTCTCTATCTCAAAATCCATACACATTATTTTCTATGCTCACCTCTTTTTTCTCAGTACCTAAATGTCCTATATATCTCTTCTTTGTCAGACATACTCAGAAAAAGCTACCTACCCTCATTGTTTTACTTCCTCTCCTTTCACTCACTCCTAAACTCTTTGTAGTCTGGCTTCTGACATCACTCAACTGAAATTGATATCTGCAAAGTGAACAATAAGCCTTCCCTTCCAAACAACATTGTATATCAAACTTTTTCACATTTATTCCATTTATATTTGTCCTATATGTACATATGTCCTGGTTGCATTAAAATGCAAGTTCCTTGTAAGTAGGGGTTGTTTTATTCATTGTGTTCTCAAGGCCTAAAGCAGTACCTGGAACACAGTAAGTGCTTAATAAATATTGATTGATATGTTTTAAGAAAGATGCCGGCCTGCCTTGGTCAGAGTTCTATCACTTGGGATTTCCCTATACCAATGACACAAGGCCAGTACCTATCTCAGTTTACAAACATATCTATGATGATGGATTAAATCAACAAGCTAGCTATTCAGGGGCATGCCATACTTTGGGAAATATATATTTTTCACCCACTTTATTTGTGGATGGTTAGACCAATCATCCACAGTGCTGTGGACTTTACTAAAAAAGCTTTCATGCACATCTTCAGTAGGGAATTTATGGCAATGGAAAAGACTGGCAATCATCTAACTCCTCATTTTGCATCTCATTTGGAACTAATAGTATATTTCTTTTTTTTTTTTTTTTTGGCGGGGCAATGGGGGTTAAGTGACTTGCCCAGGGTTACACAGCTAGTAAGTGTCAAGTGTCTGAGGCCGGATTTGAACTCAGGTACTCCTGAATCCAGGGCCAGTGCTTTATCCACTGCGCCATCTAGTTGCCCCAATAGTGTATTTCTTAAAATCAATATATAATGGGTCCAGTGATTTCCATTTTCTCTGTCCTCAGTCAGCTATGTAACCATAAATATAGAACCTCTGACATTAAGATAGGCTGTCATCCTCCACCACTTTAGATCACTACCCCCTCAAATCTAATACCCCCAAGGGATTCTTGTTCATGTATTTTAATAAATCCTCCATAATATCCACATTCACTCAACTCACTGCCTTTTAAAAATATTTTGTGAGTATCACTGTGGCACTGCAGGTCTCCTTATCTTTTCATTTTGTATGCGAGTAATCTGTTTCTTTTTTCTGGTTTTACAGGTCTGTGATGTCTTTCATACTATTTTTATAATATACCTTAAATGGTGGCATTTCCCGTTCATTCCACTCATATCCTTAACTATTTCCCATTTTTAAGAGTTAATTAGCTGTTTATTCAGACTGTAAAGGTGTCTTCTCAGTATTATTCTTTCTTCTTTAGTATTTACTTGGATCTTTGCTCTAATTAACTACAATGTGATAGTATAGTCAGCTGATTTCAAAACAACTCCTGAATTTGCAACAAACTACTTTCAGTATGTTAAGATATAGTCAATTTAACTTTTTATGTTGTACTTTGGTGCTTTCGACAATCTGCATTATCCACCTCTTCTTGGATCAAGTATTCATAGTGTATAGATATACAGTTTCTGACTATTATATAGTTTTATATTTCTCAACCCTAAAACATATTTTCCAACAAGCTTAAGCTTCCTCTCCATCTATTTTTGCAACAAAGCTACCAGGAATGAAGGCATATATTGAGCTCACTTGGAAGATTTTGCTAAGTTCTTTACTGATCTTCACTAATTATTTATCCTCCACAATGGATTTTAGTATATAAATTGCAATTATTTTCATGGTGATCTCTTTTCTTACGTTCATAATGGACAATGCAAAGCAAAGGGGCCAAATATCTCATGAGATATTGTGCCTTGTCTTTTGGCACATGATGAAACCAACTCCACTGATTTTTTTTTTTAATTTGCCTCTCCAAGGACAGCCTGACATCCTTCAATTTAATTGCTTACACTGTTTTTGCCTTTCATATACTAAGCATTTCGAATGCTTAGCATAGTGCCTGGCACATAGTAATCACTTAAAAATGCTTATTTATTGATTTCATTTACAAGGAAAATATCATTATACATGTTGTGCATCTTCTCCAGTAGTGTGTTCTGTCTTGGTCACTGGACAGAGTACATACTGAGATGATCAATGTAGACCGTATTCATAGCATTCTCTGCCCCCTTTCCTGACCCTCTGCCACCCTTCATAGTGGCACATAATAAGAGCCACTTAGTATTTTTATCTGTCGTTATTATAGGGGAAAAATTGTCACCTGGTGGTCAACCTTCTGGTGATGAACCTTTTAGCACAAAGGGCAAAATATATTATTTCAAAAATTGTTACATCCTAAGTCTAGGGAGCAATGTGGCTACAATGAGTCACTTTCAACAAAGGGCAATGATGAGGAGAGTGGGCTCTTTATTTAACGAATTTGATTACTCATAAAATATATGCCAAATTTGTGAATACATATCTTTAAATTATTCTAATGTTTTGTATTGAAAACATTGTAATTTACTAAAATGTTAAATTCAAAAAACATCTTTTGAGACCTAGAGATCTATTTTTTAAGTCAAATTATTATTTGTGAAATTTAGAGCCTCTAGCTATGGTGACTACTTTAGGATTTAGATGAGTGGTAGTGTATATTATCTTATATTTTAATTACAGATCTCAATGTTTCCCCCTTTTGTTGTATAATTCTAATGCCATGTGTCAAATTGTAAAACTGGTTTTAGATTTTTACGAAATAAGGACTTTGCCAAACTCCATCTTTAGTATTAAAATAAAAGCATGTTGATGTCCACTCAATATTAAATAATAATGTTTATGGGAAGCTATAATCTTATTCTATTTAGATCACCATGGAATTAAAAGATACAATTATAAAAACAATGAAAAATTTTAAAACTACACAAAAGAGCATAAAGCTTCCTCTACACATTTAAAATCTAAAGAAACCAACTAGACTCATTGCTGGTATATATTGTCACAAATGGACTTGTCTTGATTCCTGTGTGAAATTCAAGACTAGAAGATGGGATGGGAGTGACACTGGGGAAGAATATTATATAATCAGCAACTTAAAAATTGACAATAAAAAGGTAAAGAAATTAAACTATTGTTCTCTTAAAAGAACAAATTTTCCTCCTCCTACAATATATGAAAAGGGTCACAACTATGGAAACTACATCTAGCCACATCTTTTGACTCACTTTATTGGTTTTTTTCAAAATACAGCAGAGGTACTCTGTATTACATCATCTTGTTATTGCAAACTAATCCTTACCTTATAGACTTTAGTTAGTTCAAGTTTCTGTTATGTATAATTGTGGTTCAGGAGACATGAAATGAGTTGAAGTATATGTGAATTCATATAATAAGCAAAAAGTGTATGTTAAAATGTCAACACACAGCACTGGGGGCACATTTTATAACAGACATCTAATATGTTCCATGAAATTTTAAAATTCTTTAACAAGATTTTGCAAATACATAGTAACCACTTTGTAGAATAAAGTGATATTAAAGGTTTTTAAAGAACATTTTAAGAATAGTAGTTTGGATAGGTAAAGATCTAATCCAGGAGGCTGCTAATAGAAGTAAGTGGATAAGTAAGAGATGTGTTACCTATAAAGAATGCTTTTGTTTGTAGGAAACTGAAATGTAAAATATTTTTATTCTTCTTTCCAACTTAAAAATTGGCTATAAAAACATTTCTTTTACTTTGTGGGGAAAAAAACCCCAATAAATTTAAACTTGGGAGACTTAATTTCAAGTGGGAACAATATTTATTCTATCTCACAAAATTTTGTGGATCAAATGTGATAATATATTCAAAGTATTTTGTAAATGTAAAAAAGTTTGCTCTTATTATGCAACTTGAATTAAATTAAAATCTCCTAAATAATCTATTATCTGTGTTGTATCAAAAGCAGTTATAGAAAATTATCCTAGGCAAGCTGTTGTAATTGCCAACAGAGGTGTTTCTGTGGATAGCTTTGGCATACTAAAAGAGTTTGCAGTGCAGATATATGACCAGATTTCTAAAATGTTGCTAAACTGCTGCTTTTAAGAAGGCAAGGAAGTCGACTGTGGCAACAATTATAGCATTTTTATTCTCCATTTCTGGCAAAATCACGGCTGGAATTTTCTTCAGTCAAGCTACCAAACAGCATTACCAAATCCCTTGCAACTATGATTTTAGAAACCAGAGTACAATGTTCCCTGTCAAAAAACAGTGGAAATGCAGAGAACATCCAGGTCACACTTTCATTGTTCTTATGAAAGCATAACTCTAATAGACCTAGACTCTGAGAACATTTTAAATTGGTTGCCCTAATTAGTTCACCAATTTGTTCTCCCATTTATTACACAATTTCATGGGGGGCATCACTTTTCTCTGTCATCAATGGAGTAAAGTATGGTTGTACAATATAACAGGTACACCACTGCTTAACTAATTTAATGCTACAATGTTCTTAGGACCTTCATAAATTGGCACCTATATACTTCTGGATAACTAGGAAATTTTTCTAACAAGAGATTAATATAAACAAAATTCCCATAGTAATCCAGTGAGTGAAATGCTTCAGGAAGACTCTCAAAGAGTTTCACTGGCAAAAGAACTAGAGGATCTCAATATATTACATTTACTCAGCATATTATCTGTTGATGCATCAATTAAAACAGTGAGACGTCAATTCAATGAGGATTTATTAAATGCCTACCATGTGTCAAATCCTCTCTTATGTGCTGGAGACAGAAAAACAAAAAAGTCCTTGCCCACAAAGTGCTTATATTCTACCAGGGAGAGAGAATAGAGGGGATGAAACATACACAGAGAAGTATATACAAAATAAATACACAGCAATTGTTGGGGGGGAATCTAATAACTGGAGGAATAATAACTTATGCAGGAGATGTCAGTGAGCTGAGCTATGAAGGAAGATAGGGATTTTAAAAGGCAGAGGTGAAGAGAAGAACATTCCAGGCATGGGGGATAGCCTGCAAAGACACACAGGTAGGAGATGAAACATCAAGTATGAAGAATATAAAGTACACCAATTTGGTTAGAACAGTGTTTCTCAAACTTTTTCCACTTAAGAAACTTTTAGGTGACCCCAGGTTTATAAAATAGGTATACATAATAACCTTTTACTGTTGCCATTTTTTGTGACCCCCACATTCAGTTAGTTGATGCCATATGGGGTTTAAGAAACTTTGTGTTAAAACACAGTGTGAAGGGAGTAATGTGAAATTAGTCCAGAGCATGGGTTCTTATGTCACGAACTCTTTTAGCAATCTGGTGATTCCTAATGGCCCTTTCTCAGAATGATGATTTTAAATGCATAAAATAAAATACATAGAATTACAAAGTACCCACTTAAAGTTAATGGACTCCAGCTTAGGAACCTTTGCTTTATAAAGACAGGTTGAAGCCAAACCTGAAGAGTTTTAAATACCAAAGGAATATGTATTTTATTCTACAGGAGCCAAAGAAGCTTTTTGAGACTTTTTGAGACATTTTCAGGTGCGTGCTTTACGAATACCAATTTACCAGCTGTTTGGAGAAAGGACAGGAGAGGGCAGAGATTTGAAGAAGGGAGACCAATTATTAAGCCACTGTAGTGTTCAGGTGAGAAATGATGAGGGTTTGAACAAGACCATGTGAGTGCAGAAACAATTATGGAAACCTAAAGTCAGAAATTTATTTTTGCATTAAAATTTCCCATTGGGTTCAGTCCCTTTTCAAAACCTCTAGAACTTATTGGGTTTTTTTAGGTTCTAATTCCAGCTAAACAGGTATTTACATATTAGTGTAATCTGCATGTGTGTCCATGATAGTACTAATATTTAACATGTTGCTGGTACATCAACACATGTATTTTTGGACAAAGCATATTAGTAACAAGGTGAGCCTAGACCTGAACATGAAGGAAAGGGTGGGATCAATTGTATTTGGCAAATCATTTAGCATTTTCAAGAGCTTTTTCCTGAAAGCCAAGAACCCATATTTTTAACACAAATATTCTTTTAGTGATACTATATGGCTGGACATCAGAGTTAATCGCCAAAGAATCAAAATTTCAGGCTGCCCAAAAAACAATGGAGAGATACATGATGGGCAAAAATAGGCTGCAACACTTTTCAAAAGAAAAGTATGAGAGAAAGTAAGGTGGGATG
This sequence comes from Dromiciops gliroides, assembly GCF_019393635.1. Lineage (NCBI taxonomy): Eukaryota > Metazoa > Chordata > Mammalia > Microbiotheria > Microbiotheriidae > Dromiciops > Dromiciops gliroides. The sequence continues at coordinate 514,823,793 of NC_057863.1, forward strand.
GTCATGTAGTGAAACTGAGGGCTAACAGTCAGAAAGCCCAAGTGTTGCATGGGCACTCATAAAAAAGTCAAGATCTATTACTTAATACTTATGTGATCTTGGACAAGACACTTCACATTTCTGAGTCTCCGTTTCCTCATCTGTAAAATGGGGTGGTTGAACTAGATGATCTTTAAGGTCCCTACCAGATCTATACCCTATGAGCCCATGATCCAGAAGACCTGGGTTCAAGAAAGTAGTTATTTTAAAATTTAGACAGAAATTACAATTAGCAAGTGCTATTAATATGCTAAGAATGGATAAAAAATAAGTGACAAATTTGAATAACCTAATTAATTAGTATTTCCTACAAAGCCATGATATTCCAGTCAAAGGATCTCTGGTTTCATTGGGGTAGGCTCTATCTGCTGAAATTACGCCCACTAATATAGACCACAGACTCTTTTTTCATCCTATGTGACTCTTGTCCATATTTTATCACAAATTCTCCATATTATGTGTGCTAGGGGCTTTCTTCTTGTCCTTTTTGTTTGAAACGTTCCATATGAGTTGTTTTTAATTCTTACTACTTGACAAACTCACTTTTTCTTGAGTGCATTTGAGCCCATCAAAATTTCTTTTCAAAGATACTGCATTGTTCAGGCATATCTGACTCTGACAGTCACTTGTGAAACCTCAACTTCCTAAGGCATCTGAGAGATATATGAGAAAGGGCACCTTCTCAAATATGTTAAGGAAGCAAGTCTTCTGCTTCTTTCTGACTTTACTGCCATACCACTCTTGGCTCTCCCTGGGAAATAAGGTAAGTTGGGTCATAGTGGGCTCTGTTTTATGAAGGAGCAACTCAAGCGGCCTATAAGATCCCTAGGACTCTTATGAAAACAGTTTCAATTAAAATTTTCATTTCTCCAAGCTAAGTATTCACAGGAAAGCTCCCTTCTTCTCAATTTATAGTAAGCTGTGAATGATTCACAGGATACCTTAAACTATAGGGTTATTTTTATTTTTAAAATGGACTCATTGTTAATCCAATGAGTCTTTGATTTGTAGATTCCCAGAATCTGCAGAATTGGAAAATTTATGGTGGATTCTTTCAAGTGTTCAATGAATCATATCTGCTTTTTCAGCCAGCACTACCGGTTTTAAATCTAGACACTGATACATGGGCCACTATGGAAGGATCTTTTTCTGTTAATGAAGAAGAAAAATGCTCAGGACTGCAGCATCTGGCTTATCTTGGTTCCTAACTACTAATAGCAGGTATTACCTTTCAGCAGATAGAGCCTGATCCCAAGACATTTAGATCATGAATATCCTTTGCCATAAAAATGAGGGAACCTTGGTTTTCTTGAGTTATAGATTATGGGATCTTCAGAGGAGCCTCAATAAAACTGATGGTCCTACTTAGTCCATCCCATATCAGATAACCCTAGAAATACATGTCCAGCCAATTTTCTGTAGCTGCTTTATTTTCTTTCTAGGTTCAAACTCCCTCCTGTTAAGAGCTGATATTTATCCCTATCCTCTGTCTGTCTTTCACCTACCACTGTGAGCTGGCTCCATGAAAAAACAGATGAAGGTTTTTCTGGGACAGGGCCAGGATTAGCTAAACATGACAAAGACAATGTGAAGAGGTATTTTTAATGCACAAACACACGGTTGGGTAAATCCTGTTCCTATGATCGATATATCATGTTCTACTGGGAAAGGCACATGCTATATGGTTGTCTATTGCCTCATATGGTAATTTATCAAATAAGTTAATTAGACATTATAAATAATGCTTAAAACATTGAGAAAGGCAGAAGTTTTACAATAATTTATTTAGTTAATCAATAAAGCCTAATTTTGAATATACTACCTGCCATGAACCTTCTGAGCAGTATTCACAACATAAATTCCTCAAAGGAACCTAGTCAGTCACTGCACAAGAATTATGAAAAAAACATTACCTTACATGATAGAGAAATGCAGGCCTTGCCATACTGATGAATGGCTGGGAAGAACTAAAGAGTTCAGATTTGGGTTTCCAACTCCAGACAATGGAAATGCTGATTAATGTCCAGGAACATCTCTCAATTATAGACATTTTTGGGGGGGTTATAAATGCAGTACATTTTAGAAAGTAGATTACCTCCCCCAAATGCATATCAATAGACCCCATTTGCGGGGAGGACAGACTGGCATTTCATTGTTTTAATTCATTAGATGCTATCTAACAAGAAACTATTCTTGCTAGCTTTACTCATTCCCTTGATACTTTCTGCTGAAGTCCAAACAAGGATAACAACATATGTGCCGTCAAGGATTTTGCTTTATAGCAATCCTCTTTAAGACATATCTTGAGGAATACATTGCACAGAAAAGTAAGAATCCTCTATGTATTTCATAAATTATAGTGAGATGTTACAGATACTTCTGAAATTATGGTTTCAAGTACGGTAAAATGATTTTTTTCTTCATTAGTAACTCTCCATTTGGTGAATTATCTGTAGCAAAATTTTAATCCAATCCTGGATTAACTTCACCCAATGCCTAATACTTTCCTAAACTGCCTACTCTACAATCATTAACCCTCCCAATCACTACTCAGTTAATATATATTTAGGGAACATAAACTTTCTGCTCATATTAGGATAACCAGAATATAAACAGAAAGGTAAATCTATTGAATAAAGTCATCAACTCATTCCAGATTCAATCAGATATTAACTATTAGTACTGTCCTCGCCACTCTGAACCTATTTTTTTCCATTGGTTCTGATAGTGACAACATATGTTTATTTACTACAAAATTTTAAATTCTAGCTATTGAAAACAATTTAGAAGAAAACAATTACCTGTTTGTCATGTGACATGAAATCATCTGTTTCCATGGTCCTGTCATTGTATAATTTTCCTGATAAATGTACTGTATATTTACAGTATCGATGGAGTCCACAGGCCTGGCATGAACAATTTTCAGGAGTCCTCCAGCGGATACTTACATTAGGATAATTTTCCACCCGCTCCTGAAAACAATGAATAAATTAATTAATAATTGGTGTTTTTTTTTTAAAAAGTAAGTAAATTCAAAATAACCTCAGGTATTATATAAGGAAAACTAATGACAGTGTTTATTTTTATAGTGTCTAGCACAGTGTTGTGCATAAGACATTGAGTGAAAAGATTCATAGTTCATTACATTAACCAAACTCATATAAAGAAACACAGAAGATATATGATAAAATATTTGTGTATTCATTTTTATCTTCTCAAATTATAAGAATTGTTAACAACTAGTAAGACTGAATGATTTTCTGGATTAAAGAACTATCAAGAAAAGGAAGCAAAGAGACTGGATAATCCATAAGTGGATTTTCTACATTAGGTGTGTCAGAAGTCAATTATGCTGCACTCCAACCAATACAACAATTTATAAAAATTTGCAACAAATGGTTCCAAGAATAATGACAAGCTTCTCGTACATGGGGGAAGCTGGCTAAAGTACGGTTATTTGTCTACTTCGAATGCTAATACAACCTTTACTGTAATGGAAATTGTCTCCCATGCTATTGTCAAAGTTCTTGGGAGACAAATAAAATGGAAATGGAGGTTTCATCTGTAGAAAAGCTGCAATATAACAAACTGAAACAATCTGCCTTATTTCTGGACAGACATACTGTTTTATGTATGCCAGGTGGCGCTGTGGTACAGTATTAGTTTGGGTTTTGTTTTTTGTTTTTACTTTTTAAAATTCCTTTTAAAACGACCATAGTTGTATCTATAGATATTTTGGTGGGAATTTCCCAGAATAATTTTGTAGTGATAAAGAATTGCAATGTGGAGGCCTATTTCTCCTTTACTATTAGATACCCAACTATACATACTGAAGACTTGTGAAATAACTGGCCTTCAAAACAGTGTAAAAGGAAATAAGACTTTTGAGACTAAGTTTGGGACCTGAAGGGTATAATGTTCAGTAATAAATTAAATAATCTGTTATTAGAATAATTTAATCAATGACTACATACAAGTAATAATCAAAACAGTCAACAACTTCCAAAAATAGAAGGAAAATAGGTTGATTTTATAAATACACAGAAATGTCACAACATTTGAGCAGGGTCAAAAGTTTTGAATATTTAAATGTAAATAAGTGAAGGAAACTTTTCCCTGAGGCTGTGATAAATCTATTACTATTGCCTTTAGAATCTTCATGCACTAATGATAAAGAAACTGAGTACCTTATACTGCTCTTTCCAGCGACTTCTGGAAACTAAGTTTTCTAGGCGAGGCTGAACAAAGCGGCCATCCAAATAATGAAGAGATGTTAACATGTCTTGTGCATATGACTTTTGCCTTGTGCCATCTATTAAGAGTCAATTTTAAAAAATGAGCAAGTAAGTAAATAAATAACTTTGCAGCTATGAAAACATTTAGCTAACTTTATACTGAAGGATCTCTTCCTCTATTTTCAGGCAGATTCCATGATTAGTCAGGAAGAACAAAGTACATTTTGAGAGAAAATGAGCTATCAAACTTACTTTGGCACAATGGATCCGTGATCCCATCGATATAGGTAATCCCTCCAATAGTACAGATCACAACTCTTCCACGCCTGCTCATCCTGTACGATTTTTGTCCATTATATTCCATAAGTCCTCCATAGAGGATCTATTCAAAATACTGAAGGCCTTCCTATGGTTATTTTAATATGTCATGAATAGAAGGTAAGCACTCAGGTTGTATAATCTCTAATTTCTGATTCTTATTTACAAAACTGGTCTAGTATGTTTTCTGGTCTTGTGTGTCCATGATGTCTACCACTCACATACAAGTCATCATTTGGTATAATACTAAATCCTGTTTACAACCACCATGCCCCTTTCAATTGCCCTTTGAGTCACCTGGAATTATGATTCTTCTGAGGTCATGATTTTCCATGATTGCAACAAGGAGAGAATACTGGTATTAGAAAAATGGGTTTGTGTGGTAGGAAGCATCTTAGGATTACCGAAAGCACTGTGCCATTTCCCAAATGTGATCTAGTTCAATCTCTTCTTGTCCAGGATGTGTGGATGCATGGGTGGATTAATTTAATGAGCAGATAATTCAATTACATTTCATAATTTGGACAATGCATTCTTCAACCACCTGTTTTCTTCATATGGATTGCTAAAATGATTTCTTTTGAGCATGTTATCACATTTATATAGCTTGATAATGTTTCACATCTTGATATATTCATGATGACATTTGCAAATAAGAGTACCAAGAAAACTTCCCCATATATAAAAGAAACTCTTTTCTATCTGGCCTTGGTGCAAGACATCCTCCATGATATTTGTGAACACCTTTAGTGAGCATATCTCTGCTTTATGTTTTACTTACACAAAGTTAACCTTGTTGATTATCAAGGATGCTCATTTGATCCTAAAATATATATGAGACATTTTGGTGAAGGAAAAAATTTAAGGATGCATTTTGCTCTACTGAATCAATTTTTATTTCAATCAACAAACACAAAATAATCTTATGTTTTCTGTCTCTCTCAATTGTGTGACTATGAAGATGTAAAATTTTCACCGAACAGCATCTTTGAAGAAGAGAAACACCTATAAAAAGCCTGCCTATTCCTTTCTTATGTTTCCATCAAGCATACCCTGTATATATTTAATTCTCATGAAGATTTTATAGAGAAGAAAGTAAGCATACAATCTGATAGCTGATTATCTCTTCTTGCTCACTTTGTGTCCGTTAACAACACCATCCACGATCCTTTTTCTTGCTTTTGAAATATCCTCTTTTAATTTATCTTGACAAGGTGAACCTTGAGTTTCTTTTAAGGTGTTGTACCCTCTTCTGTATTTGGGAAGATCCAGTTGCTATTCCTATTTGTATCTTCTTAATTACCACTTTTTCACACAGCACACTTACTTAGTACTATGGTGGAATCAAAACATGGTAGAGAATATACCATTACAAGAAAGTTGGCAAAAATAGTTTCATTTCATATCTATTCAGTGTCTTTCCAATTTCATTTATGAACTCTCTTGAATCTCACACCAAGTTCTCTGCAGGATTAGTTTTATCCTTCATAGTTTTTCATTATTTTGTCGGAGCAAACCTACTGCTGGGCATTCTTGCACCATCTTGTTCCATGTCTTATAAATGAATTTGTAGACTAAATCGATGTTGCCATTGTCTTCTACACACCTCCTTGCCTGATTAGAGGATCAAGAACTGGTCAAGTAGGGTAGCTTCTGGGCTCTTCTGGCCCCTTACTAGGGCAACTGTTTTATATTGATTTAAGTTCTCTAAGAAATGATAACCAAAGTCAGCATCTTTACTTTTCTCTAGTTCCCAATTTTCAGACTCAACAAATTGTTTAAATAAGTTAAGACTGAATTATTGTAATTGCCTGCAGTGTTGCCTTCTCATTTTCTTTCTTTATTCTAATTAGGTATTGGTTTTAACCTTTGCTCTAACTAGCTACTAACTTGACTTCACAACAATCAATGATTCTCCAATGATTCCTAAGTCAGCAACTAGTCATATTCTCTGTGTTAAGATATACTTAATCTCATCTTTTTTGATGCAGTTTGGACGTGTGCAGTGATTTCCAAATCTCTTCCTGAAGAACTTATTCAGGATATACAAGCATGGGGCTTCTGAGTAGTTTACAAGACTTTACTTACTTTCATTCCTAATCCCAAACTATATTTTCCAACATATTTTTACCTTCATACCTTGTGTTCACTTTTTCACTGAAAGCACTGAATATGTTGACTTAATTCAGAGTATCATGTCAAATTCTTCATAGAATTTCTCTATACCTTCATATTCTGCAGCAGATGTTGACACAAAAACTACAATTATCTTCATGATAGTCTGCTTATGTTCATCATGAGCACTGAAAAGCAATATGATCAAGTGGCTCATGAAATGATGGTTTTGTTGTCTTTGGGAACACCATGAAACCAACTCCATTATCTCCTTTATTTGTGTCTTCAAGAAAACTGTGTGAACAATCTTTCATTTTTGGATCAAACTTCTTTATATTTTTCAGACTTCATTTTTTAAAAAATGTCAATATAGACGTGGTTCAACTTTTCTAAGAGCCTGTCAATTTGGTTGTTGGACCAAAATCTCATATTAAGAGTACGAACCATTAAGTTAATGTCTCTAGACAGTCTAAACATTGTGTGATTTTTAGTACCCCCCTACCCCTTTTCCACTACTGTCATTGTGGAAATGGAAGTAGATTGCATAAGATGAAAGGCCATCTTTTGCTTTTGTTTCATAGGTCAGCATGGACAAAGAATTCATCACCTAGAGGCCAGCCTTCTGGTGATGAGCCTCTCTGTACTTAGCTAGGTTGGTCCTTGGACAGCAGACACAGTCTGTCATTGGGACCATACTCGAAGCCTTTCCAGCTTGGTAGAACCTGTCAGAGCTTGCGCTCCGCTGGTATAGCCTTCGAGAACCCAGGGTCACCTCCACACCACGATGAAGCATCAGAGTAGGACTTTTGTGGAGGAGAGCTATCAAAAAGAAGTAAAAATCACACTATCAAAAGGAAGTAAAAATCACTTAGTGTCCCAATGGTAGGGAAGAGGTCTCTAGTTCTCTTTGTACAAAATCTTGCACAGTACTGTATACAATTCAGTATTTACCAAATACTTTCTGATGGTAATAAGATGGCCAGCACCAGGTGTACAGGCTTGCCATTTTATCTCCTTTCTCACTTCCCTACTGAAAAGCTCTCTAATAGCTTTAGGCTATACACTCTGCAAAGGCTGATATTCAAGGCTCTCCATAATCTTCCCACCTTACCTTCCCAATATATTTCCTACTGCTCCTAATAAACTCTGTTGCTCCAGCTAAGGTAGGTTCTTTGCTGCTCTTCAAACATAACATACTTATTCATTTGATCATGCTATTTCTCCCTTGTTAGCTATACATGTCCTACCTATCTATCCTTCTAAGACCAGCTCAAGGCCCACCTTCTTCCTGGACAATCCAACCCACAGTGATGTCTCCCTCTTCTGAATTCTTATATCATTTTATTGTCTGTAATAATTATTGACATTTTAGAATATATTTCTTTGTATCACTATTTAGTGGTTTCGGATATTTTGTTTTCCTACTAGACTGTAAACATTTGAAGGCAATGATCACTTATTCTTAAGAACCCCACTTTAAATGATTTATACAGCACTCTGAACACAACAGGAGTCCAATAACTGTGTTGAACTGACCTGAATCTGATGAAGTTGCTTGTGGGGTGAATAAGGAAAAGGTCTTAAGGACAGCTTTTCTTTGTTTCAAATGAGAAAAAGAGGGAAAAAACACAATTAAATGTGCTATTAGATACTACGCACTTACCATATAATGTTCCCAGAAAAGTATCATCCAAAGCATTGATCAGAAAAGCCTTGACAACTCTTTCAAAGTGAGTATAGTGGTCACTGAAAGAATCTGTAATGTGTTTTAGATAAAATTTAGAAAGTAATATCAAAATGTATGTATATAAACACACTCTCACATATATATATATATGTAAATCCACCTCTCAATTAAACTTAAGAAAAGTATCAGCTTACTAATGTTTAAATTTGTAGGATATAGATAGATAAGGGATTTGGTTTTATGCTCCTAATGTCAGTGTTACATTCTTTTTTTTGGTGAGGCAATTGGGGTTAAGTGACTTGCCCAGGGTCACACAGCTAATAAGTAAGTGTCTGAGGTTGGATTTGAACTTAGGTCCTCCTGAATTCAGGGCCGGTGCTCTATCCACTGAGCCACCTAGCTGCCCCATCAGTGTTACATTCTTGATTTGCACAATCATAGGTCAGGTTTTGGAATCTTAAATCTCTTAACTCCAAATACAAAATTTTGGGGTGCTATCTTGTGCTGTATCCCTAGAAAAGTCTAACTGGAAATGAAAAAAAAATTTTAATTAGGGGTCTGAATTCATGATTAAAATGAATCTTTTAAAATAGTTTGAAGGTTAACATTATTACTATCTTAAACAAAATTACTCTTAAAAAGATACTAAGACTTCTCTGCATTAAAGTGATTTTAATCATATATCTGGGCTCTTATATTCTTTTAATAACAATTTTATTTCCTATTGCAACTCAATAGGAAATACTGTTAAACATAAATGCCACACAAAAATTTGGAATGTGATATGAAGAATAAACCTTTTTCTACCATTCTTTTCAATCCACTAGAGGCTGGTTCTAGGTAAGAGAAGAACAAGAGGGTAAACAGGAAAAGAGATGAAATATGGAAACAGTAAAGATACATAAGGGCTTAAACAAATGTATTGTAAATTGTAAAAATCAATAAATATAAGCTGGACATAGCTGTAATAAATAATAGGGCATACAGCTTGACAAGATAATATTTTTAAGATTTTAATAAGCATAATATTTTTAAAACTTGTGCAACCAAATGACTAGAATCCTATGAAGTCATAACAATTTTTATTTAAAGAGAGGAAGATACTGTGCCAGTGAACTTTAAGAGAATAGATAAATGAAAGAGAAATATTGCTCTGATGAGAACAGAGCCTATTAAAAGTATCAAGAATGCCAAAACAGTGTTATAATAAACATACTGATAAAGAGGTAACATCTAAATCCTAGCCCTAAAACCAGACAGATCTTAATCTTAATAGAGAAACTTGTAGTGGGATCTCTGAACTCTGGTAACTTCTTATTGCAAAGAACGTAGTACCTACTTTCTGGTTCCCCTAAACTCTCTGGGCAGTTTAAAATATAATTCATCCCCAAGACCAGGAGCTAATACTGTTTGGTTAATCAAGAATACCACCTCTTTGGGGGAAGGATGTAGGATACAAGTTGGTTTGAAACAAGAGATCTGATGTTGTAGCACACATAGGTCAAATTTGTGAGTGAAAAGGAAAATTGAAATTGAAATACTATGCACCCAAATTAGTATGCAGAGCTCAGAGAACTACATTTTGTTGGGCTACTTCCAGAATTCTTTTACACTTATGTGAAAATTCTTTTCTTTCTTTTCCGTTCTTCTTTTTACCTGAATTACTATGCTGGCCAGTAATTTCTGTTGGGATGTTTGGTTTTCTATGTTATCTTATTTCTCAGGTGCCAGCTCAATCAATGTTTAGTATTGTCAGGGAAAATTGTCTGACACTCCAAGTACACATGGTTCTGCAAGTAAGGTGAATTTTCCTGAAATTTATATCATTCTTATTCCTTAATTATGTTATAAGGCTTAACAGTGTGATCATAAGAAGATATCATTTTAATGACCTTTATTACTTTACTTATGTATCATAATATAAAATATAAACAGTTAATGAAACTTTTTAGAAAAAAATATTCACTAGTTTAACAACCTGTTTTATTAGTCTTTGATACAAATAATAAAATTCTTTCTATTTTCTTCCAATATATAGGGAGAAGTGAGAGAGGAAAAAAAAGTTGCTATTTGTTGGTTTTCCTGCACTTTGTTTTTTCCTTTAAGATATTAGTCACAAGGGCAGCTAGGTGGCGCAATGGACAGAGCACCAGCCCTGGAGGAAGGAGGATCTGAGCTCAAATCCAGCCTCAGACACTTGACACTTATTAGTTGTATGACTCTGGGCAAGTCACTTAACCCCAACTGCCTCACCCCCCCCCCAAAAGATATTAGTCACACTGTATATAACCTTTGACCCAGTAATACCAAAACTAGGTCTGCATCTCAAAGAGATCATAAAAAGGGAAAAGGACTCACATGTACAAAAATCTTGATAGCAACTCTCTTTGTGGTGGCAAAGAATTGGAAATTGAGGGAGTGCCCATCAACTGGGGAATGGCTGAACAAGTTTTGGTATATGAATGTAATGGAATACTATTGTGCTATAAGAAATGATAAGCAGGCAGATTTCAGAAAAACCTGGAAAGACTTAAGTGGACTGATGCTGAATGAAGTGAGCAGAACCAGAAAAACATTGTACACAGGAACAGCAACATTGTGTGATGATCAACTGTGAGAGACTTGGCTCTTCTCAGCAGTGCAATGATCCAAGACAATTCCAAAGAACTCATGATGGAAAAGGTTCTCCACATTCAGAAAAAAGAACTGTGGATTATGAATGCAGATTGAACTATACAGTTTCTACTTTTCTTTTTGTTTTTTGAGGTTTTCCCGATTCTTCTTTCACAACATGAACAATGCAGAAATATGTTTGATGTGATTGTACATATATAACCTATACTGGATTTCTTTCTGTCTTGGAGAGGAGGGAGGGAAGGGAGAAAAATTTGGAACTAAAAATCTTATGAAAACAAATGTTGAAAACTATCTTCACATGTAACTGGAAAATAATAAAATACTTTTATGATTTTAAAAAAAGATACACATCACAAACAATGGCTTGCTAGGTAGCAGAAGGACGGATATATTAAACAATGAAATCTGATATTTAAAACAAGCTATCAATAGAGATTAAATAAAAAAGTAATAAGATACTAACAACTCTCAACTAGTCATGCTTAAAGACAACAGGAATAGTAATACACTAATGAAATATATAAAAAAGTATTAAACCTGAGTTTCAAATTCATACTAAACTTCTACCAAACATATAACAAGGTAGCAGAACTGACTACTATGAAATTTCATTGCCTCTCACTGAAAGCATTTAACTTCTTACCTATGCACCTAAAAAAAATTTTGTGAAAAGCAAAACAACTAAGCAAGCAAAAAACTAGATTACCTAAGAGAAAAGACTGATTGTATTTAAAAACCAACATTCCTTACCATTAGTTTGGAAAGTGACTCTCTACAAAGCCAAAATAATGGGATATCATGATTAATAGTTGTAAGTAAAACAAAAATAAAAACCCTACTCTTAATATTTAACTTACAAAGGGAATTTCGTTTCACTAATTGAAGCTGTGATGCAGTCATTTTTTCTCCTGATTGGTTTTGATTTTCTTCATCACCTTCCTCATCTTGAACTACAAAACCATCAATAATATAATCATCTCCATCCTCATCCTCATCATCTTCTTCATCATCTTCATCATCAAGATCACTATCTGGTAAAGATTCCTCTTCAGAATCCTAATTAAATCAAAACATGCAAATCAGTAAATTTTTATATTTTACTTTTTAAAAAATTATAATAATTTCAATATGAATGTGAAACACAATGACCAATTCATACTTCTAAGCATGATAAAGAGAAATTAAGTGAATTCAAGACTTAAGGTAAAAAAAATTACTCCCTTTTCATATTAATTGCTGAGCTTTTAAAATGAAGACAAGACATTATTTTCTTAATGTTTAAATGATACAAAATGATTGACTGAAAACAAAAGCTTTAATAAAAGTTGAAAATCGAAAAGACCGTACAAAACCAAAAAGTAGTCTTCAATTATTAAAACAGAACTGATGATGGACTAGTTGATTCTCATGTTGTTATGACAAATAAGAAATTAGATATGACAGTGTAGTCAAATGTACAAGGAAATTTTTAAATAACAAAAATAATAATTCGACTCATTGAAAATATATGATAATTAATACTTCTTTTTGATAAAATGCAAATATTCTTCAAGTGAAATTCAATAAAAAAAAACACACCTCAAAATCTCTACCACTATTGCGTCTCTGACGAGATCTTTGTTTTGAGAGCTCTTTCAGCTTCTGGAGTTGTTCCTGTTTCCGAATGGCTGAGCTTTTTTCAGATTTAGGAGGTTTTTGATCCACCTCCACTGAAGAACAGTCATCATCCTCCACTATACGACGACGCTTAACATCTACTCTTCTAACTAAAATGTCACTGTCATCACTATCATCACTGTCATACATCACAGAAGATACCCTTTTTCGCTTTCCTCGAGTGATGTGTTCTTCTTCTTCTATATCCTCCTCTGTAACTATTTGGTCATTCTGTTGTTTAGAATCAATATGTTGTTGACTTAGATCCTTTTCATAATCTGTGTTAATGGTCTTACATTTATTTTTCTTTTTTTCTTCCTTATGATCTGAAAGGTCACCACTCTTAGTTATGTGTCCTTTGTTATTTTCTGCCTTATTAGTTATGTCAAGCTCTTTATCATCAAGCTTTTTATCACTATCAATACTTTCATCACTGTCATGACTTTCATCACTGTCATGACTTTCATCACTGTCATGACTCTCATCACTGTCATGACTTTCATCACTATCAACACTTTCATCACTATCAAGCTCTTCATCACTATCAAGCTCTTCATCACTATCAAGTAACTGTAAGATATTATTTCGTTTAGTCCGTCTCCAGTCAACCCGGGATTTCAACGCCGGCACTTGAGTCTTAGAATTATTTCTTGTTTCATATCTTCTAACATGTACCATTTTCACTTAAGCTTCTACAAAAAAAAATGTTATTAGGAATAATCTCATAATAAAGAAGATGATAGTCAGGTTAAGGTAATAAATGTATTTATGATGTCAATTATATTAATCTAGTCATATTACGGTCATTCCAGAAAATCACACATAGTATCCTAGTAGTATTGATAAAACAATCACTCACCAAGTATGTAATGAGTGCCTACAATATGCATATGACTGAAAGATGCTGAGAAGGCTACAAACAGTATTAGAAAACTCCCTGTCTTTTAAAAATCTGTAATTTAAGTATAGAACCAAGACAAACACACATAAAACAGTTAAGTAACAGCATCCAAGGAGACTGTTATTTAGTGCCATAATGAGTGATTCTGACTGACATTAATGCTACAAGAGTTCAGAGATAAGGGAAAGCTATTGAGGTAGGAAGACTTCACATGGACCCCATGTCAAGTGGTAGCTTTTAGAACAGGAGAAATGTTGAGGGAGTCATTCTAGGTAGGAAAAACAGCAACAATAAAGGTCTGAGGTTCAGCTAGAATATGATATGTTTAGAGGACAACGAAAAGGCCTGTTTAACAAGGGCAGCAAGCTTTTTTGAGTTCAAGGAATATTTAGAAGAAGAGTATTGCCTTATTGTGGAAGGCTTTAAATGCCAGGCTGGAAAGTTGAACTTTCTTCTTTTAATATTGGATTTCCTCAGCGGGAGAGTAAGATGAACAAAAACTGAAAAGATCATTCAACTATGTGAAAAAAGTAGTTGGGCAATAAGTAACATCAACAATTATAGAACTGTCAAATGAACCATTCAGGAATGACTTCTACAGAAACTTATAAGACTGCAACTTATAGAGACTGGTTGTTAAACATGACCATAGTTATAAAACAACAGAATGTGAAGGCAGAGTAAAACACACAGAAAAACTACAAATAACCCAACAGAATATTCAGATATCAAAACACTCTACCTTACCACATCATCTTTACCAATATTATGTTTAATTTATGGCTGACGAAAGGAAAATTTATGTTACTGAGGCTAGAAAGTTTATCATGGAGATTGAGAATAGGACACTTGCTACAAAACACTGTCACAAGGAGGTAATAGAGAGAAGCCTAGTTAATGATAGAGGCCAAAATATATGATGATTAGCGAAGCAATGGAACATATAATCAGAGGATGAGCTTGGTGCTGAGGTGCTGAAAAATATGAGATTGACTAAAGTAGAATTCACATACACAAATAAATATTGTCCTTCAAAGGCATCACTTTGGGAGTATGTATTTCAATGATGATAACATTAGTCAAAATATCTGTGTTTCTCCTCATTTGGAAATGCCTTCAAAAAGTTTTCAAGTCATATAAGAAAGCCACTCCCAGTACTATAGTGACAACTCATTTTTTGGATTACCTACCTTATTCACCAGCCTTGGCTCCAAATGACTTCTGGATCTTTCCAGAAATAAAATCCACCCTCAAAGGACAAAGATTTTTGGCGTTGCTACAGGTTACAAAGGCAATTCCAAAAGAGGTATTTCAAAAATGTATAGAGCAACAGATGTATCACTAGAGCCTCCAAAGTGACTACTTTGAGGGAGGCAATCCTTCTCTGGATATAGGTTCTGGTATGTCTGTTAAAAAAATGAGTCATATTACTTTACAGTCATGCCTTCTAGTAACAAGCTCAATAAAGTTGCTAATGTTATATACCAGAAATTAGCTTTGCTGTACAGATTGGTATAATTTTAGATAATAATAGAAGCATGAAACCTAATATAATTTAGAGAATAACTATTAAAAGACACAGTAGTACATAAAATTAATAAACTTACAGTTAAATGTGACTTATAAGTTAGTTGATAGTGTAAAAACAGACAAAGAAATCAAGTTTTAGCAAATGAGTGGATGCAAATTTAGAGATTCCAGAAAATAAAAGTAAAGCTGGGTATCTCAGCAACTAAAATGATATTATAAATATTAATTGGTCACATTATATAACTATATAATATGCTTTAGCATCAATTAATAAGTCAATCATTATAAACACTTGCTACATCACTAAGATTTGTATATCAATAATAGGTTATGATAATGTATGTGTCTGAATAGGACTCATATTACACAACAAAAAATGAATGCATTTGTAGTAGTACTTTAATTTTTTCCAAAGTACTTTTCCATAATACCATTTTATCCTTTCAGTAACTCGATGTAAACCTTAGAGCACTATATCAATGTGAGTTATTGTTATTTCTCTATTACAAACTGAGGAACAGAGAAGCTAAGTGACCTTTCCCAGATAATAGAAATGTTAAGTACAACAGGTATTACAACCCAAAATCCAGTGCTACAAAATGACAGATGTTAACTTTATTTATATTTGATTGTTAAAATGAAAAACCATTATAGTAGCCAATAGTTTATATACCAATCCTACTAAAATATAATTTCAGGATAAACATTAAGGAAAAAATTCTTTAAACTAAAATTTTTAAATGTTTTAAAAAATTTTTAGTCTACATCAGTGAAGTCATAACCCATAAATTTATGTCAACCATGAAAGCCGCTGGGCAGCGAGAACACATAGCACTGAAGAAAATGTGCATATCTTGAGTATAACATATCTTTGATTTTATCATTTAAAACATTCAAATATAAACTTCCATTAAAGAAAAAAAGAATAAATTTTTAAAGTTGAGTGGTTGTGCTGGTCTTCAAAGGGTGAATATCATTTCTTTGGGGGCAATCTGAAGACCTATTGCTTAAGAAGGAAAATTCTAGCACACAGTAAGCACTTATTAAATGGTTGTTGACTGATTGATTAAAGAATTTAGCGATTATAGAATCCTGAATTGGAAAGGTCCTTAATAAGGGTGATCTAGTCCAATACCTACATAAAGCATGAGTTAGTTGCCTCTTCAACATCCCTGAGAAGTGATCATCTAACTTTTGCTTGAAAATTTCATGAAGGATCCCATTTTTGTACAGTTCTAATGCTTAGGAGGTTTTTTCCTGAGCTAAAGTCAGCCTCTCTTTAATTTCTATGCTTTGATCTTTGTTCTCCCCTCTGGGGAAAACAACAACAACAACAACAACAACAACAACAACCTCTTCCTCAAACAGCTATCATTTCTCCCCTAAATCTTCCCTTCTCCACACTGGTCATCTTAAATTAGTTTTAAACAATTCTAGGTTATAGTTTTCAGCTCCCTCACCACCCTTGTTACTCTCCTCTGGGAAAGCTCCAACTTATTTATGTCCCTACTAAAATGTGGTGCCAAGAACTCCACATGAGGCCTGACTAGTAGAGAGTACAGTGGGGCTTTCAAGTCACTTGCTCTGGACATTATATTATCATTAATGCATTTTAAGATCACATTTCCTTTTCTGGCTGCTGTATCACACAGTTTACTCAAATTGAGCTTTCAACAAACTAAAACTCCAGGTCATTTCCCAATGAACTATTTAGCCATATCTCCTGCATTGAGTACTGTATAGTGTTTTGTTTTGTTTTCAGTCCAGTACTTTACATTTATCTCCAATATCGAGTACTTTATATTTATCACCAATAAATTTCATGTTGTTCAAGTTTGGGGGGTACTTCTATTATTTTCCATGATATCTCTAAGCTTGTTGACATTGATTCAAAAATCATAGCTATAATTCTTTCTATATCCTGGATCTGCAATTAATCTGGGCCAGATGATTTGATTTAGAAACTATTTTACTAGTTCCTCATTTATCTTTGTTGAAATTTCCTCACCACCATCTTAGTTCTATCCTTTTCAGTCTAAAGATTATTCTCCTTGACATAGAAAACAGGAACAAAGTAGAAGTTAAATAATTCTGCTTTCTTTCATTTGTTAACATTACCCTACCCACCCCAGGAAATGGCTATGTTTTTTCTTGTTTTTCTTATCTCCAAGACAGATTAAAAACAAAACTGAAAATTTCATTGTCTTTAGCATTTTTCACAAGCCTCAGGACATTTTGGTCTTTAACCTTCATACATAATTCTCACAGGTCTATGCTATTCTTTTATATGTGTCCTTGATTCTGTGAATTTGTATTAATTTTTTGGTACATATTCTTCTTTTAAAAATATCAGTTTCACCAAAGTACTCCCAGTACAGCCATGTAACTTTCTTTAGATAACTCCTTTTTTTTTCTTTCTGAAAAAAAATTTTTTTTGTAAAGGATTTGGAGGGAAAAGATAGCACAACATTATTAGTAAATCTATATATAACACAAACCTAGGAGAAACAGCCAACTTAATAGAAAATAGGATTTTAAAAAATGTATAAATGAAAGCCTAAATCCAACAAGATAAACTTAGGGACAAAAATAAAAATCAACTGTATAAATACAGTGGGGAGGGTTGTGCGTAGCCAGAAAACAATTTGTGTAGAAGAAAAAATATCAAGGAACTTAGTAGAACACAGTCAGGTAGGCAATAAACATTTATTAAGTGCTTACTAAATACCACTCACAATCCTAAGTATTGGATATACAAAGAAACGTAAAACTGCCCACAAGGAGTTCTCATTCTAATGGGGGAGGACAACATGCAAACAATTATGTCCATATAAAGCATTTTAAAAGTAAACTGGAGATGGGGGAGAGAAAAGGTAGATATGATAGTCAAAAATCTGTCATAATCTTAGGCTTTATTAAAAAGGCAGGGTGTCTAGAATAAGGGAGACTTCATGAGCAGACTACCTCTGGAATACTACTTTAGTTATGGATGTTGAATCTTCAAGATACTTCCAGGAATCAGGTTCAGCAAAATGAACAAGATAGAGATCTAGAAACCATGCCAAATTAGGATCAAATGAAGTAAATGGGTGTATTTAGCCTGAAGAAGAGAAAAGGTAGATAAAAGGGAGGGAAACAATATTAAAGTTCTCCAAGTACTTGAAAGTCTGTGATGTAGAATGGGATAAAATTTGTTTTTTTTATTGTTCAATCTTTTCGGTTCTGTCCAACTCCTCGTGACCACATTTGGGGTTTTCTTGGCAAAGATAGTGGAGTGGCTGATACTTCCTTCTCCAGATCATTTTTACAAATGAGGAAACTGAGGCAAACAAAGTTAAGTTATTTGCCCAGGGTCAACCAACTAGTAAGTGTATGAGGCCAGATTTAAATTCAGGAAGATCAGTCTTCCTGACTCCAGGCCTGGCACTCTATCCATTGTGCCACTCAGTCCTATATAGCCTAACAGTAATGGACTTTCATGGAAGAGAGGCAGATTTGAGCTAGATGTAAAGAAAAACTTTCTAATCAGAATTTTTAATAAGTGTAATAGGCTGCCTTAAAAAGGATAGTTTCCTAAACACTAGCTGTCTTTTAGTATAATCTTTTGTTGTTGTTGTTGTTGTTATTATAAAAGGCATTAAAAGGGGGAAAGTGTCATGGTTTTGTTTTTGTTTTTCAGGGGGCAGGACAAAGGAGAGAGAAAATAAATGTTAACTGAAAAACTATTTTTTCTAAAAAAGGGGATAAATGGTTGATTTATTTCCTTTAACGGAAGGTCCCACAGAAATATTCAGGGGGTAAGGATAATGGGGCAGCAGAGGAGAGAAGTTGAAGGTCAAAGAAAAGCTGAAATCTGATATCTGAGAATAGAACTAGGGAGAGAATGGTGAAGGTGGTAAAGCTGATAGGTAAAACATCTTTCCCAGCTTTCAGGAGGAGGTGGCATGTTTATCAAGAAATCAATTGAACAGTTGTAGTTAGTTGGGAAAATATGAATTTATTTGGGAATTGCACTTATGCTACATTTCATGAAATCAGGATTCCATCAAGCTTCTTTAATGCTATTTTGATCCTACTTAAGGACAAAGAGAAACCTCCTAACAGAGAAAGCAAGGAACAGGTGGATACAGACATGTCAGTACTATTATTTCTCCTTATTTCATATTTAATATTATAAAAGATGCACTATAATCTTCAAGAAGAGTGCAAGACAACTTTTCAGGGATCATGCTTTTATCAGTTAGGTAGTTGGACTAGTTTACCTTTGAGATACCTTCCAACCTAATGCGTAATTATGAATTAGTTCATTCAATCTTTCCTCCAGTGCCTGGGCAACAAACATAGAGAGGCTGAGCCAAAGGGGTTAAGGATATGGAACAATAGAAAAACCAATGATCCAAATGTCAGAAAATTTAGGCTTGAATTACACGGGGAAAGTCACTTATGCCTTTCTGTATGTACTCCATTACCTCAATGGTAAAATATGGGATTAAAAATATTAACTCGTTCTACCTTGGGGTCTTTGTAAAGATGAAATGAGATCAGACACGAAAAGCTCTTTGTTGCCTTACAAATAAAGCAACAAACATCACAGACTCACATTATTCAGACACGGATGCACAACAAACGTCTATTCAAGCCTTCACAATTTTGACTTGGGACAACCCTGCGGATTTGGCTCTCTACACTGGTCATGTTATCCCACCAGCGTTCATATACCTCTGCAAGGCATGTAGTAAAATTTACTCGGAAATGAAAAAGGAAGACAACTATGGTGCATTTAAAAAAATAACCAGTGTTATTTTCCCTTGTTGCACGCGCGAACACCACACACACACACACACACACACACACACACACACACACACACACACGCACGCACATCTATCCCCGCCACTTCTGCCAGAGGGAGGTTAGCGCAGCCTGTATCCAAGAGGGAGGAGGGATGGGAAAGATAATTGAGAAACCAGATGCTGAGGCACAGCTTTGGGATAGCAGCGCGCCACAGAAACGCTCGGGGCGGAGCAAGGAGACAGCACCGAGCAGGGTAGAGGAGAGGCGGGGGAAAGCAACAGAGGAGGCAAAAACAGAAACACCAGCTTCCCAGCCCAGACTTACCTGCAATTCCCCGGCCTCCCCTGGAGGGGAAGGGGTGTCCCCAGAGGCTGCAGGCAGCTCGGCTCGGCTCCGCTCCACTGGGAAGGGAAGGGTAGGGAAGGGAAGGGCTGTCACAGGCCGTCCCCGCCCCCGCCCCTCCCCACCCGAGGCCACCGCCCTCGCCTGGGAGCCAAGGGAATTATTTGCCCAGAGCCGGGGGATGGGTGCTTCTACCCCGCCCCTCTAGGAAAGTCATTCGCTGCTAGGGAGCGCAGACAAACCCCCGCCCTAAGCGGTCCCGCTCCCTCACCTTTCAAACCACCGCAGCCGCCGCCTTCGCCGCCTTCGGCCGCCTCCGCCTCCGCCCACGTCTCCGCCCCCGCCCCCGCCTCGGGCATCAGTTTAGACGACTGGCGCGTCCCTCTGCTCCTGCCGGAAGCTGGCAGTCGGAAGTCCCGCCTTCTTTCGGGAGCTCGCGGGTGGGGGGCCATCTTCCGGGAGCGCGTCCTGGAGTGGGAGGAGCTGGCTGGGCTGTGTAGTGAGGGAGCTGCGCTGGGGGGCCCCTGGTCGAGAGCTCAGAGGTGGGGAGCGGGTCCCCTTGGGGCCAGGAGGGGCGTGGGGAGGCTCTGGCGACCCCGCCGAGGCTACTGGAGGGAAGAGGACTTGCGGCGTGGCGAGGGGGGGCACGGCCGGCCAGGGGTACCGGCCCCAGCGTTGAGTCCCCCAGGGAGAAGGAGGACGCCAGCCCCTTCCCGGCTGGGGCGCTTCCGGACTCAACTTTGATTCTCCCCGGGGAGCAGGGGGCACTTGTCCCGGTCCCGAGTGGGAGCCACTACCCAGATTGTGTTCTTCCTCCCTCCGCCGTGGCGTGGGGTGAGGAGAAAGAAATAAACAAAACATTCATAATCCGGATTATCCGCGGCGACTCTCGGCCTTCTCCCTCCCCCAGTTTAGCTGCCTATCTGGGTCATTGGGCCTGCCTCTCTCGCCCTCTCCTTCCCCTGGAGCCCCTCTGCCGGCCCATCCTGAAAGGGGTCAGTGCCGCAGTAACTGAGTCTAGACCTGAGAAAGTAACAAGTGTGGGAGAGCTCCTGTGAATCAAGAGGGGTTTCTTTCTGTGTTCCACGTTGAGGTATTCCCAGTCTTAAAATGTCAGGGAAACGCAAGCGTGTGGTGTTGACCATTAAGGATAAGCTTGACATAATAAAGAAACTTGAAGAAGGCAGCTCTTCCAAACAGCTGTCAGTGATCTATGGGATTGGTGAAACAACAGTTAGGGATATAAGGAAGAATAAAGAAAAAATTATAACTTATGCTAGCAGTTCTGATTCAACAAGTCTCTTGGCCAAGAGAAAGTCGATGAAGCCGTCCATGTATGAAGAGCTGGACAGAGCTATGCTAGAATGGTTTAACCAGCAAAGAGCAAAGGGGAATCCTGTATCTGGACCAATTTGTGCAAAAAGAGCAGAGTTTTTCTTCTATGCTTTAGGAATGGATGGAGATTTTAATCCTTCAGCTGGTTGGTTAACTCGATTTAAGCAGAGACATAGCATTCGTGAGATTAACATCAGAGGAGAAAAGTTAAATGGAGATGAAACTGCAGTGGATGAATTTTGTAGCAACTTCCGGGAATTTATTCAGAGGGAAAATTTACAGCCTGAACAAATCTATAATGCCGATGAAACTGGATTGTTTTGGAAGTGCCTACCAACAAGGACATCAGCTATCAAGGGTAAATTTACTGTTTCTGGGCGCAAGTTAATTGAAGAAAGAGTCACGGTTATGTGTTGTGCCAACGCAACAGGTTTACACAAACTTAAACTTTGTGTAGTGGGAAAAGCAAAAAAGCCACGTTCCTTTAAAGGTACTGACACCTCAAACCTTCCAGTTTCCTATTTCAGTCAAAAAGGTGCATGGATGGACCTTTCTATTTTCAGACAGTGGTTTGACAAAATCTTTGTGCCACAAGTTCGAGAGTACTTAAGATCCAAAGGCCTTCAGGAAAAGGCAGTACTGTTATTGGATAATTCACCGACACATCCAAATGAAAATGTCTTGAGGTCAGATGATGGCCAGATATTTGTAAAATATCTGCCACCTAATGTAGCCTCATTGATTCAACCTATGGATCAGGGTGTCATAGCTATTATGAAGAGACACTATAGAGCAGGACTTCTCCAAAACAACTTAGAGGAAGGTAATGATCTGAAAATGTTTTGGAAGAAACTAACGTTATTAGATGCTCTATATGAAGTTTCAATGGCATGGAACATGGTTAAGCCAGTTACTATTATCAGAGCATGGAACAAAATTTTTCCTGGCAATGAAGAGAAAGAAGGTTTGGACTTTGAAGAAGAAGAAATTTCAGCAGCTACTTTAGCCACCATATTACAGCATACACAAGGATGTGAAAAGGTGGACACTGAGAATGTTGAACAGTGGTTTGAAGTGGACAGTACTGAACCAGGTTATGAGGTATTAACTGATAGTGAAATAATCAGAAGAGCACAGGGCCAAACTGATGAATCAAGTGAAAATGAGGAGGAGGAAATAGAGCTGATCCCAGAGAGGAATATTAATCATGCAGCTGCTCTCAAGTGGACTGAAAATTTATTGGATTATCTAGAACAGCAAGGCGATATGATTCTGCCTGACAAACTGGTAATACGCAAACTCCGAGCCACCATAAGAAATAAACAGAAGATGACAATGAATCCAACTCAATAACAGTATTTTAAAGTTTCATTGTCCTGGTAACTGTATTTGTGACTATTAATCTATTTGCAATATAGCTTAGTTTTCTTTAAGTGTTCCAAATTCTCAGACAAATTCAAATGCAAAAATTATTCCAAAGCCATACAAATGGTTTGGGGACTATTTGTACTATTTTTCTTTTCCCTCTCCATTTCTGCAGATAATTGAGCTGATATATAGATCTATATCTATATCTATATATATGTAAAAGTTTTATATTTCTATCACTTGACCCATTCCTTATTTTTGACCAAGTGGCATTTCCCTAAGTATTAATGGCAAAATTCTACATGTAACAAATAGTCACTGAGCACCTTCATTATACCCAAAATAATTTTTTTGCCTGACTCATGGGGCTGCTACAGTTATCCTTCCTTTGTGCCAACTATTGCTGCCGTCTTGAACAATTATCTGTTTTATTTATTTATGTAGGTTGTCAGGGTGAAGAAAAATCTATCATATAGCATTAGATCCAAAGTAAGTAATAGTTATATTTAACATTTAATTCTAAATTATCCACAATGATAAGGGAGGGAGTAATTGTGTGTGGATTTTTTTTTCTTAACTAGCTCAAAAAGTTGTAGTAATTATTCTCTAACAGAGAAGATGGCAGGAAGAAAGGCTGTTCTGGAAATGTGAATTGTAGGGTAATTTTGGATTCTCTTACTGTTAAACTTCTTGGGGAAAATAGACTGTGATACATGAGAGAAGAAAATTTTATACTACATCTGTTTGTGGATAAATGAGAGATAAGTATATTATCTGAAAATTTTGCTAAACCACTGGGTTCACAATAAATACAGGGTATTGTATAAAGGAAAACAAATAGGCCTCTTTTCAATGAGCCTGCCAAAATGTACAAAGGACAGTCTGTCAGTCCAAGAATATTTACTAAACATTCATTGAGATCAGAGCACAGGTCTTTACCCCCAGAGACCATCTATCATGATAGTTTCTTGGAACATCATCCTTCCAATTCAAAAGCTATCAAAAGGTCCCACTGGGGGGACTTTGAGATGCTATCCATAATGAAAGTTACAAAAATTATCTCCCTTTCTTTGTAATACAAAAAAGGAGGGGGGACCATTAAACTGAAAAGGTGAAATGATTATTTTAAATAAGCCATATGTTTACATCCTGTTAATGAAGAAAAGTTATTTTGGAAAATTCCAGACCACAAGAAGTTTAATTGTTCTGTGTGTGTGTGTGTGTGTGTGTGTGTGTGTGTGTGTGTGTGTGTGTGTGTGTGTGTTAAAGACTGAGGGAAAGGATCTTTCTTTTTGTTGGTTTTTAATTCATGTCAATCAGGATTGTGATGAATTTACATATTGAACCCAGTATGTTTACCTAATGCTGCTGAAGCATTCAAAAGACATGCCATATGCATATTGTTTAAAGAAGTTTATAATTGAAATCAAAGTGTGTCTTTGTATTGAAATTGGTACTTCTTGGTTTGGCTCTAATATGGATGTGATTTTTAAGAATTGCCCTTCAATTCATTAGTCATTAAGAATAATATTTAGCTTTATCATCTACATATTTTTCATCTTTATAGTGCCTTTCTTAGACCTTGAAAAGCCTCTTACAGCCATTTCTACCTTTCCATAATTGCCATCTGAAATTTTCATGTACCATATCTAGAATTTAAAGTAGAATCTTCGATAAAATATTTGTTTTTAAAATTCTATCTGTTGCATGAACTGCTTCAGGTCACAGAAACAAATAATAGTAGTTTAAAGAAAACATTCATTTATCTGAAATGAAAAGTCTGTATTAAAAATCTCAGAAATTCTGTCCAGGTTTGTCCATGGTTTTTTTCTTACCTTGTTAGTGAAATCTAGCCTGTATTATTGCCACCTAGTGGTAAATAAACATTGCTGTTAAGTGATGGGGTTTTAGACTATTTGATATTAAATAAGGGATTCTTTTACAGCATGACCATTGCATCCTTGCCTGTTTCTAACTAACCGCTGTCCCATCTGAAAACTGCCAGTATTGGTAGCTTGCCTTCTCTGATCCAGTACTTTTATCCATTCTCAGAAATAAAAGTAGTTTTCACCAGCCAACCTCTGAACTCACCTGCAGGTCCTCCCCTGCCATCCTGCCTTCAATCTTTACACCCTCTGATAACTTAGGCCTTCTAGGCTTTCCAGTATAGCTTCTTGATAGCACACTTAACATGTTTCTAAAACCCAGCTGCAATAACAGGTGTTCCTTTTTCCCCACAGCTTGGTGGTGACAACTGAAAAACATATTTGAACATATTTTACTGCCTTCTCTACAACATAGTATGTCAATAATGACAGCCCTTCTATTCCCAACTCTATATACAATCCAGCAGAATACCTGCACATTCACTTCCAAATTGCCATTATAGTAATAGTTTACATTGATATAATTCCATATAATTACAAAGCACTTTCACGTACCTTATTGTCTACACCCCATGATGTAGTACAGACTTTATTGTATTCCCTTGTGATAAAATTAACAAACACATTGAATACAGTAATCGCATCTGACATTGTATATAATATTTTGTTCTAGTAGTCTTCTGCCTCTGCTGGGAATGGGGAGGTATGTTTCATTATCTTTTCTCTGGGACCTTTGCTGGTTTTTTAATTCTGAATTTGACTTCCTTTTAATCTCTTTAGTTACATTGTTGGAATTACTCTGTATATTTTCTTGGGTTGGCATATTTTTAAGTTCATACAAAATTTTCCATATTTCTTTGAATTCCTAATTATACTCATTTTATAAAAGATGAATATGCATCCCTCACGGGAGGTTAGGTATATTGCCCAAGCTCACACAGTTAGCTACTGGTAGATTTTCAACGAGTTCTTCTGACTCCAAGTCTGGTTCTTTCACCATGCTGGGTTATTTCACATGACTAGTCAGGATAGACTTTCACTTCCACAGTGCTTAGTAGAACATTTAGAAAGAAACTTTCTAATACTTGCCAAAAACCGTTTCCCATTCTCTTTCTAAAACACATGAGCCAATCATGACAATAATTAAAAATTAAAGCAGTGGCACCTGCATGGTAGCCCTAGCTGAGCCATAGACATAAAGAAACTGAGCCTCAGACACAAATAAGCATCTGCATTTGTATTCACAAATCTAAAGTGAAAGCAGAGTGGATAGACTACTGGGCCTGGAGTCAGGAAGACTCACATTCCAGAGTTCAAATCTGACACTGACAGGAGCTTTGTGACCCAGAGCAAGTCACTTAACCCTACTTAAGGGTCATGAAGAGTTGGACACTACTGAAGCAGCTGAACAACAATAGAATGAAACACAACAAAGGACTGGGGGTGGGGGGGTGAGATGAAGCTAGAAGAGGGATGGAACTGCAAGAAAAGTTCCATAGAAGAAAGGTGAAGCATGGTCAGAAGAAAGGAAGATAGAAGAAAAAGTAAGAAACAACTTTTTGTTTGTTTAAGGTTGGAGGATGGGGAGCAGAAAGATAAAAGCAAAAGACAAGAGAACAAAAATATGAATTTACAAAACAAATTGTTATGGGCCTAGCACCACCCCAGAAGTTTTCTGGGGTTCATCAAAGAACCTTCTCCTTGAGAAACTAAACCAAAGGACAGACACGCCTAAAGAGATAAGTGGCACTGGATCTGGACTGAGCTAGCTCTGGGACCACCACCCTTCATTCCAGTCTCCCCCACCCCTGGGGAGATAAGATTAGGTGTGGCAGCTGCTGTTGTGGACAGAGAAGGAGAGAAATGGCATGAGAGATCTGAAGCCACCCCTCACCCAACTCCCCCAGCCACCACCAGTGGGGGATGGTCCTTCCTCAATATGGGAACTTTCCAGTCAGATGATCACCCCCATCAGTCTCCTGCTCAAGGAGACAGCCATGCTCTGTGCCATGCCTTCTCCCTATGAGAAGAAGTTCAAGGATTTCTCTCTTGGTTTCCCTTCCCCAGACCCTAAATAAATTATAGGATTCTATTGGATTTGTGTGCAAGAGGGTGTAATTCTTTAAAGAGGAATTCCTAAGGACCCCAAACCCCACCCCCTGTCCCAAACCCCCTACCCTATTTCTCCCATAATATAACCAACACAAGTACAAAGCATTCCATCGGAAAAGAGGTAGAAGACATAAAAGGGATCAGATATGCCCCTTACTCAAGACAAAATATAAGGGTGTTGGGATAAATAAGCAAGTTAGGGAAAGAGGTCTGTTACTGTTTGTTTTTGCAGTAGTATTTCCTCATCCTTAGAACAGGTTTCAAAAGGTGTTATTCAGCCTTGTACCAGACAAATAGTTTTGGTCTAATCATCCCATATTACAAATAAGGGAAATGAGGGCAAGGAAATTTTTTGTGTCTTGCCCTTG